>NC_080800.1:98007238-98714738 GCF_028018385.1 Neofelis nebulosa
GGAGGCTGCGGGGAGGGGGGCACGCACGAAGCGAGGACCAGAGAGCGCGTGCGCGGAGGAGGGCACGGGCTCGGGGAAGGGCGCGCCAACGGAGACGCGAGCCAGGCCACCGGGTAAACATGCACGGGATCCCACCGCCACCACCAGCACGAGGGCGGTCCCGCGACGCCCGCGGCGCCAGCCGGCCTCAGCACCCTTAGCGAGCCTCCCCACAAGCCAGGCCCCCCCCCACAACGCACGGCGCTGGGGTCCGGACCCACGGGACCCCCGCCGCGGGAGCCCGTCTCCAACCTCCATCCGTTCGGTCCATCCCGGAGCCACGCCCCAGGGAAGCGCCTCCCAAAGCCAGGCGCGGCCCCGACCCGCGCCCGCGCGCCACCCGCCAGCGGCAAAGCCCGGAACGGGAGCGGGGGCGGGAGACAGCCGCCGCTCGCGCGGCGCAAGGGGGGGCGGGGCGCGCAGGGGCGCCCCAAGCCCCCTCGGGACACACGCCGCCACGGGAGAGGCGGGGGGGACGCCGCGCGCGTGCGCGCGCGCGCTCGCACACCACACGCCCGAGGCACACGGGCCCCGGCACCGGACGCCGGCCAGGCCTGGCGGGACCCTCCCCCGACTCAGAGGGGGGAGGCGCAGGCCGCGGTAGGCGAAGAGCGGCGCTCGGCCCCACCGCGGGGCCGACAGACCTCCTCTCGCGCGGGAGAGAAGGCTCCGCCTAACACGCACAAGGGCATGCAGTCACCCTGACACAGGTGGCCACTACGCGCACAGGAGGGGCAGCGACTGGGGGTTCCGGTACCCCAAGGCACCCTCTCGGATCGCTAGAGAAGGCTTTCTCACCAAGGGCGCGCCGCCCCCCACCCAATTCGTCCCCCCATCGGGGCCCGCCAGATAAAAGGCGTTTCTTCCCGGGGCCACCAGGGCCCGGGGCGGGGGAGAAAGGTCCACGGCAACGGAGTGACACAGGGCATTCCTGAGCATTCGCGGTCAGGGACCACAACGAGGGCCACCTGCCTTCCCCACGCGCGGTTGCTCGTGTCGCCGCCCCGAAGGAGCGCCGCGCCTCCGGGTGAGGCCCGAGAAAAACCGAGGCAAAACACCGGCAGCAACGCGCTGGGCAAGAAACCGACAGCCCTCGCTCAGAGGGGGTTTTGGCCAAGCGCCACGGCGCCGGCTCGGCCCGCCACGATCGCTCAACTCGCCCCACCAAGTCAGTCCCCCGCACCCCTCCGGGCAACAGCGGCCCGTTGCGGGGCAGGGACGACAAGGCGCCCGCTCCCCGCAGCGGGGGGAACGGGTGTGCCTCCCTTCACCGATTCTGCCACCCGCCCACCTCGGGCAACTCCGCCAACGGCGGCGACCCAAAGGGGGGGGTCCGTTGGGAACAGGGAACGGCGCCACCACTCGGCTTCAGGCACCTGAGACGACCTGGAGCGCTCCAGGGGCACCACGGAGGGCCAGGCGCCACGCGCTCAGCACGCCCACGCGGCGAGCAGCGTGGCGTCGGGTGCAGCCCCCCCACCACAGGGAGGCCGCCCACCACCACACAGCCAAGAGAGGCCAGCGAGAGTGTCCGCTGCGTCAGCCGACCCCGGTCCCGCAGCGACGGGAGGCCGGGGTCGGGCCGGAGTCCGCACCCCTCTGCACCCCCCTGCGCCGCCCACAGGCGAGAAGGAGGAGCATGGGGCCCGCAGGCAGAACGAGAAGAGCGGTCCCACTCACCAGGAGTGTCCGTCCCTCGTCTGACACGGCTTAGGCCCGGCCCGGGAGAGCGCGACATCACCACATCGATCGGTTACCGCCACACGAGGCAGTCCTGGGGTGAGGGGGGGCTGGGGAAACGCCCGGCGAGGACAGCGACCAGAGGAGGACCTGCTTCAGCCTCGCCAGCACCCCTCCCCCACCTCTCCCAGGGAACAGGCAGCCGGACAACCCACAAGGGAAAAAGGGAACGCCTGACACGCGGCACGGAGCCTTGCAAGGGTGGGTTTGTCACGGCCACGGCCGGGTGCCCGCAGCGGGGAGCGCACGGGGTAGAAGACCCACGCCGCCTCCCCACGCCGCCCTCGGGTGCCAGAGACCGGAGGTGGCGCCACAGCCTGGACCACACCTGGATGCACGAGAGCCGGCGCGCAGGCCCAGGCAGACGGCTCGAGCAAGCAGGCGGGCAAAGGGCGGAGTCGGGCTCGGCTCGGCGTCACCGCCAAGCCCGGAGCCACGCCAGCGGCGACGAGGCCCAAGTCTCTCTTACAGGATGACAACCGCCACATCAGAACGTGTCAGCACCTACCTGGCAGCAAAAAGTACCTCTTTCAGGAGACAAAAATGACCGCGTTGGCAGGCGGGGCCGAGCCACAGGTCACTGGGACCTTCTGGGACCCTGGCCCGGCCACGGGCCCCAAGCATCTTCCCATCACCGCCAAGCAACCACCATCCTCCCCCGGAAGTCCCCGGGGGCCATCTGGTCGACCCCGGGACCGACCGACCCACCGACCCACCGACCCACCGACCGGGGAATCGCGGGATGGGGGGACTGGCCGGGTAGGCCCTGCCCCGTTACACGTTCGCCCGTCCACGGGTCGTCTCCGGGTCGGGACTTAGAAAAATAAAACACCACGCTGTCGCCTGCGGAAGCCTCCCCGGACCTATCAAGACCGGCCCCATGCCAGTCCCCGAACCCCGGCTGGGACTGTTTTGGGGGGGGGGGGGTCTGAATTGCGCGGAGGCGCCCCCGACGACCGGACCTCAACGGGGATCGCGGGCGCGCCGGCGTTGGCGCCCTATACGGGCTTCCCCTCGCGGCCCGGCCCGGTCCCCAAATCCGCAGCGGGCCTCGGAAAATCTGGGGAGAAAATCGGGTCCAACGACCGGGAGCCCCACGCGTGCCCCCGCCCGGGCCCATCGCGCCCTCCGCGGGCTTCCCCTCAAGGCTCAGGACGGTCCTCACCGGCCCAGCCCGGCCCGACCGCGACGCGGGAGGGAAGACAAAAGACGCCTGGCAGGGAAGGGCCGACGAGCGACCCACGGGGCCACAGTCTCCGGGTGGCGGCCCCGGACGGTCCCCGCGGTCCCCGCGGTCGGGGGGGGGGGGGAAGGAAAGCACCGGCGGGTGCTGGTCGACCCGTCCGGGTAGCCCCCCACCCCGGCTCGCTCCCAGGGAGCGCCGCCGCTACTCCCCCATATACCCGAAGGTTCAATCTCCGGCAAGTGCACCAGCCGCCGGCGCCCCGACGACAGCGGGACGATCACGCCAACGTCGCCGGCCTTCTGGAACTCCGCCCCGGACACCGCGGCCGAATCGCATCCCTTGCCGACGTCGCCGAAGCTCCGGAGGGGAACGCTATGTAAAAGCGGCCGCCAGGTGGCGCCCGACAACCGACCGAAACGTCAGCGGGGACAGCTCGCGATCTCGGGGCGAGAGGGCGCACAGCCGGCGGCCCGGCCGCCCGATCTCGTCCCGGCCCACTCCGGATGCCGCCTCTCGGTCCCAGGCCGACGGAGGGCGTCCGCCTCGGGAGCTCCCGGCCGGCCGGCCGGCACGGCGCGACCCCGGCAGCCCAAGGGACACTCGAAAAATGCATCGGGGCGGCTGCCGCTGGAAAGGGGGGGGGGGGGGGGAGCAGACCGGCCACTCGACTCCCCGGCCAGCCGAGGCGGACGTGCGCGGAAAATTCCCCGCACACACCGGGCGGGCCGGGCACGGGCGGCCCAGAGCGGCCCAGGCGGCGCCCGCGCTCCCGGGAGGACTTAGACACATTTCGGCGGGCAGGAAGGGAGGGAGAGACGGACGGCCAAACCGAAACCACGCGAGAGAGTACTCCCAGAACAACAACGGACGGACGAGCCGTTTTTTATTCTATTGGGTCAAGCGGGGGAACGTCTCTCTCGGAAACATAACAAACCAAGCTGCGGGTGGGGGGGGGGGGGGGACAAAAAGGGGGGTGATGGATAAACGAACGACCACGGATAAAGCTTAAGCAAAGTCCTTCGCCGCACGGGGCCACGACGAAGTCCAAAGACCACAAACAGGTACGGGGAACATGGGTGCAAGTGCACCGCGTGGCAAGTGACAAGAATATGGCTTTCACCATTACCGTCCTCAATAAACACTACTACGGCGGCGGTGGTGGTGGTGGCGGCGGCGGGGGGGGGGGGGGGAAGATGGAGAACGGAAGGAGTTAATAGCCACTCACTAAAAAAATGTCCCGGTTCCCAGAGGACCCTACAGTCCAAAGGGAGGGGTGGGTGGGCCCCCGCAGGGAAAAGGAAGGTGTCACCGAGACACACCCTATGCCTCCACCCTCTTAGGGTTTGCAGGTGACCCTGAGGGTGACACTGACACGAGACAGGTTAACCGTACAAGGAGCCGACAAATTGATTTCCTACAAGTTTCACGTGACAGGTAGAGCCCCTCCTGAGGAAACCAAGACCCTGAGAAGTGGCCAAACCTAAACGCTTGTATATTGGGTTGAACAAGGAGAAGCGACGGTGGGCGACTAACTGAACTACGTGGGGAGGCTGAAGGATGATGAGGATTTTAAAACCAACGAAACCAACCAACCAACAAGATCTGTTCTCCTCTAGAATTCTCTCCACTTCTCCTCCTGTCCTTGAGGATAAGAATGTCACTCCCCTGGTGGCATAGGAAAGACATGGGGGGGGGCGCTTCCAGGGAGAAAAGGAGGAGAGTGCTCCGTGCATGCTTCTTGCACCTGCTGGGCAGGAGGGTAGGGGTGGGTGGTTTACTTTGCTTGCTTGCTTGCTTGCCTGCTTGCTTGCTGCTACTTTTTGAAAGCTTCTCTAATGTTTCCTTTACACCTAAGTCTTCCTTTCCAGTTTGGCTTTGGACAGGAGGAAGGCAGGCCACATGTTTTTCTGACACGGTGGTGAACGAAGGGTAAGATGAGTGCGGGCCCGTGCGTATTCTTTTCCGTCAGTCACGTGCCGTGGTGAGTGGAGCATCAGCTCTTGCCGGATGGGTGTCTCATTCCTCCGTGAACCATCAGGCAAGATGTCGGGCAAACACACACACAGGGAGACTAAAGGTAGGAAGAACGTAGAGAAGACGGGCGACACGTGCCCGAGTCTCCAGAGCGACGATTTCATCCAGGGCACGGCAACGTCCAAGGTTTCCGGACACCACGTTGACGGACGCTTTGGTGCGTAGGTCACTTTGAATCTACAGTGCCACCCTCCGGTCCCGTTAGCACGTTGCCTCCGGCTCACGTGAGCGAGCGGTGGTGTCTGTCGTCGCGCAAAGAGACTGTGGGACTCGTCCTGGGATGGAACTGGGCCAGAGAGAGGGAGGGACGCCGCAGCCCATCGTTGAGCTTCAGGTGTCTCTAAGAGACCGAGTCTCTAAAGTACACCGAGGCACAGGGCGACCCGCTCGCTCGCTCGTGGCTGGACGTCTCTTTGTTCTTTCGAGGGGTGGATATCTGTGAGTGTGGTTTCTTTACTTTCCGGACAAGGCGAAAGAACTCCGAAACAGGAAATATTGGCACAAGGGGTCTGGTGGGATGGGAGGGTGCGGGTCAGGCCACGTACCGAGAACACGGGAGGATCGGGCGTCTGAACAACCAGGCGGAGAGGGGAGTTTCGCCTCGGTCATCACGGCAACCGGCACCTCAACAGAAACCACACAAGGTGCCCAGGACGAACTGCGTCGCAGGAGCCAGCGTGGGCATTGCCCCACTACCCTCAGCCCTCAGCCCTCAGCCCAGCAGCAGGCAGCAACTGTCGTCCGGGTCCAGGCCGCGCCCCACTGCCCTCTTCTCAGCCAGAGCGGGTGCCCGGGAGGGCGGCCCCGGAACAGATACCTCCTCTCCTCCACACACATCTCGCCAACCCCTTGACCGCTTTGCCCGGGATACACAACTCCGCTGTACCCGGGCATGATTTTTTCCCGTGGACCGGGGGCCTCCTTGGCCACTTAGGGTGCTCGCACCAAGATGATTCGGGCTAGAGACAGGGACACCGCAGCCCGCTGTTGAGCTGAAGGGGCCTCTAGGAGAGGGACTCTCTAAAGCAGCTGACGTACAGGGAGACCCGCTCGCTCGTGGCCGTGGCCGGATGGGTCTTTGTTCCTTTATTTCTTTTCGTGTTCTTTATTATCATGTTTGGCACAATTGTAAGCGGGATTGGGTTGTTTGGGGTTTGTTTTTTCTTTTCTTTTCTAATTTGTCTTTCCGCGGCGTCATTATCGGCGTATACAGACGCAACAGATTTCGGTACATAGAGTTTGTAATTTTCCTGTGGACCAGGGGCCTACTTTGCCGCTCAGGATGCACGCGCCCCCACCCCCTGCCCACCCGCAGCCTTCAGTTCCCCAAACCACTGGAGGACTCGTGGGGGTGGGAGTGGGGGTGAGGGTGGGGGAGGGGTGGGGGCGGGGATGGGAGTGGCAGTGGAAGGGAGGTTCAGGGCGATTCATTCCAATGGGCCTCATTCAACCCCTTCGTTCAAATGCAGAAAGCTTTCTGTTAAAGTCTGAGCCTGGGGCTTCTCTACATTGAATGGCTTTCTTCAACTCCCCCAACCCTTAGGCTGCAGTTTCTGAACTACTGGGAGGAAAGGGAGGGAAGGGGGGGAGGGAAAGAAAGAAGGGGTGGGGGAGAGAAGGGGGGGAGGGGAGAAGATGATGTCTGAAGAACTTGCCTTCTCTGGAGCAAAGAGAGTCCCCTCCTTTTCCTAACCCAGGAAACCTCAATAAACCATTTGAGAATCATGGATGTGGAGGATGGTATCTTACTATAATGCCTTCCAGGGGTGGGGGTGCAGGTACATGGAAGGGTAGGGAGTTGGCGAGCGAGCGAGCGAGCGGCATGGTGTGGCGTGGCGTGGCCTGCCGAGTCAGAGTCAGAGGGTGGCATGAAACACGTGATGGTGGTGTCTTAGGGTTCAGAGGCCAAACACAGGCATGGGGCAATAAGGGATAGAGGGTGAGGGAGGCCTGACAGGGGACAATTGTGACCCCGGGCGATGGTCCCAGCGGGCACACTCCTGTAAAGCAACACTAACACTCTATTGATTAGCCATTGACCTGTCCTCCCTCTCCCACCTGCTTCCAAAGGGAAACTGAGTACAGTTTCATTCCACAGGCACTGGCTGTTTCACATGCAACCTTTGACGTGGCACTAAAAGGAGGAAGGAAGATGGACACACATGAAACAGCCCCACAGATGGCCTAGAGGGCGTGGGCGGGGCTCTCATCGGTCAAATTGGGAGTCTGAGTCAGGATCCTGGGGTTGTTTCAAAACATGGAATGGAGGGGGCTCCTGGCTGGCTCACTCAGAAGAGCATGCGACTCTTGGACTCTTGATCTCTGTCAGGGTTGTGACTTCAAGTCCCACATCGAGTGAAGAGAATGTGAAAAATGAATGAAGGGAATGAAGGAATGGATGAACAAACTTTAAAAAAAAAAAAAAAAAGGTTGTGGGGCGCCTGGGTGGCTCGGTCGGATAAGCGTCCGACTTGGGCTCAGGTCATGATCTCACGGTCCGTGAGTTCAAGCCCCACGTCGAGCTCTGTGCTGACAGCTCAGAGCCTGGAGCCTGCTTCAGAATCTGTGTCTCCCTCTCTCTGACCCTCCCCCATTCATGCTCTTTCTCTATCTCAAAAATAAATAAAAGTTGAAAAAAAAAAAAAAACGTTTGCAACGTTTATGTCTTTAAAACAAATGGAATCGGTGGGGTGCCTGGGTGGCTCAGTGGGTGAAGCATCCCACGCCTGCTAGATTTTGACTCACGTCATATCTCAGGGTTCGTGAGACCAAGCCCTGCATTGGGTTCTCACACGGACAGTGCAGAGCCTGCTTGGGGTTCCCTCCCTACCCCCCCTATACCTCCCCCATAAACCAATAAATAAACATCAAAAACATAAATCTTAAAACACTACAACAAATGGAATGGAAAGAGAGAACGCAACGAGGAGGATGTGAATGTTGCACCTAATACCACTGAACTCTACGCTTATATATGGTGAAAAATCTCAATTGTAGGTGATGTCTACTTCTAACCACAACTGAAAGGAAAACGAAAAAACACCGGTCCTTGGCTCACAGTAAGGGAGTTCCTGGATTTGGTCCGAGAGGGCCTTCTCATCTGCCGTGTGGAAAAGTATGGAATGGTTTCTTCCTCTCCAGGCCGATGACCATTGCCAACGACAGTAGGTGTAGGTGCTGTCCTACCTGTGAGGGAAAGGCAGGAAGAAGTGTAGCATTTAAAAGCATCTTTTAAACGCTGTCCACCTTTCCCAGTTTGTCCCCTCACTATGTCTTGCTTACCTTTTATAGCATTTACCCTATGTCGATGCAAAATGAACGAGCCTTTTTAAAAACAATTTTAAAGAGGAAGGAAAAGAGTTTCATTGGAGCCCAAGTTAGGAGGGCTGACGGGGATACACAATCTTCACAAAGCAGTCAGTCATCTGGGGAAGGCCTCACATTGGGCATACATACAGCTTACCAAAAAAAAAAAAAAAAAAAAAAAAAAAAAAGGAAAAACAGGGCACGGGGGCGGGGGGGGGGGGGGGCGCAGATGTTACGAATCATCATGAGGAGAAAGAACACATTCCAGAAAGTTACAGACTTTATCTTCTGTTTTTAGTATGTGCAAGGCTGTATGACTTCAATCTTATGGCGACCAGGAAGGTTTTTGTATTGTTTTCTTTTGTTTCCCTTATCTTTATAAGCCGCCTTTGGAAGCCCCCTTTTTTAGTTAGTTATGTTTAAGAAAAAATATTTTTTTTTTTTTTTTTTTTTTTTTTTTTTAACAAACCAGACATACAATCTGTGCTCAGGACAGAAAAAGAGCTCATGCTTTGAGGTTTTCTGGAGTCCCTTTGACCTCGGTAAATATTAAATGTATAGCTTCCCTGGGAGAGCACCAACATAAAAGTTTAGAATTTCCTTTATCATTTCCCCGTCTTGATCGATAATCTTTCCTCAGAAATCACGGACGATCAACCTGATGTTTTTATGTCCCTCAGTGCCAGGTGACTGTCTTGTCTGCCCTGGGTGTGTCCCTCCTTGCTAGGTACGAGAGTGTGTGTGTGTGTGTGTGTGTGTGTGTGTGTGTGTGTGTAAACACACATGTATGTCTTTGAACCACCTAGCGTTCCTCGTTGGGGTGAACTTATTGCAACATAAATGGTGGGAAACTCAAAAGTGACGTATGTTCTCTGTAAGTTCCATTGACCAGCAGACATAGTTCATGTGCTTGGCTCAGATGGTCTGCCTTTGTATTTGGCAAAGCATTTTTAACAGAGAGACAGGGACAGCCACACACTTTCAACAAGGACAATTTGAAGGAGCCAGTGCAACATTGGAATACACTTGAATTGACAAAAGAATGAAATCCCAAGAATCCTTTACATACCTGTTGATAAAAGGGAAGGCACATCTGTGATTATTGATGAGGAAAGATGGAGCACCCACATTGAGGAAACATACCTGTCATGCATATTCCCAGGTTTGCTTAGGGGCGGAGACTTAACATGAGAAGGAGGCAAAATTTAGTCCCTGATGTCAGGAGGTTACCTTAGGACACGGAGAAGGGGCTGTGGGTATGCCCCGAGAGCTGGTATAACCTGGATGGGGACTTAGGCTCTTTCTCTCAGGGCTGTGCTGGCTTATAGGCTGCAAGCATATCGGTGGACCTTGAGTCCAGGCTTCTTCAGAGACAGCTAGAGTTTGTTTGTGGGACCTGAAAAGACACAATAGCTGATTAGGGGCAAATAGTTCTCTGAAGAACAAGATTTAGGTTCTCTGCGAGAGAGAGCGAGCATCAGCCTCCTTAACCCTCCGTGGCACAGTTTCAATTGCCCACTCCCCACTCCCCGCCCCCCACACTCACCCCAGCCTCTGGAGTTTGGATCATTTCCCAATGGTAAGGAACGGGGACGATGATGGGTGATGGCTCGGGCTAGGGCTATCCGTTTATCTCCCCCGGTGAGAACAGTTTCTGTAAATCTCACCTGTCACAGGCCTAGGTGCAGGGCTACACAGAAGTTGTGAAGGGAATCGAAGCAACATGGAGTCAGAGGTGTTAAGTTTTCTTCCCTTTATAAGTTTCCATTGTCAATCCCTCATTCCACTTCTATGGAACAGGGGTGGAGGTCCACCTTCTGAAACTATTTCAAGCCGAATTAGGGTGTGGCAGGGGCTTTGGAAGGGAAGGATTTGACAGGGTGCAGGTCGCAACTTTTGCTCCCTTGTGCTAATTGGGGGTGGGGGGGGGGGGTATCAGAGATAGTTCCTATCTGAGATCTTGGGTATTTTTCTGCATAGTTTGGTACTGCATCATATCCTGAGATTTCTCCCCAAGTGTATTCTAAGGAATAGTAACAGTATAGTCAAACCCAATGTTATAACCACCTTGGGGGGGGGGGGGAGGGCGCGGGGGGGGAAGGCTGTGGTGGTCAAGGGCCTCTTACTGTACCCAAGTGAATTGCTGTCTGATTTTATTTTTATGTTTTTTTTTTTTTTAATCTTATTAAGTAACCTTTACACCCAACGTTGGGCTCGAACTTACAACCCCAAGATCGAGAGCTACACGCTCTACCGACTGAGCCATCCAGGTGCCCCTGTTTATGTGGGTTTTTGTTGCTGGGGCACCTGGGTGGCTCCGTGGGTTAAGCATTGGACCCTGGCTCCGGTCAGGATCTCGCCGTTCGTGATTTCGAGCCCCGCATCAGACTCTGTGCAGACAGCTCAGAGCCTGGAGCCAGCTACAGATTATGGGTCTCCCTCCCCCCACCCCCTCTCAAAAATAAATATTAAGAAACTTATAAAAATACAAATAAAATATGGGTTCTTATTTCTAAAGAGGAGCTAATACAGTTGCAGCAAGTGTTTGTGAACTAGCTTTGACGCTGCCTCCTCGTTCAGCAAGCAATCAGGTAACTACTAAGAGGTATTTCTACAGAAAGAAAAGAACACCACGGGTTAATGGGTAGAACAACTTATAAACCCAGTGTCTAAGTCCCAAGTGCGGTCAGTGAGAAGGTGTCTAGATGCCAGGCTCGAAGCATCCTCAGCTGGAGTGGGAGCAGGCAGGGGGCAATCTGACCAATTTTTCTGGCATGTAGTTCAAATGTCTCATTTTGGGGATTCTGAGTGGCTCAGTGGGTTCAGGTTCAGTATTCAAGTCTGGATGTCCACTCAGGTCTCAATCCCAGGGTCATGAGCTCAAGGCCCAGTTGGGCTCCACACTGGGCGTGGTGAAGCCTACTTTAAAAACAACAAAAACACAACAGCAGCAAATGTCTCGTTCTGAATGGCCCATAGAGCAACAGGCACACAGATTGTCTACAACTGTGGCAATTTCTCTGAAGTTTATCTCCAGTTGTCCAGCTTTCCTTTGCAGGGCTTCAGGGAAAAGGGCCATTTGAGTTCTTCAGGATGGTAAGATAAGAGGATGGGAGAGGATTGGAAGCCTGAGTTTGAAGAGTCATAGTCAGATACTCGAGGAAACCAGGATTCAGGATCCAGCCCAGTTTTAAAGGCAAACAACAAACAGTCAAAGAAAATTGATTAACCAGAACTAGAAGTTAACATCCACAAAAGAGCTATTGAAATATAATCTTTTTCTATCGAGACCCCTCCATTCCTGTCAAAGATAGCCCAATGAAAACTAATTTGTTTGTAAAATAAGTCCAGTGTTAACAGACATGGCTTCAGTATTGACATAAGCACAGCAAGAATAGCGATTGACCATATAGTATTTTGTGTTTTTTCTCTCTTCTTTTCCGCCTGCCTGCCTGCCTTCTTTTTATTTATTTATTTTTTTTATGGAGTTCTTTTTTTCCTCTTAAGTTAATTCCTTTATTTTGAGAGGTGGGGGGAAAGGGAGAGGGGGAGAGGGGGAGCTCTGCACTGTCAGTGCAGAACCCAGCTCAGGGCTCAAATCCATGAACCATGACCATAGGTGAAATCAGATGCTTAACCGACTGAGCCACCCAGGCACCCCCAAGGCCTAGGTATTTTTTATGCTATTATAATGACTTATTTATTTTTTTAAGTTTCCAAATGCTTGTTGCTTATATAGGGAAATACAACTAGCTTTCCATATTGACCACATGTCCAGCAACCTATCTAAATTCATTCATCAATTCAAATGTTTATCCTTCAATTCTTTTGGATATTCTTTGTACACAATTGTGTTTTCTACAAATGATGACAGTGTTATTTTTTCCTTTCCAGATCTTTAACCTTTTTGTTTCTTTTTCTTCTTTTATTGCACTAAGATTTCTAATACTCTAGTAATGGAGGGAATCCTTGTCTCATTTCCAATTTCTGGAGGCAAGCTTTTAAGTATGTAACTTGCTTTACAGTTTTTTTTATAGCTGGCTTTTATCATAATTAAGAATGTTTCGTCCATTCCTAGTCCCTTATTCCCATATGTATCCTTACAATAAATGCCTATTCTTTAAGCTAACTTGAGTATCTGTTCCTAATATCCAAAGAAGCCTGATTAAAACAATGATCATTTTGTCACTTTCTTTTAAATATTTGTTTATTGAAAAAAATTTTTTTCATGTTTATTTATTTTGAAAGAGCAAGAAAGAGAGAGAGAGAGAGAGAGAGAGAGAGAGAGAGAGAATCAGCGGGGGAGGGGCAGAGAGAGAAGGAGAGAGAAAATCCCAAGCAGGCTCTGCACTCTCAGTGCAGAAACCAACATGGGGCTGGATCTCAGAAACCTTGAGATCATGACCTGAGCCAAAATCAAGAGTCGGACACTTAACCAACTGAACCACCCAGGCACCCCTTTTTAAAGATTTATACCTCTCCATTTTCTTAGTTCATTCCAGAATAATATTGAGTAATAGCAATGATGGCAAGCATCCTAGTCTCATTCCTGACATTAAAGAAAATGCCTCTAGAATTTCATCTAAATCCTATTTTATTATTTTTATTATTATTTGAGAGAGAGAGAGAGAGAGAGAGAGAGCGCATGCGCCAGTGGGGGAGAGGGGCAGAGGAAGAGGGAGAGAGAGAATCTTAAGCAGGCTCCACACTTAGCATGAAGCCCAACACAGGGCTCAATCTCACGACCCTGGCATCATGACCTGAGTTGAAATAAAAAAAATCAGACGCTCAACCGACTGATTGCGGTGTCCCATTTATTAATATTTTTTTTAGAACCTTAGCACATCTATATTCAGGATTTTTATATGTGTATTTTTTGGTGAGACTGGTCCGGAATTGGGGGAAATTATCTTTTTCTATTCTCTGAAGGTTTAAGAACTATCTGTTCACTGAAGTTCTGCTAGGTCTCAATGACATATTCTTATCACCCAGAGATCACCACTGGTAATATCTCACTGCATTTCCTTCCAGATCTTCCCCCGCCCCATGTACAGGTGTGTGTACACATGAACAGATATATAATAAACCAAATAAGATCACTCCATCTACTGTTCTGCCAGCTGCTTTCTTCAGCCAATAACCTCTACCATTTTAACGCATTTTCATCTCATCTAATACCACACATTTCTATTTTCCCAATTGACCCTGACAGCTGGTTTGTCCACACCATCACCCAATCTAGAAGAAAGGCATGAACTGCATCTGGTTTGGAAAAGGAAAAGTTTAAGGTTGCTGGAGGGGTGGTGGGTGGGAGGGATGGGCTAAATGGGTGACGGGCCTTAAGGAGGACTCTTTTTGGGAGGAGCACTGGGTGTTATATGTGAGTGATGAGTCCTAAGTTCTAGTCCTGAAACCACTAAAAAAAACCCCTGCGAATGAAATATACAACACAACAGGTGGAAGTTCAATAAAATATTAGGATATCTGAACATGGAAAAAAAAGAAAAGGAAAATTTTTCTAGCAATTATATCTGTCTTAAAATGGAAATGGCTGTGTTGGGAAATTGTAAGACTGGAGACTTTTTTTTTTTTTGTCTAATATGTCATGATTATTTTTTAATATAATTTATTGTCAAATTGGCTCACATACAGTGTGCAAAGTGTGCTCTTGGTTTTTGGGGTAGATTCCCATGGTTCATTGCTTCCATACAACACCCAGTGCTCGCCCCAACAAGTGCCCTCCTCAATGCCCAACACCCATGTTCCCCTCTCCCCCCCATCCACCCTGTTTGTTCTCTGTATTTAACAGTCTCTTATGGTTTGCCTCCCTCCCTCTCTGTTTGTAACTATTTTTCCCCCTTCCCCCGCCCCCATGGTCTTCTGTGAAGTTTCTCAGGATCCACATGTGAGTGAAAACATAGGATATCTGTCCTTCTCTGACTGACTTATTTCACTCAGCATAATACCTTCCAGTTCCATCCACGTTGCTGCAAATGGCCAGATTTCATTCTTTCTCATTGCCAAGTACTATTCCATCATATATATAAACCACATCTTCTTTATCCATTCATCAGCTGATGGACATTTGGGCTCTTTCCATAATTTGGCTGTTGTTGAAAGTGCTGCTATAAACATTAGGGTTCAAGTGCCCCTCTGCATCAGCACTCCTGTATCCCTTGGGTAAATTCCTAGCAGTGCTATTGCTGGGTCGTAGGGTAGTTCCATTTTTAATTTTTTGAGGAACCTCCATACTATTTTCCAGAGCGGCTGCATCAGGTTGCATTCCCACCAGCAGGGCAACAGCATCCCTCTTTCTCCGCATCCTCACCAGCATCTGTTGTTTCCTGAGTTGTTAATTTTAACCACTCTGACCGGTGTGAGGTGGTATCTCCGTGTGGTTTTGATTTGTATTTCCCTGATGATGAGTGATGTTGAGCATCTTTTCATTTGTCTGTTTGCCATCTGGATGTCTTCTTTGAAAAAGTGTCTGTTCGTGTCTTCTGCCCATTCCTCCACTGGATTGTTTTTCAGGTGTTGAGTTTGTTAAGTTCTTTATAGATTTTGGATACTAACCCTTTATCTGATATGTCATTTGTAAATATCTTGTCCCATTCCGTTGGTTGCCTTTTAGTTTTGTTGATTGTTCCCTTTGCAGTGCAGAAGCTTTTTATCTTCATGAGGTCCCAATAGTTCATTTTTGCTTTTAATTCCCTTGCCTTTGGAGATGTTCCAAGTAAGAAATTGCTGCGGCTGAGGTCAGAGAGGGTTTTTTCCTGCTTTCTCCTCTAGGGTTTTGATGGTTTCCTGTCTCACATTCAGGTCCTTTATCCATTTTGACTTTATTTTTGTGAATGGTGTAAAGAAGTGGTCTAGTTTCATTCCTCTGCATGTTGCTGTCCAGTTCTCCCAGCACCATTTGTTAAAGAGACTGTCTTTTTTCCATCGGATATTCTTTCCTGCTTTGTCAAAGATTGGTTGGCCATACATTTGTGGGTCCAATTCTGGGTTCTCTATTCTATTCCATTGGTCTATGTGTCTGTTTTTGTGCCAGTACCATACTGTTTTGACGATTACAGCTTTGTGGTAGAGGCTAAAGTCTGGGATTGTGATGCCTCCCGCTTTGGTTTTCTTTTTCAATATTACTTTGGCTATTCAGGGTCTTTTGTGGTTCCATACAAATTTTAGGATGGTTTGTTCTAGCTTTGAGAAGAATGCTAGTGCAATTTTGATTGGGATTATACTGAATGTGTAGATTGTCTTGGGTAGTATTGACATTTTAACAATATTTATTCATCCAATCCATGGGCATGTTTTTCCCTTTCTTTGTGTCTTCTTTAATTTCCTTCATAAGTTTTCTATAGTTCTCAGCATACAGATCTTTTACATCTGTAGTTAGGTTTATTCCTAAGTATTTTATGGTTTTTGGTGCAATTATAAACGGGATCAATTTCTTGATTTCTCTTTCTGTTGCTTCATTATTTGTGTATAGAAATGCAACTGATTTCTGTTCATTGATTTTGTACCCTGTGACTTTACTGAATTCATGTATCAATTCTACAGCCTTTGGGTAGAGCCTCTGGGGTTTTCCATGGAGAGTATCATGTCGTCTGTGAAAAGTGGAAGTTTGACTTCTTTGCCTATTTTGATGCCTTTTATTTCGTTTTGTTGTCTGATTGCTGATGCCAGGACTTCCAACACTATGTTAAACAACAGTGGTGACAGTGGACATCCCTGTCATGTTCCTGATCTCAGGGGGAAACTCTTTTTCCCCACTGAGGATGATATTAGCTGTGGGCTTTTCATAAATGGCTTTTATGATGTTTAGGTATGGTCCTTCTATCCTTTCTTGAGGGTTTTTATTAAGAAAGGATGCTAGGGGCACCTGGGTGGCTCAGTGGGTTAAGCACCCAACTTCGGCTCAGGTCATGATCTCGCGGTTTGTGGGTTCAAGCCCCATGTAGGGCTCCGTGCTGACGGCTCAGAGCCTGTAGCCTGCTTCGGATTCTGTGTCTCCTTCTCTCTCAGCACTTCCCCCGCTCATACTCTCAAAAAAATAAACATTAAAAATTTAAAAAAAGGATGCTATATTTTGTCAAATGATCTTTCTGCATTGATTGACAGGATCATATGGTTCTTTTCTTTTATTAACGTGATGTATCACATTGATTGATTTGCGAATACTGAACCAGTCCTGCAGCCCAGGAATGAATCCCACTTGATCATGGTGAAGAATTCTTTTTATATAGTGCTGAATTCGATTTGCTAGTATCTTGTTGAGAGTTTTTGCATCCATGTTCATCAGGGATATTGACTTGTAATTCTCCTTTTTGTGGAGTCTCTGGTTTGGGAATCAAGGTAATGCTGACTTCATAGAATGAGTCCGGAAGTTTTCCTTCCGTTTCTATTTTTTGGAACAGCTTGAGAAGGATAGCTATTAACTCTGCTTTAAATGTCTGGTAGAATTCCCCTGGGAAGCTTATTTGTTGGGAGATTTTTGATAACTGATTCAATTTCTTCACTAGTTAAGGGTCTGTTCAAATTTTCTATTTCTTCCTGTTTGAGTTTGGTAGTGTGTGGGTGTCTAGGAATTTGTCCATTTCTTCCAAGTTTTCCAGTTTGTTGGCATATAATTGTTCACAGTATTCTCTGATGACTGTATTTCTGAGGGATTGGTTGTGATAAGTCCATTTTCATTCGTGATTCTATTTGGGTCCGCTCTCTCTTTTTTTTAAGAAGTCTGGCTAGGGGGTTATCAATTTTATTTTTTCCAAAAAACCAGCTCTTAGTTTCATTGATCTGTTCTACTGTTTGTTTTTTATTCTATATTGTTTATTTCTGTTCTGGTCTTTATTATTCCTCCTCTACTGGCCTTGGGGTTTCTTTGTTGTTCTGCTTTCTAGTTCCTTTAGGTGCGCTGTTAGATTTTGTATTTGGGATTTTTCTTATTTCTTGAGATAGGCCTGGATTGCAATGTATTTGCCTCTTAGGACTGCCTTTGCTGCGTCCCAAAGGGTTTGGACTGTCGTGTTTCCATTTTTTGTTTCTATATATTTTTTAAATTCTTCTTTAATTGCCTGGCTGACCTATTCATTCTTTGGCAGGATGTTCTTTAACCTCCTTGCACTTGGAAGCTTTCCAAACTTTTTCTCATAGCATTGTGATCTGAAGGTGTGTATGGTATGATCTCAATTCTTTTATATTTATTGAGGGCTGCTTCGTGACCCAATGTGTCATCTATCTTGGAGAATATCCCATGTGCACTCAAGAAGAATGTGTATTCTGCTGTTTTGGGGTGCAAAGTTCTGAATATATCTGTCAAGTCCATCTGGTCCAGTGTATCATTCAGGGCCATTATTTCTTTATTGATTTTCTGCCTAGATGATCTGTCCATTGCTATAAGTGGAATATTAAAGTCCCCTGCGATTACCACATTCTTACCAATAAGATTTTTTATGTTTGTGATTGTTTTATATACTTGGGTGCTTCTGAATCGGGTGCATAGACATTTATAATTGTTAGCTCCTCCTGATGGATAGACCCTGTAATTATTATATAATGCCCTTCTTCATCTCTTGCTACAGCCTTTAGTTTAAAGTCTAGTTGGTCTGATAGAAGTATGGCTACTCCAGCTTTCTTTTGCCTTCCAGTAGCATGATAGATAGTTCTCCATCCCCTTTCAATCTGAAGGTGTCCTCAGATCTAAAATGAGTCTCTTGTAGACAGCAAATAGATGGGTCTTGGTTTTTTATCCATTCTGATGCCCTATGTCTTTTGATTGGAGCATTTAGTGCATTTACATTCAGCGTTATTATTGAAAGATATGGGTTTAGAGTCATTGTGATGTCTGTAGGTTTCATGCTTGTAGTGGTGTCTCTGGTACTTTGTGGTCCTTGAAACATTTCACTCACAGAGTCTCCCTGAGGATCTCCTGTCGGGCTGGTTTAGTGGTGATGAACTCCTTTAGTTTTTGTTTGCCTGGGAAAACCTTTATCTCTCCTTCTACTCGGAATGACTGGCTTGCTGGATAAAGGATTCTTGGCTGCGTATTTTTCCTTATCAGTACATTGACTATTTCCTGCCACTCCCTTCTAGCCTGCCAAGTTTCAGCAGATGGGTCGGCTACTACCCTTACGTGTCTACCCTTGTAGGTTAAGGCCCGTTTGTCCCTAGCTGCTTTCAGAACTCTCTCTTTATCTTTGTATTTTGCCAATTTCACTCTGTGTCGTGCAGAAAATCTATTCCTGTTCAGTCTGAAGGGAGTTCTCTGTGCCTCCTGGATTTCAGTGTCTGTTTCCTTCCCCAGATTGGGGAAGTTCTCAGCTATGATTTGTTCAAGTGCACCTTCTGCCCCTTTCTCTCGCTTCTTCTTCTTCTTCTGGAACTCCTATGATACAGATATTATTACATTTCATTGAGTCACTTAGTTCTCTAATTCTCCCCCTTGTGGTCCAGAATTTCTCTTTTCCTCAGCTTCATCTTTTTCCATAACTTTATCTTCCATTTCGCTTATTCTCCCCTCTGCCTCTTGAATCCTCGCTGTCACTGCCTCTAATTTATTTTGCACCTCATTTAGAGCATTTTTAAATTCATCAGGAGTATTTTTTAGTTCCTTGATGTCTGCAGCAATAGATTCTCTGCTGTCTTCTATGCTTTTTTCAAGTCCAACGATTAATCTTATGACTAGCATTCCAAATCCTGGTTCATTACGTTGTTTATACCTGTGTTGTTTTTTTTTTTTTTAATCAATTCTTTAGCTGTCATTTCTTGTGAGGAGAATTCTTCTCATTTGGGCTAGTGTTCTGTCCCTTGTGTGTTTTAAAAGCTTGTTATTTGTCTTACACCTGCGAGCACTGCTATATTAAAGAGGGGTCAGTAAGACTGGAGACTTTCAAGCAAAGGCTGGACCAAATATGTGTCTGGGGGAGTGGCGCAGGGAATTCCTGTATGTGGGAGGGTAGAGCTCATGATTTTTTAAGGTGTTTTCCACCCTTGAGTGATGAAGATACTAGGACTGATTTTCTACAAATTGTGTTACTGTATCACTTTTGCACTGGGTCCTTATCCCCTCCTGTCTCCTCAGGTACATTGCCCTGGTAATTCTGTCTCTCTCCTGCATTATCTCTTGGCTTTTTCCTCATCAGCATTCAAATATGCTGTTATTTCTCCTGTCTTGAAAATACCTACTGGGGCGCCTGGGTGGCTCAGTCGGTTGAGCGTCTGACTTCAGCTCAGGTCATGGTCTCGTGGTTCGGGAGTTCGAGCCCCACATTGAGCTCTGTGCTGACGAACAGCTCAGAGCCTGGAGGCTGCTTCGGATTCTGTATCTCCCTCCTTCTCTCCCCCTCCCCTGCTCATGCTCTATCTCTCTGTTTCTCAAAAATAAATAAATGTTAAAAAAAATTTTAAAAACAGAAAACACCTACTGTCACTCTCACTTCCCACTACACACGCCACATTTCTCTTTTCCTTTCACAGCAAAACTCAAAAAAAAAAAAAAAACCCACAATCATCTGTATTCGCTGCCTCTGATTCCTCTCCTCCCATTCTCTCTTGAACTCACTCCTGTCAGGCTTTTGCTCATACCACTCTATTAAATTGCTCTTGTCAAGGTCATCAATGACCTCTACTAAATGCAATACTCATTCCCAAGTCCTCGTCTTTCTTCCGCGTGCTGGTCATTTGCCTGTTTGCTCTCAGAGCCATTTTCCCTCTTCTGCTCTGTTGCGTGGAACGGACGACTACGTTTCCCAGGCGCCCTTCCCCTCTGACTTCCTGATGGGTTTGGCTAATGGGAATCACTGGCTGAAGACTGGAGAACAGAAGCTGCGGTACCCCCTTCCTTTCCCTCTGTGTTGAGTGTCATCTCTAGAACAGTGACTGTATCTACTCTGTGGCTCCCCCGGGATAGGCCTTCCCTCCATGGACCAAGCTCCTGCTGGGCCAGCCTTCCTGCTTCTGGGTGGTCCCTGATCCTGGACTTGAGTAACACCAAGGGGGGGGGAGGGGGGGGAGGGAGGGGGAGAGAGAGGAGAGGCGGGGGGAGAGAGAGGGGGAGAGAGAGAGAGAGAGAGAGAGAGAGAGAGAGAGAGAGAGAGAATCCCAAGCAGACTCCATGCACAGGTTGGAGCCCTATGTGGGGCTCAATCCACAACCGTGAGATCATGACCTGAGCTGAAACCAAGAGTCAGATGCCCAACCGACTGAGCCACCCAGGTGCCCCCAGGATTCAATCCTTGCACCAGCTCTCTTTTCTGTGTACACTTACGTCTTGGGGAATCTCATCCTGTCTTGTGGCTTTGAAGAACATCTCTACACCAAAACCTCCCATGTTGATAGCTTCTAGCCAGACCTCCCCAGTTGAGCTCCGGACTGCATATTGCCTACTTGACGTGTGCACTTTGCCAGCCGGCAGGCGTTTTGCACTTTACATGTCCGAGACAGAGTGCTTGGCCTTCCCCCCCAAAGCTGTTCCTCCCATCTCAGTAAATGGCGCTTCGGTTCACCCAGTTATTTTAGCCACAAGTTAAGAAGTCGTCCTTGATTCCCTTCTTCCCCTCGCTTCCCACATCCAACCCATCGGCTTTTGCCCCGATAACAAATCCTCCCAGACACATTTCCCTTCAGTTTCTCCAACTCTTCCTCTACTACCCTGGGCCGACCACTCTCCTCTCTCTCCCGGGCTACTACAGGGGTCCCCTGATGGGTGTCCTTGCTTCCATTCTGGCCTCCCAGTGACAAGCCATTCTGTGCGTGACAGCTAGCACCGTTTGGAAGCATAAACCATGTTACTCCTCTGCTTAGAAGTCTCCAAATTCCCACTGTGCCATTGAGATGGAAACTCCTTATCTGGGCCCGCAAGGCCATACATGGCCTGGCTCCTGCTCACTCCCCTGACCACCTCTTGCTGCTTGCTTGTTCTCTCGCTCAATACAATCTAGGCACACTGGCCTTTCTGTTCCTCCGACACGGTAGGCTTATCCCTCTGCGGGGCCTTTGTATTTTCTGTTAGCCTCCCCCGGATTGCTTCCCCCACCCATCCTTACCTGGCTGGCTCATTCTCGTCCTGCGGGCCCCCTGGGCTCAATGGCCCCGCCCCAGAGTCCATCCCTGACCACCTGTCATTCTTCATCACATCACACTATTGTAACTGACCCATTTCTTGTCCCTTTGTTTGTCTGGCACCCCTGCCCCCAGAACATGAGCTGCTTTGTTCTCCACTCTGTCCCCAGCTCCTACTGCAAAATCTGGCACGGAGCAGCTACTCGGTATACAGTAAGTTCACTGAGTAAGGTAACAGATGAACTTCAGCAGGAAGAGGGCCATCTCTTCCTCTGGGACTGGAAGGAGAAAAGGATGGAAAGAGATGAAACTAATGGGTGCCCCTGTGTCCTCGGTGCTCTGGGGAGAAAAAGGTCTGTTGGGAGAAAGGGGGCTCACAGGTAGAGAGGCTGGGGCAAAGTGGTGGAGGCTGTAAATTGTTCCAGGGGGAAACAGGAGGGTTGCTGACCCCAAACACACAGGATTGGCTAGCTATCGGGAGAACCCATCTGATCCTGGAACCATATAGTCACAGTGTCAAATTCCACTCGTGGGGTGCCTGGGTGGCTCGACTGGTTAAGAGTCTGACTCTTGATTTTGGCTCAGGTCACGATCTCGTGGCATGTGTGGGTTCAAGCCCCACGCTGGGCTCTGAGGGCTCCGCACGGACATCGTGGAGCCTGCTGAGGATTCTCCCTCTCTCCCTCCCTCTCTGCCCCTCCCCTGCTCGTGCTCTCTCTCTCTCTCTCTCAAAAATAAACACACATTAAAACAAAAATGTTTTTAAATAAATAAAACTTAGAAGGAAAGGCGAAGGAACTAGAGTAACCAAAACAAATGTTAAAAAGGACACAGCTAGACAAATCATACGACCCAATTTCAAGACTTCGCACACGACTGTAATAAGCAAGTCAAGATGGTGGGGTATTAGTGCAAGCACAGAGACAACAGACAAGAGAGAAAGTCCAAAACTAGAGTCAACGGACTTTTAGCAAAGGTACAAAAGCAACTGAATGGAGAAAGCAAAGGCTTTTTAGCAGATGGTGTCAGAACTGGACATCTGTATACAAAAAAAAAAAAAAAAAAAGAAGAAGAAGAAGCTCAACACATGCCTCACAGCTTCTACAAAAATTAATTCAGGGGCGCCTGGGTGGCGCAGTCGGTTAAGCGTCCGACTTCAGCCAGGTCACGATCTCGCGGTCTGTGAGTTCGAGCCCCGCGTCGGGCTCTGGGCTGATGGCTCGGAGCCTGGAGCCTGTTTCCGATTCTGTGTCTCCCTCTCTCTCTGCCCCTCCCCCGTTCATGCTCTGTCTCTCTCTGTCCCAAAAATAAATAAAAAAAAAAAAAAAAAAAAAAAAAAAAACGTTGAAAAAAAAAATTAATTCAGGGGCACCTGGGTGGCTCAGTCGGTTAAGCGTCTGACTTCAGCCCAGGTCACGATCTCACGGTTCGGGAGTTCGAGCCCCGCGTCGGGCTCTGTGCCGACGGCTCGGAGCCTGGATCCTGCTTCGGATTCTGTGTCTCCCTCTCTCTCTGCCCCTCCCCTGCTCATGCGCTCTCGCTCTCTCTCTCTCAAAAATAAATAAACATTAAAAAAAAATTAATTCCAAATGGGTCACAGACTGAATTTAAAATATAAAACTTATGGAAGAAAATCTGCACGGTCCTGGGCCATGAAAGCTACTACACTATGAAGAGAATAAAAAGACAACTCCCACACTGGGAGATGTTGCAAATCACATATCTGATAAAAGACTTCTATCCAGACTGTACAAAGAGCTCTTAAAACCCAACAACAGGGGCACCCGGGTGGCTCAGTCGGTTAAGCGTCTGACTCTTGATTTTCGGCTCAGGTCACCATCTCACGGTTTGTGAGGTCGAGCCCCACGTTGGGCTCTGCGCTGAAGGCACAGAGCCTGCTTGGGATTCTCTCTCTCTCAAAATACATAAATAAACAATAAGAAAACACCGTTTAAAAATGGGCAAAAGATCTGAACAGATCTTCTCCAGAGAAGATATACAGGTGGCAAATTAACTAATACAAATATGTTCACAACAACAACAAATCAAATAGTCTAATGAAAAATGGGCTTGACTAGACCTTGCTCCAGAGATAATATGCAAATGGCTCAGAATCATATTGAAAGTTCCTCAACACCGCTGTTCAATGCTAACGGAAACCATGAAGTCCAGCCTCACGCCTGTTAGGATGGTTACCGTCAAACGCAGAAAATAAAACTAAGCGGTGTTGGTGAGGATGTGGAGGAATGGGGGCCCTGGACGTTACTGGTAGGAGTGTAAACGGGGGCGGCCGCCATGGAAAGCCATATGGTGGTTCCTCAAAAAACCCAACACAGAATTACCGCCTGATCCAAACACCTCACTTCCGGGTATTTACCTGAAGCATCGAGAGCAGGGTTGCAAAGACCTCCTCTCATTAGGGAGACGCAAATCAAAAGCACAAGATACCACTGAGCAACTGTCCTAGATCAGAGGAGGCTAAAGAGACATGGGTGGCTCAGTAGGTTAAGCCTCTGACTCATGATCTCAGCTCAGGTCTTGATCTCAGGGTCGTGAGTTTAAGCCCGCGTTAGGCTCCGCTACTTAAAATTTAAAAAAAGAGAGAGAGAGAGAGAGAGAGACTAAAGAGACGCGACAGCTGAACGCAGTGTGCGATTCTGGACTGGGTCCTGGAACAGAAAGAGGACACAGTGGAACGACTGGTGCAATCCAAACGAAGTGTGGAGTTTAACGTTATTGTCCCAGCGTTAACGTCCGGGTTTTGACCACTGTGCTATGGTTTTGTATGGACTGGTCTGCTCGGGCTGCTCTAACAAAATTCCACCGACCGAGTGGTTTTAACAACAGGCATTTTTTTTCTCACGGTTCTGGAGGCTACAAAGTCCAAGGTCCAGGTACCACCTGATTCAGTTCCTAGGGAGAGCTCTTTTCCTGGCTAGCAGACGGCCGCCTTCTTGCTGTGTCCTCCCGTGGTAGAGAGAGAGAGAGAGAGAGAGAGAGAGAGAGAGAGAGAGAGAGACAGGTAGAAAGAGAGCTCTCTGGTCTCTTCTTTTAAGGGTACTAATCCCATCATGAAGGTCCCACCTCATGACCTCATCTAAACCTAATTGTTTCCCAAAGGTCTATCCCCCGAATCCCATCACGCTGTGGGGTTAGTGCTTCAACAGAGGAATTCTGGAGGGGACACAGTTCAGCCCGGACCATTATACAGGATGTTAATATTAGGGGAACCGAGTGGAGAGTATACAGGAACTCTCTGAACGATCTCTGGAACTTTTCTGTACATCTCAAATTATTCAAAGATTTTTTTTTTAATTTTTAAATTTTATGTATTTATGTATTTGCTTTTGCCCTCAATAAGAAATTTACTTGTCTGAAAAAAAAGTCCAAACGCTGGCACTGTCCAGAAAAATGTAACAGGTTTATTTATAATGGTTATAATGTTGAACTGCTGAAACAAACGTGTTCACCGCAACATTTTGACTTGCATCAATGCTTTGTGTCCCCGCGTTTGTATTAAAAATTCACACACAGGGGCGCCTGGGTGGCTCAGTCGGTTAAGCGGCCGACTTCGGCTCAGGTCACGATCTCGTGGTCCGTGAGTTCGAGCCCCGCGTCGGGCTCTGTGCTGACAGCTCAGAGCCTGGAGCCTGTTTCAGATTCTGTGTCTCCCTCTCTCTGACCCTCCCCCATTCATGCTCTGTCTCTCTCTGTCTCAAAAATAAATAAACGTTAAAAAAAAATTAAAAAAAAAATTCACACACAAATGAAAATGGAAAAACTGCCAATACCTACTTCTGTCCCCTGTTTTTCCATTTGCAATCATATACTTAGGTACCTCTGACCCCATGGGGAAAAAAACCTACCAATAAGAGGAAGAAGAGAATTTTTTTTAAATTAAAGAATGAAACGTTTTCCATCAGAGCGGATTCTTAAGCACGTTCCCCATGTATGCCGTGTGCTAGCTGGGCATGATTGGTACACGTTTGGCACGGACAGCTGGCAGGCTGGTGTCTTCCAAGAGGCCCACCAGGTAGGCCTCGCTTGCCTCCCGCAAAGCACCGCCAGCCGCACTCCGGAAGCGCAGATCTGTTTCGAGGTCCTGAGCGATCTCCCGCACCAGACGCTGGAAAGGAAGTTTGCGGATCGTAAGTTCCGCGGACTTCTGATAACCTGTAATTTCGCGGAATGCCACGGTACTGGGCCTGGGACGATGAGGTTTCTCCGCCCCTCCAGTAGAGGGCGCATTCTTGCGAGCGGCTTTTGTAGCCGGTTGCTTCCTCGGTGGCACCGGTCGACTCGCGTACAGCCTGCTTTGTACAAGCAACGGTGGGGAGAACTCCTTACTTAATCCCCTTCTCCTTTGGAGCTCAGCGAGCTAGAGGCGGCGCTGGCATCAGCGATTCTGTGTCTCCCATCCTCTCTGAGCCTCCCTCATTCATGGTCTCTCTCTCTCTCTCTCTCTCTCTCTCTCTCTCTCAAAAATAAATAAACATTAAAAAAAAAAAAAAGGTTTTTTCTAAGGTAAAAAACCTCAAGGTCAGGCCCTGGCTGACTCAGTCGGTAGAGCATGCGGCCATTGATCTTCCGGTCATGAGTTCAGGCCCCATGTTGGGCCGTAGAGCTTACTTAGGAAACAAAACTAGGGACACCTGGCTGGCTCAGTTCGTAGACATGCGACTCTTGATCTCAGGGTCGTGAATTCAAGCCCCACGTTGGGCGTGGAGCCTACTTCAAAAAAAAAAAGAAACACACAAACTCAAGGTGAGAAGAGTTGAAGGTGAGGGGCCTTCAGATCCCCAACCACAGGATCAGGCTGGGCCCAAAGGAAGAGAGGTAGTGACAGAATGGCAACACTGGGAGAAAACAGGAGGATCGGGGTCCTACGAAGTTTAGAAGCCGGTTCAGTTCACCCTAAATGAGGCTTTTCGTTTTCCTGGAGGAATTCTCAAATACTAAAAGCTCAAGTGTCAGGCACTGTGCTTTGTTCGAAGTGAGTGAAAACTCGGAGCAGTCAGACAGGTGACGGCGCGGCAGAACAAAACATCAAGGAAGTCAAAAAGGGAAGTTTTTTCCTTAAGGAAAGGAGGTGGTCCCCGGTGATAAGGATCCCCACATGGTCGAGGCAAGCTAGTTTTTAAAAAGCATTTTAACTTCTCTTATGCAGTATAATTACACTTCCAGATGTCACCAATTATTACAGCTATTAAACATTTTACATTTTACTATTTCATGACAGTTGACAATGTGCAAACACATACACACACGGGGTAAGACTCCAAAATTTCCACATGGCTCTTTATCCTAACACTAAAACCCTGTATTTGCTGCTCACATTCTACAAGAAAATAAAGGTAATAAACTATGTCAATAAGCATTTCAGAACGAGAGAATAAAACACTAAAGGGCACGTGCTTATCTAGGGCTAATGACCTAATGATTAAGACAATCAAAATGCACAATTTGAACCAGATGCTCCAATGGTTTAGGGCTAGTATCTAAGGACGAATATTTCGGAAAATGTGTGGAAAGGTAACGACACATTTCCTACAGGGAGCCCCCCACGTAAGTGTCTTTACAACGCATTTTACTTGGTTTCTCAAAATGAAACTGCTATCTGTTGTCAACAATATATTTCTTAAAAGTCCCCCAGGAGAGGCAGTTCAGCCTAGTTCTGCAGTCAGATTTCTGGCTTTATCACTTGATGGCTATGGGATCTCGGGAAACTTATAACTTCCAGAGCCTGAGATACTCATTTGTAAAATGAGGAAGTAACCACCCTTCAAATCAAAAACCGAACAGAACAGGGCTAGTGGAAGCGAGAGGAAGTGGAGGCTGTGGTCCCAGAACAGAGCTCTGGATCTCTAGAATCTTGGCTTTCAGAGGTGGCGGGACAGGCCCGCCGGGCTGTGGTCATGGCGGTCCGTGGCTAGCGTGAAGGTAAAGGTCACCGTTTGGAGGCGAAGTCAAGGAACTGTGCGGAGGTTACAGCCGACCACCCGCATGGTGTCTAAGCACCTCTCAGGGTGAGGACAGGAAATGAGGTGGGGAGGGACGCCTCAGATGCAAAGAGCCCGCTGGGTGCAGGAGGCTAACTGGGAAGATAGAAACACGGACCCGCCCGGGGCTGTCCCTGGACCGCCACCCCCCCCCCCCTTCTCCCACTTCTTGCTAACTCCCGTCCACCCCTACTCCAACCTACTTCTTCCAAATAAGGAAGCTGGGGAAAAAAAGGCAGAGAAAAATGCCCTATTATTTCCCAACAGCACCTCACACACACGTCTGGGGCGACTGAACCCACGGCAGACGACGCAACGAGGTTAAAGTGCCCTTCCTGCCCCAACAGCTCGTCATACCGGGGAACAGATAAAACCACGTACACAACACTACGTACTGACATCACCGAAAGAGCGGGGCATTAAGTGTCTAACTATACAACACTCCTCTACGGATAGCGAATGTGAAATACCCGATGGCCGACAGGCCCCTTTGTCTCAGTATCGTTTCTTCCTCTACGTCTCCCTCCCATACTCTTGTCAGCTGCGTGAAGGGGTGGCAGTTATTGGCCGAGGCTGCTTACCGAGACCCCATTTCCATTTGGAGCCGAGCTGCCCTGCCCCCGCCCACTCTGATCTGGCTGTTCCTTCGTAAGTACAAAGTCTGAGAAGGAAGAACTCACCCAGAGCTTTAATATTTGAAGTGCAGGAAGCAAGGCTGTGCTGTTTCTGGAGTCTGTGACTGGGCAAGTTTCTCTGAACATCAAGTAAAGGAAGCTCTACGTACATCCTGGCTTTTTATGGATTTTCTTCCGACAGCAGAGAGATTCAAACCAGAGCTGATACCTGCCAGTCTAAGAATAGAAGAGAGTCACTTCAAAGAGTCTGACTTGCTATGGCTTTAAATATAATTCATGCCACTTTCTTCTGTGACACATCATAGTATCTTTTTCAAAAATCTTTAAACACTTTATTAACTTTGAAGAAGGTGTAAGAACAGCTACTTTAGAAACTGGAGACTCTCAAGCACTGATGTATTCAGGGAGTTTCTACACAGCTGAAGAAGTTTACATCAAATGGACCAAAAATAGTACAGAGGACCTATATACAGAAAGATTTGGGGGAAAAAAACCCCATCTCTAGAAAGCAGGTCAGATGGACTCAAAGACCTCACTGAAGGTAGGAGAAATCAATGGAAAGCAATGGAAAGCAATGGAAAGCCTTCTGCGGGGGCAAAAAGGTAGACAGCAGTCCATGCAGTCAAGAAAAAGTTCTTTTTCCTCGCGATCTCCAGTGTGGGTTGAGAGAAAGGTCCTGATCATTTGAACTGGTTATCAATCAAGGTCCCCTTCATTTTCGCTTTCTTGGCTTCCAGTTCAGCCTGGAGAGGAAGAAAAGCATACGCCCTGATACGTGACGTGAAATTCGTACTTTCCTTCCTTACTCTAACTGCCCAAACTCTATCCTGTCGTGTTCACTCAGTAGAGCAACCCGAAGGGCGGTGTCCAGCAGCTGCTTTCCAACGTTTCTGATGTTACGGTTCACAGAGGAAATGATGACATCTGCGTGGCAAAATGGGGGCAGTGTGCAAGGCTGTGGTCAAAGGTGATCAGTGCAGGGCTCCTGCAGCCCCAGGTTCCTCCAAGGGCCGAGGGAAGCAATTTATCGTGGCATACCGGTATCCTATTCCCGGCAGAACAGGAAGAAACGCTCTTCTAGAACAGTGTTTTCAAGTTGTGCTGCCCACGAACTGTTTGTTATTGGTTCGTGCAAGATACGTATAAGAATCGAGAGCAAGCATTCTGCAACTTGCGTAGCCATTTGACAGAGGGATAACAAAATCAAGTAATTTGATAGGAGGCAAATTCTGAGGCAAATTCATTTTTATTGCATTTGATAAATTATAAACTTGCTCTTGACAAGCTGGAAATTTAAAAAACAAAGCACTGTAAAAAAAAAAAAAGAGGGGGGGGGCGCCTGGGTGGCTCAGTCGGTTAAGCATCCGACTTCGGCTCAGCTCATGATATTACGGTCTGTGGGTTCGAGCCCAGCGTCGGGCTCCATGCTGACAGCTCGAGCCTGGAGCCTGCTTCGGCTTCTGTGTCTCCCTCTCTCTCTGCCCCTCCCCCGTTCATGCTCTGTCTCTGTCTCAAAAATAAGTAAATATTAGGAAAAAAAAAACAAAAACCAAGCACTGGCCCTTCACCTCAGAACATTCGGTAAGCACTGCTTTGGACACTATGGCAAGGTCATGCAGCTCCCGAGACCACCCCCCCCCCCTCACCTCTGTCGCCAAAGAATCCTCTACGGTCATTCGAACAGACTGGTATACCCTCTGAGGAGGCACAAATGCAGTGGTGTCGGATTTTAAGGCAATAGCACACGCACGTTATTATCAAGAAGACACAAATGCGGGCACCATCAGATATAAACGTGAGTGCTCCGCGATGAGCCCATGGATAACACAGAAACCGGAGCGTGCTCTCAGAAGTGCCGAAGCCCCGGTCCCGGTACTGTCGCTGTAGCAACGCCGCCCGCCGTCGCATCCTGGGAGAGTGTCCAGGAGCTCCGATCCGTTAACTCCTGACCTTGGACCACAGGCAGCAGAGTGAAGTATCGTTCCGGTTGGGGCCAGCTCACCAGGACTCTAACCGGGGGGCCTGGACGCTGTGGTCACCAGAGCGGGGTTCACACTGGCAGCCCACCACGCCGGTAGCCCCTGACAGACTTGCGAAAGGATCTCCCTGAGCGTCCGAGGGTCTTCCAGACCAAGAAACCCTTGCCAGCCCGGGCCACTCACCAGCTCCTGCAGCCGCCTTTTGCTCATGCCTTTGCGCTCCAGCTGCTTTTCAATGACCTTGGCATTCTGCGCATACGAGTCAGCGACTTCTCTCTGCGGGCGAGGCAGCGGCACCTTTAAACCAGCGGTCTTGCCCACGAGCAACAGAGCCCTTAAGTCGCCCTTAAGCAGCAGACTCCTCCGGTTCCAAAAGTACCGAAACGGACTCGGTCCCCTTTCAAAGGCTTTGGGTTTTCAGTAAATCCCGAAGAGCTCAGATCGCAGATCGCAGCGAAAGCGGCTGAAAACCAGCAGATCACACCTCTCTGCAAACCTCGTTATACTCAAGTACCGTAAAGGTAAGTGCCGCTACCGCTGAGAGCCACACAAACCACTCGAGCCGGAATGGAAGGGACCTGAAATTGTTGAGTCCAATAGTTTTGAAACCGAAGAGGGATGAGGGGGTTGCCCCCTTGAAAGCGGCTCAAAACACAGTAGGACACCAAGCACTGAGCTAGTCCAGCTCCCTGGCTCTCACCGTGCGGATGTCCTTGAGACCCAGGGAGACGGGGACTAGCCCCGCGTTCTCTAGTCCCTTACCAGCAGAGTAAGGCCTATGACCGAAGTTTCTAATTATGCTGCTACTCGAATGGGCTGGCTCTAGAGTCCCCCTTCCTTCCGGGCCCACCCCCAGTCCATCCAGATCCCTTGAGAGCAGAAGCACTCACAGCCTCGATCTCCTCTTCCTCTTCGTCAATCGTAGACACCGTGACAGAGCTGAACTTGCCCATGTCTTTCGTCCGTTTGGTCATCATCACCTGGAGTCACAGGAGGAGGACTCGGTCTCATTCACTGCAGTTGGCTCTGTGAGCCACATGCGCGCGCGTGTGTCCCTGCGGGCACACATGCCTGACTGCAGGGGCTGGGGGCTGGGGCAGGGGACACTCCCCTCTTTGGGACAGGCTGGCCTATCTACAAATGCTAATGGTTTTTATTTGGATTATGTTTTTCTAACATCTGCCATCAAGGCTTTAAAAAGTATATTTAAAACTCAGCCCGATTCATTTCATTATTTCTTTACTTATTTCATTATTGATGTAAATTCAAGTTAGTTGACATACAGCATAGTATTGGTTTTAGGAATAGAATTTAGTGATTCATCACTTGCATGTAACACCCAGTGCTCATCCCAACAAGTGTTCTCCTTAAAGCCCCTCACCCATCGAGCCCACCCCCCCGCCCCGCACCCAACACCCCTCCAGCAACCCTCAGTTTGTTCTCTGTATTTAAGAGTCTCTTATGGTTTGCCTCCCTCTCTGTTTTTTATCTTAGTTTTCCATCCCCTCCTCTATGTTCATCTGTTTTCTGAAATTCCACATGAGTGAAATCATATTATTTCCTTTCTCTGACTTATTCCCCGCAGCATAATACACTGTCCACACTGAAAAAGGAAGACATTTCAAAGGAAATAAATGGTCATTAAAACCATACAACTTCTCACTTTACTCAGAGGACAGCTCTAGGAAAGAAAAAAAGAACACAGAATGGATGTGTCACATGTAACATCTGCTTATACACGAAAACGGCATTCTCTTAATAAGGAATGCGTCCATAAAGGGCGATTTCTCATTATAATCTTATTGAAAAATGTAGGGCGATCTGTAGCTATATTAACCTGTCTGTCAATAGTTACCTTCTTAGGAGGCTCCTGTTTCTGAGTATAGATATTTGTTTTGCCAAAACCCTGGCCAAACTTGACCACTGCTCCATCCACGATGAAGGTCACAGGAGCATTCTTCGGCTGGGACTGATAGAAGAGTGGCAGTCCACACCTGCAAACAGCAGAATGAATCTCTGGGGAGCTCAGAATACAAATCCCCCAAGACACGGATTCACGAAGTGTGCTCAGATCCTGGGAATAGTTTTGTCTGTGGCGTAAACGAATGATCCGCTCCTTCCACTGCTTCCCGAAACTACTTCCTAAGAATCACTGAGGGATCACTTTTACAAGCAAGAATTTGTTAAAACTGCTGCTCAGATTCCCAGGTCCCTCCCCAAGAAGATCCTGATTCAGCAAATCGGGGAGCTGAGGCCCGGGCATCTGTCATTTCCCTCAGGATCCCAAGGGATTCTTCTCATTCGACAAGTTTGGGAAATGCTGGCTCCTGCTATTAACGGCTTTCCAGTTACAACTGCTGCCGTTCCGGGGCTCCTGGCCGGCTCAGTCGGTACAGCATGCAACTCTGGATCTCGGGGTTGAGAGTTTGAGCCCCATGTTGGGTGTAGAGATTACTTAAAAAATAAACAAAATTTTAAAATAATAGAAGTTTCTAAAAACATACTATATATATATATATATATATACTATATATATATACGTATATATATATATAGTTGCTGCCATTCTTCCAAGAGTCTGGGTAACTGGTCTAAGGTTTTTTAAATTTTTTTTTAACGTTTATTTATTTTTTTGAGACAGAGAGACAGAGCATGAATGGGAGAGGGGCAGAGAGAGAGGGAGACACAGAATCTGAAGCAGGCTCCAGGCTCTGAGCCATCATCAGCCCAGAGCCCGACGCGGGGCTCGAACTCACGGACCGCGAGATCGTGACCTGAGCTGACACATATAGACCACATCTTCTTTATCCCTTCATCCATCGATGGACACTTGGGCTCTTTCCATACCTTGGCTATTGTCCATAGAGCTACTATAAACATTGGGGTGCATGTGTCCCTTTGAAACAGCACACCTGTATCTCGTGGATAAATGCCTAGTAGTACAATTGCTGGGTCCTAGAGTAGTTCTATTTTTAATTTTTTGAGGAACCTCCATACTGTTTTCCAGAATGGCTGCACCAGCTTGCATTCCCACCGAGAATGTAAAAGAGATGCTCTGTCTCCACATCCTTGCCAACATCTGTTGTTGCCTGAGTCGTGAATGTTAGCCATTGCGACAGGGGTGAGGTGGTATCTTAGTGTGGTTTTGATTTGTATTTCCCTGATGATGAGTGATGTGGATAAGTGATGTGATGAGTTTTTTCATATGTCGGTTGGCCATCTGGATGTCTTCTTTGGAGAAGGGTCTATTTATGTCTTTTGCCCATTTTTCACTGGATTATTTGTTTTTTGGGTGTTGAGTTGGATAAGTTCTTTATAGATTTTGGATACTAACCCTTTATCCGATATGTCGTTTGCAAGTATCTTCTCCCATTCCGTCGGTTGCCTTTTAGTTTTGCTGATTGTTTCCCTCACTGTGCAGAAGCTTTTTGTCTTCATGAGGTCCCAATAGTTCATGTTTGCTTTTGTTTCCCTTGCCTCCAGAGACGTCTTGAGCAAGAAGTTGCTACAGCCGAGGTCAAAGAGGGTTTTGTCTTTCTCCTCAAGGATTTTGATGGCTTCCTGTCTTATAGTTAGGTCTTTCATCTATTTTGAATTTCTTTTTGTGTGTGGTATAAAAGAGTGGTCCAGGTTGATTCTTCGGCATGTCGCTCTCCAGTTTTCCCAGCACCACTTGCTGAAGAGACTGTCTTTATTCCGTTGGATATTCTTTCCTGCTTTGTCAAAGATTAGTTGGCCATACGTTTGTGGGTCCATTTCTGGGTTCTCTATTCTGTTCCATTGATCTGAGTGTCTGTTCTTGTGCCAGTACCATATTGTCTTGACGATTACAGCTTTGTAATACGGCTTGAAGTCCGGGATTGTGATGCCTCCCACTTTGGTTTTCTTTTTCAAGATTGCTTTGGCTATTCGGGGTCTTTTCTGGTTCCATACCAATTTTAGGATTGTTTGTTCTAGCTCTGTGAAGAATGCTGGTGTTATTTTGATAGGGATTGGGGTCGGTCATTTCTATTAGACTTGTTTTCAGGTACATGAAGTCGACCCATGAAACATGTTAAAACGAATTTAATGAATCCAGTGTGGCTGCGAACTAAAATGCCTTCTTGGCCATTTCCCTGCCTTAATTCTCCTAGTCTTCCGAGAGCCAAGATGTAACTGTACTTACATCAAGAAGATTAAACTTACTGTAGTTTAGTAGTCTCACATCTCCATTTAAAAATTGATACTATGGGGGCGCCTGGGTGGCTCAGTCGGTTAAGCGTCCGACTTCGGCTCAGGTCACGATCTCGCGGTCCTTGAGTTCGAGCCCCGCGTCGGGCTCTGGGCTGATGGCTCAGAGCCTGGAGCCTGCTTCCGATTCTGTGTCTCCCTCTCTCTCTGCCCCTCCCCCGTTCATGCTCTGTCTCTCTCTGTCTCAAAAATAAATAAAAACGTTAAAAAAAAATTAAAAAAAAAATTGATACTATGTTTTAAAATAGAAAAACATTTTTGTGGCCAGCTGGTCAGAGATGTGACTTTGACTAGTCTGTTTGGGGAGCATATTGGTGGTTGTGCAGTGGAAGTTCAAAGGCAATGGAGATTATAAGGATAAAGATACAACAGAGAATTGTATCCAGTAATTCTTTTCGGAACACATTACTGCCTCTACTTTCTTATGCTTGGAGAAACCCACACTGTTAAATACTTACTTGGCACACTTCTTCCGGTACTGTCGTTCAATGCCTTCAGGCCTGCGCAGAAAATGGAATTTAAAAAAAAAAAAAAAAAAAAAAAAGATATGAACAAATCTCATAACCTACCCACCTCACTACCTCATTTCTTCAAATGGTAATAGGGCCTTTCAAAAATTTTCATTTCCTAGATTGACTGGTTAGTTAAACCTGTATTCATTTTAATCTTTGTTTTTTTTGAGAGAGAGAGATAACACGTGCGTGCCAGAAAAGTGCATAGAGGAGGGGGCAGAGGGAGAGAATCTTAAGCAGGCTCCATGCCCAGCGTGGAGAAAGGGGGGGGGGGCCTCAGTCTCACCACCATGAGATCATGACCTGAGCCAAGACGAAGAGGAGGGAGGACGCCTAACCGACTGAGCCACCCAGGCGCTCCGTATTTTTTAATTTTTAAAAAATGTTTATTTTTATTTTGAGAGAGAGCGAGTGCAAGAGAGAGCATGAGCGGGGGAGGGGCAGAGAGAGAGAGAGAGAGAGAGAGAGAGAGAGAGAGAGAATGCCAAGCAGGCTCCGCACTGTCAGCACAGAGCCTGACTCAGGGGGCTTGATCTTGCGAACTGTGAGATCATGACCTGCGCTGAGACCAAGAGTCAGACACTTAACCGACTGAGCCGCTCAGACGCCCCTCAAGTATACATGTATTAAGTCATTTAATCCTTACGGTGGCTCTGTGAGGTAGGTCATATTATTGTTCCCATTTTATAGATGAAGGCTCCTAAGTACAAACCAATCACATGGTTTGCCCAAGGTCACAGTTAGGAAGCAGAATAGGTTGAATTCAAAAACAAAAAATTAAAAACAAAAAAAAAAAGAATAGGTTGACTTCAGGCTCAGGCCTGTCCAGCTCAAGAGCCCACAACACTGCCTTAGGTAAGCGGCTTTTCCACCCACCCAGGTGCTTAACAGAAACCTAGGATTCATCCTTGTTTCTTCTCTTTCCCTCACTTCCCACATCTACTCCATCAGTAGATTTTGGATTCCTCCCAAAAAAGTCCTTGAACGGATCTGCTTTGCTCCACCTTCCTGCCACTGTCTTAGCCCAGGCCACCAGCGTCTCTTCCCTGGATGACTTGTCACAGCTTCCAGACTGGTCTCCTCACGCCCCCTCCCCTTGTTGGTTTCAAATTTTTAATAGGCAATATGTATGCGTGGTACATATCGGTACAAATATAGGGGTACCCTATAGGGGTCCGAAGAAAAGTAAACATCATCCCCCCCACCCTTCACCCACCCAGTTCTCTTCCCTGGAGGCAAATACTGTTCTGGTTTCTTCTGTTCCTCTCAGAGACAGCTGATGATGCAAGCAAAGAATCCTTATTGGTATATAAAGAAAACAGATTTTTTTTTCCTTTTTAGACAAAGAGAGCACACCTTACACTGTTCTCTACTTCTTTGTTCACTTACAAATGTATCCTGGTTGGATGGGGCGCCTGGGTGGCGCAGTCGGTTAAGCGTCCGACTTCAGCCAGGTCACGATCTTGCGGTCCGTGAGTTCGAGCCCCGCGTCAGGCTCTGGGCTGACGGCTCGGAGCCTGGAGCCTGTTTCCGATTCTGTGTCTCCCTCTCTCTCTGCCCCTCCCCCGTTCATGCTCTGTCTCTCTCTGTCCCAAAAATAAAAATAAAAAACGTTGAAAAAAAAATTAAAAAAAAAAAAAATGTATCCTCGTTGGAAAATATATATTTGCGACCCTTCCCTATCAATCGACAAAGAGCTGCGTCATTCTTCCTAAGGGCTGCGTTGTATTCCTGTGTATGGATGTGCCAAAGTGTCTTTTACCGGTTGGATAAATTCCTAGAAGTGTATCCACTTTAAATTCTGATAAATACTGCCAAATTACTCTCTAGAGAAGCTGAACCAACTTACATCCCCACCACCAACGTGAGAGTTCCTGTTTCTCTACAGTCTCACCAACAAGGTATGTTATTAAAATGCACGGCTGCTGGGGCGCCTGGGTGGCTCAGTCTGTTGAGCGTCCGACTTCGGCTCGGGTCACGATCTCACGGTTCGTGAGTTCGAGCCCCGCGTCGGGCTCTGTGCTGACGGCTCAGAGCCTGGAACCTACTTTGGATTCCGTGTCTCCCTCTCTCTGTGCCCCTCCCCTGCTTGCTCTCTCAAAAATAAAATAAAATAAAATAAAATTTAAATTTTTTTAATAAAATGCACGGTTGCCAATCTGGCTCGTGCAAACCGTGATCTCAACATTTGCATTTCTTTTTTTTTAAGGAGTGAAGTCAGGCATCTTTTCACATATTTAATGGGCATTTGTGTTTTCTTTTTATGTGTGAGTGGTCAGTTCACATCTTTTGTTTATTGAGACTTGCCAATGTTAACGGGCCTTGCAGATATTTTTTCCCGTTTGACATTTGTCTTTGACTTCCTCCTAACCCGTGTGGAAATTTTAGATTTTTGTGCAGTCAAATCGATAGTATGTGTGCATGTGTGTGTGTGTGTGTGGGGGGGTATTTAGTTAGGCCTTCCCCATCCTAAGTTCATACCTAACATACAAACTCCCAACTGCTTATTCTAGAACCTGCTTCCACTACAAATCATTCTTGAAACAGAAGCAGGAGTGGCTTCCTAAGACACCTAGAAGAAAATCCAAACTCCCTACCACGGCCTACCCGGCCCCAACTGAGCACCCGCTCGGGCCCCTGCCTCATCCCACAGATGCCCTCCCTCCCTCCTATTCTTGGAACAAACCAGCGCTTTCCCACCTCTGACCTTTCACACACACACCCTTCTCTCTCTCCTTGAAATGCTCCTCTCCCTGCTTTCTGATGATCATTTTTGGGGGTCACAGATCAAATATCACCTAGTCACAGAGACCCTCCCTGACTAGCTTTTCAGAGAAGTTTTCGTGAGATACCCTGTATAAGCCCTTGGTTTCATTCACAGAACTTTCCATAATCATAATTACTTTATTTTTCTGTCAGCCCACTAGATGTAAGGTCCATGGGATCCGAAAGCAGCGGAGACCATGCCTATCTGACCACTCTATTCCCAGAGCTGAGCAAAGCACTGGAAACAAAGTAGGCATGCAATAAATATTGGTTGAAACTATCCTTTTAAGAATTTGGTTTTAGTGAGAAAAATTATAATCATGGAGGGAAGTCCTTAAATGGAAAAATGTATGCCTTGTAGTGGGAACACAGAGGTGGGCACACCAAGTCTGTCTGAGGCAGTCATGGAAGGCTTCGTGAGGAGGTGATTTCAAGCCAACACTCCTGATAGAAAGTAGTATTTCAAGCAGTGGGAATACTATGCGCAAAGCCAGAACCGTATAGCATACTCAGGGAAACAGTCTAATGTTATTAGGACTTTAAAAAACCAAGGGAGTGGGGTGCCTGGGTGGCTCGGTTGGTTGGGCGTTCGACTTCAGCTCAGGTCATGATCTCGTGGTTTGGGAGTTTGCGCCCCCATGTCGGGCTCTGTGCTGACAGCTCAGAATCAGGCCAGAGCCTGATTCAGATTCTGTATCTCCCTCTCTCTCACTGCCCCTCCGTCCCTCCCTCTCTCTCTCAAAAATAAAATATTTTTTTAAAAAATCTTAAAAAAAAAATCAAGGGAGTACTACTGATCTGACAGGCATAAAAAGACTTGTAAGATTACATTACGAATGACCGTATGGCAACAAATTAGACAACCTAGGTGAAATGGACAAACTCCTAAAACAACAGAATAACACAAACTATCAAAACTCACTAGAAAAGAAACAAAATCTGAATGGACTATCACACGTAAAGACATTTAATTAGAAATCAAAAACCTGCACAAAGAAAAGCCCAGGACCAGTGGCTTCACTGGTAAATTCTACTAAAAGTTCAAACAAGAATGTATACCAATGCTTCACAAACTTTTCAAAAGAGGAGGAGACACTTCCCAACTCATCCCATGCAGCCAGTATTACTCTGATGCCAAAACCAGGCAAAGGTACAACAACACAACAGAGATCAATCCTGCTTGATACACAGGCAAAAATCCTCAAATGAAAATAAATACTAGCAAACTGAATCCAGCAACATAGAAAAAAGATTATATAACATGACCAAGTGGAATTTATCCCATGAAATCAAGATTGGTGCACCATACAAAAAAAAAAAATTAACCAAAGCAATAATACACCACAGTAACAGAATAAAAGAGAAAACACACACGATCATCTCAATAGGCCCCAAATGAAAGCTTTTCACAAAACTCAAAACCCTTTTAATATACTAGGAATAGAAGGGAACCTCCTCCACCTGATAAAGGGCATTTGTGGAAAAACCCACAATCCCTAAGCTACATATACTAATATCATGCATAATGGTGAAAGACTGAAAGTTTTCTCCCTGAGATCAGGAACAAGCCAAGGATACTCACTCTCAACACTTCTATTCAACATTACACAAAGTCTAGCCAGGGCAACTAGACGAAGGAAGGAAGGAAGGAAGGAAGGAAGGAAGGAAGGAAGGAAGGAAGGAAGGAAAGAAAGAAAGAAAGAAAGAGAAAGAAAGAGAGAGAAAGAAAGAAAGAAAGAAAGAAAGAAAGAAAGAAAGAAAGAAAGAAAGAAAGAAAAAGAGAGAAAGAAAGAAAGAAAGAAAGAAAGAAAGAAAGAAAGAAAGAAAGAAAGAAATGGCATCCAGATTGGAAGGGAAAAGTAAAATCATCTCTATTTGCAGATGACATGATCTTACATGTAGAAACCCTTCAGAACACACATACACACAATTAAAGCTAATATATTTAGGGGCGCCTGGGTGGCGCAGTCGGTTAAGCGTCCGACTTCAGCCAGGTCACGATCTCACGGTCTGTGAGTTCGAGCCCCGCGTCAGGCTCTGGGCTGATGGCTCAGAGCCTGGAGCCTGTTTCCGATTCTGTGTCTCCCTCTTTCTCTGTCCCTCCCCCGTTCATGCTCTGTCTCTCTCTGTCCCAAAAAATAAAATAAACGTTGAAAAAAAAAATTAAAAAAAAAAAAAAAAGCTAATATATTTAGCAAGGCTGCAGGATACAAAATCAATATATGAAAATTAGTGGTAGTCCTATATACTAAAAATGAACGATAAAAAATAATGTTAAGAAAACAGGTACAATAGCATCAGAAAGAACAAAATACTTGGGAATAATTTAACAAATTAAGTGCAAGACTTGTGCGCTGAAAACTATGAAACACTGCTGGAAGAAATTAAAGAACACTTAAGTACATGGAATGACATCCCATATTTGTGGACTGAACACTTACTATTGTTAAGATGGCAATACTCCCTAAATGAACCTACACCTTCGACACAATCCCTATCAAAACCCAAGCTGGCTTTTTCTGCAGAAATTGACAAGCTGATCCCAAAATTCACATGGAATTGCAAGGAACCCAGAATAGCCAAAACAATCTTGAAAAAGAACAAAGCTTGAGGACTCCCATTTGCTGATTTTGAAACCACAAAAGCCACAGTAATCAAGACGGGGTGGTACTGGCATAAAAGATAGAAATATAGAGCAATGGAATGGAACTGAGAGTCCACAACAAACCCATACATATTTGGTTAACTGATTTTTTTTAATGTTTATTTATTTATTTATGGGGGGGGGGGATGGGCAGAGAGTGCAAGCAGGTGAGGGGCAGAGAGAGAGGGGGAGAGACAGAATCCCAAGCAGGCTCCTCCCTATCAGCACAGAGCCCCACAGGGGTCTCGATCTCAGGAACTGTGAGATCGTGACCGGAGCCAAAACCAAGAGTCAGACCCTTAACCAACTGAGCCACCCAGGCACCCCTGGATTTTTGACAAGGGTGTCAAGACCATTCAAAGGAGAAAGAACATTCTTTCTTTCAATAAATGGTACCGGGACAACTGGATATCCACATGTAAAAGGATGAATTAATTGATTGATTAATTTATTTTTTATTCAAGTTCGTTAACATACAGTGCTGTCTTAGCTTCAGGAGTAGAACCCAGTGATTCATCCCTTACATATGACACCCAGCGTTCATCCCAGAAAGTGTCCTCCCTAATGCCCGTCACCCATTCAACCCCACCTACCCACCTACCCCCTCTCCAGCAACCCTCAATTTGTTCTCTGTATTTCAGAGTCTCTTATGAATTTATTAGATCCTTACCTCAGGCCATCTAAAAAATTCACGCAAAATGGATGAAAGGCTTAAACGTAAGAACTGAAACTATAAAGGGGCGCCGGGATGACTCACTTGGTTAAGCATCCAACTCTTGATTTTGGCTCAGGTCATGATCTCACGGTTTATGAGATCAAGCCCCATATCGGGCTCTGTGCTGACAGCATGAAGCCAGCCTGCTTGGGATTCTCTCTCTCTCTTTCTCTCTCAAAATACATAAATATTTTTTTAAAAAAAAGAACTAAAACTATAAAACTCTTAGAAGAAAATGTAGACATAAACCTTCAAGACCTTGAATTAGGCAACGGTTTCTTAGACAAGACACCTAAAGCACAAGCAATCAAAGAGAAAATAAATAGGACTTGATTAAAATTAAAATCTTTTATGCTTCAAAGAATATCATCAAGAGAGTATAAAGCTAATCCACAGAATGGGAGAAAATATTTGCACATTATTTATCTGATAGGAGGCCAGTATCCATTATAAAGAATTCTTACAACTCTGGAGTATTACTCGGCAATCAAAAAGAATGAAATCTTGGGGCGCCTGGGTGGCTCAGTCGGTTAAGCGTCCGACTTCGGCTCAGGTCACGATCTCGCGGTCCGCGAGTTCGAGCCCCGCGTCGGGCTCTGGGCTGATGGCTCAGAGCCTGGAGCCTGCTTCCGATTCTGTGTCTCCCTCTCTCTCTGCCCCTCCCCCGTTCATGCTGTGTCTCTCTCTGTCTCAAAAATAAATAAACGTTAAAAAAAAAAAAAATTAAAAAAAAAAAAAAAAAGAATGAAATCTTGCCATTTGCAACCACGTGGGTGGGACTGGAGGGTATTATGCTAAGTGAAATTAGTCAGAGAAAGACAAAAATCATATGACTTCACTCATATGAGGACTTTAAGAGACAAATCAGATGAACATAAGAGAAGGGAAACAAAAATAATATAAAAACAGGGAGGGGGACAAAACAGAAGAGACTCATAAATATGGAGAACAAACTGAGGGTTACTGGAGGGATCGTGGGAGGGGGGATGGGCTAAATGGGTGAGGGGCACGAAGGAATCTACTCCTGAAATCATTGTTGCATCATATGCTAACTAATTTGGATGTGAATTTTAAAAAATTAAAAATAAAATTTAAAAAAACAAGGTTAAGTAACCTGCCTAAGGTCAAAGAATTAATATGTGATAGAATTGGATTAAAACCCTTGAACTAAAAAAAAAAAAAAAAGAAAAAGAATTCTTACACCTCAACAATTAAAAAGACAAATACACCCATTAAAAATGGGCAAAAAATCCATAGACATTTCTCCAAAGAAGACATGCAAATGACCAAAAAGTACATGAAAAAGCTGCTCAGCATCATCTGCCAGGAGGGAAATGCAAATCAAAACCACAATGAGCTCCCACTTCACACACACTAGGATCACCATGATCAGAAAGACCGGGGTGCCGGGGTGGCTCAGTTGGTTAAGCGTAGGACTTCAGCTCAGGTCATGATCTCACGGTTCATGGGTTCGAGCCCCGCGTCAGGTTCTGTGCTGACAGCTCAGAGCCTGGAGCCTGCTTCAGATTCTGTGTCTCCCTCTCTCTCCCCCACTCATGCTCTCTCTCTCTCTCTCTCTCTCTCTCTCTCTCTCTCTCTCCTTCAAACATAAATAAAAACATTTAAAAAAAAGAAAGAAAAATAAATAAAAACATTTTAACAAAAGAAGGAAAACATGCTAAATGAAAGATGCTAGACATAAAAAGCTACAATATTTCTGGTGCCTTTTTTGAAAAATTTTTTTTAATATTTATTTATTTTTGAGAGAAGAGAGAGAAAGAGACAAAGTGCCAGCGGGGGAGGGGCAGAGTGTGAGGGAGACAGAGACTCCGAAGCAGGCTCCATGCTGTCAGCACAGAGCCTGATGCGGGGCTCGAACTCATGGACCACGAGATCATGACCTGAGCCGAAGTTGGACGCTCAACGGACTGAGCCACCCGGGCGCCCCTGGTTCCTTTTTAATGAAGTTATCGAGAATAGGCAAATCCACAGAGACAGAAAAAGATCAATGGTTGCCAGGGGCTGGGGGAGAAGGACATAAAGAGTGACTAGGAACAGGTACAAGGTTTGTTTTGGGGGGCGGGGGTGATGGAAATGATAAGTAGTGATGACGCGTTGCATAATCTCGTGAATATACTAAAACCACCGAACCGCACACTTTAAAATCGTTAAGTTTTATGGCATACGACGTGGGCCTCAACTAAAAATAATAAATCTCTGAGGGTGGAGCTGAGGCATTAGGACTTTTTTGTTGTTGTTGATTTTTGAAAGCGAGGGCATGAACGGGAGAGGGGCAGAGAGGCGGGGTGGACAGAGGATCCGAAGCGGGCTCTGCGTGGACAGCAGAGGGCCCGCTGCGGAGCTCGAACCCACAAACCGCGAGCTCATGACCCAAGCCGCAGTCGGCTGACTGAGCCACCCGGGCGCCCCGGCGTCAGGACTTAAACAAAACAAAGTCCCCGGGATGGTGCTAACACAGCCAGGGGGGAGAGTCACTACGTGAGGGTGCGTGCGAAGAGCAGAACTGCTGAGGAATAGAGACTGTAGAGACTGACGATTATTATTCTCCCAGTTGAGGGACATGGAAACGGGCCCAAAAAGCTTAGGTGACTTGCCCAAAGTCACAAAGTGGTCCTGCCTGGGGCAGAACTCCGAAGTCTGTGCCATCTTTAACATTCCATTTCTCTCACAAGTATCGCTTGTGTCAAACGCGCCACCATTCGCCAACATCACGCGACTAGGGCCTTGGCAATATTTTGGCTTCCGTGTACCACTTCTGGTTCCTACTGGGACTCTAAATCCAACCTCAGCCTGAAGGGAGAGACGCGCCCCGCAAGTGACTTCTAGAATCCCCAAGTCGGTCAATCTCATAAGCCTGAGCTTTCAAGCCACAGGATTTCAAATAAAGGGGACTGTATACTTCTCAATGAGTTAACCTTCAAATACCAGTGACAGATGGGATTTTGTCAAGTTTATAAAAACTTATCTATTCCTAACTATGTGCCAAGAATCAGGCAAGATGTACTAAGGGTTTTGGAAATATAAGGCAGGATTCTTGCGCTCGAAAAGTTCACCTTGATATGGAGACAAGGTACTTAACTGGTATAAGGAAGTGATTAACATGAGCTAGCTAGCTGGACTAATTGACCTTGATTTTCTGTCCTGCCCTTAATCTCTAGGAATATGTGAGGGAGGGAAGGCCAAAACCAAAATGCAACACAACATTCTCCCTGGCTGTGGCAGTCTCTGAGATGGCCCCCAATAATCCTTGCACCCTGGTACTGACACCCTGCACAGTCCCCTCCCAAAAGGAGGGGGGCTGACCTGTAATACCAAGAGGACACTGCAGAAATGATGGGGACTTCTGAGTCTTGGTCACAAAAGATATTGTGGCTTGCTCTCTCTTGGATTACTCATGCTGTGGGAAGCCAGCTGTCCCATCACAAGGATATTCAAGCAGCCTTATGAGGTGATGAGGGGCTGGGGCTCCTCCCCAACAGCACTCAGCTGCCAACCCTGTGAGTGAGCCACCCCAAGCGAGACTTCAAATGACTGCACCCTTGGTCGGCCTCGTAACCACAGCCTCACGAAGAGACGGGAACCACCCGTCCAAACTGCTGTTGAATCCCTGACCCGAAGAAACTAGATGACATGGTAAATGTTGTTGTGTTTAAAGAAAAAAAATCAAGGGGAACCTGGCCGGCTCAGTCAGCAGAGCGCGCAACTCTTGATCTTAGGGTCACGAGTTCAAGCCCCACACTGGGCGTAGAGCTTACAAAAAGAAAAAAAAAAAAAAAAAACCGGGGCGCCTGGGTGGCTCAGTCGGTTGAGCATCTGACTTCAGCTCACGTCATCTCACAGTCTGTGAGTTCGAGCCCCGCACCGGGCTCTGTGCTGACAGCTCAGAGCCTGGATGGAGCCTGTTGGATCTGAGAGAGAACGTCAGGCGATGAAGGAGAGGAGGCAGTAAGGTACACAGTTCTGAGTACAGGAGAGAAATGCAGGCAGATGGGAGACTTTGTGAGGCTTCAGTATCTAAGTGTAACTGATGTCATGAAAGGCGGTGAGAATGTCCGAGGAGAGTATAAAGAGGGGAGGTCAGAGCCCTGGGGAATGCCAACATTTAACGGGCAGACAGAGGAAGAATCCGGAAGACTGAGAAAGCCAAAGGAGGAGGAGGAGAATCTCCAGAACAGCTTCACAGAAATCAAGGAAGGAGAGCAACCAGAGAGGCACGGTCAACAGAGATCCAGACAGAAAAGCACCGGATTTGCAACTGTGCGAGCGGCAGAGGAGGGAAAGGGGCGCCTGGGGAACGACAGTGCCAAAAGAGAAGGACTCGAGAATGCGTGACTTGGAGGTGGACAGCGACAGGCTCCAGGGTCTATGGTGGCCAGGCCGCCACGTTTTCAGCAACCCGGGGTCTCCCACACAGCTTGGCTACAGAAGAGCAGAGCGAAACTCCACCATGGCCAGCGGGGGGGCACCCCAAGAACGGGCCATTGGAAAGACTGTTGATTAGAGAGGGAACAGTGCCAACGTGGGGGGGGGGGAGCAGACAACACCTCGTTGGTAAACTCTAAGAACTACCTGGTCCTAAGGTTAGGCCTGGAGCTGGCTCGCTTCTAGGGCCAGGCTGATTGGACTCCGGGGTTTCTACTTCAGCCTAAGGCCGTTCAGTTTTCTGGCCCAGAGGGGAGGGCATCTGCCTTTTAGTGCCATAGGGGCCTGTGGCCTGGCTGTGTGGTTAGATCAGTTTCTGTATTAACTGAGTAATATACATCCGTTCGATACACATAATATACAATACAATTATACGTTACTACATGTAATTACAATACATATAACGAATCCATAATAAATATCCTGGTGATCTTAAAGACAGTCAGTTGGCAATTTTCAAAATCAGAAAATTAAATAAAGGTTAACAGAGGGAGAAAAAGCACAAGACAATGGATTAGCTTGGGACAAGGTGCCTTCCTCGTAAAGCCTCCTGTATACCATAATGGAGTGTTTGGAGTATTTTTCCCCAATGTTTCCTGAAGGGCCTTCCTTTGCAGATCTCATCAATTTTAGAATCTGGTCGTATTATTGGCCTCGAGTTGTATCTCGTATAGAACCAACTGTCGTCGCTTCAGGCACACCATTTTATTGTATTTAAAAAAGTTTTTTTTAACACTGGGGCACCTGGATGGCTCAGCTGGTTAAACGTCTGACTTCGGCTCAGGTCATGATCTCACAGTCCGTGGGTTCGAGCCCCGCGTCGGGCTCTGTGCTGACAGCTCAGAGCCTGAAGCCTGCTTCGGATTCTTTGTCTCCCTCTCTCTCTCTGCCCCTTCCCAGCTTGCACTCTGCTCCCTCTCAAAAATAAACAAACACTAAAAAAAAATTTTTTTTTTTAATTTTAACACTTATTCATTTTTGAGAGAGACAGACAGAGAGAGAGAGAGAGAGCGAGCGAGCAAGCAAGCAAGCATGCGGGGCTCGAACCCACGAACCGTGAGATCATGACCTGAGCAGAAGTCAGACGTTTAACCAACTGAGCCACCCAGGCACCCCCCAGCTACACCATTTTAGAAACCCAGTTGTCCCAATGGGGCTTGGTGCCTGCTTTGCTACTGAATCGCCTAGCAGTATTTCCGCTTCTCTTTGTTAGTGCGGGCTGACAGCAGTTTGGTTTCTTAAATTAACATAGTAAGAGGTCAGCTTGTAGCTTTTCCCAGTTCAACACTAGAACACAAGCTCCATACAGGCAGGGTGCGTTGCTTGTTTACTGGTCGTGATGGGTTGGATGGATCCCTTAAAACGTCATGTCCTTCCAGTAACCTCAGAACGTGGCCTTATTTGGAAAGAGGGTCCTTGCAGATATAATTAGTTACGATGAGGTCATGCAGATGGGTAGGATGTGCCCTTAATCCAGTATGACTGGTGTCCCTATAAAAAGAAGAGAAGAAAAACAGAGACAGAGACCCAGGGAGAAGACCACGTGATAATATAGGCATCTACGAGCCAAGAAACGCCACGGACTGGCGGCAAGCACCAGAAGCTGGGAAGGGCCAAGGAAGGATCCTGCCCTCAAACTTGCCCCGCCAACACCTTCATTTCAGACTTCTAGGACTCAGAAGAAATGCGAGGCAGTTTCTGTTGTGCTAAGCCAACTAGTTTGTGGTACTTTGTTACAGCAGCCCTCGCAAAAGAATACAGTGGCACATCCCAGGTTTCTTTTTTTTTTTTTTTAACGTTTTTTATTTTATTTTTGGGACAGAGAGAGACAGAGCATGAACGGGGGAGGGGCAGAGAGAGAGGGAGACACAGAATCGGAAACAGGCTCCAGGCTCCGAGCCATCAGCCCAGAGCCCGACGCGGGGCTGGAACTCACGGACTGCGAGATCGTGACCTGGCTGAAGTCAGACGCTTAACCGACTGCGCCACCCAGGCGCCCACATCCCAGGTTTCTAGGACAGTGCCTGGCACACAGGAGGGGCCCAATAAATAAAATATACGTCAAGGGACGTATGGACTTTTTAATTCCCCACAACCGACCGCTCTGTGGTATCAGGCACCTGTTGACGGCCACTGTCCCCTGATGTACACACTCCTTGATGCTCTCTCCTCTCGGTTCCCACGTCACCAGGTCCTAATTATTTTTGTCTGCTTTTTTAAGTGTATTTATTTTGAGAGAGAGCGCACACGCATGCGTGCGTGCAAGTGGGGGAGGGGCAGAGAGAGAGGGAGACAGACTCCCAAGCAGGTTCCGTGCTGAGAGCGCAGAGCCCAATGAGGGGCTCAAACTCACGAACCATGAGATCATGACCTGAGCGGAAATCAAGAGTTGGATGCTTAACCGACTGAGCTACCCAGACGCCCCTTATCTGCTTTTTATTTTTATTTTTTTTTAATTTTATTTATTTTTCAGAGAGAGAGTATGAGTGAGCAAGGGGCGGAGGTGAGGGGTGGGGTAGGAGAGAGAATCCCACATGATATAGAGAGGAAGAGAGAGTGCAGAGCCCAGAGCAGGCTCACCTGAAGCGGGGCTCAAACTCATCTGATGTGGGGGGATTGAACTCACAAACCATGAGATCATGACCTGAGCTAAAATTGGATTTAACCGACTGAGCCACCCAGGTGCCCCCCTTGTCTGGTTTTTATTTTATTCATTTTTTATTTAATGTTTATTTATTTTTGAGAGAGAGAGACAGAGCACAAGCAGGGGCAGAGAGAGAGGGAGACACAATCCAAAGCAAGCTGTCAGCACCAAGCTCGATGCGGGGCTCGAACCCATGAACTGTGAGATCATGACCTGAGCCAAAGCCGGATGCTTAACCAAGAGAGCCACCCAGGCGTCCCTTTAAAAAAATTGTTTTAATGTTTGTTTATTTTTGAGAGAGAGACAGAGACAGAGAGTGAGAAGGAGACGGGCAGAAAGAGAGGGAGACACAGAATCCGAAGCAGACTCCAGGCTCTGAGCTGTCAGCACAGAGCCCGACGCGGGGCTCAAACTCACGAACTGTGAGATCATGACCTGAGCCAAAGTCAGATGCTTAACAGATTGAGCCACCCAGGCGCATCCCCCCTTGTCTGCTTTTTAAACGTGTTTCCCAGGATTGTATCTTGAGTCCTCTCTCTTCTTGCTCCGCACTCCACATAACGTTAGCCCTTCCTAGGTTTCAATTCCCCATCTCAAGCAAGGACTCCCAATCTAAAACAGATCTAACCATGTCACTCTCCTGCTTAAAAAAGAGAACAAGCTATTGCCGACAGATAAAGTCCAAATTTGTCTACTTCGGCATTTTACTCTGTCCCCACCCCAGGATGCACGAACCCCTTCCTGTAAAGTAACCTGGGCTATAGTCACCAAGGACCGTTCAAATTTCCCAAGCACATCATATGTGATGCTTTCAATGCTTCCATATCCCTTCCACCTGGGATGCTTCTCAACCCCCTCATCTAGTCGGTGAAATCCTAGTTCAAGGCCACACACAAATGCCATCATCTTTCGGTGCCTTTCCTGATCACCCTTCAGGAGAATGACCCACTCCCATCTGTTTTTCCATAGCCTTTTGTCCACCATGCCGGCATTTTATCCTAACACAACAGGTGACCAGTCCGCTCGATGAGGGATGGGCTTTTTTTTTTTTTTTTTTAACGTTTTATTTATTTTTGAGACAGAGAGAGACAGAGCATGAACGGGGGAGGGGCAGAGAGAGAGGGAGACACAGAATCGGAAGCAGGCTCCAGGCTCTGAGCCATCGGCCCAGAGCCCGACGCGGGGCTCGAACTCACGGACTGTGAGATCATGACCTGGGCCAAAGTCGGATGCTTAAACAACTGAGCCACCCAGGCGCCCCAATACCTTATCCACCTTCCCAGAGCCAGTCCCCAGCTCAGTGCTTGGCACATGGCATGCTCCCAGAGATTACAGGTTAAATGACCTCATTCTACTTGCAAAAATCCCCCCAAATTACAGCTATCAAATGGCAACAGAAGCGCATATCCGCAGCATTTCAACAGAGCACAGTGAAGATATTGCTGTGTCCGCAGAAGTTAGGGCCAATGCAAAGGTCAAAGCGTTAGGCCCACAAGAATGACCCGTTCAGCGCTGGACGGGGTGTTTATATTCCTCAGAACCCGACTGCGGCACAGAAAGGAAATTCCAGACAGAGAGCATCCACCTCTTACCTCCGAAGGTACATAGTCTCCTCGTCTTCCGTGTTACAAAACTTGTGGGCGTGTTTGGCAGCATCGATCACCCGGGACCGATCCCGGGGCCTCATGGGCAGTTTCTCTAACTGACAGTCTGAAGAAATGGAGAAAGATTCGGTCACAGGAGCCACTGAGAGATACCTGGAGGCAATCACAAGTTTTCAGTGGGGCCCTTAGCGCTGTAATTTTGCACTATAATTGCTATGCTTATTGATGGCTATTAGTGGATTCCCCAATGAAAAAATGACTTGGTGTCAGAACACCCGCAGCTGTTCCGTTACCATCTTGGTGATCTTTGGCAACTTCCTTTGGGTTTTTTTCCCCCCTTATTTGAAGGATGAGTAGATCACAGTGTCTCAAAAGTCCTTCCCAGCACTGCAAGTTTTCCATGAGTGTTTCTGTGACCCTGGGACACTTGGCTCGTGTTATAATACATGAGAATCAGACAGGAAGGAGGACATCGTCATCAAGCGTCATCAAGCCTCGTTTAGGAAGGCATAGGGAAGGGTGGATCCGCGCTTACGAAAGGAGAGAGACGGGGGAGGTGCTATGCTACAAGTGGTATGCAAATGACCCAGGCCAGGCTAGAGGCGTTTCCGTCTGAAAACAATGAAAACACGCAGGAAATAAATGAGGTGCAGTTACAAAGCAGATGGAAACTGATATAATGCAAATTAAGTACCTAAAGGGTCATAGAGAAGTCAAGTGACCACAGTGATTCGAGATTAATGGAAGAGAGGGAGGGGGAGTCAGAGAACGCCAGGCAGTTTGCATGTTGATTAATCTTCACAATGACCTGCTGGAGTAGACATTTCGTAGCCCAATTCGGAGTTTAAAGGTGAGGGAATTGAGGCTGCCAAAGAGTGTGCATTTACTGAGGACAACAAGTATTCAGACTCAACTCTAGGTGATCAAAAGAGAACTCATTCATTCAATGAATAGGCGAGGGCCCTCAAAGTACCAGGTGCCGTTCAAACGTAGTGCTGGGGATTCAGCAAATAACAGAGCCAAGTCCCTGCCCTGATGCAGTTTACATTCTAGTGGAGGAGGCAGAAAATTTTTAAATAAGAATTACAAAATATGACCTTGGATAATGATAAGTGCCAATAAAAAAACCTGGCCGGATATTAAGAGGATGGACAGTGATCTCAGTGATAAGTGCTACCAAGAAAAATCAGGCAGAGATAAGAGGGCAAAGAGTAACAAGGGTGCTGTTTTAGATAGCCAAGGAAGAGTTTTCTGGTTTTTTTTTTAATGTTTATTTCTGAAAGAGAGAGAGAGAGAGAGAGACAGACAGACACACACACACACACACACACACACACAGAGCGTGAGTGGGGGAGGGGCAGAGGGTGAGGGAGACACAGACTCCGAAGCAGGCTCCAGGCTCTGAGCTGTCAGCACAGACCCTGACCTGATGCTGGCTCGAGCCCCCGAACTGGGATTCGTGGGAGATCATGACCGAGATCATGACCTGAGCCGACCTCTGGCACTTAACTGCCAGAGCCACTCAGGAGCCCCCAGGGAAGAGTTTTCAAATGAAGAGACGTTTCCGCTGAGCCCTCAATGAAATAAGGAAGCACCTAGGGAAGAGTGTTCGCGGCAGAAAAAATGCCGATCCCAAAGGCTCTGGGAGGCAGGTTTTGACGTGATGAAGAAAAATCAAAAAGGCCACTGTAGCTGTAGCACAGTGTGCAAGGGGAAGAGGGGTAGGGGATGAGGTCGGAGAGGTAGTTGAGGATCTTATCATGCAGGGTCTAGGTATGGGCTTTGGTTTTACTCTTGGTTTTATAGGAAAACACCAAGTTTGGAACAGGACTCTGGCAGCTGTGTGGGAGAAAGCCCCCAGGAAACAGAGAGTGGAGGGTAAAAGGCTATCGTGGCAGTTCCAGGTGAGGGACGACGGTGGCTTGGGCTAGAGTGGCAGAAATGAAGTGGTAAGAAGCAGTAAGGTTCTGGATAGATTTTTCAAGGAAGGGCCGGCACAGCGTGTTGATGGATTGGATAGATCAAAGGTATGAAAAAGAGACAAGTCAAGAATGATTCTGAGATTCTGGGCGAATAGGGGAGAGTGGGAAGTAGGGGGTCATGAAGTCAATTTGAACATGATCTCTTCGAGAGACCCATTAGACATCCAAGTGGAGACACGGAACAGGCAGCTGGAGTTTGAGGGGAAGTGTGGTTGAAGGATGAACATTTGGGAGTCATCACCGTAGAGACGGTATTTAAAGCTTGGGAATGGTTGAGATCGCTTAGAGAGCGAGTATGGGTTGAGAGTAGGTAAGAGGACTGAGCCCTAGGGCCTTGCGATGCCTAAAAACCTGAGTCAGAAGAAGGAACTAGACACTAGACACTGACAAAGGGCAAAATCAAGGTAGGAGGAAAATCAGGAGATTGTGGAGTCTTGGAAGTAAAAGAAAAAAGTGTTGTTGTTGTGTTTTTTTGTTTTATTTTATTTGGGAGAGGGAGAGGGAGAGGGAGACGGAGAGGGAGAGGGAGAGGGAGAGGGAGAGGGAGAGGGAGAGGGAGAGGGAGAGGGAGAGGGAGAGGGAGAGGATCCCAGGCAGGCTCAGCACTGTCTGTCAGTGCAGAGCCCCGTGCAGGGCTGGAACTCACAAACCATGGGATCATGACCTGAACCGAAATCCGAGGTCTCACCGACTGAGCCACCCAGGTGCCAAGAAAAAGGTGTTTTAAGAAGGATGGAATCATCATCTCTGTCAAATGACACTAAGATGTGGACCAAAATGAGCACTGATTACTGACCACTGGGACTAGTAACACGTTCAGTCACCGACCTTGACAAATACGGTTTCGGTGGTGGGGCAGGAAGGAAAGCCTGCCTGAAATTAGCTCAACAGGAATGGGACTGGGAATGGGAAGTGAGGATACAGAGACAGTCAATATAGGCAGCTTTTTTTTTTTTTTTTTAGAAGTGTTGCTATAAAAGAAACAAAGAAATGGGGATACAGCTGGAAGAAAATGGAGGGATCAAGGGAGGATTTTATTCTGGTTTAAGAGAAGAGCCATAGCAGCATCCTAGCACCCGGCAGAAAGGTTACAAAGTTTGTAGAGGCGGACTGGGAGGAGAGGGAGATGGCCAGTTCATTTTTCCTGAAGGAGAAATTTGCTTTTGAGGGAAGCCTGGATACACTCACAAAGTTAAACAGAAAACAGAAAAGCTATCCTGGAGCGGGGCAGGGATGGAGAGCGAGGAAAACCACTCTTCAAAGAGACGTGCCTCCTAGATCCCCAAGTTTCCCGTCTTGCAGACACCGCCCAGTTCCCCGACCACTCACCCAGCACCAGGACCATCTGGCCACACAAACAGTAGTAGACGTGGAGGGGCTTCTCGCCGTCGTCATACTCCTCCCGATCCCGGGTGTCGGAGCAGACTACCGACCGGGACACTACTTTAGGCATAGTTCTGAAAAGCAGCAGGAAAACTCCTGCCAAAAAAGAAGGGTCGCGCAGAAATGATGTCACAGACGTGCCTCGAGCCTCTTCCCAGCCGGAAGGCTGGTCACGTGTCAGTAGCAGTCCCGTGGACTTCCGGGTGGTTCCATTCGACCAGGATGCGGGGGGGGGGCGCCCTGAAGCGCTCGGGGCGCCCTGAAGCGCTCAGAACCTCCTCTACCTTGGCCTGAGTTAGCTGGGACTTCTTTGCTTGGGACAGTCCTGATACTGCTGAAGTTAATTCATGTATGTTGGTATACACGTCTGTATATGCAGATATATGAAACCAGAGAGAACAAAGAACTATATGTGCACATTACCGGCTTCATACAGAGTTTAGGTGTGCATCTAAATACGGTCTTGATTTTAATGGCTGTATTCAGGATGAGAACCTAATGAAGTAGAGATATCTTTTTAAAGTTGAGATATAATTCATGTAGCATAACATTCACCCCTTTAAAAGTGTATAATGCCGTGGTTTTTAGTATATTCACCAAGCTGTGCAATCTGCAGAACTAATTCCAGAATATTTTCATCATCCCCCAAAGAAATCCCATATCGTTAGCAGTCACTCCCCACCTTTTCCCAGCCCCCCCCCCACCCCCCGGCAACCACTAGTGTAATCTCTGTCCCTGTGGATTTGCCTCTTCTGAACGTTTCCTATGAATGAAATCATATAACATGTGGCTGTTGATGTCTGGCTTCTTTTCACTCAGCATCGTGTTTTGGAGGTTCATCCCATGTTGTAGCGTGAATGGGTAAACAGCAGTAATGAATCAGTAAAAAGGAGCTTCATTCTTTTTTACGGCTGAATATCCTGCTGTGTGGCTATCCCGCATGTTGTTGATCTACTGGCCATCGATGAACAGTTGGGTTGTTCCCACTTTTTGGATATAACGACTAACGCTGCTATGAACGTCGGCGTACAAGTTGTTGTGAGGACGAACGTTTTTCGTGTTCTTCGGTGCATACCGTTTTGCATCCCCACTATGATTATACAGGGGAGGGGGCCTGATTTCTTCACAGCCTCACCAATAATTACTTTTGTCTGTCTTTTTGATCATGACCATCCTGGTGGGTGTGAAGTGACATCTCCTTGTGGTTTTGACTCGCCTTTCCCTGGTGGTTAATGATGAGCACCTTTTCACACACTTGGTCGTTTATGTATCTCCTTTGGAGAAATGTCTATGCAAATGCTTTGCCCATTTTGAAACGGGCTGTCATCTTATTGCTGAATTGTAAGAGTTGGTTATACCTTCTAGATACTAGACCCTGATCATGCAAATGACTTACAAACAGAGGCCTCTTAATAATCCTGTTTGCCACGGTCGTAAGGGGACAGTTTCCACCCTTCCTTCCCCAACCCAGAAACTGCTCCAGAATGTTCTTTGTGGAGGACGAGAGCCTGGAGCAATCCGGAATAAGGACATTGAGGCAGTTCACATTGGATAGCTTCAAAAATCCAAGTGACAACACCAAAATAGTGGATTTTTAACACAGAACTTAGTGAAGGCAGCAGGAGCATGTGACTAGAAAATTGACAGTTTGGCTGGCTGAAAGAAGTTCAAAACACACAAGGTGTAAACCAAGGGGAATTTAAAGGCATCTGCTAGAACCTCAAACGAATGTGAATTAAATAAAATATAAGGGGCGCCTGGGTGGAGCGCAGTCGGTTAAGCGTCCGACTTCAGCCAGGTCACGATCTCGCGGTCCGTGAGTTCGAGCCCCGCGTCAGGCTCTGGGCTGATGGCTCGGAGCCTGGAGCCTGTTTCGGATTCTGTGTCTCCCTCTCTCTCTGCCCCTCCCCCGTTCATGCTCTGTCTCTCTCTGTCCCAAAAATAAATAAAAAAACGTTGAATAAATAAATAAATAAATAAATAAAATATAAAAGAAATGTGGTGTGTATATATATATTATATATGTATATTATATATATATATATAATATACATATATAATGGAGTGTTACTCAAGCATAAAAAAGGATGAGATCTTGCCATGCGCGACATGGATGGACCTAAAGGGTATTATGCTAAGTGAGATAAGTCAGACAAAGACAGACAAATACCACATGGTTTCACTCGTATGTGGAACCTAAAAAGTAAAACAAACAAAAAGCAGAATCAGACCTATAAATCCCAAGAACAAGCAGTTGCCAGAGGGAAGGGGGGTAGGAGAATGGGCAAAATGGGCGAAGGGGAGTAGGAGATGCAGGCGCCCAGCTATGGAATGAAGAAGTCATGGGAATAAAAGGTACCGCGTACGCAATATAATCGATGGCATTGTATTAGCATTGCACGGTGATGGATGGTAGCTACAATCGTGATGAGCATAGCTTAATGTATAGAGTCGTTGAATCACTATGTTGTAAAACTGAAACTAACGTAACATCATGTGACAACTATATTCACCATTTTTTAACCTGTATTCAAATTTTTAAAAATCAATTCAAGTCTTGGGGCGCCTGGGTGGCTCCGTCGGTTGAGCGTCCGACTTTCGGCTCAGGTCATGATCTCACAGTTCGTGTGTTCAAGCCCCGCATCAGGCTCTGTGCTGACCTCTTGCTCAGAGCCTGGAGCCTGCTTCCGATTCTGTGTCTCCCTCTCTCTCTGCCCCTCCCCTGCTCACGCTTTGTCTCACTCTGTTTCTCAAAAATAAATCAATGTAAAAACAAATTTTAAAAAAATCAATTCAAGTCTTAGAGAATCACAGTGTTTGCTCCTCAGGTCTTACTCCAATGTCATCCATATGATTTCATATTATTTGATATTTATTGATCCTCTGCTGTGTGTCAGGCAGTGCATTTGTATATATGTACATTTGTACAACAGGCAGTTGTATAGTGATCACCTATAAATAATCTCACCCCCTCGTGTGCCATAGTCAAATGCAGGGCTGGGTGAACTTTTGAAATAAATATTTCAGCCTTTGGAGGGCCGAGAGGCAAAACCAAGAAGATTATTCAGGTACTTCTATAGCGAGAGAAAACAAATTTCCACAAATGTGTTATTGATGAAATTCAAAATATAAAAGTAATTAATTTTTTGCGATACAGGTCTGCTAATGAGAAGAATAGCATTCTTTTATAGAGGGGATAATATTTCACTTAATTAGGGCTCAAAGTGAGTGTTCTCTATCATCAAAATCTCTTGCAATCTCAATACACCTGGTCAAGGTGAGATTTTTCAGAACCTCATTTTGATTTTGTAATGAAAGTTTACAGCTTTTTTACTTGTGATTCAAACAATGTTCGTTGTCATTGAAATGACTTTACTGAAATACAAGTTGCACATACGAGCAGGGTTTTGCCTTGTAATTTTAGTCTCAATGCATTAAGTAACATTAAGCCTACAGCAAAAGCTAATTTAAAAAAAAAAAAAAACCATCCAGTGTTTAATAGTGGTTGCAGGTGGTTCTTCTCATTCAGAAAACGTTGGGTCTCAGCCTTGAGCTCAAAAAAAAAAAAAAAAAAAAAGGCTGGTTTTTTTTGACTGAGAAAAACTTTACCACTGCTGTTGGTTGGGCTTTGTACATTTCTCCAACGAAGCCTTGTTCTGCTCCGTACATGTTTGCAACACATCTTAGCAGATTCTACTTCAGGTTGTACCGAATTAGTATTTTCTTGACTTCTTTGAAAACAGTCTCCTCTGAGTCATTCCACACAGACTATCCACACAGGCCAATTCTGCCATCACGTTAAACTCTTTGAGTGAAGTGCAGCAACTGAACAGTATGGCCACCTCATTGCCCTGTTTTTTGTTTTTTTTTTAATTTTTAAATGTTTATTTAGTTTTGAGAGACGGGGCATGAGTGGGGGAGGGGCAGAGAGAGAGAGAGACAGAGAGACAGAATCTGAAGCAGGCTCCAGGCTCCGAGCTGTCAGCACAGAGCCCAATGCGGGGCTCGAACTCACGAACCGCGAGATCATGACCTGAGCCGAAGTCGGCGCTTAGCCGACTGAGCCACCCAGGCGCCCCGCCCTGTTTTTTAAATGACTGTTGGTGTTGCTTCCAATGTCCTCAACTCTTTAAGCCAGTATTCTTGCTTGAAAGGCTAACAGTCTTTGCAAAGTTTCCCTGGGCCTATTTCCTTGGCTTCTGCAATCAAACGCGATTTAATTAACTCATCATCAGTAAACAGCTTTCCTAGCTTGGCTAACAAATGAGCCACTCAGAAAAATTACTGTGGTTGCAGCCTCATTTTCGTTTTTGTGAAGAATTCTGCTATGATGAGATATCCCATTTTAACCTTTCGAATTTTTCTAACCGTTGCTTTCCTGGGAGTTGGGAACATTGCCCTGAGCACTTCCTTTGGTAATGTCGTCGTGTAGCGTATCGTTTCAGCAATGCTACGGTGTCATTGTGTAATAAGCACAGCGCTTTGACATCAAATGTGATAACCAAGTAATCTCCATTCCCCTGTGCCTTAAAAAGCATGACATTCCAAACCCACTTTTCTTTTTTTGACATGAGAGGTAGGCACTTGCAATAAAAAAAAAAAAAAAAAAACACCAAAAATGCCTTAATATGGTGGTACACATGGCCTTCAAAATGCTGTCGAGTTACAGCTGCATCACCGCAATTTGTGGTACACCCAGCAACGGTGTGATGACAGCGCCACGTACAGTCTCTGTCACAGCTACTCAGCTCTGCTGTTGGAGCACAAAAGCAGCCACAGACAATACAGGAATGAAACAGCATGGCTGCGTCCCAACGAAACTTTATTTACGGACATTGATCATTTGAATTTCATATCATCCTGTGTCATGAAATATTATTACATATTCTCCTTTTGATTCTTGCAGCCATTTAAAAATATAGAAAAATCACTTTTAGCTTGCAGGCCCTAGGAGAAAGATGGCAGGATGGATTTGGTTGGGGTTTGCCGGTGGATGTGGCCAGTTTGATTGAATTCCTACACCCAACATTGCAGCCATGCAGTTTCCTATTGCTGTTGTAATGAAGTACCACAAACTTAATGGCTTAAGACAACATAAATGTATTACCTTCTGGCTCTGGAGATCAGAAGCCCAAAATCAACCTCACTGGTCTAAAGTCAAGAGGTCAGCAGGGCTGGTGGCTCCTAGCAGCTCCAGGGCAAAACCCATTTTTGCCTCTTCCGGCTTCTAGAAGCTACCGCCATCCCTTGGCTCCTTGGCCTGTGGCTGTATCACTCCAGTCTCGGCTTCCAGGTCACGTGGCCTTCTCTCTGAATTCAGACTTTCTTCCCTCTTATAAGGACTCATGTGATTACATCAGGCCCACTGGTTTTATCCTGGATCATCTCCCCATCTCAAGATTCTTAATTTAACCACATCTGCGAAGTCCCTTGTGCCATCATAAGGTAATATATCTATAAATTCCAGAGATGAGGTCGAGAACATCTTGGGGAGGGGGGTGCATTCTTCAGCCCAGCAAGCCACGCCTTTATTTTTGATTCTGCAACGTAGCAGGTAGTGAAATTTTATGTTCATGGCCCTAATTTCCTCACTTCTCTAAACATCACTACTTCTCTCTCCTCTCTCTCCCTCTCTCTTTCTCTCCTTATGTCCTAGAGGCTATCGATGGACAGCAGACTGTTACTTTTACTGCCAAGAGCACGCACTATGACAACTGTTGTTTCCTATAAGCAATTCTCTTGACTTGTCTTCTGAGGTTATTGGAGTCAAGATGGACTTTTTAAAAATATTTTTAAAATATTTTTTGAAGATGTATTTATTTTTGAGAGAGAGAGAGAGAGAGAGAGAGAGCACAAGCAGAGAAGGAGCAGAGAGAGAGAGAGACACAAGGTCTGAAGTGGGCTCTATGCTAACAGGAATGAGCCTGATGTGGGGCTCGAACTCATGAACCGTGAGATCATGACCTGAGCCGAAGTCGGACGCTTAACTGACTGAGCCACCCAGGCGCCCCTGTTTGTACTAAATTTTAGCAATAGAAGTGGGAACTATAAGAAAATAAAATTCCTTGCCTTCACTGGCTAACAGGAGTACAAACTCAGAGCCTCATAAGGCAGGAAATGATAGTTTATTCAGTCTCTCTCTCCAACCCAAAATAGTTCAGGAAAATCACAATCCAGTCTGCATTTTGAAGGCTTCATGAATGCAATTCCACAATTTCCCTAGTTATATATTCCCATATTTCACAGTCCTCCCTTTCAGGAAAATTCTCAGATCCTTGCCTATGGATGGTTTGGAACTTTTTCTCTTTCCTGCAGCTGCATTGCTAACATGCTTTTCTTTGCACTGAAAAAGACTTCTATTTCTTGACCCCTGCTTTTGGGGAGGGGAGTGATGCTTGGCTGTGAAGAGGGTTATTTCTTCAAGATGTCAAGGTGAAAAGGGGATGGAAGGAATGCTTGGCCAACTATGCTGTAGCTAGTATGTTCTACCCTGATAATCATCTGTGCTAGAGAGCAATCTTCTGTGTTGCTGATTGCTATGCTCCTGATGAGGAACGCAAGGGCACAGTATTTCTGCAATGCAATTCCACAGGGCAGTCAGGGCGTGCTCTCCCCGTACCCTGCTGCCACGGGGCTCCCAAACTGCTTTGGTTCATGTCCCTGAGTTTTCTTGATTAGGTAGTCAAAGAGCTACTCATCAGCTAGAGCAAAGGAGTTTCAGAAAATAAACAGGCCTCCAACAAAGTCAGATACGTCTCTGGCCTTCAGTGAATTTCAGACATTGACTTCCAGCGGCAGGAGCTTCCCAGTCTCCTTCCTGCTCTCCAGTACGTGATAGCAGCTTCTCAGCACCAATGAAACCTATACCTCTAAAACCTGTCAAAGCTGCCTATCAAGCCTAAAGCCCTCATCCTTGCATTTGAGGGCATTTAATCAACTCTGTCACCCCCACTTTTCCAGGCAGACGTCTCGGCATTCCCCATTAGCCCTGCTAACCTGCCCAATAGCCCCGGAACATGGTTGAGCCCCGTGTCTTTTTTTCTGCTGTTGTTCTCATGGAAAGTGCTTGACTCCTCCCCAAGCCGTGCTGTTGCTTGTTTTGAAAGAAAATTGAAACTGACCCATTCCAGGAAGCTCATTCTAACCCCACCAGACTGAGGACTCCCCCCACCCCCCACCCCGCCCCGTGTGGCCCCTCAGCATTGATAGATTCACATGCTTCTGCTGTGTACCTTGTGGCCGCTCTGGCAGGCAGAATTCGAAGATTCCTGGCCACTGATGTACACCTACCTTCTCCCAGTTATTCAATCAAACACTAATCTAGGTTCTGCTGTAAGGGCATTTTGCAGCTGTTGCAGTTAAGGTCCCAAATCAGATGATATTAAGATAAGGAGATTCCCCCATGGTGGGCCTGACCCAATTAGATAAGCCCATAATGTGAACGGGGCTCTCCCTGAAGAAAGAGTCAGAGCTTGAGAGGGATTTAATGGGAGACAAGTTGTCTGTTGCTCGCTTGAAAATGGAGTAGGCCATGTGGCAAGGGATATGGGTGACCTCTAGGAGCTGAGAATGGTAGGTGGCTGGCAGCCCGGGAGCAAACGGGGGCCTCAGTCCTACAACCCCAAGGAACTGAACTTGGCCAACAGCTTGGGATAATCTGTTGAGTAGCAATAGAAAACTAACGCACTCGCTTTTGTAGATTACATATGCGTGTATTAGACTGCAAGCTACTATACGAGAGCAAATTTTCGAGTTATTTTTGTACCTACTTCCCACCACACTCACTATGCAATGCTTTTAGGGACACTTGCGTTAACTCCTGATGTGTTGGAGTCGGTGGGAGATATAAATCCTTGTCCGTGACCGCAGCAGCTAGAATCCCTAGCATTCCCAAGCATCCCCCGCCTCCCACCTTAGAAACAAATTTCTGCACATCTGACATCTTATGGATATCATGGCTCGATGTCTCACCGGTCCCATGAATTCAACAAGTCCCCAAACTTTCTCTCCCCAAACTGCCCCTCCCCACTCTGTCCCCCAATTCTGTTCATGGCACCTTCAAACCCGCAGTTATCTTGGGGCTTAAAACTCCAACCATTGTTGACTCCTTCCTCTCTCTTGCCTCCAGGTTCAATCCGTTGCCAAGTCCTCTCCAGTCATCCCCTCCTCTCCATTTTTGTTGTCACTGCCTAGTTCTGTATTTCTCACCTCGACTACTTCCAATGTCTCTTAGCTGCTCTCCTGGGACCGGTCTCTGGCTAGCTAGGTTCTAATTATGTTCAGCCACCTTCCAAAGAACCCATTAGGTTGGCGTTCGAAGCTGTCTATGATTGAACCCAAACTTACCTTTCTCGTATTTTCACAAATTCATAAATGAGTGTTCTGCCGACCTTGTAAATTACTTTGGGTTGACGTTAACAAATTATTCTTTACAACTGTTATTGCTTTTGCAGGTTCCACATACTAACCTGTGACTCTTCTCTGCAACCTGCAGCTTTTTTCACGTGCGTCTTACCGTTACTTTTACTTCAGACTCTCTGCCCTTCCAATTCTCCGCAGTCGGATATTCTCATACCTTGGACTCTTCTGAATATATAGTAGCCGCTTGGCTTGTTGACGTGCCAAGGGGAAATGTGGTTCCAGAGCCAAATTGTGAGTGCCCAGAGCTAAAACCTCATTCTGCTTGCCTTAAGCTCTCATCCCCTCCCCCAGGACACACGCCACCATTTTATTCTGCTTTGGGGGTGATCACGGGCCTAAACATTGGGACCGGAATGCCGCACATTCGTCTCATAGACAAGGGACCCACAGCTCCCTTTCCTAGTCGGGGCCGGTTTATCCTTTTGCTTTGCAGTGGTTTTAACCAGTCACACAGCCTCCTCCCCCCCCCCCTTTCTCCCGTGTGCACAGGGGGTCTACACCCTAGATTTCCCGCTTTTCGAGAACTAGATTTGCCTCCGTCCACTCTGTCCTCCTCTCTACTTAGGGACTTCCACCCTTCTCGCTAGCCGCCCGGCAGCCACAGGGCGTACAGTACTGTAAGAAGTGATCTTCTCTTAGAAAAGGAAAGAAAGAAAGAAAGAAAGAAAGAAAGAAAGAAAGAAAGGAAGGAAGGAAGGAAGGAAGGAAGGAAGGAAGGAAGGAAGGAAGGAAGGAAAGAAAGAAAGAAAGAAAGAAAGAAAGAAAGAAAGAAAGAAAGAAAGAAAGAAAGAAAGAAAGAAAGAAAGAAAGAAAGAAAAGCGGGGGGGGGGGGGGACAGAAAAAAAGCTTCCCTGGGTTCGTTTCAGCCCGGGCAGGTGGAGACGGACCCCACTGCACCACGAATTCCTAGTGAATTACGGGCTTGCGCGCGGCCCGTAGCCTGCCTCTCACCCCGGCACGAGCCGAGCAGGGCGCTCCCCGCCTCCCGCTGGGGTTTAATGACCTAAGCAACTTTCCTTGCCACCCCCCTCCCCGCCCGGTGTTGGTACGGCCTGTCCGGCGTTCGGCGTTCCACACCCCCCCCCCTCTCCTTCCAGGTTGGTTCAGCCCCCGTCTACTCTGGGGTGGTGCTTAGCCGGCGCCAGACCGACCCTCGACTTCGGAGGGGCAGCGCCGTTCCTCTGGGCGCTTCCTCGGCGGCCGCTTCGGCTCCTTCGGCCTCGTCGGCCTCTTCAGCCTCCTCAGCCTCCGCCGGGACCCGAGACGTCGGTGTATGCCCCACCCCTGACCCCGCTAGAGATATGTCCACCCCGGCTCGGCGGCGCCTCATGCGGGACTTCAAGAGGTAAAGCGACAGGGAGCGCCGAGGCCGGGGGCTGCCAGGCGGGGCACAGGGCGGGTCCCGAGGCGGGCTGGCTGCGGTAGGGGGCAGCCCGGAGCGGACGCGGGGGCCGGATTGCGGAGCCCCTGTCTGTTTCCCTGAAGGTTGCAGGAGGATCCTCCGGCTGGAGTCAGCGGGGCTCCGTCCGAGAACAACATAATGGTTTGGAACGCGGTCATTTTCGGGTGAGTCTGCGTTCCGGATGGTGGCGAGAGGCGGGGGACGCGGGCCGGCCCAGCCTGCCCTCGGGGACCGGCCCCCCTCGCGAGGGCGGAAGGGGAGAGGGAAAATGTTCGGGTCCGGCTGGGCCTAGGCGCCTCCCCGGAGCCTGTGCCTCGATTAGCTCCGTTCCCGCTGCCAGGGGAACCGTTTGGGGTTCTGAGGGGGGCGGAGCGGGGAGTGGTGGCGGTCAGGCGCGGCGGCCTGCGCCGGGCTTCGGAGCCCGAAACATGGATCTGGACTGGCTTTTCTGACCCAGGAAGCAGCGGTTTACCAGAGGTTCACTTGGCAGAGCTTGGAATAGCCATCTCTTAAGATGAGCCTCTTAAGGGAGAAGGGAGCCCCTTAAGCGGGAACTGACTGTTTTTCTCTGTGTTGCAGGCCCGAAGGGACCCCGTTTGAGGATGGTAAGAGAGTTTCTTTACCCACCTTTCAGGAGCCTGGTCGTCTCTGGGGGAAAGGGGTCCCGGTCATCCTGAAGTGCCTCCTACTTAGGAACCCGCTTCTCCCTAGCCTCTGCCTGCTAAAGGCTTGACTGGAATCCAATAAGTGGCCGGTGGTTCTGACCATTGTCCGCTTGATTAGAACTGCACCTTTTTCCTTGCTTGTTTCTTTAAAAAAAAAAAAAAAAATCTGGGTAAGGCAGCCGCTTTTTGAAAGGAGCTTCATAGCACCGATGTTAAGGATTTTTGAGGTCTGGGCTGTGATCCTGTTAAATTCAGCTCCCTCCCAAGATACTGAGTTAGTATCAACCCAGCGACTTGCTGATAGACTCAGAGACCCCAGGGACCGCCTAGTTCAGAATTCTACCACAAGGGCAGGAACTGTGTTCAGCAGGTGCTTAATTCGTGTTGGCCAGATGTTGGAGGGGTGCAAGAATCCCTTGCCCAGAACTGTCGGGTTTCTACCGTGGTCTCTCATGGCCAGTTTGAGTATAACATTGTTTCTCGTTTTAAAATGAGTTTTCAGTGTGCTTTTATCAAGACTTTACGGTGAGTAGTCTCCAAGCAGCTTCACAATTGAGGGCATCCTCAATGTCCAGCCTACTTGAAGGCACCATGTGTACCTAGAGGTACGTGAGTTTTCATGGATTCAGGTTTGACTTTTAAAAACACTTGAGTTGCTTTTTAAGGATTTAAAAAAAAAAAATTTCTCTTTTGAGATAATTATAGATTCATGTGCAGTTGTAATTAATAATAATACTCCAGAGAGACCTTGTCTATCCTTCACCCATTCCTCCACCCCTCTGGTAACATCTTGAATGACTATCCTACAATATCACAACCGGGAAATTGACACCGATAAGAGTTTTACGTGCATCCAGTTGTGTGCGTGTATGTATGTGTGGTTTTCTGAAAGCTTAAAACATTTAAATTTTTTTTTTTTTTAACGTTTATTTATTTTTGGGACAGAGAGAGACAGAGCATGAATGGGGGAGGGGCAGAGAGAGAGGGAGACACAGAATCGGAAGCGGGCTCCAGGCTCTGAGCCGTCAGCCCAGAGCCTGACGTGGGGCTCGAACTCACGGACCGCGAGATCGTGACCTGAGCTGAAGTCGGACGCTTAACCGACTGAGCCACCCAGGCGCCCCATTAAAACATTTAAAACGTGATTAAAAGTATTTGAACTACCGATCGACATCTTTAATACTTGAGGTATTCAGAAAACAGAAGAATCTTTGTTATTTTTTGCAATGACCATCTCTACTCACTTAGCAGTTGCCACACACACACCCACACCCACGTGCACACACGCATGCACATAACCCCGTTTGAAAGTAGGAACAAAAATATTACTGCAAACTACTAAGTATATACTTCTGTTACTGAGCTGGATTGCCTTTTGATGCTACCAGCCTACAAGACGTCGTGAGATGGGGCAACATTGGCCAGTTTTATACTTTGCCCGAAATACTCAGGTTTCCCGAGGAGACTGTGGACAGTCGCCTGAATACTTCCTCCACCCCCTGAGTGTAAATATCACTGCTCCTCAGTGTCGCAAGAAAAAGAAATGACAGCAAGAGTGAGTGATTCTGAAGGCACGCTCCTTGGGTGCAGTAGATCATTTGAACACATCCATACATAGCAAGAGCTAGCTAGACTTCATTTTCCTCTACTAGACTGGTGCTAGTTCTTTATACCTGGGCACTGTGTGCAGATTAACTGTGTCTTTGCTTTAGCTCCAGCAGACTTTGTTTTCATCGGCTTTCTCCACCCCCCCCCCCCCCGATTTTCCTCCGACAGCTTCATGCTGGGCACAGCTTTATTAATAGTACATCACTTTGCCGGAGGACTGGCTACTTAAATATTTCAAGGGTGCTTCACTTGTTTTAAGTGGTATGAAATGAGAAGGTACTTAAGGAATCCATTATCTACCTGAATCTTCCCCGTTGATATCACTTGTTCTATTTTTGATGATGTGCCTATCCATACTGGCATTACGGAAAGGAATTACTCCAGCTAAATAACAATACCCTTCTCTGATTCATTCTGTCGAGCAGTCTGCTGTCCGTGGATGCTTCCTCGGGTGTCTAGAACACTGACTGTGGGGACAAAACATATTTTGGCCATATTTTAATACGCTTTGTTGGCAATGAGGGAATTTACTAGAAAAGACTGATTAAGGACAAGTGTCATAATTGGTTGTGAGGTTTCCGATGTAGTATATAAATCAACAGCTCCAAAACTACTTTTGCTGCTTCCTTGTAAACGCTTTGTGGTGGAAATTTCTGAAACAGCCAGGCCCTACTTAAAGAGATGAAGACTTAAGAAAAGGAACCCTTCAAGGTATTTTGATTTAACTTCACACACTTAAAGTAAGAGGAAGATGTTCCCAAGAACTTACCTTGCTACCAAACGAAACACTGGGGGGCAATGCTTCCTCATCAGAATATCGTAGTATGTATGCTGAATTCAAAGACTATGGAAAAAAAGTATTCTCCTTTGCATCATCTAAAAATTATTAATAGACACAGTAAGATACTAGTATTTGCTTTTCTTTCTTTTTTTTTTTTTTTTTCAACATTTTTTATTTATTTTTGGGACAGAGAGAGACAGACCATGAACGGGGGAGGGGCAGAGAGAGAGGGAGACACAGAATCGGAAACAGGCTCCAGGCTCCGAGCCGTCAGCCCAGAGCCTGACGCGGGGCTCGAACTCACGGACCGCGAGATCGTGACCTGGCTGAAGTCGGACGCTTAACCGACTGCGCCACCCAGGCGCCCCAGTATTTGCTTTTCATAATAGGTGTATTCTTAAGAATTTGGATGTAAGTCTTTTAAAAATGAATCACTTAAAATTCACTGAGGGTGTTCTTAAGTTAAATACATCCTATGATGAAGAGGTATTATGTTAAAAATCAGAATTTCCAGTTCAAAACAAAACGAAACAGAAGGATGTACTTTGTTTTCTCCTCCGGGGTCACAAACTGGTGGCCAAATGGCAGAAAACACCTGCCGAGGTGTTTCCTTTGGCCAACATGGTATTTCCAAAAATTTGAGTTTGTAAATGTCTTTAGCAGAACATACACTCTCTAGCTTAACGATATCACTCCTTATTGCCATACACCAGCCATTTAATACGTATAATTTCCCAGCCCCTATGTATAGATGGATTAACGGATACTCTCTGTACAACGTTTTGTCCTCCTCAGGAAGAGGAACACAATCAGTACCGATTGTGTACAATGGTGAGGCTTAAGTTTTCAGTTAATTTAAAGCCGAATCTAAATATCCAGAGGATAAGAGCACTGGTCTCAATTGCATAATGTTCTAAGATTTTAAATTTCCTTAACGTTTGTTTCGGATCTCCGAAATGGCATTGAGGGTTGTATTAAAGAGATTCTGATTGTTTAATGTGGCTAAAAGTGTAAGATTTGGGGGTAAGTCCTAACTTATAGTCAAGTACACGTAAGCAGGTGGCTTCACTACTCAAGATACTAAACGGGCTGTTTTAAAAGACTTGATTAACTTCTTTGGTAGCTAGCTAGGTAACCACCTTGTTGAACTTCTGGGCGAGCATTAGGCAGAAAATTCAAGTCAAGAACCTTTTGAGAAAGTTTGAGAGCCACCAACATACATACTCACCTTGAATTCAGCTGTGAGCGTTTGGTGTAGGTCAGAAAGTAAGTACTGTTTAGGATTTGAATTCATTACTTGTATATTTCTTACTGATGGTGAAGTTTGGATTGTTGGTTCTCGCCTCCTTCGGTTGAACGTTTGCCATTTTTATAGCTACGGTATGTATGGAGCACTTACTTTGTGTTACTGTGCGTATTTCCCCCTCCTTTAAACCTCACAACAATGTTGTGTGCTGGTTACTGTTCTTGATCCCATTTTACAGATGAGGAAATTGAGGTTTAGTCGAGTTGAGTGGCTTTCCCAAGGTCCCACAACTAGTAAGCAGCAAAGCAAGGAACTGAGCCCCCGTCTTGGTGCAAAGATGCTGTTTTCCCCACTATGCTCTACCATTTCCACGCACGCCCGCCTTATGCGTTGCTTTACCACTTTTAGGCTATCCTCTTGAATCTAAAGTACCTGGGAGCTCTGTGTGCTATTAAATCCACCCAATTTTAGAGCAATTCCTTGATGATAAATCTCTTCTTACCTATAATCTAATCAGATTTCAACATCGAGCCAATGTGTTTATACTTGAGATACCTAAGGAAGCTCAAAGTTTTGGACTAACACTCATTCCCACTTTCTCCTGCGTATTTTCATATCAGTAGTACTGACAAGGAAGAACCGCTGTTTTTTCCCTCAAAAATAGGAAGATTTATGACCAGGTGGTAGGTTAATAAAGTAGGTTCGGATGGAGTATAGCATGTTTGTCCATTCCAACATATTTTACTTTTTGCTCTTAGTTATAATGCATAGTATCTTCAGATCTGGCTTTGCACACAGCTTAGGGAGTAACAGTAGTTTGGGGGGGATAGGTCTATATGTTACATTTTAAATTATTCTGAAACTTTGGGAGACATGTTCATACTAAGGGCAGCTTTGTTACCAAATTGTTTCCTAGCAGTGTGCTGGTAGAAAGCAAACTTTGGTATTGTTACACGTAACAGATCTAGCAACAGAATGTAGTCTTTTTTTTCTTTTTTTTTTTTCTTAAGCGGTGGATAAACCTATTCGCGGAGGGAGGAAATAAATTGCCAACTCTAAAGGAACCGTTAACAGAGTATACTCCACGTGAAGGGTGGTCTGTGGTATCTGAATAAATGTGTTAAATGGACCAGAGTAATACAGTAGAACATCCATCACCTTAGGCCAGACGGTAACTGATTCCTTCAGATAACCTGAAGAGATTTCAGTCAGGAAAAAACAATCGCCCAATTGTTTCCTTGAATTTATTAAACCCAATTTAAAAACTGTTTTGGAGGAAATAGTCTCCCCCAATCACAACATCCTATGATCCTTGAATGAGATCCAGTTTGTTCATTCCCTATAAATAAGTCTATAGTATACTTTAGGGCCTCCTGCTACCTTCGTTGACGCGTATTCAAGGGAAATAAATTCATTTCACCAGTGGCCTAAACAAACATCATTAGAAAGGTAAATTTGCTGGAGACATGAATGCAATCTAATGTGATTTTTTAATTATTTCTGCCATTAATTCCCTCTATTAGTGTGAATAATTGAGTTGATTTTATAGTGAAGTACCTTGTGAGTCATACTTAAGGACTTTTGAGAGAGATTGTGAAGTTTTTCCTGGCTTGCGTTCAATTATGTTTTCGTTATAGTGTTGCTATTATACGAAAAGGAGCCAGTGAACACTTGTATACTTATTCCCTTCCATGTTAAAAAATAATTTGGTTATCGATTTGTATTTCTAGCATGGATTCTGGAACCTCTGTACTCCGTTCTTTTCTAGTCCATTTCCAAATCACTGGAGAGTTCAAGATGGAGGCTGGTTAAAACAGGCCTTTGAGGCCTTTCAGCCATCTAAGGGAAGGAGGCCAAATTTTGGCTCTTGTTTCTGGTCATTTTGAGGATGTCTTCAAAATGTACAGTGGCTAAAGTTATCCTGCAGGCCATAATTTTGCGTTTAAGATGGCTGTGTTTAAGTTCGGGGGAGAATGATGGCAAAACAAAACAAGACAAAATCCCCTTTGGGCGGTGGTTCCTACCCTACCTATTTTTAGAGCAGTTTCTGGAGATCTTGCCTTCCCCCCTACCCGGCCTCTCTTTCCTCTCTGCAATGTACCTCTGCATTATTTCATTTAATACTGGAAAAAATGCCACGTAGCATTAAAAGAAAGTGCTACTGAACAAAGTGATAAATCTGTTTCTTAAACCTTTCTTTTCCAACTACAGGAACATTCAAGCTTACAATAGAATTCACTGAAGAGTATCCAAATAAGCCGCCTACGGTTAGATTTGTCTCTAAGATGTTCCATCCAAATGGCAAGTAGCACTCTTAATGCAACATTTTAAACGGGTCCACTGTTAATTATGGAGGTGTCTCACGTTTCCTACTTATCAGTCCATAGTACCTGGGCATTTGTTTAGGCATCTTGCTGTTTCCTGAAAACTGAACTCGTCCGTGAGGGTCTGTTGCTATCTTGATCTCTAGTGACAGAACTGAAGCAGTGAAGGCACTTTGCCTTTGCTTGGAGCCTGCAAGCCGCCTGGTGCCGACGATCTTTATCATTTACTTATTGCACAAAAATAAGGATGCTCTTGATGTTTCCTTTTAATGTCAGGCTGGGATTGGGGTAGTCTTGTGGCGTGGTTATTTTCACGTTAGAACAGTTTATTTATTTAGAACAACAGTTTTCAAATTTAGATGCAGATCAAAATTACCGTGGAACATTTTCAAAAATACAGATGCCTTGGCCCCACTCCAGAGCCAGTGAGTATCAGATTCTGTGGCTGAGGGGCTACAGTGTATGGGAAAAGCAGCACAGGTGATCCTAACTTACCTTCTGCCTTTTTTATTTTTTCCCTTTCTCTCCTCGTACTAAGCTTCAGAACAGCTTGCTTTTTATTCAGGCTAGTAAAGTATTTTCCGGGATATCAGATACTCTTATCTTCGTGTCAAGACGAGACTTTGCGAACTCTGCGCTATCTGTTGTTATTTCAGATAAGAGACCGAGTTTACGCATTTAGTGGAATACATTTCCCACAAATCTGGGTGCCTAGGGACCCTGCTGGAAAAACGTGTGTGATATCCTGGGTAATACGGCAGCCTTTTCAGAAGAAAGAGCACGAAGCAGCTTCTAGTTTTATACCAGTTCCCTTTGACATTCTCGGATTATCTCACTAGCAGTGATGAGGACTCTTTTCAGGAAGCTAAGTGGGAAGCAGTTTTGGAGTCTTTTTAAACCTCGCGAGCAAAGTATTCTTGACTGTACTTGTCTTGACTATGTTACGATATTAATGGGTTTCATTGTGTTTAACGTGCCACTTCTATGCCCTCAGTCTATGCAGATGGTAGTATATGTCTGGACATACTTCAGAACCGTTGGAGTCCAACCTATGACGTGTCTTCCATTTTAACATCCATACAGGTGATTGTTCCTTCATGTGACCACCTATGGCCTTTGCTGTGTGTCTGTTAGCACTTGAATTGTTTTTGACAGTCCCACCTTAAGGCAAAGGGCGGGCCGTTAAGCCCCAAGCGCCCCGAAACCTCGTACTTGCCTAGCGAGCAGCGGATTGATGGTACTCTAGGTTAGGATGCTAAGAGAGCAAATGTAGTCGTTACTTAGGACAGTTCAGCGGATTGTTTGGAATATGTGCTTTTTTGCCTCGAGGGACTGACCTGTTACAAATTGTTTCTATAGTCTCTATTGGATGAACCCAATCCCAATAGTCCAGCAAACAGCCAGGCTGCTCAGCTGTACCAGGAGAACAAGCGGGAATATGAAAAACGTGTCTCTGCGATAGTAGAACAGAGCTGGCGTGACTGTTGACCCGGGTGCGGCGAAAGAAGAGGCCGGTCAAGAGAAAAACCTATATTGATGTGTTTGTCACTTCCCTATTCTTCAGTGTCATTACATTTACTTTATTAAAAGCAAAATAGCTGTTGTGCTGTTTCCATCTTCCCTTGCCAAGCTCTTCCTACCCCTTCTCCCCTCTCCTTGAACATCAGAAAACACCCTCTAGGAGGTCAAATGTACTGTACCTGGGTTACGTGCAAAATTGACTAATGCTCGACTCCTTTTCTGTTGTGTCTCATCTCCAGTTTTAGGGCAGGATTGTGCTACTGTGCTTTACACTGAGCTTTTAAAGTGAACCGTTACACAAGTGGTGCTTGCGCACAGCTCGATGACCGGGATGTTATTTTTAACAAAATGACTGCTGGAGTGTTTCATCCTGGCCGGCCCTTCACTCGTGTTGGATTTAGACGTGAACGTTTGCGATATGGCCTCTGGAAAACGGGGGAACAGATCCGTGTAAACACCCATTTTGAAAGAGCAATGGAAGCCCAAAACGCTAGGATGGTAAGGTCCAACCAGTACGAATTACAAGATGGTTTTTACCGGTAGGAAGGGAACGGTCAGTGAAAGGGCTCCGCCACAGGCGCGCAGCAATCGCCGTAACTGACACGTCCTCTCCTTGCGGGACGCTCGCCGGGCTCACCCATGCGAAGTTTCAGAAGACCGAGGTCGTCTTCTGGGTTTTTGCTTTTTGAAGAGGTGTGGGAGCAGAGGAATGGAAACAATCATTAGTTTGAAGCTAGGGAACGTTGGAGATCCTTTAATCTTTTTAAAGGAGAAGCGCTACCCTAGATAGACTTCTAATCCCCCATCATTTTTTAGAGTTTTAATTAGCCCAAGGAAGGGAGCCTGTCTGTGGCAAACTGTTTTTCCACTCGACTCCTGAGTTCATGCTGCATGCTTTTAGTTTCTTCTTCCCTTTCAGTATTATAAGAACCTTAACGTTCTTTCTGTGGATATTTATACTTTAGATAGACAGTACGTTTCAGCAGCAGCGTGGGACAAGGCTTGTACATGTTTCGTCTAATGTTCCATCGTCACCTTTTGTGCATTTGTCACTCTTCTAAATCAAACTTTGCACAAGTAACCCATGTAAAAAAATGTACATTTTTCAAAACTTGTAAATAAAAATAACCTTAAAATTTTGTAGTCAAGGTATAATTATATTTTAGCTCACTATGAACTTTTAGTATTAACTTATTGGAATCTCACAGCTACTCACTTTCCCCCTTGAAATAAACCTGGTGAAAGCAAAATTACAACACTCTGCGAGAGGAACAAGAGGAGTAGATCTTGTTGGAGAGGACCTTCTTTCTTGTCATAAGTGTTAATGCTCTGTTCTTTTTTTAACGTTTTAACAAGAATGTAAAACTGTTAAATAAAACAAAGTTCCTTCAGCATACAGTATGGTCAATCAAGCGAATGAAGTGGGGTTGGGGGCGTGGACACACCTGGGTGTTTCCGGCACCCTCCCCTACCGAGACCTCATTTGTCGATCCGGACATTCCACCTCTTTCAAAAGCCCTGGCTTGTAACAGCACCAAACTACTCTAGACCGGTACTTAAACCCCCCGGATGAAGTTGGGGCGTACAGGTAGCCTCAGTCTGCCCTTGTTTCAACAAAACCGCTCTCTCCCGAGGAGCAGCCTAGCTCGCGCTAAAGACGCCAGAGCAGTGACTTCGTAGAAACTCTCCGCTCTCTTGGGGCGCCTGGGTGGCGCAGTCGGTTAAGCGTCCGACTTCAGCCAGGTCACGATCTCGCGGTCCGTGAGTTCGAGCCCCGCGTCAGGCTCTGGGCTGACGGCTCGGAGCCTGGAGCCTGTTTCCGATTCTGTGTCTCCCTCTCTCTCTGCCCCTCCCCCGTTCATGCTCTGTCTCTCTCTGTCCCAAAAATAAATAAAAAACGTTGAGCTCTCGTTCGGGGTAGGGGCGAGATGACATTAAGCGGAGTCTTTCTGGTGTACACTCACTCAGCCCTTAAGACGGGGCACTTAGAGGGGCCTCCGTGGCAGAGAGCGTTCAACATGTCACAGGCGGCAGCATCCTTACATGTGCTCACGATTTTCCCTTAAGTCCATTTCTGCCTCGAAGTAGAGCCACCTTACATTGCTCTTTATTTGGGAGATTAGTTTGACATTAACTTTTTCACCCTACCGTGACTGGGTACCTTAAATATTGACACTGTTAGTCACACTTGAAAAAATTAAGGTGAGACGCGGGGTGCGCAGATTTAATTTTTGTTTTCTTTTCACACACCTCCTGAGAAACCCTATTCCCAGTTTGTTTCATGGGATAATCCTTTGAAAACCTTACACCCGAGTCAACAAGCTGATCAAGCTGATCTCTGAAAAGCATATCTCGAGGTCAAAAGCACTACAAAAACCATTCATTCAAACATTTAATGCTAATTTGCCTTTTTTTCTTTACAAATTTTTTTTTTTTTTTTTTTACAAATGCCACAGGCTGCCTGCATATAATTATAACCAACAAGTTAAAACAGATTTGGAGATCTCTTTATAAAATGACAGTGTGATTTGAACTTGAGTCTTCAATTCTGCACCTGCTGATACCGGGGTGGGGGTATGAGGAAGAACCAAAGTTGTAATCAAGAGTCCTTTATTTATTTAGGACCCATCTCTAGCTTCAGGGGTTACTCACAGCAAAGTGAATGCATTGTATTCTACTAAAAATAGAATCCCAACAGAATGCATGAAATTCCCATTCATTTTGCAATCAAAGGGGAGGAGAAAAATCTAGAAAGTGAATCTGTGAGACTCAAGGCTATATATAACTGACAGAGTTACTTCCTCAGTATAACGTATTTAAGTAATTCAAATAAAACTTGAAACGGCTCATGTATGCGTGCTGGTTTTATAGCAAAGGTACTGAGTTAAAAAGGACTGCAATTTTGTTTTTGTTTTTTTAAATTTTTTTTTTCAACGTTTTTTATTTATTTTTGGGACAGAGAGAGACAGAGCGTGAACGGGGGAGGGGCAGAGAGAGAGGGAGACACAGAATCGGAAACAGGCTCCAGGCTCCGAGCCGTCAGCCCAGAGCCTGACGCGGGGCTCGAACTCACGGACCGCGAGATCGTGACCTGGCTGAAGTCGGACGCTTAACCGACTGCGCCACCCAGGCGCCCCAGGACTGCAATTTTGAAGAAAGGGAAAATACAGGAGCCAACAGAATGGGGACAAAATAGAGCAGCAAGGTTGTCCAACAGCTCATTCTCATTAAACCCATTTCTCAACAGATTTTATTTTCAAACAGAGGTAAGTGACTTCACCCTAATTCCACATCAATAGCAAAGCTAACCTAAGAAGTTAGGAAATCTGGACCCTCAAATCCAGAACCAAATATATACTTGTCCCCCACCCTCCACACACAAATTGTCTACGTATGCATATATATGTATATGTACACACACACACACACACACACACACACACACACACTTGGCCTAATTATTTGGGAGCCTTAACTGTGACCACATTAATATTCTGTTCCGTTGAACTTCATCTAAGTAAACGAGATTCATAGATAACGTTTCCCTACTTCCCACCCCACCCACCCAGCCCCGCCCCCAAAATCATGCTGGGAAGAGGAAAGCAATGTAAAGAGAGAAAGGAGTTCTCTCACACCCCTTGATCCCCAAAGCCAACTCCTACTCAAGGGAACGAAGGCTGGCTTTTCCAACTCACTAGCTGAACCGCAGCTTCTCAAGTCTGGCATGAGCCTTGTGGGGTGAAAAAAAAAAGAAAAACTCCTGTAAAATCCATAAACATGCCGGCTTCTGTTCCCTTTGCTATTGTTAAAATGTGAAGGGCCAAAACAGAACGCACACCTCATTGCTCTTTCTACCAACGTCAGGAAAGGCCACCCACTGTAGGAAGAAAGGGAGTCAGTGAGAAGCAAACATCACACACAGTTAATCACCGTGGGTGACTAAAAGATGGAGATCCAGGTGTAAAAGTGAATCCCTTTGTACGTTTAAAATATCGGTTTAACTACCATGGACAGCTTCTTCATGCAAAATAGAGGGGAAAGGAAATTCCTGTTTATGGTGGGCCGACTGCATCTCAGATACGGTGCTAAACGTTTTAAGACACTGTGAGCCACCTAACTGCCCTGTCATTTCGTTGGAGTGTTTAACTATCGATATGAATAGTCCTCTCTGAATAGTAATACTGTAAATATTAATACTTGCTCTGAGATGCAAAACCCAAATCACGTAAAAGTAAACAAACAGCCTGAGATCTGGTTGCAGCCAGCAGGCTGGGCCATAGGAAAACGTGACGGGTGACTGGCTAGCTGTTCGTATCTGCCAAGTCCTTTTATGTTCATCCACATTCGCTCTGGGGTGGGAAATATTTTGTGCAAACACCACTTCCCCCCTCCAAAGATCCAAAGTGTCGCCACTAGGCTGCTGCCCGGAAATAAGCACGCCACCATTTTGATCAACTTTGGCTCCTTTTTATTCAGGAAGCATATGCTAATTCTTTTTATACATTTTTTTTTTTTTTACATTCCAGAAATAAGCGAAAATAGCAGTTTTAAATATGTTACAAAGTTGGCTTTTGGGGCTTGGTAAGCTTTTTGAGAGAGGGACCGGCCAACTGACCTTTTCATCAAAGCACCAATGTATCTGCAGTCTTTTACCAAGTTCTACCACGGTTGTGGCCGCCTTGGACGTGCGGTACGTCCAAACCGTGTGAAAAAGCTATAACGGAGAGTTGCTGTGAGTCTCTCTGCAAGGCACCAAGAACAAACAGCTCCAGCTTCCTTTCTTCAGACTGAATCAAAGTTTTTGAAACTTTTCAACTGCTCTCTCAAGTAGTGCTCTCTCAGCATGAAAACTAGAATTGGTTAAAACTCCTATACCACAAGATACAGTAAATCACTTTCAATATTCTGGAAACCACATGGTAGAAGTTATAAATAAAGGAACACTAAAATTACTTTAAGAAAGTTTTACATCATTTAGTCGGTAAGGACATTTACACGTACAGCACAATTTACTGTTAAACATTCTGTAACTGGCTTCACACAAAGATGAAAATAGTAATACAAAACGATCTGACGTTTTCAGTAAGTCTGGAATTAAGACGGTAGTTTTATCGTCGTCGATATCAACTTTATGTATTGTTGCAGATTGCTGTGCTATGCCCTTTCAAATGAGAATTTCTTTCTCGGGGTGAAATTCCATTTGGACGTGTGTTCTTGCTTTGTACAAACTAGTAAAATCTGAGGGACACAGCGATATCAGAGACACAAACGATAACCGCACAGTATCCTCTGCTGAATGAAGCTAATACAAGCGGACCGAATTCTTCGGGTTCCAATACCTAATAAAGCACTATATGAAATGAACAAGGTGAAACATCTTAAGAATGAATATACTCTGCAGTCAGGACATGTAGCATTTCTTTAATTCACAAATCTGCCTCATCGGGCATTTCCAAAATAAATTAGCAACATCTCAATTTGCTTGAGGCATCACAAGCTCGTAATGCCCCACCTGGCCTTCCTGTTTGAGCTGATCTAGGAGGTCTTCCTTCCGTCTCTTTCTACCTACCACCAGGTACCTATCGTGGCCTACCCCATGCGACTTACTCTTAAGACCGTACTTCTGGGCAATCTGATGTATTTGCTTCCGCTCATCGTTAGTCAGCTCCGTAGAAAAAGTCAAATCCGTGTGGCTCTCCGAGCGGGCATAGTTTCTGATGATCTGTTCGATATCTCTCTTGGCGATTTTGTTCACCCTCTCTACATCGAGACCAAGCCCTTCTCGCTTATGCTGCTCTTTGACGGAGATGGGCTCCCGAATGCCCTCGCCAGATTTACCTAACCCGCCACCCGTCCAGCCCATCTTTCTCAGCAGCTGATTTCCTATGTTATCTTCCTTGATTTGTTGTTTGTAAGCCTCCTCTGCCGAGCGGCCCTGGATTTCATTTCTTGAAATCACGTCTTCAATAGCTCCTTTCTTCAAGTTGTTAATGACGGTCGGCTGGGTCTTTTTGAGGGTCTTTACAGCTTCTCCGGCAGCTTCGTATTTGACGGTTTTCTTCACCCCAACTGCTTCTGCGATTACTTCGCTCTCCAGGATCACCTTGCACTTCCATCGGAGGCCCGTCATCCTTTCGTACACGTACTCGACCGTCATCCGGTTAAACTGAGCGGTGTCGTTCAGCGTGCACACCGGGTTCGAAGAATTCTCATAAACTACGAGATCCTTTATATCCTTCTTCTTTCCAGATCCCCTGGGTGAAGAACCTGTTTGGCATTGTGAACTTTTGACAGATGGGTAAGTGGGCTGTGTTTTCTGAAGGATTTTCAAAGCCTCATCGGCAGCTGCGTGCTTACTTGTTTTTTTGGTTCCGTAACCTTCAGCTAAACAGTGATCTTGCAAGAACACTCGACAACGCCACGTGCGATTTGGCATCATCTCGTATTTGTATTCAACTGACATTTTGTTGTATGAGGCAGAATTGTTAAGGATGCCAATGGCATCGTTTGCATTTTCCGTAAGGACAAAATTGGTCCAGTGTTTGGCGGAAGCATTAAAAATCGGCTGCCCAGAAGCATCTTTGGCCAGCACCACCAGCTCTTCTGGTGGTTTCAGAGCTGGAGGAAATTCATAGGAAGGCATGCCAATCTGACACACCACAAGGTCCTCCCCGATCGTGTGCTTGAATTTCCGTCGGACAACTCTAACTTCAATACGTTTCTGCAAGAGTTTTACAGCTAGCTCAGTGGCGCGATCCCTGGACCCATTCTTGCTGCCGGCATAACCTGTGGTTAAGTAGATATTTTGGCATCTAACTTCACAAGCATAACCATCTGTTAGAAGTTTTTTATTTTTGGGGATGTCAGCAGGAGGGATTTCTTTTAAAGGAGCGTATATATACTCAGGATTTGTCTTACATGCCTGAATACACCGAGTTAACATATATGTGTAATTAATTTTATCAGATCCAGAAGTCATCTCTGGATTAGAAAGGTTCTTCCAGATAGTCGCTGTTAATTTTTCAATAAAATACTGCTTCTCAGCTACCACTGACTCAGGAAATGTCTGTGACGGTGAAGGCTCAGGAGCTGACTGAGAGTTTGCCTGCTGTGATGTGCTGCTTGGGGCAGGGTTCCCACCGTCAAAATACATGTTGGCTGTTACAGGCTGGTCTTTTGTGAAAATAAATCCCGATGAATCACAATACTGAGAATTCCCATCTTGTATACTGAAAGAGTCTTGAGTATAATCTTGGTAGATGTCTCTCGGCATGCTGGCAAAATGTGTTTGTTCATTTACCTCTTTTGTTTGAGGGCCATAAGGATCTTCCTGTCTTTCGTCTTTCGAACTACTAGCTACAAAATGTACAGGCTCAAAACGAGGTCTCGCATGGAATTTGGAACCGGCTTGCTTTTTAGGAGGATTTTGACCTACAGAATGAGTGAAATTTACAATTCATTAAGGAGGGAATATTTCAAAAGAAGCAAACAGGAAAAGAGTACCAACTGTATTATTTGCAAGTGGCACTGTCGGTACAAGATACTTCCCATCACAAAAACTTCAGGTCATCTAGGCAAAGGGACTCAAGTGTCAACGGAGGATTCCAGCATAAGGACAGATGTTCCCTGTCCTAAGTGTAAGGGAAGAACCTTGATAGAAAATATGCCACTGCATCAAGTACGCAGGGCACCACCACACGTGACTGGTGGAAACTTTTGTAGCCAATGAGCTCAAGCACAGGTGAAGTGCACTGGGGAAGAGGTAGTTCCAGTACACTCTCACACCACCTGTGCTGAAAAGCGCCCTTCTGAAAACCTGCAAATGGAACAGATGGCTCTGATGCAAAAGAGATGACGGCCAGTGGCGTTTACACAGCCTCTCTCTTTGGTACCACTCACTTTGGTGAGTGACTCTGTGATCGTTCTCTACAGAGCTGTGACTACAACTCAAAGAATAATAATTATCAAAAGACCCCAAAGGTCTTCAAGTCAAAATCTTAGTTCCGACCTATTCAGCACAAAAGGGCGGTTTGCTATGCTTCATTTCTAGAACAAACAGCAGCTGGGAACTAATGATTTATGGGGGACATCAAATGTAAAGCTACGGAAGAACTCTCTGTCGAGGCTATAGCAGACACTAGAGCTTCCTCCCTGTAACACCGTTCAGTAGCAAGCTGGTCCATCTTGGACCCATCCAGGAGGATTTAGTTACTTAGATGTTCTAATGATCAGAGTAATAAGGCTCTTCTATTTGGAGGGAGGTTCCATGGCATGGACTTCAGGGCTAGCATTATAGTGTGACCTCAGTATATTCTTAGTTTTCAGTTCTACTTAGCATCCTCGGGAAAAACAACAACAACAACAACATACTGTACGTAACTAAAAGTTAAAACTCTTTTACGTAAGTCCAATGTTACCCATGTTATTTAAAATCACATACCACGCTCATATCATTCTGAAAAAGCCGTGTCGTTTCTTCAAATCCCACCTTCCAGAAACAAGCATACTCACCATCACATGTTGAGAGGTGACGTTTTTGACCTTTGGAAGGTTTGGACAGCATCAGATCATATGAAGGCATCTCCCCAATATCAATACCTTCAGCCATTTGCAGAATTTTTTCCATCAGGCGTGGGCTGTACCTATTTAAATTAATATAATCTATAGTTAAAACAGACAAGAATGTCGTTTTGAAAAAAGCTGCTAAACAAGCCAATCTTGTAATTGCTCCCAGAGGACCTTATCAACAGAGCATCTTGGCTATAAAACTGAAGAATCTACTCTAAAACATTTACCTATCAAAGGAGCAATTATGTTATTTCATTAGAAGACACAAAACATAAAATCAAGAAGTTTAAGTGGGGGCGCCTGGGTGGCTCAGTGGGTTAAACGTCTGACTCTTGATTTCGGCTCAGGTCACGATCTCACTTCGTCAAATTCAGGCCCACACTACCAGCACAGAGCCTACTTGGGATTCTCTCTCTCCTCTCTCTGTTCCCCTCCACCCACTTGCACTCTCTCTCACTCTCAAAATAAATAAATAAACTTTAAAATATTTAGGGGAAGATCTTATCTTTGATTTGCAAGTACTCATATAGACTCATGATTCATTTTTTTCTATCATATATGTATACTATATGTAAATAACCACTTTCTATATTTACAGAAGTACTAAGAGTGTTAAGAGTGGCTGGGTTGTTAACATCCAGACTGTGGTCTCTGCCATTTCCCACAAAAAGGAACCGGGGTCCTTAGAGGAATGGCTGATTCCAAGTCTGGAGCAGGAAATGTACAAGATGAACGTGGGAGAGATTACTGTGCTTGGAAACAAGAAAGCTATGAAAGACCTCATGGGTTGTGTCAAATGGACTCAGAAGCCAATCTGAATACACTACTACCGGCAAAGTGAGACAACTTGAGCATCAGTAAGGGAATCAAGTCATTATTCTAAAACAGGTAGTATTAAAGGAAGAAAGCAAGCATTTATCTGGAATTTTCCTGTATAAATCGTACCTCTGAGCAACTAAGAAATAATCAGCAACGGCTGCTAAATCTATTAGGTAAAAAGTTGACGGGGAAGAATCCAAAAAACAACTCCCAGAAACATGCTCAACTAATTGTTGACAAAGCTGCAAAAGCAACTCAACAGCGGAAGGACAGCATTTTCAACCAAGGGTGCTGGAGTAAGTGGGCATCTCTAGGCGACAAACAGAACCTCAACCTACAGGCCCCTGGCTGGCTCAGTCGGTTAAGCATCCGACTCTGGCTTAGGTCATGACCTCACGGTTCGTGAGTTCGAGCCTCACATCGGGCTGTCAGCCTGTCAGCACAGAGTCCGCTTCAGATCCTCTGTTGCCCTCTCTCCGCCCCTCCCCCCTTGCGCCCGCCCCAAAAATGAGTACATGTTTAAAACAAACCCTTAACCTAAACCTTACTTCTCATCCAAAAATTCATTTGAAATGTACCATGTACTTAAATGTAAAATGTAAAACTACAACACTGATTTAAAAATACAGGAGAGGGGCGCCTGGGTGGCGCAGTCGGTTAAGCGTCCGACTTCAGCCAGGTCACGATCTCGCGGTCCGTGAGTTCGAGCCCCGCGTCAGGCTCTGGGCTGACGGCTCGGAGCCTGGAGCCTGTTTCCGATTCTGTGTCTCCCTCTCTCTCTGCCCCTCCCCCGTTCATGCTCTGTCTCTCTGTCCCAAAAAAAAAAAAAAAAAAAAAAAAGTTGAAAAAAAAAATAAAAAATAAATAAATAAATAAAAATAAAAAATAAAAATACAGGAGAAATCTTCAGCATCTAGGGCTGGGCAAACAGTTCTCATACTGGACACCAAAGGTATGACCCATAAAAGGGAAAATTGGTAAGAAGGACTTCATCAAAATTAAAGCCCCTGCGAAGAGGATGAAAAGACAAGCTACAGACTGGGAGAGCTATTTGCAAACCACACACTTGACAAAAAACGAGTATCTAGTACAAACATCTCTCAAAATGCAACCGTAAAAAATATGTATTTACAAATGAACAAAAAGACGTGAACAGCATTTAACCAAGAGGACAGGCGCACTGCAAATAAGCACACAAAAAGATGGTCAACACCATTAATCATCAGAGAACATGTAATTTAAAACCACAACGGGGTATCACAACACACCCTCAGAATGGCTAAGTGAAAAACAGCGACAACATCAAACGCTGACAAGGACACAGAGAATGCGGATCATTCATATGCTGCCGGTAGGAGTGTAAACTGGAATGGCCATTCTAGAAAACAACTTGGAAGTTTCTTACAAAATTAAACACACAATTACCACAGGACCTAGCAACTGCACTTTTTTCGGGCCATTTATCTCAGAGAAATCAAATCTCATGTTCACACAAAAACGTGTACGTGAATGTTTACAGCAGCTTTATTTGTAACAGCCAAAACCTGCAGTCAGCCCAAAAGTCCTTCAACAGGTGAGTGGTTAAGCTCTGGTACATACGCACCTCAGAACGCTACTCAGCAATAAAAAGGAACAAACAGATACACACAATATTGCACATGAGGGGCAAGGAAAGGGATGTGCTTATAAAAGGGTCAGGAGAGGGATCCTTGTGACACCCGAACTGTTCAGTATCTTGACTATGGTAGTGGCTACACAAACCTACACATGTAATAAACTGTACTCAACTAAGTAAGTTGAGTACACACATGAGTACGAGTAAAACTGGGGGGATCTGAATAAAATCAGTGGATTGTGAACAAAGGCATTATCCTGATTGTGATATTACACAATAATTTTGCAAAATGTTATCACTGGGGAAACTGATTAAAGAACGCAGGGCATCTCTGTAGTATTTCTTACAACTGCATGTGAATCTACAATGATCTCAATGAAAATTTCAATTCAAAAAAGTTGATGGGAACTTTATAATCTTAGTATCACGAAAAATGAGACAAGCAGACATGTGTCCCCTTACGTGATGACAGGAATTTCAAAGCACTATCTATAAAGTATTCTGGCCCTCTAAATAATCGAACTCAAACCTAATCAAGCCCCTAATTCCCAGGAATATGTTAAACATCACCACGAGAACATAGCCAGCCAAATCCAGAACGAAGGAAACACTATGTGACAATCCAATTTCTTCATCAAATAGCGTGAAAATAAAAAGGACAGGGGAATGGGTTTACAGGTTAAAGCAGACAGATCAACCAAATACAACGTATGGACCTGGTCTGGACCATGAATCAAACAAACCAACTGTAAAACACATTTTGAGGGACACCTGGCTGGCTCAGTCAGTACAGCATGCAACTCTTGATCACTGGGTTGTGAGTTCGAGCCTCACGTTGGGTGTAGAGATTACTTAAAATCCTAAAAGAAATACATTTTGAGACAAATGGAGAAGACTGAACATGGACATTGGATGATTCTAAGAAATTATTGCTCATTTTGTTGAGTGTAAATAATGGCGTTATAACTCTATTTTTAAAAATTCTTGGGGTGCCTGGGTGGCTCAGTTGGTTAAGTATCTCACTCAATTTCGGTTCAGATCATGATCTCACAGTTCATGCGTTCAAGCCCTGCATCGGGCTCTGTGCTGACAGTGTGGAGCCTGCTTGGGATTCTCTCTCTCCCTCTCTCTCTGCCCCTTCCCTGCTCTCTCTCCGTCACTCACTCAAACATATAAACTTAAAAAACATAAATTAAAAAAATTATCTGGTACAGATAGATACTTAAGTATTTGGAAAGTTTATTCAGTTAGAGAGAGAGAGAGAGAAGAGAGAGTGCAAGGTGGGGGCAGAGAGGGAGAGAGAGAATTGAGAGTCTGACGCTCAACTGACTGAGCCATCCAGGTACCCCAAGATTTTAATATACTCCAGACTATCTCCCACAAGGAACGGGGGGCATAATAGATGAAAGGAGAAGGACAGCATGACAGACTGTTGATATTTCCGAAGTCAGGTGATGGGCACGTGGAGGTCCATTAAGGTCTTTTACTTTTGTGTGTTACTTTAATTTTTTTAATGTGTATTTTTGCGAGAGAGAGAGAGAGACAGACAGACAGACAGCACGAGGAGTCAGGGAGGGGCAGAGAGAGAGAGGGAGACACAGAATCCGAAGCAGGCTCCAGGCTCTGAGCTGTCAGCACAGAGCCCGATGCGGGGCTCGAACTCAGGAACCATGAGATCATGACCTGAGCTGAAGATGGACGCTTAACCGACTGAGCCACCCAGGCACCCCAAAACGATTTTTAAAAGGGCTCCTTATAAAGTAGATTGGCTGCTTGACAGACTATCATATAACTGCAGAGAAACAAACATACGGGCTCAAGTGAAGTTTTTGTTATCATGGGGACCTACTCACCCTTCCTACCTTGAGAGCCTTTCCTGGCCAATGACCAAAAGAGAGACTCTGGGTACCATTTGGGAAGAAAGTTCTGAATATGAGTAACTATCACCCCTTTACATGAATAGGTTCTGAACTTGAAGGAGGGTAATGTTTCCCACTTTTGGCACAGCTGGTTCCACACCCATCGGACAGCTTTCCTCGCAAAGCGTAGCATCGAGACGCGGCGGCCTTCACAGACAGATTACCACAAGCCAGCTCAGTCGTAACCTGCACTCTCCACCGATAATTGCTACTGCAGCTGCTACCGGAATTGAAATGCCAAGAGCAACCTTGTGTTCACTTACTCTTACGAAACAGCAGAAAGTAGAGCCTCAAACGCTGTACTTTCTATGTATCACTTCCATCCATATTTGGGAGTTCAATTTCCAAGGTAGAGGACGAACACAAATGACTGTGAAAATGAAAGTCTATAAATCTTAAACCTGAAATGCCACTTTTGCTACCTGAATTGGTACTATACTCAAGCCACTCACCTTGAGTTCCAGGCATACCCTCCAGACCTTCAATTCCAGCCTGATTCCAAATATGCTGTACAGCTGTAAATGGCATGCATCCGGTGCTCATTCCATTCACTTTTGTCTCGGGTTTCTTCCAACAGTAGTAATAATTATACCTACTTGCTGTTCCCTGTTCATTACATCTGCCACAAAATTCAACATCACCCATGGGCTATAAAAATAAACCTTTGCATAGGTTGTGAACACAGACAGCTTAGTATTAGTTATAACACTGAGGAAACCCAACCAGCTCAAATAATAATGGGAAAGACTGTATAGTCCCTAACTCTCAACATTTCAGAGAACAATGCAAATATTAACCTAGAGTCTTTAACAAGACCCTTAGGATTGCATTCCCATAAAATACTTCTTACTTTGTTTAAGTTTATCTTATTTGAGAGAGAGAACAAGAACGAGTAGGGGAGGGGTAGAGGGAAAGGGAGAGAGAGAATCCCAAGCAGGCTCTGCCCTGTCAGTGCACAGCCTGACGGAGGGCTCAATCCCACAAACCGTGAGATCAAGACCTGAGCTGAAATCAAAAGTCTGATGCTTAACCAACTGAGCCACCCAGGAGCCCCTATTATTTTTATTTGAGAGAGAGAGAAAGTGAGCACGAGTGCGTGAGCAGGGGTGAACCTTTTTTTTTAACGTTAAGTTATTTTTTTTTTTTTTTTTTTTTTTTTGGGGACAGAGAGAGACAGAGCATGAACGGGGGAGGGGCAGAGAGAGAGGGAGACACAGAATCGGAAACAGGCTCCAGGCTCCGAGCCATCAGCCCAGAGCCTGACGCGGGGCTCGAACTCACGGACCGCGAGATCGTGACCTGGCTGAAGTCGGACGCTTAACCGACTGCGCCACCCAGGCGCCCCTAACGTTAAGTTATTTTTGAGGGAGAGACCTAGCAAGCATGAGTGGGGGAGAGACAGAGAGACAAGGAGAGAGAATCCCAAGCAGGCTGTCAGCGCAGAGCCTGATGTGGGGCTCAAACTCACAAACCGTGAGATCATGACCTGAACCGAAATCAGACGCTGAACTGAGCCACCCAGGCACCCCAAGAATCTTTAAAAAAAGTTTTTTTAATGTTTATTTATTTTTGAGAAAAAGAGAGAGCATGCATGCAAGCAGGGGAGGGGCAGAGAGCCCAATGTGGGGCTCAAATTCAGGAACCATGAGATCATGACCTGAGCTGCAGTTGGATGCTTAACCGACTGAGCCACCCAGGCACAGAGACAGGAAAGGAGAGAGAGGATATCTTTGTTTTTGTTTTTGTTTTTTTAAGAGAGGGAGAGGGAGACACAGAATCCAAAAGCAAGCTCCAGGCTCCAAGCTGTCAGCAGAGCCTGACACACGGCTCGAACCCATGAATCATGAGATCATGACCTGAGCTGAAGTCAGATGCTTAACTGATTGAGCCATCCAGGTGCCCCAGAGAGAGAGAGAGAGAGAGAGAGAGAGAGAGAGAGAGAGAGAGAGAATCTTAAGCAGGCTCCATGCTCAGCATGGAGACGAATGCAAGGCTTGATCCCATGACCCCGGGATCATGACCTAAGCCGATATCAAGAGTTGGACTCTCAATCAACTGAACCACCTAGGCACCCCTGGTTCCACAAACTGAATTTTTTTTTTATAATTTTTTTTAACGTTTTATTTATTTTTGAGACAGAGAGAGACAGAGCATGAACAGGGGAGGGGCAGAGAGAGAGGGAGACACAGACTCGGAAGCAGGCTCCAGGCTCCGAGCCATCAGCACAGAGCCCGATGCGGGGCTCGAACTCACGGACCACGAGATCGTGACCTGAGCTGAAGTCGGCCGCTTAACCGACTGAGCCACCCAGGCGCCCCCTGAATTTTTTTTTTAATGTTTATTTAATTTTTGAAGGGGAGAGACAGTGTGTGAGTGGGGGAGGGGCAGAACAAGACAGAGACACAGAATCCGGAGCAGGCTCCAGGCTCTGAGTTGTCAGCACAGAGCCTGACATGGGGCTCGAACTCACGGACCGAGAGATCACGATCTGAGCCGAAGTCGGACGCTCAACCGACGAAGCCATTCAGGTGCCCCTGGTTCCACAAATTGTAAATAGGCCAAGCCAGTAAAGCTTTCATTACTGTTTTCCATTATATTTTTTCTGTAGGTGTATATGTATATATATATATATATATATATTTTTTTAATATTTTACTTAGAGAGAGAGAGAAAGCAGAAGAGGGGTAGGGGTGGACAGAGGATCTGAAGCAGGCTCTGCACTGATAGCAGAGAGCCCAATGCAGGCGCTCAAACTCACCAACTGTGAGATTCTGACCTGAGCTGAAGTTGGATGTTTAACGGACTGAGCCACCCAGGCACCTCTGTAGATTTAAGTAACACCTTTACTCCAGAAATTTTAGAGAACCTACCAAGCAAAGCACCTGCAAATTCAACCACTGATAACTTCATTAACATTTTGGAGTTTACTTTTCATTCCTTTTTTTATGCTTTCCATACCACCCCCCCCAAAAATTCCTATCAGATCATCTATATGCAATCTGGTGGGGTGACGGCGTTGTTCTTAACTTACAATAAGTTTTTTCCTACGTCATTACCACATGAGTTTTAATGGCTATACAATATTCTCTTACGGAGAGACCATGATGTAAATAAAGGTCATTAAGGCAAATCTAATCAAGTGATTTTAAGATGCATGCGTATTTATGTCTATTAATTTACCCACTTGATCATAAATGCTTAAAAAACAAAACCAAACAACCTCAGCAGGTTTTTAGAGTTTTCAAAGACAGCTTATTATGTACGAAGCTTTTGGAAATCAGGACATTATTCAAGTCCCCTCATGCCTGGCATACATAAAGAGGATTTATAACAGACAAAAACATTTCACCTTATGAATCTTACATTCTTTTTATTTATTTATTTTGAGAGAGAGAGAGAGAGAGAGAGAGAGCGAGCATACAAGCAAGCAGGGGTGGGGCAGAGAGAGAGGGAGACAGAGAATCCCAAGCAGGCTCCATGCTGTCAGCACAAAGCCTGATACGGGGCTTGAACTCACAAACCATGAGATCATGACCTGAGCCAAAATCAACAGTTGGACACTTACCCAACTGAGACACCTAGGCAGGTGCCCCATGAATTTTACATTTGTGAAAAAAAGATAGGTGCATACTTAAGATCTACAGTGGCACTTGAAATTTAACAAACATTCAGCAATTCTTCCAAAGTTTTATTTATTTATATTTTAATGTTTATTTTTGAGAGTGAGTGGGGGAGGGGCAGAGAGGGAGGGAGACAGAGAATCCCAAGCAGGCTCCACACTGTCAGCACAGCACCCAACACAGGGCTTGAACTCACGAACCATGTAATCATGACCTGAGCCGAAATCAAGAGTCTGGCACTTAACTGACTGGGCCATCCAGGTGCCTCAATGCTTCCAAAATTGAAAAAAAATTATTAAATTGCTCTACTAGGTTCAAAAATAAAAAAAAGCTGAGGTTTCAAAACTAAGCAAAGATCAGAATTCCCAAGTATAAAATTATTTATTCAAAACTATTAATAAGACTCCTAACATCGTAAGTGAATAACACACAACCAGATTATTGATCAATCTTTTGAAAGCTCCCACTCCCACTTCTTTAGCTGGTGGCTGATGCATGGTACCGACGTGCAAAGTTATTTTCACAACGTGAACGCAACTGGCCACCTACCTTCCAGAAATCAGTCTCTTATCAACAAGGAAGAGACAAATAATCAAGGTGGCACACCTGGTTTCATCTTAAGATATATTTTTTCCTATTAACATCTCATCAAAGATCAATAGGCCAGGATTCTTCTTCTGATCCTATCGATGAAGAATGATTGGAAAAGAGAATGCTCCACTTAACCAAACATTCTGCTTTAGTAAATATGGTTGTTGCATTATCTACAGTTTTTAAGTAAAACACTGCACGGTTCCCTAGGCATTCATACAAACAATTCTATAAGTGCTGTATGTGCAGTTGATTAGAAGACTGTGCTAACTTTTCTTTAGCCACAGGACATATCTTAGAAATTGCTTGCAGAAACAAATCTTGAGAGGTTGTTTACTTTTATGAAACAGACAAATAAGAGTGAAGAGAAATAATTTCAGCTATTTGAGCTTCCTGGCTGCCCGGAAAATGATGAAAAAGCTGACTGGAAAACATTGCTTATCCTATAAAGCAGTGGTTCTCATAGTGTGGACTGGTGTCACCTATAAAGCAGTTGTTAGAAATGCTAATTTGGGGGTCCTGCCCCATACCTCCTGAATCAGAAACTCTGGGGGTGGGGCCCAGCAATCTGTGTTTTAACAAGCCTGACAGGTGATTCTGAGGCTTAAGTTTGAGAACCACTGTTACAAGATACTCAAGCTTGTTGTGGGGAAAATCACTACTATTACCAAAAGGAATGAAACATGGTTTGCCTCCCTGATCATGTGGGAGCTCCTCCTGGCTGGGTCTTATGATCAAGAAGTTTTCAAAGCTATCCTTGACCTAGGAGGAGTTATTTCAGCCCCAACTAAAACAGAACACAGAAAGTCCTCCAGTGGGGGAATAAAAGTGCTATTATTTGCAACCTGTTCTAAAAGTCAAAGGACGAACTTTGAACAACAACAAATTAACAATTTAAATTTAGAACGGGCTGTTTCACCATGTATTCTGCAGTTCCTTCGACAAAGCAGTCTTCTCTCATGGAAGAGACCAGAAAATGAGCTCTGCCAACATCAACCTTAACAAGTACTGGAATATAGATTTTACCCACCTGAAGATCACAGCTAACATAAAGCCTGACTCAAGTGGAAAACGGCACTTGGTCCCTAGCTTCCAAGATTCTTTCTTGCCTTTGCCCTTTCTCCTGTATCTATGTGATCAGATATAATGCGAACATTATTCTTCAGTTAAGCTATTTGATAATGTTATGGCAATTCTTGTATGGATGGAACTGACTTAACTAAAATGTGACATGATGAAGAATGATGTCACACACACAAAATGTCCTGAATGCTTGAGCTTTTAACACCAACTACCATTGGCCTGTTTTGTGTTGTTTAATGCCCTAGTTACATAAAGGGCTGTTGTTCTTGGAACGAAATCCTGAGATATAATAATGATGTGACTTGTGTCAGTTACTTGCTCTCACTCCTGGTCCATCCTTCCCAAATATGGCAGCTGTGTCTCAGTGGAAAGAGCATCAGAAGACCTGGGTACTGGCCCCAACTGCGGGACCTTGGAAAAGTCTCTTAACTTCTTGGCCTCCATTGATTTAGCTGTAAAAATGAGACACCACCTAATTCCCAAGGCTGTTGTAGTAAATGAGAGACATAAATAATGAATACATTTTGTACAGTATAAAGCTATATTCATCTGTTCACTCCACACATATACTGAGTGGCTATTACGCAGAAGACACTCTTCTGGGCACTGAGGATAAAGGTGTGAACAAGAAAGGAAAGACCTCTTCCCCAAAGGAGCTCACATTCTAGAGAGAAGGTAAGATTTATTATTAACACAAAGGATAGCTGTTCTCCCCCATGTACATTTTTTCTTCAGGATTCAGATTTCCTGGGACTTTCTATGATATCAAGGAGATCTATAATTACAGGATAAAAGTACATTTTCAACTGCAAACAATAATATTGTTAAGTGAAGGTCAATTAGATTTATCTAAATTAATAACTGAGGCTTCCCCAGTTGTAACCAGTTCCTCCAGTGAAATCATTGTCTCTGGAGGCAGAAATTATACTAACCTAGAGAAGATAGGAAAAAAATAGTGATCGCAAAAAATAGTGAGCAAAACAAAGTATATATTGGATACTACGTTCAACAATTAAGGGTAGATGTGGACAATCCTATTTTTCTGTATCTGTTATGGTCATTCCTAGAACTGAATTGGCTGAATTTGATCTGATCATTTTCCACAATTTGTCATCCTAATAAAAAATTCACCGTAAGCCCTAAGTGTCAAAAAAAAAAAAAAGCCTCTCAAGTCTACCAAAGGAATGATTAGTTTGGGGGGTTCCGAAGGACACAGGTCCAAGAAGTCTTGTTTTGTTTTGTTTTAATGCGTTGGAACCATACTGCAGTCTCCATTGAATGCAAAGAGCTTTCAAAGAGGCCTGTTCAGAACATGCACCAGGTTCTAGGAAAGGGACACGGACACAGACACACACCCACACCCCTAAAACCTCACCCACAGGCCAAATGTTAATCCTTCTGATCACATGTAAGGTGAAAGGAGAGCAATCCATTTTTAGAATAGATATACCCATCTCTTTGTTTGCGTCCAGGCATATTATGCGCAAATCTACACGCAAGGCGGACCCTGCAGCTAAGAGACCTCATACAAACCGCCTCCCCAGCAGAACACAGTAAAACCCCGCCGGGGGGCTGGTGTTGTTTTATTTAATGGGGCTGGAAAGAGGGAGTGGTCAGGAGGAGACTAGCAGGGATCCCTCCCCTCCCCCCGCGCCCAGCAGACCCTCGAAGCCCCGACTGTCGAATATCTCTGCGGCTACCGCATCCTTGGAAGGTCCTACGCAGGTCCGAGATTCTGCTATTCGTCATTTCCCACGCCCTCCCAAACCACCACCACAATGACCACCTCTCATCAGTCGTCTTCCAGGTGCTGCTTTATTTCCATCCCTGGTCCTGGAGGAGCTGCTCCCGCGATTCCCGCACCCTCTACCACCTCGCGCGGCCAACCCCCCGGACCAATACCGAACCCTCTGGAGTCCTCCAGCACCTCCCAATCTCCATCCAGCCTCTAAGTCCTCATCCGTATCCTGCCCCCGTCTCTATCCCGATCCCCATCACCGAGCCCCCTGCCCCGGTCCGTAACCCGACCCTCACACCTTCCTCACCTGCAGCCCAAGAAAACGTGGTTGGTCCAGGCGGCGGAGAGCGCGAGGAGCTGGTCCAGGGCAGCCCCGGGATAGCTGTGCAGGTGCCGACAGATGAAGCTGCGCCGCAGAGCCCACTGCCAGTCACTTTCGTGGCTATAGCGCCACTGCTCCAGCACTGGCTCGGGCGGGGGCGGCGGGAGGGGCGGCAGCGGCGGCGGCGGGAGGGGGGGCAGCGGCGGCGGCGACAGGAAGTCGCCCCCCAACAGCAGACGTCCGCCAGCCATCTTCTCCGCCCCCAAGCAGGGACCCCGGGGATGAAGCCGGCTACCCACCAGGAGCGAGCGGGAACGGGGTGGGGGTGGGGGGGTCGGTGGGAGGGGCCGGGTGAGGAGGGGGTGCGCCGAGGCGCGAAGACCAACTCTCAGGGGACTGGAGTGTGTGCGTGGGGGGCGACCGTTAAAAAGGAAACGGCGAGCACGCGCTCACGTTCCGACGCCGGGGCGCACGCCCGCGGCACTCCTCCAACTCTCGGAGGCGCAGGACGGCGCCCGCCGCAGTCACACGCGCACCGGGGAGACCAGGCCAGGCCCGGTGCTCCGCACCTCCAGCGACCCGTAGACCCACACACTGCGCGGCGACCGGGGGAGACACCAGCACGCACTACTCCCCCTCCTCTGGGTTCTAGCCTACCTACCCGCGTGCCGCCCCGAGGTTGTGAGGCCAGTACGCGTGCGCCGCGGCTGTTCCCTAACTTCGAAATCCCGTCGCCGAATCTCGCGCGACGTACATTTTTTTTTTTTCCTCCTATGACGACTACGGGCCTTTGACGCACTACGGAGACGAGCGGGGGGCGGGGATTTCGGGAAGGGAATTTTGGAAGGTTCTCCGACGTTCGGGAACTTGAGTCCGTAAAATCCCTGGAAGGCGCCGGCTGACGATTGCTGGCACGACGGCTCGGCCGACGCTTTGGCCTGGGTTTCCGAGCGGGTGCGACAGTGGGACCGTGCCCTTTGGGGAGGGATTTAGGTTTGGATTTCACACTTAAAAAAAAAAAAAAAGTCAGCTCGCCCAGGCGCCTTTTCTTCAGAGGCTAGCTTGAAAACCTCTGCCCCGTGCGTCATTAGCTTTGTATTTTATTGTGAAAACGTAGGGGAAAGGTCACGCTTGCAAAGAAAATCATCCACAGCGCCGCGTCTCAAGCCGGCCACTTGTATCGTCCGTACGCCATTCCAATTGCGGACAAATGGAGACACCATGTTGACACGGTGCTGACCGCAGTTGCAAGCAACTCCGTATACCATGTACCAATTTAAAACGCGCAACATAGTGCATTCCAAAAGGGGCCGAAAGAAGAGGGGGGGGGAAAGCTGCACAGTAGCAAATGGCTGAATCACTCTGGAGTGAAATGTGTCACTCTACCTGTGGAGCTTCTTCCCTCAGTGTCTGCCGCCAACCCGCGCTATTCAAGTAATCAGGGAGTGTCTCTCAGCGGGAATTTACACAGCACCTAATGTATGCTCAATATAATGGAAATACAAAGGAAAAAGGAACAGGGGTATTTCTGTTATCCTAGAACTGATTACAGTCTTGGGGGGGGGGGGGGAATAGTCCTGCGGAAAACTCAACGTCCCGCTGGCAGGACCATTGGATGAGGTGACTTTGACCCATTGCCCTCTTTTTTTTTTTTTTTTTATTTATTTTTGGGACAGAGAGAGACAGAGCATGAACGGGGGAGGGGCAGAGAGAGAGGGAGACACAGAATCGGAAACAGGCTCCAGGCTCCGAGCCATCGGCCCAGAGCCTGACGCGGGGCTCGAACTCACGGACCGCGAGATCGTGACCTGGCTGAAGTCGGACGCTTAACCGACTGCGCCACCCAGGCGCCCCAACCCATTGCCCTCTTTAAGTCTTTAAATGACATACTTAAAAAATATGTTTATCTAGGGGCGTCTGGTTGGCTCAGTGGGGTAAGCATCTGACTTCGACTCAAGTCATGATCTTGTGGTTTGTGAGTTCGAGCCCCGCGTGGGGCTCTGTGCTGACAGTTCAGAGCCTGAAGCCTGCTTCGGATTCTATGTCTCTCTCTCTCTCTGCCCCTTCCCCACTAGTGCTCTCTCGCGCACTCAAAATATTATTTATCTTTGAGCGAGACAGAGAGCGAGAGAGCATGAGCAGGCAGGTCAGAGAGAAGAGAGAAAGAGGATCCCAAGCAAAGAGAGATCGGGAGAGAGAATGCCAGATAGTGTAGATCCTGACGCGAGGCTGGAACCCACCAACCATGAAATCACGACCTGAGCCGAATCAAGAGTGGGCACTTAACCGACTGAGCCACCCAGGCACCCCTAAATTGTATATATTTTTAGATGACATATTTCTCATTGCGTGACACATCTTATGTGTAGGGGTGTATGGACTAAGAAGATATGGCACTTTTTACAGCTTCATAATGATTTATTTCCACGTCTGTCCCATTACACAGAGTGCACTTGGTTTCTCAATGGTAAGCATTCAGATTTATCGATGTCATGGTGGTCTTTAAGTCAGAGAACACGATACTAGGAAGGAAGCTCAGAGCTCATACATTCAAGTCACCCTTGTATGAGTCACAAAAATAAGGCCCGAGAGGTAAAGTGACTTGCTGAAGGGTGTAGACCGTTCCCGGCCAAGCTGAGATCAGAATCTCGGTCACCTGACTCCTTAGCCAGAGCTCCCCCAGTCATTTGCACTGCTCTGAGTTTGTTTTGCTTTGTTTTTTTCTTCTTCCTCACAGAATGTATCACCTTTTGAAATTCATTTCGTACAGGTTGGCTATTCCCGCCCTGCCCCAACAATGGCAGCTCCATGAAAACAAGGAACTTACCCATTTCGGTTTTAGCACCACCAACACCTGGCTCCTGTAGACGCTCCATAGGTACTTGTTGAATTAAATGAATTGCTGAATGAATGAAGGCTCTTCCCATTGTCCCAATCTCGTGAAATTCATTTTCTTGGAGCTTACATTTTAAGCCGATTTATTATTTCACAGCTGGGTTAATTTCAGCCTAAACTGCCAACTTTTTATCACAATCAGCATTGTATTCAATACACATCTCTCCTAGAAAGAGATTTGAAAAAAATAAAAACTCCTTCCTCTCAGCTTGGATTAAAGCTTTCCCACCATATAGCAACAAATAATTGCAGTCTGAGTTTTGAACTTGGGTTATAAAATGAAAGGCTGGGGCACCTGGGTGGCTCAGTTGGCTAAGTGTTGGACTTCAGCTCAGGTCACAATCTTGCCTTTCGTGAGTTTGAGCCCTCCATCAGGCTCTGCACTGCAGAGCCTGCTTGGGATTCTCTCTCCCTCTCTCTCTGTCCTTCCCCCGCTCTCTCTCTCTCAAAATAAATAAACTTACAAAAAAATGAAAGGCAATGAAACTGATGTTAGGGGCCATTTCCCCTGGGACCACCATAACTGGATTCCATTTGTAATTCCCACTATGGAAAAAAACACTTCCATCCTCTAGAAAACGAAACAAAAACTTGCATGATATTCCATGACCTTCTTTCCCTGGTAATCCTTCTGATCAAAAAATCCTTTAGCCAACCTGTCTTCAGCCCAGTGAGTAAGAGCTGAAACCTCTAAGCAGAATTATCTGAACAATGGTTGAAGGGAGGTGTGGGAGGGAGCAATGAGAAAGTCAGCCATCACAATCTTTTAAAACAATTTTTTTAATGTTTTATTTATTTTTGAGAGAGAGACACAGAGACAGAGTATGAGCAGGGGATGGGCAGAGAGAGAGGGAGACACAGAATCCGAAGCAGGCTCCAGGCTCTGAGCTGTCAGCACAGAGCCTGACGCGGGGCTCAAACCCATGAACCACTGGATCATGACCTGAGCCGAAGTCAGATGCTTAACCAACCGACTGAGCCACCGAGGTGCCCCAAGGCAGCCATCACAATCCTAAAATGATCCAGAAACTTGGTGTAATCATCCATCGTCCTCTCCTCCATCATCTTTCTCTGCTCTAACACAGGCCCTTGCCACTGTCTTTACACTACACACACACACACACACACACACACACACACTGACAGCTCTGAGCTGTCCTTTCCCTGCCCTTTCCTGTGGGGGAGTCAGTGAGGGATGAAAAGAGGGAAACCTGGAGCCTGGCCCTACCCCACCCCCATAAACGACCCCAGAAATCAGATCACCGAAAATTCTTGACCACAGTAGTCTGCACTACAATATCCTCTTGTGGAATGTTTCCTAGTGGATCAAAAGCAGTAGCTGAGTGCTCCCACTGATCAACTCTTGGTAATTTGAGCATCAAAATTATTAAGGACAGCAACGAACTATTGAAAAAATAGGAAGCCTTGAGCCACAGCGATACGAAGTAGATAAAGAAGTAACGTGGGAGAAGGGAATGCCCTCACTTACTATGTGCTGACCAGTAAAGATGAAGGGAGTGCTCGAGTTGGAAAATCGTCATTTTGCAGATTGGTTCAGGCAAGAATTATCAATAGATGCTAAATCTAGGGGGGGAATTTTTGAGGAGCAGTAGGATATGTGCATGAACTTATGGTTTCCCCCCCACCGATTATTAGTAGCAAAGAAGGGGGGAAAAGCCCCAGTAATTATATAGTGGAGAAAGTGGGCAACACCTTGACCTAAAATGAAAATAATCTATTTTTTTAAGATTTTGTCTCATTTAAAGTTTATTTTGAGAGAGAGAGAGAGAGAGAGAGAGAGAGAGCAAGCAGGAAAGGGGCAGAGAAAGGGAGAGACAGAATCCCAAGCAGGCTCTGTGCTAACAGCCTGATTGTGGGGCTTGAATTCACAAACCATCAGATCACGACATGAGCCGAAACCAAGAGTCAGACACTTAACTGACTGAGCCACCCAGGTGCCTCAAGTATGTGGATATACTTTATAGTATTCTCATAATTTAATTCCAAAATTAAATGTTTGAAAAGTGAAATAACTCCCTACCTTGCTGAAAAAATCTCAATCTAGCTACCTCTTAATTACTTTTTATTGTGTGTCCAACTTTACTGGGCTCTCTGAAGCGCTATAAATGATGTTCCTACCCTTAGGAAGCTTAACATCTCTTGGGGAGGGATGTCTCTGAAGCAGGAGGCAGCAAAGATAAGAGTTCAACTAGCAAGTCTGAAAATGGAGAAGAGATCAGGATACGTGGATGGGGTCAAGAAGGACGTCGAGGAGAAGGTAGGGCCTGAGCCTCGAAAGCAGGATCTAAATCAGTAGAGGATATTTTAGACAAAGTCGCCAAATAGTTTCTGTAACTCCAGGAGAGGCCTGTGCAGACTGAGGGACTAGAACGAAGACTGGGTATCAGGAAGGATCGAAGCATCTGGTTGAGTAGATGAGATGCGGCTAGCCTGTAAGTTCCTCAAAAGCAGAATCTAACTGAATCTCATGCAAAAGTATCCCCCATAGCATAGGGCACTGGGCCGCACCCACAGAAGGTGTTCAGTATATCCTTATTGTTAGATTGAGCACAAGTAATTTAAGCCCAAACCCAAAATAAGGAGTTTGGCCCCAAGTCTATACATAACAGATAGACATATACTTTTTTACAGGTGTTGAGCCCAGGGCAGGGACTTTCTAAAGCCCAAGCCAAACAAGCTAGGAGGTGGTGCAGGATCTGGAGAGACACCAGTGTAAGGTAGGACCAGGCAGCAAAACCACCGTGAGGTACCACTGTTCTGATACAGAACTCTTTCAAGGGGTACCCATATTTGAAAAGAGTGGCTTTGCAAGAAAGCTGTGCTTGTAGCAAAGAGAGGAGTCTCCCTAAGTGGGCACATTTCAGATAGCAGAGGGTACTGCTTAATCTCAGGGCTTACAACTGGAGCCCTGGTTGCTGGGTCTTTGTTGAGGGTTCTAGGGGCCCAGCTCTCTCCCTAGAAGCAGTTGGCTTTGTCACCTGCTCAGCAGTGCCCCAGGAGCACGCCCTCATGGCCACAGCAGGCCCCTGGCCCCACCGATGCTCCAGCAAAACTGTATGCACATTTTAGTTAAACCCATCCCCCACGCCCCCCCCCCCCACTACCTTGCATTAAGTGTTCAGCCGTTTGTCTTTATTTCTGATTTCTTTCGACTGGCCAGTTACTTCTAATACCCTTGGGTTTGTTGATGCATCACTAAGCACTAAAATGCATTAGAGGTGGGGTCAGCAAACTACAGCTCACAGGCCCAAACCGGTCCCACCGCCTGCATTTGAAAGGCCCTCATGCTAAGAATGGTCTTTACATTTTTGGATGGTTGGACAAAATCAACAGCAATAATTCAGGACATGGGAAAATGAAAATCGCGCGTGAATTTTATTTTTATTTTTTTAATGTTTCTTTATTTTTGAGAGAGAGAACGAGCTGGGAAGGGGCAGAGAGAGAGAGGGAGACACAGAATCTGAAGCAGCCTCCAGGGCTCAGCACAGAGCCTGATGCAGGGCTCGAACTCACAGACCGCAAAATCATGACCTGAGCCAAAGTCAGACGCTCAACCAACTGAGCCACCCAGGCGCCCCTCATGCGTGAATTTTAAATTTCAGTATCTATAAGTAAAGTTTTATTGGCACCCAGCCTATGCTCCGTCCTTTTACATAGTTATCTATGGCTGCTTTTGTGTTTGTGCTATAGTAACAGTTGAACAGGTTGCAGAGGCCACATTGCCTGCAAAGCCTAAAATAACTTACCAGCTGGTCCTTTACAGAAAAAGTTTGCTGACCCCTGGCTTACAACAATGGTTCTCAATATGGGACGATTTGGCCCCCCAGGAGGCATTTGGCAACGTCAGGAGACATTTTTGGTTATCACAACTTGGGGGGAGAGGTGGGTGCTACTGACTTCTAGTAGGTAGGGACGCTGCTGAACAGGCTACAATGCACAGGGCAGCCCCTAGACACAGAAGTCTCTGGCCTCAAAAGTCAATAGTGCTGAGGTTGAGAAACCCTAGATTAGAGGAACCTAAAGTACTCCAAGTAAAGGGAAAACTCCATCCTTAATAAGGGCTGTGGCTTATGGAACAACCAGGTCGTTAAGTTACATTAGCTCACGTAGCTTTCACAATCACCCTGCAAGGGAATTACTTATATTCTCCTTTTACAGAGAAGTTTTTAACCCAACTTGCCCCGGAGCACACACGGATAGCAAGGGTGCTTGGCTCCAGAGCCTGTATTTTTCCACACCTAAGTGCCCGCCCCTGCTCAGTGACGTCATAAGCGAGTGTTTCTCTCTCTCTCTCTCTCTCTCTCTCTCTCTCTCTGTCTCTCTCGACTGCCCCCTAGTGTGCGAGCTGCGCAGACGCAGGCCAGTGTCGTTTCCTCCGGTACAGAGAGGATAGGGACCACGCTAGGGTCTCCCGCATCTGACCAATAGGAAAATGAAGCCGAGGAAAAGAAAACCCTACCTCGACTGCAACCGGAATTGTCGAAAACTGACCGTCCTCCCCTCTTGTCTACTTTAATGCTGGGGACAACAGAAGGCTTCCCTCCCTGGTAGACCCAGGACATAAAGTCCTACTTGCTATCTATAGAATGCTTTTCCAGTCATAAAGAACAGTCATGTTCATGAATTTTCGGGATGCTCACATCACAGAGTTACATGAAAGAAAACATGCGGCGCAGAGTTCTGAATTTGCTTCAGGAATCAAAACTCATCCCAGAATCTTGGGAGGATCTGGCACTTCATTTCCAAGACACCTTTTATCCCGGAGGATAATCAGCTCAATGCAGCAGTTAAATCCACGCTAATGAAGGAAAAGTAGAGGACTTCCTGCCCCACCCCCACCCCGCCCCGTGGGAATTTCAGGCCTAAATGGGGAGGAGGGGCACAGCAGGGCCCACCTCCTAAGATTGCCTACCGGCTCACCTCCCTGAGCCCCTTAAGTCATTCACTTGGAAGGCAGCCACCCACTCCGCCCAGAGCAAGCCGTGGTGGAACGCATCCCTTAAGGATTTAAGATCAGATCACACAGCCATCGAGCATTTCTTTGAATTTTATTGAAAATTGACATGGACGTTAGAAAGGTACCAAGCTAAACAGTGCTGGTTTCGGGAGGTTTCTCCTGGCGAATGAAAGCCCCAGAGGGGCAGTGACTGGTCACACTCTTGAGCGGAAAAAAAAAAAAAAAAAAAAAGGGAACGAAGGAGAAGAAAGGAAAAACAAACACAGATTCTGGAAAACATGCAAAGAGGCTCTCTCAGGAGACCCTGGACAGCGGAATGGCAATGGTGGTAGGGCTATACGGGAATAAGCACACTCACATACATGGTATTTTGATGCAAGTTAAACCAATGAATTCAAGGCAGATTTCTCAACATCAAAGCTCTCCTTGCAGAACCCGGGTTGGACGGAACCCTCTCTCAAAACCCCAACTGGCCTTGGAGGGTTGAATGAAGTCATTTTGCTCTAAGTTTAAACCCGCCTCCTGTCTCTGCCTTCCCCACCTGAGTGTTAGTGGATCCACTTCCCCCCTTGCTGGGAGGGGAGGTCTGCAGAAGGTCTGTGAATGCTGAAGATAGGACTGTCACGTGGCTTTCTCTTCCGTATTCAAAGATGTTTAATAGTGGCCTTAGACAGTCAACCCATCGAACCGGAGAATTGGCATTTAAAGAGGAAAAACAGAAAACTTGTGAACAGCACATCCACACCCACAGCTGAGGTCTCCGGCCCCAGTCACTTACACTTGGGTGAGTCGTCTGCAGTTGTCTCTCTGAGGTCACATTTGGTCCATTCTCCAGCTCTGAAGGTTCTTTTCCTGCCTTGTTAGGTTAGGACATTTCCACTTAAAATACCAAGTAAGTCAGGAGAGAGCTTCTTGCCTGGACACAGGGACACATGAACACTTGTGGAGTGTGCAGTGTGTGTGTGCGCGCGCAGTTTGAGGGGAGAGGGGGTTGGTTCGTTTCTGGTTTGAGACAATATGGAACCCTAACTCTTCTATAATGGCAGTCTTCTCCTTTAGACTTAGTGCAGCTGCTGGAGACAAGATTAAAAAAAGCTAGAGAGGGAGAGAGAAAAGAGAAAGAAAACACGAAATTAGCCGAAGAAAAAGGACATCCAAAGTAAGACAAGGCAAGGGGAGTGGGCAGTGCGAGGTAGCAGAGATTATACTTGGAGAAGACAGGTTAGAGATGGGGACACTGGGAAATCTGCCGAGAAGGTTTTTAAGAACACCACACACCAGTTTAAAGCTTCTTGTTTTAATTAAAAACAGCCACATGTGAATGCCAAATGATTAAAACCAAAACCAAAACCAAAAGTGATCTGCACCTCAGGTAGGAAAAGCAAACTTCTTGGCTTAAGAGAAATGAGGGTGTGTGTGTGTGTGTGTGTGTGCGCGCGCGCGTGTGTGTGTGTGTGTGTGTGTGTGTGATCGTGATCACATGTGGGGATTTTCCAGGAAAGCTCGGACCATTTCTAATGACTGGTTTTGTTTCACCTGAAGTTAACAGAGTATTTAGGGTACTTAAGAAAAACAATAACCATTGTACTAATTAAATAGCCTTTTCACTGCAGAAGGAAAAAAGAAACCCCTTTCTGTCTACAGTGAGAAAAGCTACCCAATAAAATAACTATTTTAACCCTTTTAATCGGCTTTCTAAAGGCCTCGTGTTCACTCCCAGGTTAGATTTTTTGTTTACCAAACTTCCTTGATTACGAGGATCATCTAGGGCACCTGGTAAAAAAGCAGGCCTGGGCCCCACTCCAGACTTCCAGGAAAGCCGACCAGCCAACAGGCACCGTCAGCAGAAACACTCCGTTCAGGAGCTGGCCTGGTCCGCTGCTTTGCCCGCCCCTGCCCACTCCATCCTCAGATATTTTTCTCTGGGGGGGGGGGGGGGGGACGGGACCCTTCAAAGGCCCTGTAATGCTAACTATTCATTTTCTCCGAACATTAAAAGACCTGGGTCTCCAGGAACATATAGGAACGGGTTGAATCCGTTTGTGAAATGGATCAGGAGTCAGGACACACTGAATGTCGCCTGGCTTCTGCTGTGAAACAGAACTGGGACATCTGGCAAGTCCCTGGACCTCTCTGGGCCTCAACTGCCCTTACCGGGGAGGGGCGGGCGAAGCGGGTCATTATCTGTTTAATGGACCGAAATTTCTCCCTCGAGGCGAAATTTCTGCCTAGTCCCTGAAGTCCTCCCAAAGGCTGGGTGGGCTACTACTTTTGAAGTTTTCAGAACTCCTCAGGTCTCTAGTAGTTAATCCGTAAACAAATGTAAATGAGGGGGCCTCCTACTTGTAATGCAAATAATAACCCAGAATAATGGAGGTCCACTGGTTGTTTAAGTTTGAGGTTCTCGGGAAATAGCTGTAAAACCGGACACGGAGACATCAAAGCTGCAAATAAGATGCCTTTCCCAAGGAGACTTGACAGCTTTAACGTAGCATCTCTCTGAGCTACTGGCTGAGTATCCACGTTTTTGTGTGTTTTATACTGTTTTGAACCTCCAAGCACGGGGTCTCCAAACATGCTCCACGATGAGACTTTCTAAAGGCCCTTTCTAGTTTCTCAAGAAACTAGCTTATATTTCATACTCGCCTCTGGTCACTAACCAATCAGTGACTCACCAAACAATAACACAGCAAAACCGCGCGCTTGTTCTGCCAGCAAGAAAATGTAAAGTGTGTGTGTGTGTGTGTGTGTGTGTGTGTGTGTGTTTGTTTTTTCTACTTTTCGCTTCCTACCATGGAAGAGAGGAAACCCCCTCCCCATTCTCAACACTGCAAAAAGCCCGGAAAATTTGGCATAGCCTGGTTTTAACTGTGTGTTTTTGAAGAAGAAGGAAAAAAAAGGCGATAAGGAAAAAAAAAAAGACCTCAAAAAAACCAGAAATACAAAAGAAGGTCATGATCAGTGCCAGTGGACTCGGAGGCAGAACTCAAAAGAAGAAATGGGGCTCAAAGTGAAGTACACGGCAGGGGTGGGGGATGCTGCCTGGCACCCCAAAGGAAAGCTGTCAGTTAAAATAGGAGCCTTGGCTTTAAAAGGCTAAATGGAGTCCAGTCCAGCTGTAGCAGGGGATACTATTCAGTACACAGCCATGGATTACTGCAAAGGAAGGGCAGAGAAACGGCGTGTTAGCCACACATCATTGCCAGGTGACCTTCAGCTCGCTCGCTCGCTCGCTCTCGCTCTCGCTGGCCAAACACCAAAGGCCACACTGTACCTCGTGGCCCTGACATTGGAGGGCTCTTTACCTCACACGGGTTCCCAAAGTCACTATCAGGTGGGCCCGTGATAAAAATTGGGGCTGGAACAGTTTTAGACTGGAGATAAGGTTTGGGACCTTCCAAAGCACAACACCTGGTGTTTGCCTCCCCAACCGATTGTCTCGCCTCTTCTTATGGGGGCGGGGGGAGGGGGGGGACACATGCAAAATACAGATTAAAACTCCTGACGTGCGCTAAATAGACGGGAAGACCCATCAGTGCAAAACTGAAGACATTGCTTCTTTGACCGCTCGGTTTGGCAGTTTCCAACGTGGGGCTGCTACCGGCTCTGCCTGATTGGGGTGGTGTGGAGCCCTAAGGGAGATTACAAAGATACTGAGACACCTCAGAAGAATTCCAGAAGTCTATCATTGAAGACACTAGGCTGGTGAGAATATTCAGGTTTATTCTCCCTTCTGCATTTGTGGGGTACCCGGCATTATAGAGAGGAGAAATCTATGCTATGTTCTTCGGCGGTCGAGTTTTCTGGAAAGGGCTCGGCGTTAACTAAACGCGTTCTGGATTTTTAACACAACTTGAGTGCACTTACTCGCGGAGCAACTCAAAACTGGAAAGGGCCGGGCTCGGAGGCCAGAGGGAAGAGGCACCAGAGGACCCCCTACTGGAGCCCTCTCAGAAGGGGCCGTGGCCCGGTGCCTGGGGACCGAGGGGAAGAGCTGACTGGCTCTGACCTGGCCACGGTGGACGCAGATACTTCGGGGGAACAAGCAGCAGTCACGAGCAGGGGAGCTGGTGGTGGGGAAGGGCAGATGGGACCATGGGACGTGTCACAGTGTGGCAAAGATGGCCGGGAGAGGCCGGCGGGGGAGGCGCCAGGAGGGGGGGCTGGGATGCGCCAGGCATCTCCGAACCACGGCGACTGCTGGCTTCTCGGCCAGAGGCCAGACAACATCCTCAGACTCCCGGGCTTCTACAAACTTTGGCAGGAAGAGAGGGGAGGGCACAGGTGGCGTGCTCCCCCGGACGTGTTAAGGGGGAGTTAGAGAAAGGGAGGCCCAGCTCTGTTGCGCAGGAAAAGGGCGTCTACAGGAAGCCCAAACTGAAAATGAAAAGAGAAGTTGGGTTAATGAACGGATGGATTAATGTACCAAAAAAAATAAATAAAAGGTTAGAAGAAAATTGTCATGACGACTAATGGATAATTAGAATACAGCTATGTTAGAATAGGGTCTTACGGCATTGGCTCCTGGGAACATGCTTTCTCTCTCACACACCCCCACACACCTCTGAATGGCAGGACAGTGGCATTAAGCTGGCAAAATCATCATCAACAGCCACAAGAATACTTTCTTCTGAATTACCAGGTCCTAATGCCCCCCCCCCCCACGCAGACACTACAGGAATCCTGTCAGCAAATCTCCAGGTGGCCTCAGGCCACTGGATAGAGCGCCAGGCTCTCGGGCTCTCGGCCACCACCGACTGCCCTGTCCCTTAGGGGAAGCAGAGGGGGTGGAGCTTACTTGGGAGCAGCTCCAGTCAACTGACTGGTGCCCCGGGGCAAGACCGTTGGAGAAGTATCCGGGGATGGTTGAGGGGTTCTGCAATAGGGTCCGGACCACAGTTACCTGACAAACCTGAGCTACGGCAAATCCATTATGGGTTTGTGTTCGCCCAGCACTTTCACCTTGCTGTCATTTAAACTTTCATGCCGGTGACATTAGCAAAGCAAGTAGTATCAATCCCCTTTTGAAACTTACGAGGAGACTGGGGAACAGAGATACCGACGGACGTTACCGTGGTCACAAAGAAAGAGTCACGGGATCAGAACCTGAATCCTTTGGCTCTTTAATCAAGACTCTTTCCATCACACTGACGTGTTCCTGACAACTCCTTGCCTGGGTTTCTAGCCTCCGTTTTATCACCCGCAAAGAATACGTTTATCTCATTAAATAAAGGCTATTAGATATTTGCGAGGGATAGTTAAAAGCATGTGCAGATGTGAGATGTGAGTATATTTGTAGTCACTTCCTCAGAGTGAACATATCCACACACCCACACATTCTCTCCCTCTCATGTGAATAGCCATTTATACCAGAAATTAGGCGTTCTGCATTCTTGTTCCAGTTCTGCCACTAACTCACTGTGTGACCCTTGGTAAGGCTCCGCAATCGCCCACTCCTCCGTTTGCTCATCTTGCCAACTGAAGATTATTCCTTCCTTCTCTACCTCACATGATTGTTGCAAGGTGAAAAGAATATATCGTCCGGAGACACGCTCTGGAAAGTGTTAAAACACTGTACAAAATGCTCACCTCTTATTTTAGTCTCTCTACTCCCGAGGGGAAGAGAGGCCTCAACAACACCGCGATGGCCTATGCTCTGGGCTGCACGGGAAGGTGGATATATTTCGGCGTGTGTGTACTGTCCACGTGCTGCACGCCCCCCACACACGCGGGTCAAGGGGCCAGTAGCCACCGACATACGGTATCTGCGACTGCGTACGGGTCACAGAGGAATCTCTCTTACAATTGCAGACAGCAGGCCGCAGCACCTCAAGCAATTTCGAAAGCAGTGAGGGAACAGAGAGCCTCCCTCTGCTGGCACTCCAGTTAATGAGGGGTGGCCTTTGTGATCCGCCCCTGGACGGAGGGCTTTGGGGAGGGGACAGGCTTCCTTTGTGGCTTTCAGATCCCATGGGGCCAAGGCCTCCCTCCCCTATTTGGATTGGAACCACTTTCGCGGTCTACTGGGGAGAAGCCTGCCAGGAGAAGCCGACACTCGGGGTTGGGGTTGGCTGTTCCCACCGTGTGCCAATTGCTTCTCACTGGTACGGCGCGGCTTTAATGATCGTTTCGCCAGAATTCATTTTCATAATGGCTACCGACAGCGATCTACTCAGGGAAACCTGACCCGAGCTGTGACAAGCCACGTGCACCGAAACCCGAATCAACTGAGACCTAAGCTACCGCGATACAGCTTTCCTGCTGTCCTCACTGAAAATGGGGGAGCAAAGAACGGAGCTCCTCTGGGCGTCAGCCACTTGGCTGGGCACCAGAACTACAGCAGCGGACACACGCTGTAGGAGCTCGTGGCCTTCCTAAATGGAAGTCGGCCCTTTCATTCCTGTCAACCAACAGGGGCTCCGAGACTCGCCTGTCAGCCAGACAGTACATCATCTCGTTGTTCTTTGAGGGTTGTTCCCTTTGGCTGTTTCAGGGGCTTTATGTTTCAGAAGCCTGCCTGGACTTCCTCTTCGAGATTTGCTTGAAAGTAGGATGTTTTGCCAGCTGTCCAAAGTCCCCAGAGTGGTAGCTGTGGCCATCGGTTTGGCGACTTCACAGTGGGCCTGCCATTTAAATCATAAACTACATTGGTGAGTGGGGAGAAGTCTTCTCAGTATTTTATATTCCCTGACCCAAACAAACCACGCGGAACAGGCATTTATGAGACGACTAGAGTATTCTGAACACTGACTAGAAATTTTATGTTAACAAATTGTTAATTTTGTAGGTGTGATAATGGTAGCGTAGTGGTTATGTTTGTTTGTTTGTTTGTTTGTTTGTTTTTTTAAGCATCACTGGCTCTTAGAGCTACATGCTAAAGTATTTCCAGATGAAACGATGTGGGTTTTGCTTTCTAGTGCTCCAGCATGTTTGGGATAATAGAGGAAATGGGATTGGCCAGATGTTGACAGTTGTTTGGGGGCAGGGTTTGGGCACACGGGGCTGCGTTATACTATCTTCTCTCTTCTTTTGTTCCTGTTTGGAAGTTTCTATGATAAAGTGTAAAAAACAGTATTAGGCCTAATTATGTTAAATGAAACATATTTATGTTTCCTCCCTGCTCACTGAGCCTAGAAGAATAGACAGAAGGTGCTTAATCATTGCTACAACCAACCTATAAACCACATGATGTCAAGGACGGCTTTTATTCAGTCTGTAGATGTTAACGCCTAGCCCTCAGGAATCCATGTTACCAAAGGTTACCTGCTTACCTTCTTGTCAAAGGTGTACATGAAAGCTGGTATTCATAAAATGAAATGTGAGGAAGTCTCTATAATATTTGAAATCTCTTTTCTTCCACTTTTACTATAGGGTTTTTTTTGGGGGGGGGAAGGGTGCACATAGCCAAAGGGAATTTGAGAACTTGAACCCCTTGAATAAGAAACAGCCACCACAGGGAAATAGAGAAGCAAGTTTCCATTGACTTGGAACATACCCAAACCTGGGGTCAATGCCAAGTGTGACATTGCAGGACAGCCTCGCAAACCCAAAAGCTTCCCTCGTCACTTACACGTTAGTTAATTTTGAAAGCAATGACTAAGGCACTTGTAAGAAAAAAAGAACGGCCACAATTGAAACCTCAAATATTGAGGACCCACGGGATCCTCCTGCGCTACTCAACTCTTCTAGCAGCGAGTCTGAAAACGCTCCGCTTTGAACCACGCAGGCAAACATTCCACACGTACACCTGAGACCACAGCAAACTATGTCCCCATACTGTAAAGTCCCAAGAGCTAGGACAGTGGAGCGGCTTCTTGCGTGATTAGATGTTGGGTAGGGAGTGGGATGTGGGGACATGTGTTCTAGAAGCCACTGCCAGTTCTATTTAGAGTTAATAAAGCTTACCAGGACCCTGGGTCTCATGCAGCATGCAGCAAACAGCAGAGTTAACTGTAAAACAGTAAGAGCTGATGAAGAGGGAGTGAGCTTGAGGAGAAATCCAATATTATGAGCTGACACAAACAATGACGGGTTAGAGATCAAAGGAAATGAGGAAGAGTGGGGGCGGGGAGGAAGGGCGGGCTGGGAGGGACCCCGGGAACACCAATATTCTTTCGTAACCTCTTTCAGGGCAGCCAATGGAAATTCTGAGTATGTGACTCTATTACATCCAACCACCAACTCTTAAGAAGTGCCTCCTGCCACCGCCTCTACCCTCCAACCCCCCCCCCCCACCAGCAGCACTATGGGAGCAGAGTGGCCCAGATCTAAAGAAGGGTTTTCCAGAATTTAGCCAACTGTTCATGGCATTACAGAAGAAGCCCAAGGAGCACCTGGGTGGCTCAGTCAGTTTAGCGTCCAACTTCGGCTCAGGTCATGATCTCATGGGTCGTGAGTTCAAGCCCTGCCATCAGCACAGAGCCTGGAGCCCGCTTCGGATTCTGTGTCTCCCTCTCTCTCTCTGCCCCCTCCCCTGCTCACACTCTGTCTGTCTCTTTCTCTCAAAGGTAAGTAGAATCAAAAAAAATTATTAAAACAAAAAAAGAAGCCCAGGCCTGGGCCATTTCTGTGTCTGGAAAGATGGGAGACGACAGTCTATTTTGCCCTGATTGCTAATATGAAGTCCCACACGCCAGCAAGGTTTTCATACATCTCGGAATTGGACAAAGGCGCCATCACCAATTACAAATATTCCTGGAGACTGGAGAGACACGCCTCCCTATATAGGGTCCTCTGCCTGGAGTGAGAGAGGGGGATCAGTTCACGTGAGACAACTAGGAGAGAACCTGGTCTGAGAGAAACTTCCACTGAATAACTGAATTGGGAGTATTTATAGTTTAGTGTCAGTGGGGTCCAAACAAAGGAATCTCCTAGTTCCGGCAAGCGGGCCATGAAGCTGCCCCAGGGATTGCGTTGACAAATACCACAGGCTATGAAGGCAGCCGGTTGGAGCCGGAAGACACATTTAGGTTTTTCTGATCTTAAAAATAGGAACCCATTCCTTCTGGTGCAACTAACACACAGTGCCAGATCAGTGTGTCCAGTGACACTTCTTTACTGGCTAGTTAAAGCTTATCCATCAGGTAACACCTAAAAAAGTTCATTAGTCAGTGATCTGACACCTAGTGGTTTAACTCCGTAACAAACATCTCTGGACTGATTGGTGAAAGTGTTCAAATTACACTTTTGAGTCATTGGATTGCCAAGTTGAGTGCCTACAAATATTAGATCTTTTACTGTTGTACGGAAGCCACTGTTTCACTCCTAAGCGATTGGCCAGGCACAGAGGCAAGTTAGATGTTTCCTCCTTCCGGCAAATGTCCAACAGTTGAGTCAGGAACAAGTAGCTAAGAACAGAAGGCAATGACCCTGGATACCTTTCAGACCCTCAGGCCCCTTTAGTAAGGACATCGCCCAACAGTGCCTCCAAGGGCTCCCCGAGTCCCACTGCAAAACTAGAGCAAAAGGGACGACCGGACAGTTCCTGGTGTTGTGTACATCCCTCTGGAAATGCTTCCCTGTCCTCTGGCTCCGGGATGACAAGTGGGTGACTTCGGCAAGCAAAGCCTGGCATTGGGTCAGGGTTATGGACCCACACGTAGGCGGGGATCCACGCTAGCCTGCCTTACCAGATCCCAGGAGACCTAGACACCCTGTGCAATCACTCTCCACCTTGAGGGTGGGCCACACGGAATCTACTAGCATCTGAGGTCTCCCCACCAAGTTCTCAGCAGCCCAGGCCTGAAAGAGCTAAGCAGCCAAGAGGGATGGAGGGCACAGGGTGGGAGACCAGGACTGGGCAGCAGCCTTCAGTAGCAGCAATTCAACTGCTGGCTGCAGCTAAGTGAGAACGGGGTTGGGGGGGGGGGTGGCTACAGGCATGGGGAGGTGAACACCTCGGACACAGGATGAGCAGGCCGGCCCGTGAGCCAGATCGGCGCCAACCTCTGGGGAGAAAGGGGGTGCCCAGAGGCTCCGCCAAGGCACTCTCTCTCCCCCCGACCCTCTATCTACCCTTCCTTTCATCCATCTCTTTCTTACAACTCTAGAGCTCTTTTGATTTCCTTCTTTCTTCTCTGTCCCCTCCCACATTCCGGTTGCCTCTCCTCTCCTGTCCCTCCCTCTCCCCCTACCTAGAGCTTTGCAGGGCTTTCCTAAGCGGCCGAGCACAGGTGCCGGGCCTCTGGGATGTCAGCCGTCCCCTACTCTCAAGTCATCCCAACTCAGGGGACACTGAGACCAGTTCTAGGTCCCCAAGTGCATCTGTCAGCCCACAGCTCACCTCGGGCCACCAGCCCTCAGGCCCATCTGTCTCCAGGCCCTGCACTGAGGGGGGAGGAGCAGGAGGAGAAAGAAGCCAGGAGCCCAGAGCAGCCTAGCACTCACTTTTTCTTCTCTTTGTCCCTTTTCAGCGTCTGGGAGCCTCCGGCCTGGGAGCCCTGCGACTGGAGCAGCTCAGCCGCCGTCTTTCTCTGTTTGAAGGCATTCACTTCATCGTCCAGAGATTTCTTCTTATCCTCCAGTTTCTTCTTCTCGTCCTGGTGTAGCTTCTTCAGGCGGTCAAACTTCTCATGCAGCTGGCGGGGGGGCACAGGGAGTCTGAGGACAGTCCTTGCTTTTACAGTGAGTTCCCAGCTGAGCCGGCCCGGGGCGGGTAGGTACTGGCAGGGGGGGCGTCCTTCAGGGCCCTGGGACCTTAGGAGACTCTCTGCCAGGAACTGATATGAGGGCCCCAAAGGGCACCGTGTTCTGGAGAGTTCCCTTCTCCTGCCACTTTACCTCCCCCTTTTTGCTCTTGAATATGGGCAGGGAACTATGACTGGCCATATTAATTGTGAGTAACAATAGCCTTTCTGTTATCATCTGTATGTCATGAGGAAACAGAAGGTTGAAGAAGTTAAAGAATTTGTCCAAGGTGAAACCATTCTTTAGAGGATGATATTGTGAGATCTCCCGATATGAAAGGGGCCCCTGCCTTTTCTTATGCGCCTTTAATCAAGGAGGATCATCAAGGATTGCAGAGAAGACTTCCCCAATGCCAAAGCTGCTCAGAGAAAATACTTGTCCTCAGACATGGAAAGAGATAAAAGAATTTTATAAAATAGAATGAGTGCAGAGACCTCAGCTTTGACCAAGGGGAGACCCAGCTAGCTCTGAATAGAACCAGACACCCAGGGGACACCTGTGTGGCTCAGTCGGTCGAGCGTCTGACTTGGGCATAGGTCATGACCTCACGGTTCGGGAGTTCGAGCCCTGCATTGAGCTCACTGCTGTCCGTGCAGAGCCCACTTCGGATCTTCTATGCCCCCCCCCCCCCCACTCTCTGCCCTTTCCCGGCTTGTGCTCTCTCTCAAAATTAAGTAAATTTAAAAAAAAATGAATCAGACACCCAAAGGAGAATGGGAAGAATATTCTGGCAGGCCGTTGTGGCGGCAAACTAGAATGTGATCGATTACCCTGAATACTAAGAATGGACCAAGCATAACCTCACTCACTTTTGGAGAGAACTTAGGATTCTGTAGCACTCGAAGCACAGGACGGAGGGGGCCAGGTCTCCGGGTCCTACAGGTATTTGGGACTGCCACGTAGTGAGGGCCGGTGGGTGCCAGGCTTGCCGTGTAAACCAGCTTTCAGTAGCCACTTGGGGTAGGGTGGTGGAAGCCCTGCCCATCAGCTGCTCTAACCTGGCTTTTGTTCCTTGGCCTTTCATTCATCCATCTTTGAGATCTCCTCACAACTCCCTCCAAAACTACTGGGTGACATTTTTCTTTTTGGAAAGTGACACTGAAATAAAATCAATATCCATGCCATGGACTTTGGTGATGACCCTAGAGAGCCACAGCAGATGACAGGGGGAAGAGACTTGGGAAGTAAGTAAGTGCTTCCCTTTTATTTTTTTTAAATTTTAAAAAATGTTTGTTTATTTCTGAGACAGAGAGAGACAGAGCATGAGTGGGGGAGGGGCAGAGAGAGAGAATCAGAAGCAGGCTCCAGGCTCTGAGCTGTCAGCACGGAGCCCGACGAGGGGCTCGAACTCACAAACCGTGAGATCATGACCTGAGCCCAAGTTGGTCGCTCAACTAACTGAGCCACCCAGGCGCCACCCCCCCACTTTTTTTTAGAGAGAGAGAGAGAAAGTGAGCACGAATGGGGCAGGGGCAGAGGGAGAAGGAGAAAGAGAATCTTAAGCAGGCTCCCACTCAGCGCAGAGCCCAACGCAGGGCTCAGTCTCACGAACCGTGAGATCATGACCTGAGCCAAGATCAAGAATCAGACACTCAACCAACTGAGCCCCCCAGGCGCCCCGGTCCTTCCCTTCTGTATGGGTCTCGAGGCCCAGAGAGGTGAAGCAGTCACTGACGGCTAAAACCGTAGCTGAGGCCACTGACTTGGGCAGCAGCAGGCAAACCGGTAGTGGACCTTGGGGACAAGGCAATGGTTGGAGGACGAACTTCACTCTGTCAGCCATGACTTACCTGATGAAAACCCCAGATAGACCAACAGGAGTTTAAAAACTTGCCAGGGCTGCACAGATGTTCCCTTACCGCTAATGTGAAACGGGGACCGAATATCCAAGTGACCGGGGAAATGCCCCAGCTGTCACTGATGTAGGTTTCAGCAAGGTACTTAGGACCGCCTGGGAACACCTTACCCTGTGGCCATCAAAGCAGGTAGCGTGGGGTGGGACAGCCAAGAAAGTGATCACCTGTCCCTACCAAGCTCTGACCTGCCAGGAAGAGGGAAAAGAATGAGTCGGCACCTGACCCTGAGGGGGTAGGTCAGGTCTTGATTCTTGAGCAGCGTTGCCCACTAGAACTTTCTGCAGTGATGGAAATATTCTGTACCTGGGCTGTCCAATCCGATCGCCACCAGTCACATGAGGACTGAGCATTTGAAATGCGGAGGAACCGAGTTTTCAATTTTACTTAATTTTAATTCATTTAAATTTAAATAGCCCCATGTGGCTAGTGACTACCATATGGGAGCGTGCAGCAGCTCTAGAGAATTGCGTAGCATAGCGCAGAGAATGAGAACACACCCTGGCCTTGGGGAATGAGGGATCAAAAAGACATGTATCTGGGGCTGCCTGGGTGGCTCCATCGGTTGAACGTCCCAACTTTGGCTCAGGTCATGACCTCGCATTTGAGTTGGAGCCCCACGTTGGGTTCACTGCTATCAGCGCACAGCCAGCTTCGGGTCCTCTGTTCTCCTCTCTCTGCCTCTCCCCCACTTGGGTGCACCCTCTCTCTTTCTCTCTCAAAAATAAAGAAACATTAAGAAGAAAAGAAGACATAGATCTCTCAGTGCCCTCGGTGCCAGCCAAGGCGGGGCTGCAGATACCGCACCCCTTCCTGCCTGGAAGCTGCAAGGCTCTAGCTGGCTGTGCCCCTGGGGCAGAAGCCCCTGCTGTGCCCAAGCTCAGCCCCCTCTTTCCTGCCTCCTGGGCACTCAGGGTCGCATTTACCTCTTTCTCTGCCTCTTTAAGTTCAGCTTCCTTCTCTTTGACTCTCTGGACGAACATCTGTCTCATCTCTTCCTCTTTCTTCTGGAGCTCCCCTAGGAACTCGTTCCTTTTGGCCTCATACGTCTCCTGTAAGCTGTAGACACGGTCAGGTTAATCCCCCTGCCTCTGGAACAGTTCCCATTCAATGAAAACTAGCGCCGGCGATCCTCCTCGGGTTCCCCCCAGCCTCCCCCAATTCCGGGACGGGTGCAAAAACAGAACCGCAGAGCTGCAGGCAGCTTGCCTAGCATGTGACTGCAGGATCACAGGGCTGCTTGAGGGGGACAGGGCAGCCCTGGTGAACGGACACAATATTTAGAAGCAGACTTAGAACATCTGCTTCTGTGCCCTGGTTATACAGGCGAGGAAACCGGACCAGAGAGGTGAGGTGATTTGCTCAAGACCACACGGCTAGTCAGGTGAAGGGCAGGGACTGGAAGCTGGGTCTCTCATCTCTTAATCTGGATCCTTCCTCTGCATTGTGCTCCCAGGTCCTGGCTCTGAAACTGACTGCAGTTTCAGAGTTAATAGTTAATGAGCTATTAACTAGCTATAATAGTTAATGAGCTATTTCTTTCTTTTTTCAAGTTTATTTATTTATTTATTTTTTGATGGGGGGAGGGTCATAGAGAGAGGGAGAGAGAATCCCAAGCATGCTCCATGCTATAAGTGCCGAGCCCAACATGGGCTTGATCCTATGACCATGAAATCATGACCTGAGCCTAGATCAAGAGTTAGACGGTCAACTGACTGAGCCAACCAGGTGCCCCTTAATGAACTACTTCAAACACTTGGTGAGACTCCATCATGTGCTAGACACAGAACTAAGTGACACTATACTAGTCACTCAACATCTAGAGCTGACAGCCACTATGCCCACCATCAAGGAACTCATGGTCTACTGGGAGATGCCTAGGCCAAGTCTCCCTGACCCCAGCCTGGACTCAGTTTTATAGAAATAGGAGTCAGCCTAGTGAAGAAGAGGAGGAATCATGCTCCGAAGAGGGCGGCATGTGGAAAGGCATGTGTGGAGAAAGGATGATGTACTTGGGGAACCAGGCGTAGTTCAACATGGCGGGAGGGGATCAAGCAAGCTGTGAAGTAGAGGGCGTTGAGATTCCTGAGTCTGTCTGACAGGAGAGAGTAGGTGTTGGACGCTGTGTTACAGGCTTGGTCATGTATCCACTGCAGGGTTTTAAGCAGGAGGACTGGTTTTTTTTTCAGGCAATTTGAAAATGAGAAAGACCACTCTGGCTGCTGCATGATGGACAGACTTCCCAACAATCCAAATAAATGATGGGATCTCTGACTCCCACACACACAAAAAAGCCACACACACACACACAAAAAGAATGAGATCTTGCCATTTGCCGCAATATGGATGGAGCCAGAGGGTGTTAACGCTAAGTGAAATAAATCTGTCGGAGAAAGACAAATACCATGAGATTTCATTCACATGTGGGATTTAAGAAACAAAACAATAGAACAAAGAAAAAAAAAGACAAACAAACAAACAAACAAAAAACCAGACTCTTCAATACAGAGAACAGACTGGTGGTTGCCAGAGAGGAGGTGGGTGGGGTATGGAGGAAACAGGAGAAAAAAGAAAAAGAAATGATGGGATCTGAATGTGAAGGGCTGGTAGGGACAGAGGATTTGGGGGAAGTTAGGGAACAGTAAGGGAAGCAGAACTCCTGGAGCTTGGAAGCACTTTAAAATAATTCGGGGGGTGCCTGGGTGGCTCAGTTGGTTAAACATCTGCTCTTGGTTTTAGCTCAGGTCACGATCTCACATCTCCAGGACTTCGAGTCCCACTGACAGCACAGAGCCTGCTTGGGATCCTCTCTCCTCTCTCTGCCCCTCCCCAGCTTGCGCTGTCTCTGTCCCTCTCAAATAAATGAATACACTTTTTTTAAAAAAAGGAGTAAGCTGAAGAAAATGAGCGTGCCATGAGGCCAAGAAGGAGTATCGAGAGAAGGACTCAAACCAGACAGGTCGGTGCTAGAAAAGCCAGGGCAGAGAGAATTTCCGGAAAGGAGGCAGTGGGGTAGGAATATCTAACGTTGAGTTAAAATCAAAGATGGGACTCAGAGCCCATCTGAAAGCTTTCTTAGCCCGCAAGTATCTCCCTGACTTCCTAATTGCAGCCTGACATTTCCTGAGAGGGGGACTGAGCTGTAATAAAGGGCACCACATGATAATTTAAAACGTGGGGCTTGGGGCACCTGGGTGGCTCAGTCGGTTGAGTGTCCGACTGCAGCTCAGGTCACGATCTCACAGTTCGTGAGTTCGAGCCCTGCGCCAGGCTCTGTGCTGACAGCCTGGAGCCTGCTTCACATTTTTGTCTCCCTCCCTCTCTGCCCCTCCCCTGCTCACACGCTATCTCTCTCAAAATAAATGAAGATTAAAAGAAAAAAATTTTTTAAATGTGGGACTTATGTCACGCCGCATGCATACAGATCAGACGATGATACTTGGCGTGTGGTTCCTGTCGGCATAGCAAACCGCTTTCGAAAACGGTCCTCTTCTCCGAAAGCACCTCAAGTTCTGATTTGAGACGGACGTCAATGGTTATTAACACCCGGTGGTCAAAACCAAACTTGCGCCTGAACGCCAGACACTAGGGACAGCGCCTGAAGGGCCTGAAGTTCACTGATACGCGTGCAATGACGGCCACCTGGTCCCATCTGGTTTGATAATGGGAAGGAGGGGAAGGAGCGGATTGGACACCCGGCGGGGCAGTCGGAGTCTGCTGAAGGACGTGGGTCAGAGGACAGGCACAAACTGCCACATTGCGGAAAAGAGCCTCGGCTCATGGGTCCCCTCTGCTAGAGCTGCCCGCGGCTAGTGCGCATGTGCCTACGTGCGCGCGCAGCAAGGAGCTTGGGCGCCCCGCCCCCTGCCCGCCGCCCGCCGGCCGCCGCCCGCCGGCCGCCGCCCGCCGGCCGCCGCCCGCCGGCCGCCGCCCGCCGGCCGCCGCCCGCCGCCCCCCGGGTCCTCTGGGCCTCCGGGGCCGGGTGCTGGCCAAGCCCGCTCTGCCACAGCCGCGGGGGCAACAGAGTGGACCGGGCAGGTGACAGCCCTGCTGCTCTAAGGTCTCGGCACCCGCGTCTCGCCTCCCGTGTGAATTCTCCAGGGCAAGCCTTCCGCAGCCCCTGGGTGGGCTGGGCTGGCCAGAGAGGTACCTGAAGGGCTTGCTGTCGGGGTCGGTGTCCTGGAAGCCCATCTCCTCCAGCTTGCAGCGGCGGTACAGCTCGTAGTGCCGGCTGTGGGTCTGCTCCCGGAGGTCCTCCATGTTCACCCGAATCAGCATCTCCCGCAGCTTCACAAAGTCGCAGTGGGCCTCGTTCTCAACTGCACGGCAGGGGCGGGGGCATTGAAAGCACACTGAAAGGCAGGCTAGGAGCAGCGGAAACGGACAAAACGACAGGCCAGGCGCCTAACAGCGACTTCGCCTTTCCACCTCGCGTATGCAGAGCCCGCGAATGTGCCTCCTGATTCACTTTCCCGTTGCAAACGCCCATGAAGAGTTGCAAGGATGACAGTAAGGGAAGATTGCAAGACGGCCAAAAAATACCTGGGAAGACATTCCGTAGCACCCCGACCCAAATTCTTGGAGCAGACACTCAGAGGACTGTTTGTTTGCTCTGCACCGCTTTGGGGATAATGGCGAATGCACATTCAGCCATCTGTCCCAATACATATTTGCGGCATCTCTGTTCCCAGTATTGTATGAGGCGCCAGGAATTCAGAAACGAAGTCATGGAGTCTTGCCCTAAGGAGCTTACAGTTTAGTGGAAAAGTAGATGCAAAGAGACGAATATAATACAATGTAAAAAATTACCAACATGGAGGTGTATGGCCAAGGCACAGTGAAAGCCCAGAAGAAGGGGGTGGCGGCGGGGGGGGGGGTTGGGGGGGGGGTGGTGATGCGCTAAGAACTCCTAGCAGAGTGAAGCCTTCACCAAAGAGGCAATTCTTAAGTTAACTCTCGACAGAAGAATCAGAATTGATCAGGCAGATAAGGAAATAGCCCAAGGAAATAGGCAAGGTTATGTGGCTGGTAAATTGCAGTTAGGATTCAGACGCAGGCAATCTAAAGGCCAGGCAAAGGCTCTGAGCAGGTGCCACGTCTAAAGAAGGACATCTAGGGGCGCCTGGGTGGCTCAGTCGGTTAAGCGGCCGACTTCGGCTCAGGTCATGATCTCGCAGTCCGTGAGTTCGGGCCCCGCGTCGGGCTCTGTGCTGACCGCTCAGAGCCTGGAGCCTGTTTCAGATTCTGTGTCTCCCTCTCTCTGACCCTCCCCCATTCATGCTCTGTCTCTCTCTGTCTCAAAAATAAATAAACGTTAAAAAAAAAAATTTTAGGGGCGCCTGGGTGGCTCAGTCGGTTAAGTGTCCGACTTCGGCTCAGGTCATGATCTCGCGGTCCGTGGGTTCGAGCCCCGCGTCAGACTCTGTGGTGACAGCTCAGAACCTGGAGCCTGTTTCAGATTCTGTGTCTCCCTCTTTCTCTGACTCTCCCCTGTTCATGCGCTCTGTCTCAAAGATAAATAAATGTTAAAAAAAAAAAAAAAAATTTTAAAGAAGGACATCTATAGATGGCAGTGACAAGGAGGGGTGTGGACCGCAGGTGTGGCCCATCTGGACGGTAGGTAGTAGCTTCAAAGGAGGTGTTTTTTAGGGGGTGGATAATGGCCTGACAGCAGCAACGTGGCCAGGACAAAGTGGACCCCACTTTCCGGCCTGAACGAACGAGCCCCCTCCTCAAAAGAGTATGGCATATGGCAAAGGGTCTGCATGCGGGGCAGTGGCCAAGAAGGATGGAGACACAGACCAAAGCAAAGCAAAGTGGACTTCTGGTTGGAACGCCAGGCTGTGAGCAGCCTCTGGCCCGTGTCTCCTCCAGGCATGGCTCCGCTGGGCTGCTGTGGCAGTGTCTGGCCTGACCATGTGGGGACGGTGGTGTCTGAGACAACCAACAGGCACACTCACCCTAGGTTCTGTCTTACTGGGCCTGGGAGAGGGTAGTGGGCGCGGGGTGGGGGTCTGGGACGACAGGGTGGGGCACAGTTGCAGCAGACTGCCTCGTGGCCATCAGAGCAATCTTGTCAGAGCTCAGATGGGCTCATAACCCCTCTGCTTACGACCCATTGCCTTGGGGCGCCTGGCTGGCTCAGTCCAAAGAGTATGTGACTCTTGATCTCGGGGTCTTGAGTTTGAGCCCCATGTTGGGCGTAGAGATTGAATAAAACTTTTTTTAAAAATCAAAAAAGACCCATTGCCTTGGGGCTAAAACCCCTCGCTGCCATAGAACCTAGGCTAACATTCAAAATCACATCAGGGGCTCCTGGGTGGCCCAGTCAGTTAAGCATTTGACTCTTGATTTTGGCCCAGGTCATGATCTCGCAGTTCGTGAGCTCGAGCCCTGCATTGGGCTCTGTGCTGACAGCACGGGGAGCCTGCTAGGGATTCTCTGTCTCTCTGTCTGCCTCTCTCTCTCAAAAACAAATAAACACTGAAAAGAAATCACATCAGTCAGGCAACCTCTCAGGTCACTCGAACACGACAGCGAACTCCAACTTCTAACAAAAACTTTCGAAAATCCCTTTGTTGGTTAGGTGTGTGTGATCTAAATCGGACGAAGTCACTGGAACCACGCCTGCTGCTTTCTCCTCATTTTATTTCAGGTTCCCGTCTCTCAGGCCACAAACTCATTCCAGTTAGGACCGTGAGTCCAGGAACCATCCACAAATGTTCCTAGCAGAGGATCTCAGCCCCAGATGGCAGAGAAGGACCACAACCTAGCACAGCTCTGATAACCAGTCTTGTCCTATCTACGGAAAATCCAGCTATTATTGGAGGGTCTTTAGTGCGCCCTAAAGCATGCCAGCCTTGTATGGGGGTGGACAACTTCCCACCCTCTTTCTGTTGTTTGCTCAGTGGCAGGGACAAGTGTACTGTGAATCAGCATCCCTCTGGCACACGGTGCCCCCGTGCTCAGAGACCCAGCTTATAGCTGAAGACTTGGAGGACCAGACACCTCTTCCACCCATGGCAGTGGCCTAGGCCTTGCTTTATCCACAGAACTGACTAGCCCCAGGGATGACTTACATACAACGTGTCAGGCAGACCACAAAAGGAAGTTTCCTGAGTGTACATACATCTGGGCTCTTTTTTTAGAGACAGAGAGAGCACCAATGGGGGAGAGGGGCAGAGGAGGAGAGAGACAGAAGCCTAAGCCGGCTCCACGCTCAGCGGGGCTCGATGCCGTGACCCTGGAATCATGACCTGCGCCAAAATCAAGAGTCGGATGCTCAAGCGGCTGAGCCAACCAGGTGCCCCACAATACGTCTGGGTTTGTTTTTTTTTTTTAATGTTTATTTATTTTTGAGACAGAGAGAGACAGAGCACAAGTGGGGGAGGGCAGAGAGAGAGAGAGAGGGAGGGAGACACAGAATCTGAAGCAGGGTCCAGGCTCTGGGCTATCAGCACAGAGCCTGACGTGGGGCTCAAACCCACGGACCGTGAGATCATGATCTGAGCCAAAGTCGGACGCTTAACTGAGCCACCCCAGGCACCCTAATACATCAGTTTTTAAATTGTAAAATAATCCTATATATACCGAAATAAGTAAAAATGAATCCCAATGTATGTACAACCCAGGTGAAATAGTACCCACACCTTGTGTCCCTTCCTGGTCTTGAAACGGGACTTAAGCACTATCCCGACTTTGTGCTTTATCATCCTTCATTTTTCCTTATAGTTTTGGCACTTACGTACGAATTCCTAAAAATATATTTATCTTGTTTAGTTTTGTCTACTTCCGGAATTCATATAAATGGCATCATGTATTCTTCTATGATTTATTTAATCCCACGTTATGTTTCTGAGATTCGTTTATGTAGAAGTAACTGTAACCCATGCGTTGTCGCCACTGTCTAATATCCCATGATAGGAACGCTTTGCAGGTCATCCAATCTGTTTTGGACGGGTATCTGGGTTGTTTGTTAATCATTTGCTATATTCTGGTACATCTCCTGGTACACTCGGGCCAACACACACGCTTCCTTGGCACGCTCCTTACCTTGCTTCACCTTGTACGTTTGTTTTTGTTTTGGGAACGCTTTCTCCATCAGAGACAAAGAGAGCTGGCTCGTGGCAGAGAATCGAGGTATGGGGCCAGGGCTTGCCTGTGGCTGTTTGAAGCCCAAGCCGAATGGGTAGAGGCCCGGGACGAGTTAGACACTGGTCACACAGAGGCTGGAGACAAGCAAAGGTACAGACGGTAGGGGCTCCCTTGTCCCGGTCTCCTGGAGACTCACTCACCTTGCACCGTGCCCCAGGGATACTGCCGTGCCTTCATCATCCTGTTGCCTATCTTGAGTTCTTCTGTGCTGCCGATGACAGCAAACGGCAGGTGCGCCTGCAACAGAAGGCAAACCAAAGCTCAGAGCTCCAGGGGAAAGGCACCGAGCGTCCCTCCGTACGACTGCTGCCTGGCTCTGGGGCCCCGGGCCCTCATACCGTGGTGTCCCTCCCTGTCGTCACCAAGAGGCATTTCTTTTTGGTTAATTTTTAAGAAACATTTATTTATTTTTGAGTGAGAGACAGAGTGCAAGCAGAGGAGGGGCAGAGAGAGAGGGAGACACAGAACCCGAAGCGGGCTCCGGGCTTGGAGCTGTCGGCACGGAGCCCGACGCCAGGGCTGGAACTCACCAACACGTGAGATCATGGCCTGAGCTGAAATTGGATGCTTAACCGACTGAGCCACCCAGGTGCCCCGAGAGGCATTTCTTAAGCTCCGAGCTGTGTGGGCATAAGAGGCCTCACCCAGGCTTCTCCTGTTCAGAAATTCACAGCAGGTGATATTGACGTGGCTGAATGCATACAGAACACGCGAAGGTGGAAAATAAGGAGAATAATGAGCAGATACAACGATTAGCTTGTTGTTCAGAATTCACAGGTGCTGATGGGGAAAGCCTTTGGAAGATGGGGGAGTGGGATGAGGCACCTACGTGTGGATAGAGAGGCTCAAGGGGACCGAGGGGGCTAGGATCACCGCCCCCTCCCAGAGGGTGAGAGCCCCTGGAAACCGGTACATACCGGTGACTGAGCTGTATACTCCTTGTTCTCATCCTTCCCCGGAGCAAGAGCTCACACTGAACTCCTGAGCCTAGAAGTCAAGTCCACAAGTATTTTCCCACATGCCCATGACTGTGCTGGGTTCTGTTTTAGGTGCTGTCAGGGAGGCAAAAGAAGTAGAAGACGCACTCCCTCACCCTCTAGGAGCTTACAATCTTGTTGGGGGCACCTGACTTTCATACCCAGACTCGTCTAAGACAGAATATGACCAAAGGTTCAAATGTACGGTCCCGTGCCCGCACACAGTAGGTGCTTAATAAACACTCCATGAATGGCAGTAGCAGGGCCATGAAAATAGTAGGGAGGAAAGAAAGACAAAGTACACCCAGGTCCGCTTGCTGAAGGTTTTGTAGGTCACAGAAAAGGCAGCTGACCCCAACTGGTAGTGTGGAGCTTGGGGAACACAGCGCCCTGTCTCCCAGGGAGCTGGCCAGGTTACAAGTGCCGGGACCACTGGCCAAGTGGAGCCACTGACTAAAATAGTGTTTACAAACCGGGTGATCCTGGGTGGGGCTTTACCCCAAAGGGCTTTACACAGACAAGTAAAAGTCCACTGGGGGAAGCTTCCTTGGCCTGCTTGGAGAAATAGGCCTCAGTCTCAGATATTTGGACTCATTTGCTTCCTCATGCATTCTACAAATATTCACTGAGCCCCTGCTATGTGCTAGGCATTAGCAGTACCACGTTGAGAAGGCTCAGAGCCTGCCCCTGGAGAGTGCACAGTCTGGTAGGGGAGAAAGACATGCCAGCAATAATACTACAGTAAAGTCTAGATTATAAACAGAGATTCAAGAGCTGCAGGAACAGAGGAGGGAGCAGCTGACTTCGTGAAATCTAAGCGGGCTTCACAGAGGAGGTAGTAACAATTGAATCTTTCCAACAGCACTGTGAAGTTAGGTATTATTTTTATTTTTATTTTTATTTTTCAACGTTTTTTATTTATTTTTGGGACAGAGAGAGACAGAGCATGAACGGGGGAGGGGCAGAGAGAGAGGGAGACACAGAATCGGAAACAGGCTCCAGGCTCCGACCCATCAGCCCAGAGCCTGACGTGGGGCTCGAACTCACGGACCGCGAGATCGTGACCTGGCTGAAGTCGGACGCTCAACCGACTGCGCCACCCAGGCGCCCCAAAGTTAGGTATTATTATCCCCATTTTATAGAGAAGGAAACTGAGGCCCAGTTGCCAGCAGAGACACCGTAGTAAGGACCAGAGCCAGGGACGGAACCCAGGGTCTATGTGGCTTCAAAGCCCACCACTGGTCTGCCACTCCCAAGTAGGGGGTTCGAGCAGCAGATGGGCTGAGCACTCTAAACCCTGGGGTGAACTTGGCTGGGCAAGGCCAGATTATAAGAAGCAGTTCAATTCTGGAAAAATTCAGGGGGCAATGAAGTCCTGAAAACCCTGCCCAAGGGCCAGAGCCTCCCTGACTTCTGCCACCCAGCTTTGTAGGAGGGACATCGGGGCACAATTCATTCCCACTCAGGGCCCCAAGACATGTTGGGAACCTCAAATCCACCCTCCAACGCTTTCTGGGAAAATGCTGCCTCTCTTGCACAGAAGAGGTTCCAAAGCTTCAGCCACGTGACACAAAAGTGCCAGAGGGCGGCGATGCCTGAGGGCTAGACCGAGGGAGGAGGTGAGAAAGAGAACCGCCTTGTATCTTTCTCACGCACCCCCGGCTCTCAGCTGAAAGTGATGGAGGAGGGCATGTCAAGTGGGAGGGACTTCTCTGGGTTCTAAAGGAAAGGAGAAAAAAAAAAAAAAACCACCAAGAAGAGAATAAAGGCATAAAAAACATCAGGTTTTTATTCCCTTGGGCCTGTTATTTTTATCTCCACAAGACACTTAGTTAGAATGATGGGGTCACTTGCTTCCCCTCTGCCTTACAGCGCTGTCATTTTATCTGTCCCGGCTCCAAGACACAGCCCCCGCCACGGCAGCTTCAGAGGGCTCCTGAGACTTCCCACAGCACACTTTGCAACTGGCATCCAGGTCTGTCCGGATAAGTATATGCAAGGGTATCACTTCCGAGGGCCCCCAGGCAGATTTCACTGGCTTGTCTCAACAGCCCTACTGGGCGGTTATCATACACCCCATTCGTGATTTGGGGGAAGCGACCTGTCTAGGTCCCTAAGTCCCAGGCCCAAATCTTCCTGAGGGGCAGGAAGGACACGGCGCTTTAGCTGCCAGCCTCTCCCAGCCACCCACAGGAGCCTGCACTCTGCCTCCTGGCTTAGATGGCATCCGCTGGAAGCCAGCTAACCATGAAGGGCAGGGAATCACGGGGCCGGGCTCTGTCTGGCCCTCCTTCTGCCACTCTTGAGAGCCCGGTGGCTTTGACAACCAGGAGGAAGTCGAGCAGAGCGGGGAGACGCTAAGCCAACCAACCACACTCCCAGGGGTGGCACTTTGTATGTGGGGGCCCAGGGAGGAGACTCTGAAGGCCACAAGAGGGTGCGGTGGCTGAACCACGGGCAGATTTGCCCCCCAGGTGTCAGAAGCCCTAGTCCCAGGAAACGCAAGAGATACTCTCAAGCCTCCTCTTGGGAGTCTGTTCTCAGATTCACCTCGTGTCTACCCTAAATTCCTCTCAGTATGTTTTACAGTACTTGGTGTGGGGCGTCTGGGTGGCCCAGTCAGGTAAGCATCCGACTCTTGATCTCGGCTCAGGTCACAATCTCACGGTTTGTGAGTTCGAGGCCCACCCCGGGCTCTGCGCTCAGGGTGCAGAGCCGGCTTGAGGTTCTGTCTTTCCTTCTCTCTGCCCCTCCCCAGCTTGTGCCCTCTCTCTCTCTCTCAAAATAAATAAACTTTAAAAATTAAAAAAAGGGGCGCCTGGGTGGCGCAGTCGGTTAAGCGTCCGACTTCAACTCAGGTCACGATCTCGCGGTCCGTGAGTTCGAGCCCCGCATCAGGCTCTGGGCCGATGGCTCGGAGCCTGGAGCCTGTTTCCGATTCTGTGTCTCCCTCTCTCTCTGCCCCTCCCCCGTTCATGCTCTGTCTCTCTCTGTCCCAAAAATAAATAAAAAACGTTGAAAAAAAAATTAAAAAAAAAAAATTAAAAAAAAAAAAGTAGGATCCTAACCGAACTTAAAAAAATAAAGTGTTTGATGATCCAATTGGCACGAATTGTTCTATTCCTGCTCCAGTACAACCATTACGCTCGGGAGGCTGGATGACCGTTCGCCTCAGCCTGGTGAAATGGAGACTGTCAGGACCGTTTATTCCTTGTCTGATAATAACCCGATCAGGAGTGGCTTCCTCCCAGGGTGGACAAGATTTCCCATTTCAGGCTCTGACTGGTGATGCTCGCCAAAGGACGTGCCAACGTTGGAAATGGCACTGCCGCCTCAGGAGAAGGGAGAGGCTGCCGGCTGTGGGTCTCCCTGCGACCCTACTGGTGACGTCACCCATGTGCCCTCACCGGGGTCGTGTGCCTTTGGGGGAGCCAAACCCAAGACCTCACAGATGGCCAGCCAACTGAGCCGAGTCAAGTAGCTGGGCTTATTTCCTGGCCTCTGGCTGTGGTTTGAGCCATTCAGAGAACAACTTTCAATTTGAACAACGTAGCAATTTTTAGTATTTTTTAAAAAATTCTTTTTTTTAATATGAAATTTACTGTCGACTTGGTTTCCATACAACACCCGGTGCTCATCCCAACAGGTGCCCTCCTCCATGCCCATCACCCACTTTCCCCCCCATCCCACCCCCCCATCAACCCTCAGTTTATTCCCAGTTTTTGAGAGTCTCTAATGGTCTGGCTCCCTCCCTCCCTAGCTTTTTTTTTCCTTCCCCTCCCCCATGGTCTTCTGTTAAGTTTCTCAGGATCCACATAAGAGTGAAAACATATGGTATCTGTCTTCCTCTGTATGACTTATTTCACTTAGCATCACACTCTCCAGTTCCATCCACATTCCTACCAAAGGCCAGATTTCATTCTTTCTCATTGCCACGTAGTATTCCATTGTGTACGTAAACCACAATTTCTTTAATGTTCATTTTATTTTTGAGAGAGAGACAGAGCGTGACTGGGGGAGGGGCAGAGAGAGGGGGGGAGACACAGAATCCAAAGTGGGCTCCAGGCTCTGAGCTGTCAGCACAGAGCCTGACAGGGGGCTCAAACTCACGAACCGCGAGATCACGACTGGAGCCGAAGTCGGACGCTTAACTGACTGAGCCGCCCAGGCGCCCCGCAATTTTTAGTATTCACGTCCACAACCCTGAGAGTTAGCAGAGCAAGGGTTGAAAGCGGCGGGCAGCCAGACCTCTCAATGCCCTTCTCTCGCCGACCCCCAATCTGAAGTGGTTTCTCAGACCCACCCATAAGCCAAGGCGGAGGCTGTGACCTCATTACTCTTATTTCCTGCCGTGAAAATCCCTAGCGGGGAGCGGCGGGATGGCCGCACACTCTTCTCCACTTAGGCAAGAGGCTTCTTCTACTCCCTCCAAACCAGTCCCCGTGACAACTGGCTGGGGTGGCTGAGGCTATGGGGCTGGAGTCAAATCCAGGGTTGAAAGGCCAGCACCCATCCCTCCTGCCACCCACGCCCGGGTTTCTGATGACACGGCCCCGTACACCACAGCTTGTCCGAAGACCTTTGGGGGCTTTCGACACGGCTGTTCCGGTGGCCGACAGGCTGAGCAATCCCGTGTATGTATTTCAGAGCAGCCACTCCCCACCCTTTCTGCCCCTCACAAGGGGCATTCACATGCATGCCCCCCTCCGGTGGGCATTGCCCAAGTCCAGGCCTGTGCTTTCCCGCTCAAAAAAGCATAGCGGGATGTCGGGGAATGGGTGCTGAGTGGTGTTATTATAGGGATAACCCTAAAGCCGCTCAAATTTAGTTTTTCAAAGTGAAACACTGGCACGCTTATAAGGAATGACCCAGAACCTCTTCGAAGCCACAGCAGCGTGGCTGAGAACCGCGGCTTCAGAGCGTGAGAAGTTTCCAACCTTGAAGCTGAGCCCCAAATGACTGTCACTCCTGATCCGCAAAGGAGTGAGAGGTCGTTTTGGGGGATGCGTCGAGATTGCGGGGAACTCTTTACCTTGTTTGTTCTTAGCAAAGCAAACCGCAAGCCTGAAAGCTACCTGTAGGTAGCTGTAGGGAACCCAAGGGTTTTTTTTAATCATTTTTTTTTTAAGTTTAGGGGCACCTGGGTGGCTCAGTGGGTGGAGCATCCCACTTCAGCTCAGGGCATGATCTCCCGGTTCGTGAGTTCGGGCCCCACGTCGGGCTCTGTGCTGTCAGCTCAGAGCCTGGAGCCTGCTTCGGATTCTGTGTCTCCCTCCCTCTCTGCCCCTCTCTCGCTCCCTCAAAAATAAATGAACATTAAAAAAATTCTTTTAAATAATAATAATTTTTAAAGTTTATTTTATTTATTTTGAAAAAGAGAGGGCGAGAGAGAGAGAGAGAGAGGGAACACACAGCAGGGGCAGAGAGAAAGAGGGAGACAGAGAGAATCCTAAGCAGGCTCTGCACCCTCAGCGTGGAGCCCGATGCGGGGCTTGAACTCACAAACCGATAGATCACGACCTGAGCCGAAACCACGAGTCGGACACTTAACGGACTGAGCCGCCCAGGCGCCCCAGCAGGGAACCCAAGTTTGAACATTATCTACGGGGCCTGATGCTCTGAGGTGACTGAACGTTTCCGGACATCGGGGCCAGTGACACCACGTGACCCTTCTCTCTAGGCTCCCCTCGTTCTGCAGGCCAGGCACCCTTTCAGGTTTTCTCATGACAGAGCCTGGCTTCCATCAACACGCCCTGACTGCTTGAGAGAATAAGCACCCATCTGTCTGTTCACCCCCCCCCTTCTTTCTCCTGCTCAGATCGGTCAGAGGATAGAACCCCGCCCATCACAAGCCACAGAGCCTCGCTCTCGGGGCCAGATTTGTCAGAGATGATGAGGGACTCCTCGTCACGAACATATCTCAGGTGTCCGGACGGGCAGGAAGTCAGGCGGAGACAATGATTTACCGCCCCGCTACGCTCATTTGTTGGCCAGTTCATAGGAGGTGGGCAGCTGATGCCATAATGATAACTTGGGGGCAGCGGTGGCAGGAAAGTTTTCTAAAAACGGCTTTTATTACCAGGCTTTCCTGAGTTTGGCTATACCCAGGCATTATGTCATCAGGAAAAACTGATGCCTCTCAACAGGGAGGAAAAAAAAAATCTGTTCCCAAAGCAGAGGCTTTCTGAAAGCCATTAGCTGTCTCCTTGAAATCACAACATTGAAGATTTCACAGCAACAGCATCAACACGTTGTAAAGAAGCACGAGGACTCCCCGCCGTCCCTCGTTACTCATTCCTCCAGTTGGGGGCGGGGGGCGGAAATGAGAAAGGAGAGGAAAGATGGCAAGTCGGGGTGGTTTTTTTGATTCATTCACACTTAATAAAAGTAAAGCATAACCCTGAAACTTAAAAAGAACATTTCTCTAGTCACCAGACAAATCGGAGGCTATATGTCATTTTTCCTCCTGGGGGCAGAGGGCTCCGTTCTCCGAGTACGGATTATCCTGCAGTCTCGGGAGCAAGCCAACTTTTTGGCCGTGGTTGCCATGGCATTGTTTGGGTCAGAGATGAAGACCGTTTGCCTTTCTGGCGGTCCCATGGGGGCTGGCTTAGACCAAGGCGGCATCAAAGAGGAGGGTGGCCGGAGAGGTTCAAATTCCCGGCTCCAGACTCTTCCTGAAGCTGCCCTTTCCCTCCCTCGGTCTCTGGCAATTAATCTCTACATCTCTGAGGCTTTCAAGCAGCCACCACTAGGGGAGAGGAGCTGTTTTGGTTCTGGATCCTTCCTCACAAACCCCTGAGACTCAGATGATCGAGAGTTGACGACACTAAAACGGACAGGGGTGTCTAATGGCTAGTTTGTAAAAATAATAATAATACAAATAAACAGCAAATGGTCAGAAAGTTGAACCCCTGTTGAACTCACGTTCATGGTTCCATTGATCTCTGCCACGGATTCGTCATCTGTCGGGAACTGGTAGATCTGAACCCCGTTGCTGACAAGTTCACTGGTGATTTTGATTTTGAACTTCGTTAGCTCACTCTTAGAAATGGCATCTGATTTGGCAATGATGGGGATGATGTTCACCTAGGGAAGGAAGGAGCAAAGTGGGATCATTGCTGGTGATCTGTGGCTGATAGTGTGACAGAGGACCTCCACCAGCTGTCAGAAGGAACAGCTCAAACCAATGGTCTAGGACTGGCCACCTCTATAGCCAGGTTACAATAGAATAAATGACAATGGGTGCTGTTTGCTAAGTGCTGAGTACTGAACTAAGTGCTTTACATGGATTAAGCCAACTCATCCTGACAACAACCCTCTCGTTTTACAATGAGAAATTGAGGCACAGACAGGCTAAGTAACTTGTCCAAGGCAACAGAGCAGGTAAGTAGCAGAACTGGGATCCAGATCCAAGTTTAGCCTTATTCCTAAACCCATAGTCTTAACCAGCTCAGACCCAAGCTCATGAGCTGTGTGATATCTTAATATCAATAGCACTGCTTGGGTGATTCCTTTTTTTTTTTAACGTTTATTTTTGAGAGACAGAGAGAGACAGAGCACGAGCAGGGGAGGGGCAGAGAGAGAGGGAGGCACAGAATCCAAAGCAGGCTCCCGGCTCCGAGCTGTCAGCACAGAGCCCGGCACGGGGCTTGAACCCATGAACCATGAGATCATGACCTGAGCCAAGGTGGGACACTTAACCGACTGAGCCACTGAGGGACCCCACTGCTCGGGTGATTCAAAGCAGAAGGATGACAGCTGAGAATCTGTGGTTGATGAGGGGGGAGGTGGCCACTCCTTGTTAACAGTGAATTGTCCCAACCTATCCAGTGCAGGCTAGCCCCAGTCACTGTGACGGTGACCCACCCACTCAGGTGACGGCAGGGAGGGCAGGCAGGGCAGAGCTTGGTAAAGATGCACCCCCAGCCCCCTTCTGGCAGCAAACTTATGGACCAACCCGGCTGGATGAAGGAGACCCTCTCAGTTACAGTCTGATCGAGTCTTCATGCAAAAAGGGTTATACTGCCCGAGTTCCACGGTTAGTTTCCGCATAAAGCAAGCAAGTAGACATGCCTGATTTCAGACAGCAGGGGGAGGGCCCAGGGCCACCCCGAAGTTCAATCCACCTGAACCCTGCTCCTTGAAATTACTCCAAGAAGGCACAAGGCTTCTGCTGCTGGAAAGTAAAGAATCGTGAAATGCACATGCCTTCGTGAGACAGGGCACACCCAAGCTCAGGCTCACACGGAGACCACAGGCGTTCCTGCCAGCAGGCTCCGGCGCGGCAGCATGGGTGGTGCTTGGGCCCCGAAAGGAGCCCTACACTTGGAAGATGAACTCTGCCCGCTCGGCACTTTGCCTTAGGAGAACCTCTGGAGATTGCCGCCAGTTTCCGGTGCTAGGTGAAAGGACTGGACCCTGCAGGCACCTTTCTTGAAGTCTGTTCAGGAGGCTGGTTGGGGGGAGGTCAAAGCCAAGGTGGGACAGCAGGCAGAGCAGATCCCCCTTGTCGCTTTTCACCTGGTCCCCATAGACACACCTGCCAAAGGCTGCCTACTTAACCCAACCCAGCCACCAGGCCACCAGCGCGTGGCTCTCTGCTGCCCTGTACAGGACATGCAGGGCATGATGACATTTCCAGAGCAGGCAGTTAGTCACGGGTTGGCGAGCTCGGTGCTGCAAAAAAATGAAAAAAATTACTCCTGTTTTGATCATAGCTGAATGTCGGTTTTCAGCGCTGAGGTGCTAGTAAATAGCGCATATAAATTAGACTTTTGTAAAGTGAAAATTCCTTGGAGTCAGAGAGAGCTAGGTCCAAATCGTAGACCTATCACAAGCTGTCTGACCCGGAGCAACCTACTAGGCTCTCTGTGCCTCAGTTTTCTCATGAGTGAATGGGAATAATAGTATCTGCCACCCTGGATTACTGGAAGGAGGAAAATAAAATATTGCATCTCACGTACTGGTCCCAGTGCCAGGCACATATGAAATGTCAGGGGGGGAAATGTATTTTTTTTTTTTTTTAAGAATCCTGCATCGATTCTTTCGGAAAGGAAATAATCCTTTCACATGAAGAATTCTTGTCCAATCTGGTGCGGGACTTACATTTTCCAGTTTCTCTTAAAGCGGGACGTGCCTGACCCCCCCCCCCACCTTTCTCCGGAATGGAGGTCATATAACTTGGTGTCACAGATCCGAGTTCGAATCTAGATGCTGCCGGGAGCTGGCTATATGACAACAGGCAAGTCATTAGTCTCTTAGAGCCTCAGTTTTCCCTTCTGTAAATGGAGGATGATAGCGTTTGCCTACAGAGTTGTGGGAATCCAAGGAGATGTTCCATGAGGTCCCCGCACGGGAGTGGCATAGGATGAGGATTTGACAAGCAACAGCGGTCATTGTTGAAATAATTACGGATCATAGAGAACAGTAACTCTCAAAGTCAAGTTTTGCACGTTTGATCCTAGGACAGGCCGGTGAATACTAGAGCAAAGGAAAAACACCTTTCCGTTGCCAAGGGCTGAGCCCCCTAGACCCAGCCGGCCGCCTTGCCTGTATCCAGCCTTCTCCTAACCAAGAGGGATCAGGGCCGAAAGACGGCTCAGGATAAACCCACGCCCAGCGCTGGCAAAACAGATCGCGAAGCACACAACACGGGCACTGGGCCCATGACACCATCTTTCTGGGACACTGTCTGAGGGACAGGGAATGAAGGAGAGGGGGAGGAGGCCACAAATCCTCTCCCGGAATCTGGCATCCGCGTTGCACAAGAGACCAGTAAGCTAGATTTCCCACCTGCCCCCGCCCCTGCCCCCGCACCTTACTGTCCAGCTTCTTCATCGTCACGAGGTCCAGAGACTTCAGGGAATGACCCGTGGGGGCGATGAAGTATAAGCAGGCGTGGATTCGGGAGTCATGGTAGGCGTGCAGGACCCTGCGGATCTTCAGCTCTTCCTGCAGGTAGGCCTCGAACTGGGCGTCGATGAATTCCACAATAGGCTTGTAGCTAAAGGGGGGAGCAGGGAAATGGCCTGACGGCTGCCAAAGCTGGGATTTCGATCCAGCCCCTTTTATCTTACTTTAGTTTTTAATATTTATTTATTCGGGGGAGAACACAGCGGGGGAGGGGGACAGAGGATCCGAAGCGGGCTCTACGCTGCCAGGCTGACAGCGGCGCGCCCGACGCGGGGCTCGAACTCACGAACCATGAGATCGTGACCCGAGCCGAAGTCGGACGCTCAACCGGCTGAGCCCCCCAGGCGCCCTGATCCAGTCCCTTTTAGAAGTTGAAAATGCCCTCGGTAATCTGACTCTGCACATCCTGCTAGGTTTCTCCATCTCCCTTCAATGGGCCTCCGATCCCGTCAGGCCGGCCACCTCCTTGGTCCGCGCAGGAGCCAAACTTAGGCCTATCCGTGTACCTTCACTCTGGAATGCCCCACTTCTCTCTTCTCGTCCCAATCCTGCCCTCCCAGACCTCAGGAGCCATGGAATGTCCACCTTCTCTCCCACACGGCCTTCCCCGCCTCTGCCAGAAACCCCTTCTGTGACCTCAGATCGCTTACTCTTGCTTCACGAGGATCACCGTTCCCTCAAACAGACTGCGTCCCTCTGAGGGGCAGAGACCACGACGGGCACGTCTCTGTCCCCCATGGGGCCCCGATGCAGTGTGGCGCTCACTGGCATCTCTGGGGGTCGGGGGGGTGCTGATCGCGCTCCAGACTGGGTCCCCCGTCTTTGCTTCCTCCGTCTCCCCCCAGCGCCTAGTATGGGAGCTGAGTCCCAGGGGGTGGCCAGGACGGGGAATGTTGGCAGAAGGCTCTGGGCTCTGCTCAGTCTTGCTGGGTTCATGGCACTGCCTACGAGGCTCCCCCGAGGGCCAGATAGTTTTCTGGTTCTCATTTCCTTCAAGAGCGTGACTTTAAAACCTAAGCATTTGGACAAAATTTGGTAAAGACACTCCCCTCCACACCCTCCACACATGTACGTACACACACACACACACACACACACACACACAGAGCTCACTGAGTCTCCACGCAGAATCCCCTTTATGACCCCAAGTCCTGCCAGGCCGTCTTAAACAAGAGCCAGCCCTCTGCTCCTCCCTGTCCTGGGAAGCTCGTCTCTTTTCTCTCAGGCCACTCCTGCAGCCCCTGCAGCCTCTTTCTGCTCTAACTAGGTCAGCTTTGCTTCGGCTTTGCCTCTGCTCTTATCTCCCCGTCTCTCTGATCTGTCTCTCTGATCTCTCTGTCTGCGGTGTCCCGGGCTTCCTCCCTTCAAGCTAGAAGAAGTTTGTCATCCAGCCCCAGGGAACTGAGTTTGCAGATCCCACTGCTTGATGGAAACGTGATCAAAGTGGGTGCGGGGACCAGCCAACGCTTCCCACCTGCAGGAGGCCCCCAACTTGAGCCTTTTTGAAAGATCCCCTGGTAGAGAAGGGAAAATAGCTTTAAAAAAAAAAAAAAAAGAATCACCAAATCCTAGATTCTGAGAGCCACATACAGAGGAGAGATCCATGCAAGGTATCTCTGGAGCTCCAGAGAACAATCTAAAAATAAGATCCTTTTTTTTCTTCCTTTGATCCTTCTGAGCCAAACATCATTCTGAAGGGTAACAGCATCCAAGAATCTCTTGGTTGCAGACATCCTTAGAAGGTTCTTGAAGAATTAGGAGTGGGGGGGGCTGGTGCATCCCTTAGACTTATCTAATTAACTTTTGGGTGATGGGCTCATTTGTCTCCATTATATAACTCTTTTCTTTTTCTTTTTTTTTTTTACTTGATTTTTTTGGTTCTATGAAAGGAGCGGAAAGAGTGCATTTTGAGCTTTTTCTACCCCCCACCCCAGTCCCTGGTAATACCCTGGGCCTCTCTTTCAGCTCCTGCATCAGGCTCTCAGGGGTCCCCGAAGCGGTGCCTGGATCAGACCAGCCAAACCAGGCAATGAACCCACAGCGTTCGGTTTAGACTAATCCTGAAGGGGTGATCTACCTTTGTCTTACCTGTGTGTCCTCGGTGTCCAGCATGGTGATCTGGAATAGAGTAAGTGTTCCACCCCACTCTGCTGTGCTCACTGGTCTCCAGTCCATGATAAACAAAACCCCTTACTCCCAGAGACAGTCTCTGCACAAACGTTCCCTTCTCCTGGGTGATACCCGACTCCCCTTCAAAGACGCGGCTTCCCTCATAAACCTCAGCTGGACAGTTCTGCATCTCTCACACCCGAGCTCTGTGGAGGGGCGGAGAGGGCACCTTTCTTCTTGCTCGTCATTCCCCGCCTCCCTACAGTCTCTTCCATCTCCTCCAAAACCCATCGCCAACATAACCCACCCCTCATCGTCACTCATGTTTTAGGGCACAGGCTCTTCATCTGGGGTCCACGGACCTCCAAGGGGCCCATGGATAGAATTCATAGGATCCATGAACTTGGGGTAGGAAAAGAACGACCTCGTTGCCACTAAGCTCTCCCGAAAGCTTAGCAATTTCTTCAGGCACAAGGGTATGTAACGAACTACAGGAATTTGAGCAGCACGTGTGATTTCACAGTCAATGGAAATCACCGATATGTTGATTTCCTATCGCAGTTGTTGCAAATATCTCAAAATAGCCTTTATACTTACACACCTTCTAAATGATGAGAGTTGTGGACCTGTGTATAGATATTCTAGGAACTAATAGAGGACGTGGATTACTAAGTTACAACTTGAAAACATTTCGGGAACTGTATTTTTAGTATAAGAGTCGTGTTTTAGGCATTTAAGACCGTTATTCTAAGAACGAGTCCCCAAGCCTCACTGGCTAGCTAAGGAGGCCAAAAGCACAAAACAATTCCTTGCCTGGACATCATTACTTACTCCTTTCAGATAGTGATATGTTCTGTGAAGACAATAAGATAATGGCGATAAAAAGTGACCAGGAGAGGGGCGCCTGGCTGGCTCAGTCAGTTAAGCTTCAGACTTCGGCTCAGGTCATGATCTTAACAGTTTGTGGGTTTGAGCCCCGCGTCGGGCTCTGTGCTGACAGCTCGGAGCCTGGAGCCTGCTTTGGATTCTGTGGCTCCCTCTCTCTCTGCCTCTCCCCTTCTCGTGCTCTGTTTCTGTCTCTCAAAAATGAATAAATGCTAATAAATAAATAAATAAATAAATAAATAAACAAAAGTGACCGGGAAGGCTTCCCTGGCAATGTGACCTTTGAGCAGCACCAATGGAAATAAGAGAGCCATGAAGGATCTGGGAGAAGAGCATTCCAGAGAGGAATAACAAAGGTAATGGTCCAGGGGAGATTTCCAGTAGGTAGAAGGCAAGGGAGCTAGCTGGGAGTGGAAAAAGAACAATGAGCTATTCACAACTGCCCAAAGGTGAAAGCGACCCAATGGCCATCAACCGCTGGCTGGCTGAATAAAATGCTGGATCTCCAAACAATGGGATGTTACTGAGTCCCTAAAAGGAAGAACAGACTGATATGCGCTGCCGTAGGGACGAATCTTGAAAACACCCTTCAAGTGAAAGAAACCAGACACAAAAGGACAAACATTGTCGATTCCACTTAGATGTCGTGCCTAGAATAGTCAAAGTCACAGGGAGAGAAAACAGAATAGCAGTTGCCAGAGAATAAGAGGAGAGGGGAAAGGGAGTTATTCTGGGGGGATGAGAATGTTTTGGAACGAGGCAGACGTGATGGCTGCACGACACTGGGGATGTATTAAATGGCACTGAATGGTTCACTTTCTTTTTTTTTTTTTTTTTTTTAAATTTATTTTTAGGACAGAGAGACAGAGCATGAACGGGGGAGGGGCAGAGAGAGAGGGAGACACAGAATCGGAAACAGGCTCCAGGCTCCGAGCCATCAGCCCAGAGCCTGACGCGGGGCTCGAACTCACGGACCGCGAGATCGTGACCTGGCTGAAGTCGGACGCTTAACCGACTGCGCCACCCAGGCGCCCCTGAATGGTTCACTTTCAAACAGCTATGATTATGAGGGACGACTGGGCGGCTCAGTCGGTCGAGCCTCTGACTTCAGCTCAGGTCAGGTCATGAACTCACAGTTTGTGAGTTTGAGCCCCGCATCGGGCTCTGCGCTCATGGCTCAGAGCCTGCTTGGGATTCTGTTTCTCTTTCTCTCTGCCCTTCCCCCATTTGTGTGCACGCTCGCGCTCTCTCTCTCTCTCTCTCTCTCTCAAAATAAATAAATAAACTTAAAAAAATTGTTTTTCAGATGACCTTGGGTTTCTTTTTTTTTTTTTAATTTTTTTTTCCAACGTTTTTTATTTACTTTTTGGGACAGAGAGAGACAGAGCATGAACGGGGGAGGGGCAGAGAGAGAGGGAGACACAGAATCGGAAACAGGCTCCAGGCTCCGAGCCATCAGCCCAGAGCCTGACGCGGGGCTCGAACTCACGGACCGGGAGATCGTGACCTGGCTGAAGTCGGACGCTTAACCGACTGCGCCACCCAGGCGCCCCTGACCTTGGGTTTCTTAAACATAGTGTAGAAAACTAATGATTTTACCTCTCAACGAGCACTTTTCAGTGGTCGTCCTCCTTGACACTGTTGACCAGTCCCTTCTTTTTTTTTTAAAATTTTTTTTTTAACGTTTATTTATTTTTGAGACAGAGAGAGACAGAGCATGAACGGGGGAGGCTCAGAGAGAGAGGGAGACACAGAATCTGAAACAGGATCCAGGCTCTGAGCTGTCAGCACAGAGCCCGACGCAGGGCATGAACTCACGGACCGCGAGATCATGACCTGAGCCGAAGTCGGACGCTCAACCGACTGAGCCACCCAGGCACCCCGACCAGTCCCTTCTTAAAAACACTGCCCTCTAGCTTCACTGCTACCAGAATCTCCTGCCTCTATAACTCTTCTCACTTGCCTTAAACCTTGGCCCGTCTGGAAGATTCCATCCTGCGCCATCTTTTGGTGTCTTGCTCTGCATTGCACACGCATTCTCTGTGTGCCGGTCCTCCGTGCAGACGCAGCCATCCGAGCCTCCCCTGCCAGAGACTCACGAGGCCTGGTCACAGACACCGTGCTTAAGCACAACTGTCTCGGACAGCAAAACCAAGGTGGCACAAGGTCAAGTCTACTGGAACAATGCCCAAAGTGATAACAGATAATTCAATCTATCATCATCCCTGCAGGCACCTCTTCTTCGCTCTACCCCCGTCCCTAGTCTGCTCTGTCCTCCTTGGACTCATCCCCACCCACCCCCCCACCCCGGCTCTCGTCCTGTAAACATGCTCCCACTATGCCCTTTGAACCCTACCCCCCCCCCCCCCCACCACCACTGAGCCATGATAAACACAGTTGCCTACGGCTTTGCCACTCGGGCATGAGGTCCTTGGACCGCAGGCACGGGCATCAGCTGAAGGCTTGCTGGAAATGCAGAGTCAGTCCCCAACCCAGACCTACAGGACCAGAATCTGCATTTTCTCAAGAGCCTCAAGGCCTTGTGTGTGACATTAAAGTGTAAGCAGTGTTGGCCTAGGTCATCTTCCTCTTTAGAGAACTTGCCTACCTCTTTGCCCTAAAGGAAACCTAATTCCGCGCCCCCCCCCCCCACCCCAGGATGCCGCAACCCTGAGGGCATCTGTACCTGGCGGCCGTCTCTAGCACAGGCAGCTTGTTCTCCCACAGCCTGTGTGCCTTGGGGTCAGCAGGGTGGGCATTCGTGCCGCCCCTCAGTGCCACTCCTGGACTGGGACTCCTCTCTACCTCGGTGTAAAACCCTTTCTCCTTTTGACACGCACACCACCCTCCTCTTAAGAAAGAAAAAAAAAAGTCTATTTTAAGAGAGAGAGAGAGAGCACGCGCAGGGGAGGGGCAGAGAAAGGGAGTGAGAGAAAATCCTAAGCAGGCTCTGAGCTGTCAGCACAGAGCCCGACGCAGGGCTCGGACCCACGAACCGTGAGACCGTGACCGGAGCTGAAACCGAGAGCCGGACGCTTAACCGACGGGCCCCCGCCCCCCAGACACCCTCTTCTGGTGTCACCTGACCCAGAGTCCTTGTCCCCATTCTGGGTGACTGCAATGTGCTTGCGGACAACCCATCAACTTCTAGCCTCTTTATTCCTCGATTGTCTGAACTTCACAACTGTCACCTCCCCCTGCTCCAGCCAACTCCATGCCTTACCATTAGCCAGACCAGCTTCACCCAAGACATCCTGCCTCTAACACCCCACTCTCTGACCACAGGCTCACATCTTTCCAACCCCCTTGCCCCTCCGATCCTCCTAAACCCGGTCTTTCACCTCGAGTCCTCTGGGGCCTTGACCACTGTTATCTCACTGGCTGTCAGCCCCCTGTTGGCCTCATGCCCTTCAGCCCAGGCTGAACCCCATAACTCACGACGTGAACCACTCTTTTTTTTTTTTTAACGTTTATTTATTTATTTATTTTTCAACGTTTTTTATTTATTTTTGGGACAGAGAGAGACAGAGCATGAACGGGGGAGGGGCAGAGAGAGAGGGAGACACAGAATCGGAAACAGGCTCCAGGCTCCGAGCCATCAGCCCAGAGCCCGACGCGGGGCTCGAACTCACGGACCGCGAGATCGTGACCTGGCTGAAGTCGGACGCCTAACCGACTGCGCCACCCAGGCGCCCCTAACGTTTATTTATTTTTGAGACAGAGAGAGACAGAGCATGAACGGGGGAGGGTCAGAGAGAGAGGGAGACACAGAATCCAAAACAGGCTCCAGGCTCTTAGCAGCCAGCACAGAGCCTGACGCGGGGCTCGAACCCACGGACCGCGAGATCATGACCTGAGCTGAAGTCGGCCGCTTAACCGACTGAGCCACCGAGGCGCCCCCGTGAACCACTCTTTTATCAACACCTTCATCTCCGTTGCACTCAGCAGGTCGTAGGCTATTGTCTACCCTCGTCGTCGGCATCCTAGCTGACACGTTCGATGGATACATTTGGTCTTGAAAGGTAAACACTCAGAAGGGTTTTCTTTGTTTTATGTTTCCCATCAATATAGATTTCATTCACTCGACAAATAGGTACCGAATACCCACTGTATGCCAGTTGGCTAACTCGTGCTAGATCCCCCACAACGATTTAGTTGCTCCGTGTTGTGGATTCTTTCTCTCACATCCTCAAAGCTTCTGCTCCTGTTCAAGCCCTCAACATCATCATCATCACCATCATCATCATCATCATCTCTCTCTGCCTCAAAAACATCACCCATGGGGCGCCCAGCCGGCTCAGTTGGAGGAGCATGCGACTCTCGATCTCGGGGTCGTGAGTTCGAGCCCCATGTTGGGCGCAGAGAGGGCTGCAAAAAATAAACTTTAAAAAACAAAAAAGAAGTCGCCCCTGACCTCTTTGCCTCCCCCTAGACAGTGCCTTATCTCTTTCTCCCAGTCCAGGAAAGCTTTTTTAAATGAGCGGTGTACGCCCACTTTATCTGCTTCCCTTTTTTAAACTTCACTGTGTTCTAAATGTATTTTTAACTATGTGACCGATACATGTACTCACTCTCCTCTCCTAGTTTGTTGATTCTCCTTGCCGATCTTTTTTTCTGTGCATTCATACGGGGCGGGGTGGGGGGGTGGGGGGGATGTGTTTGCTGTCTTATTGTGAAAGGTGGATTTATACCAATGGCATCACGATCTGTGTCTCATTCTGTAACTTCTCTTTTCACTTAATGACATGTCCATGTGAGTCTACGCAGACCTACCACATTCTTTTCAACTGCCAAATACAATGCCCTGGGGCGGCGGTACCACGGCTCACTTCGTGGCTCTGTTGGTGGAAATTTAAAGTGTTTAAAAGAGTTTTTTATTCCCCTATCCAGCGCTGCAGTGAATACACTTGTCATGAAGTGTGCAGTCGTTTCTCTAGGCCGTATACCTAAAAGTGGAATTGCTGGAGCATAAGGTTTTCGCATTGAAAATTTTGACAGATCTCACCATATGTGCCCTCTAAAAAAATCTGTATCAATTTACATTCCCGGCAACATAAATGAAATCAGCTGGTGTTAGCAGCCATTGCATTTTTATCTTTTATTTTTTGCAAATCTGATGGATGAAAGATCTATTTCATGGTTTCCTTTTGCCTTCCCTAATCACCGTGACCTTGGGTGAGCATCATTTCATGTGTTAATTGGCCATTTACGTTGCCCCTTCTGTCAATTACCTGCGTCTCACTGAATTGTAGAAGCTCTTTTTACAATTAAGAAAGATCCTTTGTCTGTGGTATAGGTTGCAATTATCTCCTCCCCGTGTGTAGTCTGTTCTTACTTTTGTTTATAGTATCTTTCAATACAAAGGGTGGTTTTTTAATTTTAATAAGTTTAAATCTGTCGGTCTTCTCTTATATGGTTTTTGGATTGTGTCACAATTAGAAAAGCATTTTCTACCCCTAAAGCTATAAAAATATTCTCCTATATTTTCTCTTATATTTTTAGAATTTGTTTTTAATCCAACTGGAATCTATTTTTGTGGCCAGTGTTTGTGTGGGAGGGTCTCGTTTTATTTTTTCCTAAAGGGTGACCTATTTTCTTTTTTTTTTTTAAAGATTATTTATTTTGAGGGGGGAGGGGGAAAGAGACCGAGCCTTAGCAGGTTCTGCACCTTCAGTACAGAGCCCGTCCAGGGGCTCGAACTCACGAACAGTGAGATCATGACCTGTGCAGAGATCAAGAGTCGGAAGCTTAACTGACTGAGCCACCCAGAAGCCCGGATGGCCTATTTTCCCAGCACAATTTCCTGAATAGTCCATCCATTCCCTGCTGACTTACATATACAAACTCCCATGTAAACAAGAACTTGATTTTGGTCTCACTTTTCTGTTCTATTGCTTTTTTTTTTTTAATTTTTTTTTAACGTTTATTTATTTTTGAAACAGAGAGAGACAGAGCATGAACAGGGGAGGGGCAGAGAGAGGGGGAGACACAGAATCTGAAACAGGATCCTGGCTCTCAGCTGTCAGCACAGAGCCCGATGCGGGGCTCGAACTCACGGACCATGAGATCACGACCTGAGCCGAAGTCGGATGCTTAACTGACTGAGCCACCCAGGCGCCCCAGTACTATCGTTTTGCTACTTTTTTTAAAGTTTTATTTATTTATTTTGAGAAAGAGAGAGAGAGCGCACAAGAGAGGTGCAGGGGTGGCGGAGAGAGAGAATCCCAAGCAGGGGATCCAACGCGGGCCTCCAACTCAGGAACCGCGAGACCATGACTCCAGCCGAAATCAAGAGTTGGACACTTAACCGACTGAGCCACCCAGGCGTCCCTCTTTCTGCTATTCTGATGCCTTTATTTGCTTACCTTCCATTCACTCATGGCAATTGAACTTCTACCTACAACCTCCCTGGAATTGTTATTCCTTAATGTACTAGTGACCTTCATGTTGCCAAACCCAGTAGATATTTTTCAGTTCCATTTATTATTCCCTCCCCAGATGCTACATGGTACAACTCTCCCTCGATTCTTCTACCAATAAAAGTCATGATCATAACAATATCTTCTGTTCTTGAGTTACTGTGCCAGGCACTGTTTAAGCATTTTGCACACCAGACCTGGCAACTGTGCCTCCCCACAACCCTCTAGGGTAGGCACTGGTATTATCGTCATCCCCACTTTACAGGTGAGAAAACTGAGCCCTAAAGAATGGAAGTGTCTTGGGGCGCCTGGGTGGCTCAGTCGGTTAAGCATCCGACTTCGGCTCAGGTCATGATCTCACACTCCGTGAGTTCGAGCCCCGCGTCGGGCTCTGTGCTAACAGCTCGGAGTCTGGAGCCTGCTTCGGCTTCTGTGTCTGCCCCTCCCCTGCTCATGCTGTCTCTCTCTGTCTCAAAAATAAATAAAAACATTAAAAAAAAACTAAAAGAAAAAAAAAAAAAAAGAATGGAAGTGTCTTGCAGTGTAAGCTCCAGAGAGTTGGTGTTTCTTTTTTGCAATGCAAGTGCTGGAGACATCCACTTCAGAGATGAATGATTATCTCGAAAAAACACGGGTTGCCAGCCACCTAAAGGTAAAGAGCCAGCCACCCCTCCGCGCCCGCCCTCCACCCCCCACCGGGCTCCTTTGTTTTAAAAAATCTTGGTTGATTTCCATATGTGACCATTTGGGCCATTTGCTTTTCTCTTCCAGCGCTTTGAATTCACGATCTTATGTTTTAAAGTCACCGATCTAGAGCGAGCCCACCAAAGCCTGGGCCTAAACCCCCCATCTAGATAAAAGCAGAACCAGGACCTGTGAATAATAAACCTTTTTGGTCCTCAAATTTCCTGATGGTTATTGCTGAAGGCATCTTGTTAGCGTAAGAACCACAGGGGCCGGACCAGCCACAACATTAGGCTGAGAGCAGCAGAAAATGTTTGTCCAAGATCTCTGGGCTAGTAAGTGCAAGTTGGGATCTGAACTCAGGTCTGAGAGCAAAGCGTAAGTTCCTAAGCACGCCTCTTTCTAGCCTGGCTCAATCTCCCTCTTGCTCCTTTTATTACAAATCCCTGGATCTTACTCCACCCTTACTCCATCCCTGGGCGGATCTTACTCCGCCCCAGCCCACTTTCTGGCAGGCTTTTCATTTCTACTTCTTCAAGTTTGTATTATTTGATTTTCTATTAGTACGTATCATGTTTATAATCAGGAAAAACAATGAGGATATTACAAGTGTAACGGAAATAGATTAGCCTCTAAAGTGGCATAGTCGGTTCGGTCCTCCCAAACCATCATTACCAAGGCTGTTTCCGATGTCAGACATGCTGAATGGGGGCACCTGGGCGGCTCAGTCCGTTAAGCGTCTGACTTTGACTCAGGTCATGATCTCGCAGTTTGTGGTTTTGAGCCCCGCGTTGAGCTCGGTGCTGGCGGTAGGTGGTATGGAGCCCACTCAGGAATCTCTGCCAGGCTTACTCTCTCTGCCCCTCCCCCACTTGCACTCTTTCTCTCCGTCAAAATAATGACTAAACTTAAAAAAAAAAAAAAGATATGTTGAATGTGTGTTACTGAGACTTGCCAGAAATTTAATAGAAAAGATCCTGAGCAGTCTGCAGCTGAGATGACCCAAAATATCCCCTTTTCCCCAAGGTCCAATTTATTCTCAACCAAACAAGATTAGCACAATAAGCAAACCTATAAAAAGCAGAGGTGTGTCCGTCTAGAATTTCAACTTTTTTTTTTAACGTTTATTTTATTTTTGAGACAGAGAAAGACACAGAGCATGAACGGGGGAGGGGCAGAGAGAGAGGGAGACACAGAATCGGAAGCAGGCTCCAGGCTCCGAGCCGTCAGCCCAGAGCCCGACGCGGGGCTCGAACTCACGGACCGTGAGATCGTGAGCTGAGCTGAAGTCAGACACTCAACCGACTGAGCCACCCAGGCGCCCCTAGAATTTCAAATGGAAACCAAAATTCGGTTCAATCACTAAGAAGCTAAATCTATTTGTTCGTTAGACGGAAACGAGTATGGCTGTTGGAGCTTCAAGGGAGAAATAGGAGTGGGGCGCCTGGGTGGCTCAGTCGGTTGAGCGTCCGACTTCGGCTCAGGTCAGAATCTCGCAGTTTGTGAGTTCGAGCCCCGCGTCGGGCTCTGTGCTGACAAGCTCAGAGCCTGGAGCCTGTTTCGGATTCCGTGCCTCCCTCTCTCTCTGCCCCTTCCCCCTCGTGCTCTGTCTCTGTCTCTCAAAAATGAATAAACGTGAGAAAACAAGTTTAAAAACAAGGGAGAAATAGGAGAACTGGGGATCCCGTTCATCCAAGAAGCAAGAGAATCCTCAAAGGATGAGCAGACCCTTCTCAAAGTGATGAACGGCCTTTTCCAAGACAGGTACGTGTGATAAGCATGTGACATCTAGTTAAATCCAGATGGTGCCCGACCCCCAGCCCTCCACACACCCCCAGCTCTGAGGCACCCCACCCCTCACTCGCGCACCATTCTGAATAAAGCTGATATGAACATCATAGTCAAATTTGGTAACAACCCCCGCTCAGTCTCTCTGCAGAATGTCTTTTGCTCCGTTTGCTCAGTCAACATCCTAAGGTGTTCGTCTTTAGCCCAGCATTCTGATCCCTGGGTGGTCTTACGTGGCTCTGTGGCTGGAACACAGCTCCCTATACCTTGATAACCCGAATCTTTTAAATTTTGTTTTTTTATTTATTTTTGGGACAGAGAGAGACAGAGCATGAACGGGGGAGGGGCAGAGAGAGAGGGAGACACAGAATCGGAAGCAGGCTCCGGGCTCCGAGCCGTCGGCCCGGAGCCCGACGCGGGGCTCGAATTCACGGACCGCGAGATCGTGACCTGGCTGAAGTCGGACGCTTAACCGACGGCGCCACCCAGGCGCCCCTGATAACCCGAATCTTTATTTCCAGTGCAGACCCTCTGCCGACCTCTAACCCTGTATGTTCCCTTGCCTCCACCTCGAGGTCATCAGGTCTCTCGGTCCCCAGACAGCTCAAACTCGACATGTCTAAAACACAGCTGATTGTTTTAGAACCTTGGTCTCATATTAATTCTTTCACTGAAAACTGCCACCACTTGTAGACTCTCCAAAGCCAGAAATCTGGGCCTCATTCTAGATTCTTCTTTTGCCTTCACAACCCCACGCCAGGTCTCTGCCGAGTCCTGGTGATTCTACCTACTCAGTATTTACCAAATCTGCCTCTTTTTTTTCCATCTCGGCATCTGTGTCACCTCTGGCCTTGATCTCATTGGTCCAACAGTCTCCTGATTGGTCTTCCTACTCTCCATACCCTTCCGAAGAATCCTCTTCAAAGGTCGGACTATCTCCTTCTACTTCATAAAACTCAATGGCTCCACGTCTGCACATTCTAGAAATTCCTCCATGATCTGACTCCTGTTGACCTCTTCAGGCTCATCTCCCCCTACTTTCCTCGAGCTCAAGCCAAGCACTAGCCCAGGAGCAGACCCAAGTACTGTGGGACCTAAAGCTTACACGATTGGAAAGGCCCTCCAAGAAAGACAAAACAACATTATGACTAAAAATCAGTCACAGGGCCTTGGAAGGGCCTGTGTAAGAGGGGGCCCCGAGGCTTAAGTTTCATTAGCTTCACAGTAAACCTGCCTCTGAGCTAGCCAAACAGAGCCAAGTGACAGTTCCTTAGAATGTTCTTCCACACTTTTTTTTTTTTAATGTTTTATTTATTTTTGAGACACAGAGAGCATGAGCAGGGGAGGGGCAGAGAGAGAGGGAGACACAGAACGGGAAGCAGGCTCCAGGCTCTGAGCCATCAGCACAGAGCCCGATGTGAGGCTCGAACTCACAAACCGTGAGATCAGGACCTGACACGAAGTCGGACGCTTAACTGACGGCGCCACCCAGGCGCCCCTCTTCCACACTTCTTTGTCTCTGTACAAACAGTCCCCCCAGCCTGGACTGCCCTTCCCTCCCTTCCCTTGTCTGTCTGGCAAGAGTTCATCCTTCGAGGGCCAGCTCAGGGGGCACTTCCTCCGTGAAGGCCTCCCTGACGTCCCCACCTGGAACTGACTCTTCTCTCCTTCATGTGCGCATGGTAACTTGACCTTCAGCTCTTTGTCCCCTGTCCTTTACAAAGCATATCGCACTCGATGGAACTTATTTGCTCAAAACCGGCCTTCCCTGTGACTGCCTCAAGGGCAGAGACAAAGTCATTCCGTTTTAGGTTGTCCGGGCATGGCAGTGCCCCTCACCCACGTATACTGGAAAGACACCCTTCTTTTGGCAAAGCGGGCCGAGTAGAACGGTTGATGTAAATGGGGACCCCGGGGGGAGGCGACGCTTGCGTCAGCAGCCTGCACGCGCCATTTGGGGAGGACGTCCAGGAAGGACCCCGGGGGGAGGTCCTCCCCGTGGCTTCCCACCAGCCTCCACACCCCATGGCTTTCCTTACCTGTCTTCCTTGTTGATCTGGTCCCCAAAGCCCACTGTGCTCACAATTGTGAGCTTGAGCCCCACGTTGCTCTCTTGGAGGTCATAGGTGTTGGACCGGAGCTGGACACCCGGCTGCGTGTGGGTGGCTGGTTCCCCCTCAAACTTGGTGTTGAACAGGGTGTCCATGAGGGTCGACTTGCCCAACCCTGTCTCTCCTGAAAAGCAAAAAGATAAATTACGGTCTGTTCACACAGGGACCCCGCACGCATTCCGAATCAGGTTTTGGATGTCTTTTCATCGACATGGAAACATGTATGCGATGAGACAGTAAATGAAGTACTGGCATCTCAGGGTAGTGGCATTGGGGTAATTCTCCTTTTAGTCTTCCTACTTTTGTGTTACTTGAAGGTTAATACGCATTGCTTTTATAGTCGGAAAAAGAAACTACGTACAGGCAGTGACGGAGAGGTAGGGTTACACCTGGGAAAAGTCCGGAAGGAAATACAATATACTCTTACCAAGGGCTACCACTGGGTGCTGGGCTCATGCTCGGTTTTCATCTCTCCCTTTTAATGCTTTTGTGTATTTTCCAGGTGGTCTATGTGGAACACGGATAGCTTTTGTAAGAAAAATTAAAGGGCTATTTTCGATTTTAAAAGAAAGGGACAGCGGTCCCTTGTCAAATAAATTATCTTCTGAGGATGCCCAGACGTGTACCCCAGGAAGGGGGGGGGTGCATTTTTAGCTAATGGGGAGGGAATTTAGCAGGCCACAAATTCTCCTCCTTCAATTTCAAACAAACCCGTCATGTGTTTGTTTAACTAACAGGCTGCAGAATACTAATAAATTAAACCACAAGAATCTCAAGTCTTTTTTTTTTTTTTTTTTTAATTTTTTTTTAACATTTATTTATTTTGAGACAGAGAGAGACAGAGCATGAACAGGGGAGGGGCAGAGAGAGAGGGAGACACAGAACCGGAAGCAGGCTTCAGGATCTGAGCCATCAGCCCAGAGCCCGACGCGGGGCTCAAACTCACGGAACATGAGATTGTGACCTGAGCCGAAGTCGGACGCTTAACCGACTGAGCCACCCAGGCGCCCCTAGAATCTCAAGTCTTGACTTTCACACCAGGGAGACGAGTCGGGGAAAGGCCGTGGGGACCGGCGAAGCATTCGGGAGGTCATTCCTGGGGGATTGGTGGGGATGTCAAGCCACTGCCAGGAGCTGAGGGGTCTTCAGGGAAAGAAGACATTGGGGGAAACTTGGCGGCATGGCAGTTGGGCAAGAATGTCCCATGAGGCCACAAGCTGGGCCGGGTACTACAGGCCCTTATCATCTCCATGGATCCAGACTGTATTTGGGCCTCCGCCCCAACGCCCGGCGATTCAGGAATGCCAAGAATAGAAGAGTCAGTAGCTAATTACCCTGGATTGCCTCTGGAATACCTAGACCACCCTGCTATTCCGGTATCCTCACCCTTTGCTCCCCTTCCCCCCTCCCCACCCCTGCGATGTCTCCCCAGGGGGCAGTGGGTCAGCACTGGGCAAGTCCTGGCCTGGCAAATCGCCCCCGCCCTTTTGTGACTGACAGTCCAAATCTGCAAGGGGGGGGGGGTCCATGGCCAGGCTTGGAGCTACAGTGTGTATAAATGCACAACGGCCCATCTGCTCCCCACCCTCTGGGAGGAGGCCATCTTACATGCCTTCTATCGTGAATAATGAGCTCTGAATGCAGGACGTGCTTTTTCAAATATCTGTCAACGATGAGAGAGCTTTCTGTGTGTGCAGAGATTGGGTGAGAGAGAGAGAACAAGAAGAACATTCAGCTCAGCCCGGCTCCCCAGCCCCCCAGCCCAATTCCACAGCCAGGTCTGACTAACGTGGTTGAATGCCAGGGTGCAGGGAACTGGTTCCTCACACAGATCATGTTTCCAGCCAAGGTCTGCTATACCTATTAGCCGCAAAGATTCTCCCAGAAGAGGCCCCTTTTTCTTCCTCCCTAAAGGAACAGGAAGTATTTGGGGCTCAAGAAAAATTTGGTGAGGTGGGGCCTTTGCAATGGGAGGTGACAGAGTTGGCCAAGCACCGGAATGTATCACCCCCCCCCATCCCCGCCCAAGGTGGGGGTGTGGCACCTCTGAGGAGGGAACACAGCTCACGCTTAAATCACCTTCCCTCTGGGCGCTGCCGTTCAAGCTTCATTTGAGCCCATCTTTTCTTTTTTAAGTTTATGTATTTATTTTTGAGAGAGAGAGGGAGGGAGGGAGCCGGGGAGAGGGAGAACCACCGGGGGAGGGGCAGAGAGAGGGGGACAAAGGATCCGAAACGGGGCTCTAAGCCCCGAACCATGAGATCATGACCTGAGCCGAACCATGAGATCATGACCTGAGCCAAAGTCACACGCTCAACCGACTGAGCCACCCAGGCGCCCCTTGAGCCCATCTTTGTGCGTGCCTGATGAATTTTCCATGTGCGTCCGCGCCTCCACCCCCTTCTGTTCCGTGAGCTCTTTGCTGAATGCCCCGCAGCTCCTAGAGTGGTGGGCCTTGACTCCCCCGCACCCAGAGCTGGCTCCTTGGCCCCCCACCCCCCATCCTAAGGATTCGAAGAGACCAGGGGACGGGGCATGTTCCCGCACTCCCGGGCGCGCCTGACCAGGGCGCACACAGAGGCGTCAGGAGCAAGGTACAGACTGCCTGCCGGCTTCTCTGTTTGCACAGCTGGACGGATGGAGGCCGGCCAGGCAGGGCAGGGCAGGGCAGCAGGGAGGAGCAGCAGGACAAATGACCACCCGAATGCCTGCCAGCACGAAAGGGCTGTGGAAATTAGATGCCCAATGATGAGTGGAAGAAAAGAACCCGCGGGTGTCCAGGGAATCGTGATAAATGCAACACGAGAAGAGGGCAGAAAATCAAGCGAGCCGGCTTGTGTGAAGCCTGGAGGGCGCAGGGGGAGGGGGGGGTCTCTCTTAATGGTTGGCGCAGACCCAGCCTGCGCCTAGGATGCTGTCTCCTCCCACGCTGCCCTGGGCCCAGCATTGAGGAAGATCAGGTCAGCCGCCTCCACACCCCTGCAGGAAGGTGGGGACTTGGCAGTTTCCAGCAGGAAACCTCGGGAGCCCCGAGGGGTCCATTTCTCTCTCCTCCTCCCTCCTTGCACAGACGGCAGGGTTTCTGAGCCCTTCTTAAGCCATCACCACCGGCCAGGAGGATTCCATCTCACTTGGCTTAATGTAGACGGTATTCTGGAAACACCAGGTTTTTTAGAAAAGAGTTGCAGTTTACAACACGTAGTGTGAAATACGCCATCGCAAACTATACCCCCTGGGATCATCCGATGTCGACCTCTCTACTTAGCCCTTCTCCTCATCCGCCGCTAATATCTGCGTCCTCTGGCACCTTGTGTAATTAAGTCCTTGCAAGCGATGAAATGCAGAGTCCCAGCCGGGTCGTCGATGGATGCCCAGCCAAGGGCGTTCCCCTCTCTGGGCCCCAGTCTCTTTTTCCATAAAATGAGCAGGTTGGAGTAATGATAATGGCTATGGTTTCTGGAGCACTTACTATGTGCCAGGCACCTGCTGGGATACTTCTATTTTCTTAACCATTCCCCACAATAAACCTATGAGAGCTACTACCGTTTGCCCTTAATAAGAGTCAGCCAAGCCACTTCCCAGCCGCGTGAATTCGCCCCACTCCTCGGTCTCTCCGCACCTCACCTTCTTCATCTGTAAAATGTGGAGGAAAGAGCTGGTCTAGGGTCACGACGTAGTAAGTAACCGAGCCGGTACTGAATCCAGTCAGTCTGACACTGGAGCCCATACCTCTGACCCACATGCCTTCTGTGCGTCCCGCAGGCATGCTATGGTGGGGTTCATTTGGTCACTGGACCAATGTTCACGGAGCCTCTAATAGGAGCCACGTGCAATTTTAAGGGGCCAAAGAGACAGCGATGAACAGGACAGCCACAGTCCCTGTTCACACGGAGCTCAGGGTCACATGAAGCTAAAGTGCCTACCAGCTCCAAATGCTGGAATAAACCAAGAGAGCGGTCCGGGAGTTCAACAAGGAGGTGATGTTCAAAAGGACACCCTCCAGGAAGTCTAGGGAGCCTACGGACAAGGACAAGGTCATGGTCATGCCTGGCTCTGTGAGATTCCCGATCTTCTCTCCTTCCTGATCTTGCCGAGGCCTGGCCGACAGGGGCGCACGGCTCCCCCAGCTTCCTGCAGACGGTCCCAACCCCTCGTGCAACCACGTCGCGTTGGCACCTTCAAATCAGCTGAAGTGGGCAAAGGCTACAAACCAAAGCGGCGTTTCCCCCGAGAGAGGGTTGCTGCACGCTCTCGCACCACGGCTCACAGCCTGCCTTCGACAGGTGAGCGGCTGCCCTTCCCAGAGATGAACGCCTGACGCCATCGGCCCCTGACCTTGACAGAAGGCTAACTGTCCCTCGCCGCCTCTCCAGTGAGCCTCAATCCTGCTTCTCTCGCGCGTTTCCATTCCAAGTTCAACATAGCCAAGTTGAGCCTGGAATCCCGAGCAGCTTCAAAGTAAATATTATCATTATGACTCTTTGCACTCCTCACAGGCATTCCTGCTGCTGGCACATTCGGAAGGCTGTGTCTCTTCGGAGCTCTTTCCCAGCAGTGCAAAGCAACGGGCCCCAGGACATGGGTACTGCTGGTTCCGGCGGCTCCTCGGATGCCCTCCTGTACTGTATCTAGCTAGGATCATGGGACCTTTGCAATTTCCAAAGCCAAGCGACTAGTATGCGGGGTTTTTTTTTTTGGTCAGGGGAGTGGGAGGGCGAGGGGAACTTCATCCCATTCAGTAATTATCACCAACCATAGAAAATCTGCTCGGGGGGAGTCATGATATGCCCACACGCATGTGCCTCGCCCTCTGAAAATAATAACTGTGCAGCACCTGGGTGGCTCAGTCAGTTGAGCGTCTGACTTGGACTCAGGTCATGATCCTGTGGTTCGTGGGTTCGAGCCCCACATCCGGCTCGCCGCTGTCAGCCTGTCAGTGCGGAGCCCGCTTCGGACCCTCTGTCGCCGTCTCTCTGCCCCTCCCCTGCTCGTACTCTCCCCAACCCAAAATAAAACTAAGTATCTAAAAAAAAATGGGGCGCCTGGGTGGCTCAGTCGGTTAAGCATCCCACTTCAGCTCAGGTCATGATCTCACGGTTTGTGGGTTCCAGTCCCGCGTCGGGCTCTGTACTGACAGCACAGAGCCTGCTTGGGATTCTCTGTCTGCCTCTCTCTGCCCCTCCACCCCTCAAAAATAAGTAAGTAAACTTTTCAAAAAATGTTTACTTATTTTTTGAGAGAGAAAGAAGAGAGCGTAAGCAGGGGAGGGGCAGAGAGAAATAGAGGATCCGAAGCAAGCTCTGCCCTGTCAGCACAGAGCGTGAGCAGGGCTCAGACCCACGAACCATTGAGATCATGACCTGAGCCAAAGTCGGACGCTTAACCGACTGAGCCACCCAGGCGCCCCAATAGATAAACGTTTTTAAAAATGCCCTATGAAAAAAGAAGAGAAAATCCTTTGGGGGCATATAGTCTATGCCTCAACAGAATCATTTTATAACAGTCATTAAGGGACTAAACCTGATAGTTATGCACAGGCGGTAAGCATGACAGAATGGCCACGGAAAGTCCCGCGAGAGAAAAGGTCACCTTCGGCAGTCAAGCTGCGGACCCTTCACCAAGTCAGCGACAGTACCCGGCCCCACGGCTGAGCTGAGATTGCAGCCTTAGAGCCATTCTAAACCACACGTGACCTTGGCCCAAATTGTGGGTTCTCCGAGCAATGACGGGGTTGTGAACACAGACAGAGAGCAGGATGCATGAATCACAGGCTGTTTGGGATCAGGGACGGGGAATGAACTTAACCCAGGCCAGGTTGGGGGTATTCAATGCAGGCGCCTGCGGCGCCAAGAGAGGGGCTCGGAGGGCTATTTCCGAGACCTGGCAAGCAGGGAAAGAAAGAGAGGGGGTGGGTCTTCGGGGGCGAGGGTCTCTTTCCGACTCCTCCCCTCCTGAAGGGTCTGGGGCGGTTCCCCAGCAGGTGCACGCGGAAGCAGCTGCAGCCGTCCAGCACCTGGGTGGGAACTGGAGGACAGGGGTTTACTATTTCTCCCACCCACTGCCTGGAGCTCGGCTGCCTCCTCCTCTGGGCCCTAGGGGAGCCCGTGGTCCCCAGATCCCATTGCCCTTCACCTCTCGCCCTCGGAGAGCCGTTCTGATTTACATGGCCTCCCTCCTGAAGCTTTACTCACCCACCCAACTGCACTCGGTTGAAAGGCTGCTGAGGGCGGGCCTGTCATTTCACCTTTCATCTCCTCAACTTCAGTACAGGTCATACGGAGCTCTGGGAGGAATGCCAAGGGAATCCAATATGTCTGTGCGGAAATCTTTCAGTAATCAAATATTATGCGAAATAAGTTGGCCAATAGCCAAAGACTGGAGAGGTTTGGCAGTGCTAATATTGGATGTGATGGCACCTCGCGGCTGATCACCGTGGCTTCTGTTGATTTTGTGTCCTTCTCCTAACAGCATCTCATCATAACCACGAGCAGGCTTCTGGCATTTGAAGAATTAATGGCCTCGCTGCGGACTCTAAAGGCCCATGACGCGTCATTCTGTAAAGCACACATTTCCATCTCACGGGCTCCCAAGCTGATGTGTGGGAGTGAGTCATTCGGCTAGTGAGTGAGCCTAGCTGACTGCCTGTCGTCCATACTGAGAAGTGGCCTTCTTCTCTCTTCATCTTCCAGTGGGCAGTTACTCACCTACAGAAAATGATCTGACAAAGGGTGCTAAGGGTAGAGGAAAAGAAAAATAACAAGTCCTAGAAAATGAATGAGCTTAGACAGAAAACAGGACTTTAGGGGCGCCTGGGTGGCTCAGTGGGTTTAGCGTCTGACTCTGATGTCGGCTCAGGTCATGGTCTCACGGTTCATGAGATCGAGCCCCGCGTCGGGCTTTGCACTGACAGCACGGAGCCTGCTTGGAATATTCTCTCTCTCTCTCTCTCTCTCTGCTCCCACCCCACTCGTGCTCATGTGCTCTCTCGCTCTCTCTCAAAATAAATAATAAAAAACAAGAAAGAAAACAGAACTTTAGACTACATTAAAAGAGTAAAATATCCAATTCAGCAGTGGTTCAGAGCCTCAGTGAGAATGAGTTCCCCATACACTCTCTACAAAAATAAGAAAGAGCAATTAGCCAAAGTGTGTGAGTGTTCCAACCAGCGGGAAAACGGACTCTATTATGGTATTTATACAATCGTTAAGGTTTAGAAGTAGGTCGCTGAAAATACGCAGGTACACTTTACTGCACTGTGGAGCGAAAATTATATGCTGTGATTGTGTTTGCAAATTTGGGATTTTTTTAAGGTCTTAAGGAGAGATTCTGAGAGACTGTCAAGGAGCTGTTGCTCCTCGGCTCCAAAGTGCCTTTGTATTCTCAAAGGATGTCGCCCTCTTTGTGCTGTGATTGGCACATTCGAAGTGACTAAGAAGACACGGTCCCCACACTGGAGACTAAAGGTCCAGGTGGAGACAGGCTATAAGAGAATAAAAGAACTTGGCGCTCGGCTGTATGGTCCCTGAACTTGAGCTCCAACTGTGGCAAGCACAACAGGGCTGCAGAGGAACAGACAGCCCCAACCCACTGCCCACAGCTGGTGGGCAGGCACCCTTCCACAGCCACTACCTCCCCCGCCACCCAAATTCTGTCCGGCTCCGGTTTTCTCAGTCCAAAGGAACTTGACAGCCGTAGCTGAGCCAGCCAGCACCCTGACCACATTTCCACAGGGTGTCACAGCGCTCAGTTTCCCCCAGGGTACGGCCACGCCTTCTGGTCTGGCAGGGGAAAATATAATCACAAGCCGGCTGCTTACAAAAGCAAACAGAGGGATAAAAGAGGAGGAAGTGGGAAAAGCACTTTTGCAAATAGATCAGAATGGCTCAGTATTTAACCTAATTACCTGCAAAGCCACATCCAGCCATTAAGGATCCATATTCTGTAATAGAATTTCCTGCTATGGAAATACTCACCCACGCACAGGATGTTGAAGCAGAAACCCTGGCTGACTGACTTATTCACCAGCTGGTCGGGCAAGCTGTCAAACCCCACATGTCCAGCCAGGGGGACAGTTCGGCAGCCTTCACCCTAATTTGGAAGGGGAGGGAGGGGAGAAAAGGAAAATGTGCTTAAAAGCAACCTGGGTCTCACTTCTCATCCAAACGATCTCCGAGCGAGGAAGTAACGCTCGCCCAGGCCCCGTGTGTCTTATCTTCCCATAGCTACTCCCGGCTCCAAAGCAGAATGGCTTAGAAATCACCACCAGCTTAGAAATCACAGATTCTTGGGGCACCTGGGTGGCTCAGTCGGTTGGGCGCCCGACTTCAGCTCAGGTCATGATCTCGCGGATTGTGAGTTCGGGCCTCTGTCAGCGCAGAGCCCGCTTCAGATCCTCTGCCCCCCTCTCTCTGCCCCTCCCCCGCTTGAGCTCTCAAAAAGAAATATTAAAAAAAAAAGAAAGAAAGAAAGAAAGAAAGAAATCACAGATTCTTAGGTACGGGCACCTCCAGGCTCCGCGATGAATGTCACCCTAGTTCCAGACACGGCAAACTGCAGAGGGGGCTCACGACAGGTGGGAGGGCGGGTTCAGGGGTTCACGGACTTGGGTTAACTCTTGCCTCCACCACTTACAAGCTGGGTAACCTCTCAGAGACCCGTTTCCTCCCACGTCTGTCCTAGGAGACAGGGGGTCTCGAATGTGCCACAACGTCCAACGAGCTTTAAGCACAACGCCTGCTCCATGCCTCTGTGCTCAGCGAACATTACAACAGGACTTCAAAAAAGCAGTTAGTCCTGTCTCGAGGGCATTTGGGGCAACCACAAAGGTGGCTCGGTGTAGAGGTTAAGAGACTAGACTTTGACCTCTGACAGGTCTCCGTGTGAGAATCCTGCCTCCTTCACCTTCTGACCTCGGACAAGTTACTTAACTTCTCAGAGCCTCCCCACCTGTAAGATCGGGGACGAGTAGTTCCTAGCTCATAGGACAGGGGCGGGGAGGACACAGGATAATATTCCTCAAGCACGGAACACGGTGCCTGGCCTGTGGTGGGCACTCCGTCAACAGCAGCACCTGTTTCTCTTGCACTGTGAGATCACCCACGTACTCGGACTCCCCCAAATAACACGCGATGCCATGGAACGCCTGTGTCTCCCCCCAGCCAGAGAGAGTGGCCTCCAGGCTTCCGCGGGACCCCTGGTCTCCACAGGGGTCGGCCAGGCCAGTCGCAGCCCCGCAAAGCAGAGGGCCTTTGCTTCCTTCACCTGCTAGTCCCAGAGCTTCCTATGGTTAATGGTTTTACACCAAGATTTCGGTAAACCGGAAAGGCGCCAAGAGCAGTCCAAGAAGGGCATGGTTAGTGCCAGGAGGCCCGCACCGGCATCCCGGGCTGTTTGTTCTAGCAGGCCGTCTTCATGGTCGACTGCACCTGCTTTGAGCCTAGGTCCCACGGAGAGGGATGGGCTGGGCCCCCTCAGCAGGTCTTCCAAGAGCGAGAGACAGGATCAGGGCCGGGAGGCCATCTGGCAAGTTCATTACCCTCACGCGTCTCACCCCTCCCCCCACACTCCCGGTGGAGTATTCCTGACACAGCCATATGCCACAGTCTGAGTTGGCGTATTCTGGACCCCAGAGGGGCGCCTGTAAACAGCTGGGTTTCATGCGTGGCCCACACCACTCGGGGCTTGGTCTACACACACCCCTTTCTGCTTCCCCTCACCCTCCACCCCTTTTCTCCTTTTTCTTAAAGCAGACGAACGAAGGTGGAAGTTTCCCACCGTTTGCTCTCGGTCCTCGCCACTGCAGGGGAGAGAGACTTAAGGGCCAATATGCTTTCTCGATGGATCCTCCTCCGTTGCGGGTATCGGAAATTGGGACAGACTCAGAGCTGAGGTTTCCTGAGCCGTATTTTATCGCCCCTGGCTGCCTCTTCCTGTGTCCAAATTCAGCACCGTGCAACTCTGGCCTCTGGTCCAAGGGCCAAAAGGAGAAGAAAGGGACTTTTCAAACTGAACGCAGTGGAGAGATGGGGCGAGCCCCACACCTGATGCTTAAAGACTTACGTCATTGTCAACAAAAACTCACAAGAACCTCCCATGTGCCCCTTCCCCGTTACCTCCCACCTAGCACAGTGCCGTAAAGAGTGGAAGGAAGCGCGTATGGGCTTTATTCCCTAGGCAACGGGGTGTGGGGGCCCTTTGAGTGTCTTGAGCGGAGAGAGCCATGATACAGGTTTTCGAAAGATCATTCCAGCTGCGGGGGTGTTTGACTGACTGATTGGAGGAGAGAGCGAGCAGAGGCAAGAACACAGAGGACTCCACTAACACGGACCTGGCAGAGAGGCATCCAGGCACCGTGCCAATACGTGCTGGTTGAACTGAGCCGATCTGACTTGGGACTCAGGAGGGAGGAACAAACTTGAGAGATGTCCTAAAGAAGGGCGATCGCTCAATCATCGATTGGTGAAGAGAGGGTGAAGGGACAATCAGAGCTCTAAGGCTGCAAGGTTCTAAGCCTGGGAGCTTGGATTGGTGATGGCACCACGGACAGAAAAGAGAGAAGCCAGGAAAGGGTGCTCGCTTAGTGGGGAAGTGGAGGATTCTGGTTTTAGATAAGCTATTACGAAAAAATTACGTGCTACCGGGCTTTTTATTTTCTAAAAAGTATGCAAGGTGCACTGTAGAAATCGTAGAACATAAGGAAAATTGTAAAGGAGAAAACTGCAGTCACCCATAACAACACCCTCCAGAGATAACCACTGGTAATATACTGGAAACATACGTTTCCCTCCGGTCTGTATACCTTTTGTTTCTTACAAAATAGGGATAATTCTGTATGCTCCTTTACAAAACCTGGCGCGTAATATAGTATGGACCTTTTCTTGAGAAATGAAGCAGACTTCTAAAACACTATTTGTGTTGGCCATATAGCATTCCATTGTAGGAATTCACCATATTTTCTTAAGTAATCTTCCGCTGCTAGACATTTAGCGTGTTTCCAAGTTTTAAACAGTATGAACAATAATTCTCATTCTTACAGGTGTGCATAGATCTTTGATTATTTCCTTAAGTTAAACCCCTAGAATTGAAGCCTGCTGGGTCCAAGGGCACACACATTTCAAAGACTTCAGTACAGGGGCACCTGGGTGGCTCAGTCCGTTAAGCGTCCGACTTCGGCTCAGGTCATGATCTCACAGGTCGTGGGTTGGAGCCCCGAGTTGAGCTCTGTGCTGACGGCTCAGAGCCTGGAGCTTGCTTCCGATTCTGTGTCTCCCTCTCTCTCTCTACCCCTCCTCCCCTCAGGCTCTGTCTTTCTCTCCCTCAAAAGTAAATAATCATTACAAACATTTTTTGAAAAAGAAAGACTTCAGTACACGCTGAGGAATCACTCAACAGAGAATAAATAGTACAAAGGTCTACTTCGGCCACCAATATGCAACAGTGTCTGTTTGCCCACACTTAGACCAACACCAAGTTTCTGAGGCTTTTTAACCACTGGGAATGGAATCATTGAAAACTGGTATCACAACATTTAGTTTGCACGTGAAGGGGAACATTCCTTTTATTGTGTATTCTGTATTGTGTATCTATACACACATTGTGCATATGCACACATGTATGTGAGTTGCCTATTCAAGTCCTCGCCCATTTTTTAGAACATAGGTGTCTGTCTCTGTCTTCTGGATTTGTAAAAACATTTTATATGGTAAGGACAATAAGGCCGTTTTGATTTTCTGGTGAGATATGCAAGAGAAGAAATCTAACAAGTACTTAGCAATATGGGATTGTAGGCTCAAGGAGAATTCAGCACTGGGGGATGAATTTAGAAGTGGGAGGAAATTGGATGTGTTCTTTAAGAGACAGTACAGGGAGAAAAGAGCTAGGCATTGAATGCAGGAAATGTCCATAAGTAAGGAATGGAAGATGAAAAGGATTCTTCCAAGAGGGGGGAAATGATCGGAGAAGTTGGAGGTGACTCAACAGTCTTCTAGCACCAGAGACCAAGGTTGAAATGAGGAAGAATTACAGAGAGCTAACCATTAGTCTGGATTTGATGAAGGTCACTGGTGGCTTTAGAATCCCTATTTTTCTCTGTATCTTTTTACCCAGTGTCCATCCAATACCCCAAAATTAACTGGAAGGTTATGGAGACTTGGAAGCATGGGAGCTGGTTACTGTGTTCTTCCTGCTAAAGATTTAAGCAGCAAACTGTTTAAAAATATTTATTCATTTTGAGAGAGAAAGAGAGCATGTGCACAAGTGGGGGAGGGCCAGAGAAAGAGAGAAAGTATCCCAAGCAGGCTCCGCACCGCCAGCTCAGAGCCAGATGCGGGGCTCGATCCCATGAACCGTGAGATCATGACCTGAGCAGAAACCAAGAGTCAGACGCTCAACCGACTGAGCCATTCGGGCGCCCCTAAGCAGCAAACTTTTTGTCTCAAGGCTTAGAGTCGAGAAAGCTTCAAAAATGTATTTGTATATATATTTCCTGCTTTAGGAAATCCTGTCTAGTGAGCACTATTCACTCTTGTTTTGATGAATCTTATAAGATGTCAAGGTCATCTTGAGTATCAGTTCTCATTGTTCAGAGCTAAATATGTGGAGGGAAAAAAGGACATCGGACTGAATGTACACTGACCCCAGGACAGCTCTGGAAGTTTCTTCCCCCTCCCTCACTAAAGTTCTGCTATCTCATCTCTCTCCTCTTTCTCCTTAAGGTGGCCTGATGAATTGAGGTCTTGATTACAATGTGCACCAGAGAAGATGGAAATGACAACCCAACGCTAATATCTCAAGTTATCACCTGAGTAGCAGGTGGTGTCACGTTCAAGGCTTGAACTGAGAGGCTAGAAGGATCACAGTCAACAAAATGTTAAAGGGCCCGTCTCCTGTCCCCCTGCAACCTCCCCTGGGAATCTATTCTACAGAAACTCACGTGTCTGTGCAAAGATCCACGTATAGGGAAATTCATCACAGCCTCGGTTACGATACTGAAAAACAAGGGGGAAAACCCACAGATGTCTGATAATAGAAAAATATTGAACTAAATTGTGATACATGCATAGTCTGGAATATTCTGCAGCCATTGAGAAGAATGTGGTAGGTCTGTATATTCTGATGCAAACATCTCCAAGACATATTTATATTGTAGCAAAAAGAAGCTCGTAGTACAATAAGCACAGTAAGAGCCCATATATGCAAAAAAAAAAAAAAAGCCCAATATATGTGTATTTGCACATAAATATATGTGAGTGCATAGAAAGGGGACAGAAAGGAACCCACTAAACCAGGAACGGTGGCTACCTCAGGGGAGCAAGGTGGAAATGCGGGGGTGGGGGGGGGCTTCCTCAGGGGGACATTCAACGTACTTCTGTATTGTTTGATCCTTTTACAGCATGAATGTATTCACACATTACCTGTGTCATTTAAAAACATGTTTAGTACAAGAAAAGAGTTCTCACTCAGCTTTGCAGCAGGGGTAATTAGGATGCAGAGTCTGAGAAGAGCTAAAAGAAAGGCAAAATGAAAGAGGGCTCCCTCGAATCGAGAGAGCCCCCCCTCCCCTCCCCTCCCCAATTCCATTTCCTGTTTTCTCCCCATGTGCAGTCACCTGCGGTTTGAAATACGTTATACCACATTTCATATCACAGGCAGAAGCTCTGCTCTCTTTCTCTTCCGCCTCCTCCCCTGAGGACACACCAATCTCATTTTTTAATTGAATATTCAAAGGTTCGCGTTACGAAGAACGAGTTATGGCGGTTCCAGCTGTGCATCTTTCTCTCACTGCTGTTATTCTGAAAATAAAGAGTCCCATAAGCACCCAAGGGGGCAACCCCTGGCCCCTTCTACCCCCCCCTCGCCCCGCCCCTCTTCCAACCTTAGTGGCATAGGAAGCAAACAGTATATGAGGCCCTTGGGAACTGAGGGTGCGTCAATATCAATGGAGTTTCTGGCCTCCTGTTTCAAGCCCTGTGGCTAAGTCAGTAGCTGACGTTCTGAAGGATGAGACCAAAACCAAAAGGTTGGAACTCATTGCCGACCACTGGCCTTTCCCTAAACTTGCTCCTCTGGCCTCTCTGCACCTCATCGTAGACACACTGAAATAGGATTCTCTCGTGGGCCTGATCTCTCACACCTTCCCTTTTCTCCATCATAGACCCTGCAAACCTTCAGGATGATCAAAATCAGTGAATAGTTCAGTGATGCACAACGGAATATTAAACAGCTGATACAAATATCTTCTAAGAATGTTTAATGACAAGGGAGCACCTGGGTGGCTCAGTCGGTTAAGTGTCCGATTTCGGCTCAGCTCATGTTCTCCCAGTTCGTGGGCTTGAGCCCCGGCGTCAGGCTCTACGCTGACAGCTCAGAGCCTGGAGCCCACTTCGGATTCTGTCTCTCTGTCTCTCTCTCTCCCTCTCAAAAATAAATAAACATTAAAAAAATTAAAAAGAGGGGCGCCTGGATGGCTCAGGCAGTTAAGCTGACTTTGGCTCAGGTCATGATCTCACAGTTCGTGGGTTTGAGCCCCATGTTGGGCTCTGTGCTGACAGCCCAGAGCCTGGAACCTGCTTCAAATTCTGTGTCTCCCTCTTTCTCTGCCCCTCCCCCGCTCTCTGCCTGTCTGTCTCTTAAAAATAAACATAAAAAAAATGTTTAATAAAAAAAATTAAAAAGAATATTTAAGGAAAAGGAAAAATGACCACCAAATATGATCAAGCAAATAACAAAACAAAACCCCAATCATTCCAATCATGGGGGGCAGGGAGTGTATATGTATTTTTGAAAGCTTGGAAGAATATTCAGGTGACCCTTGAACAACACGGGTTTGAAGGGCCTGGGTCCACTTATACGTGGATTTTTTTTTTCAATAAATACAAGGTAGTCCTATAAATGTATTTTCCCTCTCTTATGTTTTTCTTAATAATATTTTCTTTTCTCTAGTTTACTTTATTGTAAGAATATAAGTATATAATACATACAACATACAAAGTAGGTGTTAATGTTACTATTTATGTTATCAGTAGTAAGACTTCCAGCCAGCAATAGGCTGTTAGTTATTAAGTTTTGGGGGAGTCAAAAGTTATACGTGGAGTTTTGACTGTGTGGGGGTCAGTGCCCTTAACCCCTGCAGTGTTCAAAGGTCAACTTTACACCAGAATGGTGACAATGGTTACTTTTGGGTGGAGGGAATGCAGGTTGTTGCTTTTCTGTGTTTCCCAAATTTTCTACAATAGGCATATTTTACTTTTGGGGGGGGCATAGTTTACTTTTATAACCAGAATAAAAAGATTCCTTTCTAAAAAAGATTCTATGATGATACTTTCCTAGGCAGGAAAGCAGCCTCAGCTTTTGTGGCAAAATCTTCAGCTACAAGTACCAAAAAAGGTGCTTTAACATACAGATAACTAGAAAATTCGGTTAAGTATTCAGCCCGTTTGGGGCAAATCCAGTAGATGAAACTCTGGATTTTAATACACCAGATCAATTCCTGAGTGGCTTTTCATTCTATAAAAGGACTCGCAGCAGGATTCCACTAAATGGCCAGCTCTCCTAGCGCATTTAAGATGGGATTCAATAGACAGAAATTCAGCTGTCGCGTACCTCTATAAGAAAACAATGGCAACACACACCCACCTGGACAGACTGTCTGAAGGGCTGTTTCTATTCCACTTAGAGAGACCCTGCTGAGCTAAAAGCACAGCCTTGCCTTTTCCACAACTCTGTCTCTCCACCCAGCTCAAGGAGTCAAAGCAGGGAAGAGATGGAGTTAAAGTGTGCCACCTCGGTCGGAAGCAGAAGCAGGCAAGAGCCTCAAAGAAATTCAGCTGCGGGACCAGGAAACACTCAGAACCACACAAGGTTGGAGCTGGTAACGCCCTTCGGGCTCCGACCCACTCCGACCCGCTCATGTTACAAAAGGGGAAACAGAGACTCAGAGAGAGGAAATGACCTGTCCAGAGTCACAGAGTGATTTAGTGGCCGAGAAGTGGTGCTGGGCTCCAGGGCCCTGTCGAGAGGACTGCTACTCTCAAATGGAAAAGCTGACTGCAGTGACAGACTTCTTTACGCAGCTGAAATGTGAGGGCATGGGGCCTGTGGCCTGATGACAGTCCAGAGGGAGGAGGGTCACGGAACACGACCTGGAACCCTATGGGCTCCGCAAGGCGGCTCCCACCCACGGAAGGCAACTGAGGCAGCAGAAGCCATGGAGGGGCTGGTCCTCCTCTTCTGGGTTCCCTCTGCCCTTTCTCTCCGTTCGGACTCGGGCCTAAGCCTCCGGCCCGGGGCCACTCAACCCAACTGGCCAGATTCTAAGTACAATAGCTCTACCTCAGGCCAGGGGTGACCCCTGCTCAGGGTGGGTCAGCCTCTCCCACAAGAGCCAGACCTCAAGCCAGGCTCTTTAAACAGAGTTTTCTAGGTGTTCTGGTCACTGTTATGTCCAATCTGCTAAAAAAAAAAAAAAAGAAAAAGAAAAAGAAAAAAGGTTTACTCACAGGCCTCTGGATGAATGCCCAACTGTCCTCTAGGGAGCCTGAATTTGCCTCTGCCTCCATCTGGTCTCATTTAAAGTGGATCTGAAAAAACCCAGTTCCTGCCTCAGCGCCGGTGTTCAGAGCTGGGGGCCTCTGCTGGGAAAGGAAACCCAACACTACCTCACACCTCATCAGGGTCGCCAAAGCGGGGTTCTGCTCCCGCTCTCACCCACCCCAGGGTCTTCAAGGGAGGGGTCAGAGGGGGCCCTGGCCAGAGAAACCGGAGCCCTGAGTCCTGTCCCCTCGGAGGCCTGCAAATCTCTTCCCCAGTCCCCTGTAAATGAGTGGAACGGATGACCCAAGCCCAGGGCGAGCTGAGAGCACGTGGCACAATTCATCAGATGGCTGCCTTTAATGCGGAGACACAGGACAAGAGGATAACATTATTTCTCACCCTCCTGAGCATGTGGCCTCCTTCCTCTGTGCAAGCAGCGGAGAAACCCACGGTTTCAAATCCCAGCAGCAAAAGCCTTCTCCTGCCAAACCGAGGAGGAAGGGTCTGTGTTTCTAATTTATTCTGCACCCCCCCCCAAGTTGTTACTTAAAATAATCCATCATTACACGGCTGGTGGCTCCAAGATTTTTATTTAAAGCAATATGGAAAGAAAGAAAAAGAAAGAAAACCCACACGTAACCCGTGGCTGTGCTATCTGGGATTTAAGCTGAGGATCTTTTTAACATCACCGAGTCTTCAAAGAACCCAAGTATACTCTTCTCCGACCCCTGAGTGTGCTGGCGGGGGTGGGGGAGAGGCGGTGAAAAGAGGGGGAAGTTGGGGTAATGGCAGGATTTTTATTGCTTAGAAACATCACGAAAAGGGCAGGTTTGGCTTATTTATTTATTTATTTATTTATTTATGTATTTATTAATGAATCTGTGTCATCTGTTATGTGTTTCATTGTTTCGTCCACTGACCAGAGATATCGCTTTGGACTAAGTCACTTGGTCTCCCCGTACCCATAAATGAAGAAAACAGGAATACTTGTTCAGGAAGCTGTTGGGAAAAATGAAATACAGATGGAAGCATTTGGAGATCTTTGAAAGAAACATGTTATACTTATCTATAGTATTCTCTGTCTTCCTCTTCTCTTTCTCTTTCTTCAATGGGGTCTTAAAGTACATGCAACTTAAAAGCCCTTCTCAATTGTTCATGCTAATACAAAACCACGGCTCTGATAATCCAGAAACCCAGGCAAGTCCAGAAATCAGTCCTATTTAGTTCTGGAATACCTTTTTCCAGGGGGCTTATCTTCCTAATTAGTTTTGCTCAGACTAATGCTACGGGTTTGTTCCCTTACGGCACACAAAGGGAGGGGCCATGCTGGGTAACAAAGCCAGCAATTAACAGAAAATTTACAGCAGAGACTCCACAAGGTAAATGCTATGCACATGACTGCAGATCAAAATCTCATTATGCTATACAGACAAATCGCTCAGCTGTAATGCAGTTTTGTAATAAGAACACCGCTACCACTCAACATTTCCGGGATTTAGGAAATGAAAAGAAACGGGACTGATTCCTGCCTGTCATCTGGAAGCTTTCGGAGGGCACGGTCCTGTGTGCCTCGGCACCACCATATCCCCAGCACCTGGCACAGGGCCTGGCAGAGTTGGTGCCCAACCAACTCTGTTGGAGGAATGAATGAATGAGAACAGAAGCGTGTGAATTAACAAATGAGATGTCCCCGGGCATCTTCACACCTACCCCCTTCTTAGCTGAAGCCCTCAGGAAGCCTTTCCAGTCACCCACCGCCCCGTTCACGGCTGGATTAGGTCCACTTGTAGTGAATTCTCACAGTAGGCGGCAGCTCCTTGTGCGGCATGGACCACAATAATAATCACATGGCTATTTAAATCTGCCTCCATTATTAGATTGTAAACTCCCTGAGGGAAGGGCTGTACGCCTTTGGTGGGGGGAGGGGAAGACATTGTCGTCCCCCCCCCCTTTTTCTTTTGAAAAGTCTCAAACACATAGAAGAGTTAGAAAAATGGTACAATGATCACCCATATACCCTTGACTTAGATTCAATAACTTGTTCTATTTGAGGCCATGTAAATTTTCGTCTGTGCTGTATCCTCAGTGGAGGTATGGGTACATACTGGGGCTTTGCTCTCCCGGGTCGGGGTATAATATTACTTTTAGTGTGAGGTGGTAGATATGGCTGAGGCTGGAGCTTCAAGGGAAATCAAGGGTTAGGTGCCATTTGATAGCAAAGATCAGAATGCAGAGACCAGCTTCTCCCCGCCTGGAGGCGGTTGCCCTGAGACAGCTGCCCCAGACCGACCCCAGGTAAGGCAAAGTTAGCCCCTGCAAGATCCTTCATTAGGGAGAAAGACCATTACTGGGCTGCCAGTGGAGGAGAGCATCATTGCCCACATTGTGGGATTGGTTCAAGCCAGAACCAACGAGCCGTTCTTTCTATGGGACAGCACTTACAGTCTGGACCCCAAAACACAACATTGAAAGAAACAGCTCGATGAAAGAGCCAGAAGATACCGCCCCTGAGGCTTGGGCTGTGCCTTGCTTGGTTACCATGGAGAAGTCATATGACCTCAAAGAGTACATCCTGGGGCACCCAGGTGGCTCAGTTGGTTAAGTGTCCAACTCTTGGTTTCGGCTCAGGTCACGATCTCACAGTTCGTGAGTTCGAGCCCTACATCGGGCTCTGCACTGACGGTCCGGGGCCTGCTTGGGATTCTCTCTCTGTCCTTCCTACACTCTCTCTCTCTCTCTCTCTCTCTCAAAGTAAATAAATAAACTTAAACAAAAAGAGTATGTATTAATAGCAGCCCAAGCCACCTCACGGGCAGGGGTTGGGAGTGGGGATATCCCAAGAATCTTCTACAGTTCTCTATTTCACAGCAACCACAAGTGGTCTCTCCAACTAGACCATAAGCTTACAAGCCAGAGACTAGGTCTACTACTTTTTTTTTTTTTTCTTATAGTTGACCAGGGCTAGCCATAGTGCTGGACACTGAGCAGTCAAAAATAAACGTCTGTGGATGCAATGGAGAGAGAGTTTTGTCACACAGAATCTTTGTGGTGTTCATTCAGATGGGATCGGGTTGTGTTGTGTACGCCAGAGCCGAACTTCCAAGCTCTGTGCATGCCCAAAGAAGGGTCCTATCCAACAATTCTGTGGCCTGTTTTAAGTCACTAATGATGTTGCCTTACTAGCCATGGTGACCCTCAACCACACACACACACACACACACACACACGCCCCAGAGCAATGCATGTGTGGCACCGTGTCCCGGAGCTCATTCAAAAGAACTCCTGAGCTAGGAGCTAGGTTTATTCTCCAGACTTCTCTTTCCAAACCCTGCATGCATATTCCTTGGAAGAAGCAAACAGCCATCAGCCGTCCAAGGTCTCCTGAGTTAATTCCATCTTCCCCGGGCGAATTACAACTTCTTGCAGACACAAAGAGCAGAGAGACAAATGACACATAAACAAGAGCTTTACAGCCTGGGGGAGGGGGGCAGGGAGAGTGACGTCAGTTTTCCCAGAAACCCATTTATCCCGATAACAAGGTTTCAAGTGCTTGGGCTGCTCTTTCAGCTTCAGAGTCTGGCATACGATTAAGTTCTTCACCATGCAGTATGGGCAAGGCCAGCCAGAGCAAACGCGGACCATGCAAAGCAAACCAAATGGCCCTAAACCACCCCCAACTCCCATCCACAGGACAAAGGGGACCTCCGGGTGGCCCAAATTGTGCCCGAGGTGAAGCACAACCTTCTGGAATGTTCCCCTTTACATCTGCCCTGCAATCCTAATCCAGGCAAGGGGGACTGGCAGCAGAGTATGGACAGGTCGATGCAAATTAATTAGCTGACAAGAAAAATCATTAGCGTCCTTTTTGGTCACTAAAAATGGAGCAAGTGTAATCCAGGAGAATAATCCCTCGACTTCGGCCATGCCATCTCTAAAATGCAGGTAACAGGGAGCAGAAAAGCTCTCTGAGAACCCTCAAGATGCCACAGCAATAAATATTACAGTGCCAATCTTAGAGCGAAGAGAATTCTCTCAAATTCCATGATCACAGAGCACTGTCTCCTATCTATTGGTCCTTGCACATCAACATAAAGAGCTGGGTTGAGGTCTACAGGGGTTGGGGAGGTCCAAATGAAATCACCCTGCCCTTCCAAACAGGGACCGGAGGGTGTCATGAATTCATATATATCCTGTAGAGAAAATGCTATCAGATTCCGGAAACAGATTTTGAAAACAAATCAATTTCAATGGCACCAGATACCTAGAGGCTTTTTTTTTTCTTTCTTTTTGCACTGGAATTGCAGTGCATGGATTATTTCCCTGAAGAAGTAAGCCACAGGGTTTAAAAACTTGCGTGTGTGTGTGTGTGTGTGTGTGTGTGTGTGGTTCGGAGATTTCCATCAAGGAGCATTTGATGTTCTGGAATTTCACCTACCTCTCCACTCTCCTTCCTCACCAAAGAGTGTAGGTAACTGTGGGCTTCTTAAAATCTCAGACACCCATGGATGAAAAGAAAGGCTAGATTGTTGCCCCAAATGGAATCATCCCCTCCCTGTACAACCACGCCTGTGGTCTGAAAACACAAAATAAAATAAATAAATAAAAACCAAACAAACAATCATGGAGCCTCAGGTCACTTGAGTATGATTTCTCTGAACATCCCAGGCTGGAAAACTTCAGTTCTTTAAAAGAACATTTTTTTTTCCCCAGAGTCTGCTGCCAACAAAAAGAGAGACGGCATCGCTTTTACAAGCCTCACACTTATTTTCCTGAGTCCCCGCAGAAAGAAGCCGGCTCCACAGGTTTTGGCATACCAGCCCAATTACACCGAACACGGAATCCAGACAGACACCCAGTGGCCCGCAAAACCCGGGTCAGGTAGCCAGAAACATGCCAAAATACGCAGCCAGCCACCTACAGGCCAGCGAACTGCACCCCCGCCCCCACCCCCCGACACACACAAATGGGACCCAGAGGCAAACAGCACAGAGGAGTCGGGACACACGCACACACACCACGGGGGTGAGCGCACGCAGAGAAACAGGCGGACTCATCTAGGGTCACAGACAACCCGGGCGCCGCCGCCCGCCGGGGAGGCACGAGTGCGCGCGCGTGCACTCACACGCACACGGTGATACATACACACAGCCGCAGTCACATATGTAATGCACATGGAGAAACCCTACCCCTCGCCAGTCACCTCCCCGCCCCCCTCACCGCTCACCGCCTCCTGCCCCAGGCTCACCCCAGCCCCGCGCCCCTCTTGCAGGGGAGGCCCGGGTCCCGGCCGGCGTCTGGGCTCCGGGGCGCGGCCCGGCGCCAGGAGGAAGCAAGGCCCGGGGGGAGGGGAGGGGGGGAGGGGGGAGGGGGGCGGGGGGGCCGGGGACCCCGGGGGCTCGGCGGCTGGCGCGGCCATTCATTCGGCAACGCCCAGCGGCACCGCGGCAGCTGCAGCGAGGGAGGCGGCGGCGCTCGCTGCGGCTCTCGGGCAATGCAAGTTCGGCCGCCGGCCCGCAGCCTCCGCCGGGGCCCCCACCCGCCCGCCGCCACCGTTCCCGGGGAGCGGCCGGGAGAGTGAGCCGTTGACCCCGGGAGCAGAAGTCCCGCCGCGCCTCGGCTCCTGGATGCTGCCCGCTGCCCTCCGCGCCGCAGCGGCGGCGGCGGCGGCGGCCGGGTCTCCTCCGCCCTTCCCAGGCTCCCGGCACCCCAGCCCCGCACTCACCACCTGGCGAGCTATATCGGTCGCTGCCATCGCTCCTGCGTCCGCCAGGGCTGCCACGGGTGCCGCCGCCACCGGAGCTACAGCACAAGAAACAGCGGAGCTCTACCGACAAAGAGAAAGTGTTACACTTCGGGCGCGACCAAGTCCGGTGGGGGGAGGTGCAAGGGAGGGGCCCCCGCGCCGCTGCTCCAACCCCAGCCTCCCCTCGCTGGCCCACCCCTTCGGAAGTGGGGTACGGGGAGGGGGCGGATTTCACGTGCCGCTTCCCCCTGCGGCGAGCCCCGTTCCAATTCTCCCTGTAACCTCGGCTGTAGGCCTTTGCGAAGGGGGGCGGGGGCTCCCCTCGGTGACCACGTCCTCTGCCCCCCCCCCCGCCACTGGGCTCCGTGGTACGTCCCGACCTCTGCTGAATTGTCACACCCCCCTGCTCTCTCCTTACATCCCCGAGTCCCCAGACCCCAGAGGCTGGGAGGGAACCCCCGCCCCTCCCCCTCCCGCGCACAGCTCGGCGGCTGAGCTCTGCAGTCGCCCCCCTCCACTCCTCCCCGTCCCCCGTACCCCCTCTTCTTGTCCTCCGAGATCTCCGGGTGCTCCGGAGGGAGCGCCTGCGGCTGGGGACTCGAGGCTCCAGCACACCTCCTCCCCCCGCCCACCCCACCCCCAGTGGCCCGGGAGTGCGGCTGGGGCCGGAGTCCGGGGGGGGGGGGGGCAGCTGCGGCACCTGCCGCTCCACGGTGGAGCTTAGAAAGGGGGCAGTTGGGGGGAGCCGCACTGCGGCCCCGCAACTGAGCTGTGACGTGCGGAGTCTGGGACCAGCGGACTCGAGGTCCCCTTCTGCCCTGGGGTTTCCGAGCCTCGGATGCTGTGGACTATAATTTCGTGGAGGCAAGCTCACCACTGTTGGGTACTTAATACAGACGGACCCCACGCCTCCTCTCCCTACCAAGCCCTAGGCGCTCAGCGAGTGAGCGGGGGCTCAGACCACCACCCCCTTCTAGTGTCGGGGCCGCCGGGGAGTCTCAGAGGAGGAGCTTGGGAGCGAAGACCCCCAGCTCGGTCGAACGGGAGAGTGGGAGTGACGCGGGGCGGCCTCCGGTGGCTCTGTCCCGCCCGGATTTCCCCTTCACCTTCGCTCAGCCCGGGAGAAGGCGGCCGGCTGTGCGCAGTGAGAACCTCCGAAGGCGGAGGCTGTGCCAGCCTGCTTTCCTCTTCCTCCCGGCCAACCGCCGCCGCGGGTCCTCTCCCTTGCCCGCGGCACCCCTCCACCTCTTTGGCCCTGAAGCCCCCCGCCCCTCTCCCGGGAGCGGCTCCTTCCTAGCTCCCTGGGACTAGCGAACCCTGGCCCACTTGGCGTGCCCGAGGCTCCAGCGGCCGGACACCCTGCTCCGCTCCTCAATAGGGCTGGTGCCCTGGTCTCGGAGAGGCACCCAGACCCTCGAGTGGAACCCGGGACCGCAGGGGTAGGCCGGGCCATGGGCAAAGGCCGGGACAGCGAGGTGGCCCCGGATGGGGCGGAGGAGATGGCCCGAGAGCGGCCCAAAGGCGGGAGCGGCGGAGGGGGAGGCAGGAGGGAGGAAAGAAGAAAAACAGGAACCAGGGAGAGAGAAGGAGAGGGGACCCGATACAGAAGCCCAGGCCTGGGGAGAAGGAGGGAAGGCAGAGAAATGGGGTGGCCACATGAAGTGTCTCCCTGGCACTTGCTTCCACCTGCCGGGACAGTGCTTCTCACACTGACTCGGGGAGCTCTCTCCATGCGCAGTGTGAACCGGGACTCGGCAAAATGCATCCCCAGTGCCTAGTTCTGGGTAGGGCATCCAGGAAATGCCCAATTAAACGTTTCCTGAACAGGAGGGCAGGGGATTTTGGATGGGGGAGGGGCGGGTACAGAAGAAAGACACACAATGAGAGGGTAGCAGTCGGGACAGTCGTGACGAGCCAAGTATTGGGGGCGCCCACTGTGCGCCCATCATTGCGCCAGAGACCCAGGAGAGGCCAAAGGAGAAGAGCCGGGCACAATCGGGGACCAGTAGGGGGGACTTAGGCAGACAGCGCGAGGCCTCAGGGCGAATGGTGATGGCTAGGAAGAGGGGCGGCTTTTGTCTCCCAGTCCCGCCGTTGGGGAGGGGGGGCGGGGGGAGGGCTGGGGCAGGGCCTGGGGGTGGCGCCAGGCCCTGGGTTGGGGTGGCAGCAGCACGAGGGACCAGCGCTGTACATGAGGAACCGCCGCAAGGCAGAGCCCAGACCGGATGGGGGCGGGGAGTCCGAGGTGACCCGCCGCTTCCCGGCTGGGCGTCTGGGAGGGAGAAGGGCCCGAGGTCACTAAAGGATCTGGACATGGGTCTTGGGTGATGGCGGGACGAGAGGCGCGCGTCTGGAAGCCAGGGTGAGAGCTGATACCCAGAGCGTCGCGGGCCGGGAGGAGGGCCGGGTGGAGCGGGGCTCCCCAGGAATCCTTCCTGCTCCCCGGCCCACTGCCCTCCCGCCCCAGCGCTCCGCGCTGGCCACAGCTCGGTCCATTTCAGCCCCTCCGGGGGCTACCTTAGCTCAAAATCCTTGGCGCCCTGCCCACGTGACCCACTCGGCCCGTCGGTCCCTAGGGACCCTCAGAACCTCGGAGGCCTCCTCCTCCAAAACGCTGGACCTCGCAAATTGGAACCAAGTGTGTCATTCGAGTGTCCTGCGGCCTTTTGTTCCCTCTAAGATCGGCCACCCGCGGCTGCAAGCCCTCGCTGGGGCCGGGGCATCCCCGTTTCCGTGGGATGTGGGTTGGTGTCTACGTGGGAGCAGGTGTGCCTGTGTCCGTGTCAGCGCGTGGGTCAGCTGTGTGTCTGTGTTTCAGTATGTGTCCGTGTGTGTGTGTGTGTGTGTGTGTGTGTGTGTGTATGTGCAGAGAGGCCTCCACTCACAATGGTCTCAGTTGTACGTACCTTGCCTCACCCGGTACAGCGGGCAGATAACTGAGAGGTGTGGCTCATAATGCTCATTTCAACCAAGAGGTTTGGGAGCTCACTGGGTTGGCGTCACCCAATCTTTGGCCCTGGGTCACCTGCCCAGGCACAGGGCGGGCAGGAAGGCTGAGGCAAGAGGGCCTGGAATGTCTGTCCCCATGGGTGAGCAGAGCAAAAGATCCCCTTCGTGAAGGGGCGTTGTGGACTCTCGGGCACCGCCGTGAACACTTGCTCGTGGTCCCTGTGCCCTGGCAGGATCCTTGGGCCCAGCACAGCGTCTGGCAGGTGCTCAATCAATGTTTGTTGAGTGAATGAATGAACGGAAGCATTTAAATGTGGTGTTTTCAGTGTTTCCACCGTCCGCGAGGAAGCTGGAGCGCGCAGCGACTTCCCAGGGCCAGCAGGTGACTGTCATTAGCATGCTAATGTTGTTTGTGGAACCAGACTCCCGGGGAGGGGAAGTGGCTACCCCTGCTAGCTAGGAGTGGACCCTAATTGGAGCCAAGCTTTAGAAAGATCACTCAGACTGCTGGGGTGGGGGCGGGGGTGCTAAGACTGAATGGGGGAGGGGAAAGAGGGCAATGAAATGGAGCTGAGAGCTCAGGAAAGCCTTCGTCCTGAAATGGTGGCTTTATGGAAGCAGAAAGAGAAGGATAGCCACGTCGGGCGAGAGCGAAGAAGCTCGAGGACAATCCGAAAAGATCAGAAAGTTGGAGGGGGAGGACAAGGCAAAGCAGAGGGAAAGTGATCTGGGAGTAAACAAATCCAGATAGTGCTGATAGAATCAGAGACTCAGTTAAGGGGTTCAGCCAGGATGAACTAAGGAGTCCTTTGTGCCTTATTACCTGCCACCCCGGGTTGTACATTCATTTATGCCAGCGGTTCTCAAAATGTGCTCTTTGTCTAGCAGCGTCACCTGGGAAGTTAGTAGAAATGCAAATTCTCAGTCCCCACCCAAGACCCACTGAATCTGAACCTAGAGAGGGCTGGGCCCCAGCAGTCTGTGTTTGAACTCAATGCGAAAGTGTGAGAACCGGAGGGACGGGACACAGGACTGGTAAGGTGTGGTAGGATATCGAGGGAAAAGCTTGAAGCCTGGACTCAAGCCGTAATGACAGATCCTGGTGGATTTCTACATGGACAGCATAAGGGTACCGAGTGCATTGGGTTGGGGAACGGGTGCCAAGAAACGTGCAGGGAGCTGGAAGGTTCTAAAAATAAACTTTGCTTCCTTTGCAATTTTACTCACTCGTTCCACAAATATGCACAAGCCCCCGTTGCACATCAGCCACTGTGCTAAGTGCCAGAGAAAAAAAATGGGTGACGAGAATCCCCACCGTGACGACCCGAGGGAGCTCCCAGGCCAGTTGCCAGATACCCTGACAACCAGGGAGGTGAAAAATGGTATCATCAGCCAGGAGCCAGACCTTGGGGAGATAGAGACCCAGAGAGGTGAAGAGAAGCACCTGAAAGGACCATGCCCGCTCAGTTTGGAAACATGCCCATCGCAAATGGATCGGATGCTCACAGTGGGGAAAAAATAAAATCAGATAATGGCTAGAAATTGCTCTATTTTACCTTTTTTTTTTAACCATAATTTTTCCTAAATCTTTGACAGATGCTCTTGCTTATCCGCTAGCAGGCGGCGAAATGAATGAACGAGAAGCAAATGAATATTAAACAGACGATCTCAGTATTGATCATGCTTAATTCAACAGTTTATTTTTTTCACGGACATCTGTGCTTGCCGCTATGATTTCATATTGCGCACACATAAGGTAGACGTATTTTCTGCTAGCAGAAGTATTCTTCTGAAAAGTGTTTCGTTTCATATGGCGCGATTTAATATATCAATTATTTCGTGGCATTCTGGAAAGGACACCAGGGCGTCCAAATGCTGTGCCATCTGAGCCAGTTAAAGAAACTGTCCCTCAGAGAATGAAGAGCCACTGAATGGTTTTGAGCAAGGGAATGATATGAATGGGTCTGTGGATTTTGGAAGGTCACTCTGGTGCCAGCTTGGGGGAAACATTGGAGCAGGGAGCGACGAATGCAGTTAAGGACTTGGAAATCAGAACACTGTTAACAGCAAGAAACGATGGCGTCAGTGACATGAGAGTGGAGTTTGCATGGAGGGAACAGAGTCAGCATTCGGGGCCACCCATTCTCCGTCGGCTAAGCGTCCGACCGGCTCAGGTCATGGGCTCAAGCCCCGCGTTGGGCTCTGCGCTGACAGCTCAGGGCCTGGAGCTTGCCTGGGACTCTGTGTCTCCCTCTCTCTCTGCCCCCCCTCCCCCGCTTGCACTCTGTCTCTCAAAAAATAAAATAAAACCTTAAAAAATTTAAAAAATGGTTTCAAATAAAAATAAAAGGAGCCACCCATTAAGGGCTCTGTGTGCCACGCTGAGGGTGCTGAAGTTCCAACCTGTAAGGACTAAAAGATTAGCCTTTGAGACCGTGTTTCTTCGTGGATGGTACCTGAACGTCCTCCTGTGTCAGAATCAGCCACACGGCTTCAGGTGGATACAGAGGCCCGGACTCCACCCCGGACCTGCCGAATGGGACTCTGTTCGGGAGAAGAACAGGTTTCTCGTGAGCTTCCCAGGTGGCTGGGAGGTACATCCCCAGCTAGAGAACCACTTGAGGGGACGGCTGTTGAGCAGTGGCCTGACGCAGCGAGATCTGCGTCCACACCACACGAAGAACTGGTTGAATGAGGGCAGGACTAGAGGCAGGCAGGCCAGTTACGAGGCCACTCGAATAGTTCCAAGCCGGCTCCCCACGTTAGGCAAGAGCCAGAATTCCGGAGAAGGCTTCCTGCCCACATCATGATCCTTATGATCATGGCTACTTCTCCTTATATCTCCTTATATCTCCTTATATCTCCTTATGATCAGGCTACTTCTCCTTATAGCCTGATCTGCACACACGGACTTAGACAAATGAAACGATTTCGTATTTCCTCAAACAATTCTTCTTTGTCGAAATGAGTCTTCAGCGGTCTTCCCAGAGTCACGGGGTTAATCTAAGATGCATAACCATAGAAAGTGCATGGCACACCTACTGTACCTGTGGCCCTCACAGCACTAGGCACTGCGGGAGGTATAAAGAAATGTAAGGGGGGGCGCCTGGGTGGCGCAGTCGGTTAAGCGTCCGACTTCAGCCAGGTCACGATCTCGCGGTCCGTGAGTTCGAGCCCTGCGTCAGGCTCTGGGCTGATGGCTCGGAGCCTGGAGCCTGTTTCGGATTCTGTGTCTCCCTCTCTCTCTGCCCCTCCCCCGTTCATGCTCTGTCTCTCTCTGTCCCAAAAATAAATAAAAAATGTTGGAAAAAAAAAAAAAAGAAATGTAAGGGGGGCGCCCAGCTGGCTCAGTCAGAAGAGCATGTGACTCTTGATCTCAGGGTCATGAGTTTGAGCCCCACATTGGGTGTAGAGATCACATAAAAAAATAAATAAATAGGGACGCCTGCGTGGCTCAGTCGGTTGGGTGTCTGACTCTCTCTTGATTTCGCCTTGAGTCATGATCTCACGGGTTCATGAGCTCGAGCCCCGCGTCGGGCTCCACGCTGACAGTGCCGAGCCTGCTTGGGATTCTCCTTCTCTCCTTGTCTCTCTGACCCTCCCCTGCTCACGCTCTCTGCCCGTCTCTCAAAATAAGTCAACTTTTAAATAAATAAATAAAACTTGAATTAAGAATAAAAAGAGGGGCGCCTGAGTGGCTAGTCGGTTAAGTGTCCGACTTTGGTTCGGGTCATGACCTCGCAGTTCGTGAGTTCGAGCCCCGCGTCGGGCTCTGGGCTGACCGCTCGGAGCCTGGAGCCTGCTTCCGATTCTGTGTCTCCCTCGCTCTCGGCCCCTCCCCCACTCATGCTCTGTCTCAAAAATAAATAAAAACATTAAAAAATTTTTTTAATAAAAAAAGAAATATAAGGTGTGATTTCTGTTCTCAGGGAACTAACTGGGGAGATTAGCTATATACACACTTAAAAGCCAAGGGGTAAGTACCAAATGTGTCATAAGGCAGGATCCAACATGCACCATAGACAATAAATACCAATGTTTTGTTTCTTAGCCTGTGATGGTCACACAAGTGCTTGTTTGCTTTATAAATATTGATTTTTGCTGTATACTCTTTAGGAAGTCTTCTGGATGTGTGCTACATTTGGCAAGATAAAAAACAGTTTAAAAAGACAAGGAGCCCCTGGCCAGCTCAGTCAGTGGACTCTTGGTCTTGGGGTTGTGAGTTCAAGCTGCACGTTGGGTATACAGATTACTTAAAAATAAAATCTTAAAGAAAAACTTTAAAAAGTAAAAATACAGTAAGCTCTAGGAGTTGAATGATATTAATAGCCCCTAGACATGGTACCAAATCTAGGGAAATAAGGTCTCTACCCAGTGTCCTTACAGTCCAAAGATGAACCACAGACACTCTGAAAGGATTGAAATATGAGACAGAAGGATCCCTGCCTGGCTCAATCAGTAGAACGTGCAACTCTTAACCTCAGGGTCGTGAGTTTGAGCCCCACGTTGGGTGTAGAGTTTGAAAAAAGAAGGAGAAGAAGAAGAAGAAGAAGAAGAAGAAGAAGAAGAAGAAGAAGAAGAAGAAGAAGAAAGAAACAGGGCGCCTGGATGGCTCAGTCGGTTAAGTGGCCGACTCTTGATTTCGGTTCAGGTCATGATCTCGCGGTTCGTGAGTTTGAGCCCCGCACAGGGCTCTGCGCTCACAGTGCAGAGCCTGCTTGGCATTGTCTCTCCTCCTCTCTCTGCCCCTCTCCTGCTCTTTCTCTCTCAAAAATAAATAAAAATGTTTGTAAAAAATGTTTAAAAAGGATGATGTCTTAAAAAAAAAAAGGTGAGGTCTTCATTTGTTTCAATCTCTCAATACTTTGAATTTAGGTACTGATTTATCTTTGTATCCATATACACGTGCACATGTATGTGTGAACACGCACACACACACACACACACAGCATCTTATTCCAAAACAGATTTTATGGGTCAATAAACTAGGAATAGCACATCAGGATTAAAAGAGATAATTCAAATATGCTATTTATAGTGGGTTGAGATGATTGCTGTGATTAAGCCTTAAATGTGATTCTTAACTTCCTGGAAGCCTTAATAAAAGGAGAAATACTCACTGGCCTACTTTTATGAATTCCCTACACAAGGGTCACTAAGTGATTCATTAATCCCACAAATACTAATTGTGTACCTACTGTGTGCCAAGTCTTAGACTAGATACTGGAGACCAATGGCGAGCAAAACCAGACTGGGTCCTTGCCTTCACGGAGTTTATGGTCTAGTGGGGAAAACAGACAAGAATCAAATAATCACACACGCCAATGCAAAAATAAAACTGTAATAAGAGCAATTTTTGTACCCTGAGAAACTATAATGGTGAGGTGGGGTTGGGGGGGGATACAGACGGGACTTAGTCTAGCATGTCAGTATAGGAAGGGGGCTTCCTGGAAGAAGTGACATTTGAATGGAGATTAACGATTAGATAGATAGGAGTCAGCAAGGTGCAGGGCGGACAGGAGGGATAAGAGCATTCCAGGCAAAGGGAGGAGCGTGTGTGATGGTTCTATTCAAGAAACGGAAAGAAAGGGGCGCCTGGGTGGCTCAGTCGGTTAAGGGTCCGACTTCAGCTCAGGTCACAATCTCGCGGTCCGTGAGTTCGAGCCCCGCGTCGGGCTCTGGGCCGATGGCTCAGAGCCCGGAGCCTGCTTCCAATTCTGTGTCTCCCTCTCTCTCTGCCCCTCCCCCGTTCATGCTCTGTCTCAAAAATAAATAAACATTTAAAAAAATTAAAAAAAAAAAACAGAAAGAAAGCTGGTGTGCCTCGAGTACAGAGGGACTGGAATGGTATGGAATGAAGCTGGAGTCTGGCAGAAGAGCCCGATATTTCAAGGCCCTAGGCTGTTGCAAGTTGTTTATTTACTTATTTTTTAGTTCTAAGCAATGGGAAGCCACTGAGAGGTTTAAGGCAGGAGTGTGGCATGATCAGACTTGGCATTTTGAGGAGTTCCCTTGGCTTCATCATGGAGAGCATGTTGAGGGGAAGAAAATGGCGGCAGGAAGACCAGTTAGGAGGCGATCGCAGTAGTCCAGCTGAAGGGTCATGGAGGCTTGTACTAGGGTGGTGGAAGTGGACCCGGAGAGAAGAGAACGTACCTTCGAAATACTTAGAAGGTACAGACAAGCCAGTCTTAATGACGTGGGAGAGGAGGAAGACAGAGATGCAAAAGTTGGCTCCTAAGTTTCTGGCTCATATCGTGGTACGTTTTATTGAGAAGGGGCACACTAGAGAACCTCTGGTTTGAGGAAAGGAGAGAAAGCCTTTGGCTCCAGGTTGGGAGACGTTGAGTCTGAGATGCTTTTGAGACACTGAAGGGGAGTCGTTGTCAAGTAGGCGATTGGAACTCAGAGAAGAGAGGCCAGGCCTGGAGATATAAATCTGGAAGTCATTTGCATATAGGTCATGTTTAAAGTTATGGGAATGGATAACATTACCTAAGGAGAAAATAGAGAAGAGAAGAGGACTCAAGAGTAATCTCTGGAAAACACCAACATGTAGAGGTGGGGAATGGGAAGAAGAATCTGAGAAGGAAACTGGAAAGGAGGAGCTAGAGAGGTTGGAGGAGAACCAGGATCCTGTATCACTGAGGCCCAAGGACAAGGTCTCAAGAAGGTAATGGTCAAGAGAAGTGAATACTGCCAAGAGGTCAAGGAAGGTAAGGGAGAACTCTTCATAGAATGTAGGATTCACGGCGGTCATTGAGCTGGGCAAGAGCTGTTTCAGAGGAGTGGTGATGGCAAAAAATGGCTTATGTGTGTTGAAGAATGATTAGGAAATGAGTAAATGGATTCAGAGAGTCTAGTTAACTCTTTGGAGAAGTTCGTCTGTGAAAGAACACAGAGATGGCATGGTAGTTAGAGAAGGATGAAGAATGGGTTGTTGGTTTCTTTTGTAAGTTTATTTTGAGAGAGAGAGAGAGACAGAGAGAGAGAAAGAGGGGGAGAGAGAGAGAAGGAGAGAGAGAGTCCCAAGCAGGCTCCTCACTGGCAGCAAGAGCCCGATGAGGGGCTCCAACTCATGAACCGTGAGATCATGACCTGAGCCAAAACCAAGAGTCGGATGCTTAACCAACTGAGCCACCCGGGCGCCCCGGGTTGAGGTTTCTTTAAAGATGGCAGAGAAGACTCAAGAATGTTTAAACATAATTGGGAAGGAACCAGGTGAGAGAGAAGAATTGAATATGCACAGTGGTGGCTGGTAAATGTTTAACAACCTGTTCTCCAAGGGAAAACAATCAAACTCTAATATTGCAGATTTCCAGAGTGGAAATACTCTCACCATGCCTGATTTCAAGCGATCGGGATGAGCTCTCAAGCCCTCACTCAGGCTCCAACATTGCACTAACAAGAGAAGAAAGGATTAAAATGTTCAGTTACCACCCAAGTGTATTTTTTCTTTTATGAATTTCCTGTTCAGGCACCTTGTCACTTTTATATTGAAACACTTATTTTCCTATTAATTCATACGAGCTCTTTATATAGTATGGATGCTAATCCTTTGTCAATTTTATGACGGATTTTTGTGTAAAGAACTTAAAAAATATGTATACGGTCAAAATCTATCAGTATTTCCCTTTATGATTTTTCCCTCAGTGTTCTGCATTTCTTTGTAAATTGGTACATTTGGCACTCTGCTTTAATTAATGTGAACTTGGCTATCATGAACTTGTTTTCCTAGATTGAAGTGTTTTATTTTTGTTTGTTTTTAAAACTATTATTATTAGGGGCGCGTGGGTGGCTCAGTCGGTTAAGCGGCCGACTTCGGCTCAGGTCATGATCTCACGGTTTGTGAGTTCGAGCCCCGCGTCGGGCTCTGTGCCGACAGCTTGGAGCCCGGAGCCTGCTTCGGATTCTGTGTCTCCCTCTCTCTCTCTGCTCCTCCCCCACTCATGCTCTGTCTCTCTCTCTCTCCTTCAAAAATAAATTTAAAAAACATTTTAAAAATTTTTTAAAATTATTATTATTATTATTATTATTTAGTCATAGAAAAATACCTAACATAAAATTTACCATTTTAACCAATTTTTAAGTGTACAGTTCACTAGCAGTAAGTACGTCCACACTGTTGTGCAACCATCACCACCCTCCATCTCCAGAACGTCTCTCGTTTTCCAAAACTGATACTCCATACCTTTTAAATAATAACTCCCCATGCCTTTTGCCCCCAGCCTTTGACAACGACCATTACACTTTCCGTCTCTATGAATGTGTCTACTCTAGGACCTCACGTAAGTGGAATCATACAGCTATGGTCCTTTGGTAACTGACTTATTTCACTCAGCATAATGTCCTGAAGGTTTATCCATGTTGTAGCATGTGTCAGAATTTCCTTCCTTTTCAAGACTGAATAGTATTCCATTCTTGGCATGTATGTAGCACATTGTGTTTATCCAGAGGCTGACGTGTTCTGAGTCGCAAAGGTGAAGAACAAACCGCGGGTCTTAGGAAATTCACCAGGGTACTACCATCCTGTGAGTTCTCTTGGTGGCCCGGGAACCCCTCTGACCTCATCTTTTCTAGTAATTATTTCAAATATCATAGTAGGACAGAAAGTTCTTGCGAAGAGTCTGCCCTCTCCTTTTTAAATTTCTGCTCCAATAATTTGAATCTGCATCTCAATCGCCTGGACAGATATTCTCCCCACCACGGTGAATAGACCTGGGAACCTTTAGTAAGCCAGTGCCATGATTCTATCATCACTTGTCAAGAGATATCACAAAAAGTAATCAGTCGTGGTATTTTACTCCTATTAGAGGCAATTAAGATAAAATTGTAGGGGCGCCTGGGTGGCGCAGTCGGTTAAGCGTCCGACTTCAACTCAGGTCACGATCTCGCGGTCCGTGAGTTCGAGCCCCGCGTCGGGCTCTGGGCTGATGGCTCGGAGCCTGGAGCCTGCTTCCGATTCTGTGTCTCCCTCTCTCTCTGCCCCTCCCCCGTTCATGCTCTGTCTCTCTCTGTCTCAGAAATAAATAAACCTCAAAAAAAATTTAAAAAAAAGATAAAATTGTAACCATTGACTTTAGCACATACTTTGAGAACTCAACTGGTCAATATTAAATAACTTTATAAAGTAGGTTCAGTCACCTGAGGGCATATTGACTGGCAGCTAATTCAAGCAAGCCAACGCATGGAGAAGTCATGTTACTTAAAATCAGACATTTCAGGGGTGCCTGGGTGGCCCAGTCGGTTAAGCAACCGACTCTTGGTTTTAGTTCAGGTCATGATCTCATGGTTTGTGAGACTGAGCCCCAAGTGGGGCTGTCAGCACGGAGCCTGCTTGGGATTCTCTCTCTCCCTCTCTCTCTGCTCCTCCACCTCTGACACTCAGTCTCTGTCTCTCAAAAATGAATAAACGTTAACAAAAAAATCAGACATTTCATAGTGCCAATCTCCAGCTAAGGCTTCAAGTCAAGGACGCAGCCAGGGTTTGAAGGAGTGGTCAAGCCAGTGGAACGAATTCACTTATTTGTTTATTCAATAAAGGTCTATGAAGCATAACACCAGGGATACAGCATGACCAAGTACTATTACAGAACTTACATTCTCGCAAAAGAAATTCTCATCTTATCAGGATGAGGTCTAAGATTCAAAGACCAGTAACCAGAGATGGGCTGAGAAATGACAACAAAGTGGTCAACAAAGGCTCAGGAGTGGATTCCAGTGGTGGGAGTCCATTGTCTTGAGCTGGAATCAAAAACTGTAGGTGATTAGGGGGCGCCTGGGTGGCTAAGTCGGTTAAGCAACCGACTTCAGCTCAGGTCATGATCTCACAGTCTGTAAGTTCAAACCCAGCGTCGGGCTCTGCGCTGACAGCTCGGCGCCTGGAGCCTGCTTCGGATTCTGTGTCTCCCTCTCTCTCTCCTGCTCATGCTCTCTCTGTCTCAAAAATAAATAAAAACATTTTAAAAACTGTAGGTGATCATGGGTGTGTATCTGGGAGGGGGAGGGCATAGTTTCTGGAATTAAGAACCTTTGGTTGTCCCTGCGGAGACATGGGATATGGGAACTTGGGAGAGATCTCTAAAGTAAGGCTGAAATAATCACGCCTCAAGGGCAGGTGAGATCTGGTCAGAAGAAACAAACACGCTTTGGAGAAGCTCATTTTCATATGGTGTGCCCCGCCCCCACTCCTCAAAGGGCGCCTATGTGGTCTTTCCAGAGCTGGAATAGTATTGAGGTTCTTGGTTAATTCCATGCTTCATATTGTGAAACTCAGGGACTCAATAAAGCACTTTTTTGACATGCTGGCAAATACCCAAAGTTGCCTCCTACGGAAGATCTAAGCTTCACTGTAAGTAGTTTCATGGCCCACCTCCAGAGGTCCTACGACCTTCCATTTAGGTGAGCCCAGAGGTTAAGCTTCTCAGTTTTCATAACAGAATATCTACCAACCACCTTCCTCCATTGCTTTCCAAAATAAATGGATTAGCCCTCAATAAACAAGACAGAGAAAATACTAGCGCTCTAAGCCCCTTATCAGATGTTACAGGTTTAAATGATTTCCCACGTAGTTCTGATCACAAATCTAGACAAGAAAACTGAAATTTCAGTAAAGTTTGCTTAAGGCGGGGGGCATCCACATCTTTTCCGTCGTAGGTCACATAGTAAAAGATACAGAGACGTGCATGCCACATAAATGGGTAGTAATAGTGAAATATGGCTTGTTGGCCATTCATTGATATAGATTGTAAAGACAGTATTACAAAAGCATCCAGGAGGTGCCTGAGCAGCTCAGACGGTTAACCGTCTGACTTCCGCTCAGGTCATGATCTCACAGTTTGTGAGCTCCAGCCCTGCATCAGGCTCTCTGCTGACAGTTTGGAGCCCACTTTGGATCCTCTGTCTCCCTCTCCCTGCCCCTCCCATGCTCTCTGTCTCTCTCTCTCTCTCTCTCAAAAAAAAAAAAAAATTAAAAAAAGCATCCAGAAAAAGTTGGATCAACTGTGTTTATTCAAAAGTGCATATTTATGGGGCGCCCGGGGCGGGGGGGGGCTCAGTCGGTTAAACGTCCAACTTCAGCTCAGGTCATGATCTCACGGTTGGTGAGTTGAGCCCCGAGTCAGGCTCTGTGCTGACAGCTCAGGATCCGGAGCCTGCTTCGGATTCTGTGTCTCTTTCTCTCTCTGTCCCTCCCCCACTGACACTCTGTCTCTCTCTCTCTCTCTCTGTCTCAAAAATAAATAAACATTAAAAAAAGGTGCACGTTTATAGGCCTATTGTTGGTCACTGGTCAATTTCATTTGGTTCGATAAGAGTAGAGCACTGATATTTAACAAAATGAACCCGAAGAGCAGGAGCTATTCAGTCCGGGCGCGTCTCATGCTGACTCCAAAGACAGACTCTCGGGGGCTTCAATTTAGCAGTTTCAAGAAAGAGAACACGCTTTCAGCTGCATCAGGGAGACCTCGTCTAGAGACTGGCTCTCCAACTGGAGAAGCTGGGATAAGGTTTACTTGCAAATTCCTGGTGGACCAAGTTCACTGAGCTGAATGTTCACACACCCTAGTAGCAGGTTTGATAATTTAGCGACGGGCAGGGGATGAATAAATAAAGGACAACCTAACGTCCTCTCAAGGCAATGATAAAACATGTCTTTTAAATGATATTTTGTTTGTTTATGAAAATTGAGGACTGTTGGGTACTTGTCAAAACGTATAAACTCGATCAATTGTGTGATCCGCGGGTTATATCTACTAAAACCGTAATAACTAGAGAAAACGAAACCTTTCAACCTCCTCTGACTATCCCGCCTCTGTGTCTTAAATTCAGCTGGGTCCTCTGCATCATATCAAGGCTGCTACACAAAATGCGGGGCAATCAAGCATGTGTGGTGCCTGCCAAGCATGGCCCAGGCCTGGAAGTTGGCTTCGATCTCGCTGTTATTGCTCTGGGCTTTTTGGCTTGCAGATTCCTAGCTCTGTGCACACGCGTGCACGCGTCTAACCTAAGGTAAGAGACTCCCTCCTCCCGCCTCCCTCCTCCCGCCTCCCTCTTCCCCGCTCCCCTCTCCTGTCCTTGGCTCTCAGGATTTTATGGTCTAAACTTTCCTCTGCACCCCTCCTCCTGCATCCAGGGAAGAAAATCCTCGCACAAACTGACCGACTTCCCACCAAATAGACGGTAGCATTCTTCAAAACCCATGAATGCATTGAACTCAAGATAGCTCGGTAAATGGAAAATGCGTGGCTTCCAGTTGGAGTCTTCGTTTCCTTGGGCAAATCAACAGAGCTTTTGTCCCCCGCAGTCTCAAGTCCAACGTGTTTAGACGTCTTGTCACATCCAAAAGAAAATATAATCTTGCGAATCGCTGGAGGTCTCACAAATTGGATTTGGGAACTCTTAGTCCAAACGCCCTTGATGAGATCAATCCCTTCTAAATAGCTCATGAACTGCTCATGATTAAAGGCGTGAGCACAGATAAAATTCCCAATCTTTATTGCTTCCTCCAGCACATCATGTGGTAAACCGGAGGTGCCAAATTTATGACATGAGGGCAATGAATACATTGTTTAAATCTTGTTTGCCTTTCAAAGCAGATGCTCCATGTATAGCAAGTGAACTTTTTTCTATGTTTAAAACTTTATTTTTGGGGCGCCTGGGTGGTGCAGTCGGTTAAGCGTCCGACTTCAGCCAGGTCACGATCTCGCGGCCCATGAGTTCGAGCCCCGCGTCAGGCTCTGGGCTGATGGCTCAGAGCCTGGAGCCTGTTTCTGATTCTGTGTCTCCCTCTCTCTCTGCCCCTCCCCCGTTCATGCTATGTCTCTCTCTGTCCCAAAAATAAATAAAAAACGTTGAAAAAAAATTTTAAAAATAAATAAATAAATAAATAAATAAATAAAACTTTATTTTTTTTTTTAATTTTTAAGTAAGTTTTATGCCTAATGTGGGGCTTGAAGTCATGACCCTGAGATCGAGAGTAGCATGTTGGGGGCGCCTGGGGTGGCTCAGTTGGTTAAGCGTCGGACTCTTCGTCATTTCCGGGCAGGTCATGATCTCACAGTTAACTGAGTTCGAGCCCCGTATGAGGCTCTGTGCTGGCAGTGTAGAATCTGCTTGGGGTTCTCTCTCTCTCTCTCTCTCTCTCTCTCTGCCCCTCCCCCACTCACACTGTCTCTGTCGCTCTCAAAATAAATAAATAAACTTAAAAAAAATTTATAAAAGAGTTGCATGTTCTAGACTGAGTGGGCCTGGTGCCCCTTTAAAACTTTTAAAGGCCCTTACTTTGAGCTGGTTAGAACTTTCCAATTCATGTGGGTTGGTATAAAAATGCATGGCCTCTGGAGCCAACCCCCTTAGGTTTAAATCTGGGTATGCTTCTTACTAGCTATGTGATCTTAGGCAAAATGCCTCACCTCCTTCTGCCTTGGTTTCTTCTTTCCCTATAAAATTCAGATAATGATAATAAGAGTATTTTGTGGAACCACTATGAAGATTAAATATGTTGAAATTTGCAAAATGCTTAGGACAGTACTGGCATATAGGGAGGTCATATGTCAATTGTATCTTAATAAAAAAAAATAAAAGTTAAAAAAAGGGCAAATGGTCTGAATAGGCACTTCTCCAAAGAAGGAAGACAGGTGGCCAATAAGTTTGTGAAAAGATGCTCAAGATCACTAGGCTTCAGAGAAATGTCGGTCAAAACCACAAGAAACACCTACTCCCACACCCATGAGGAGACCTACAATAAAAAAGACATACAGTAACAAGTGTTAGCAAGAAAGGGGAGAAGTTGGAACCCTCCTTCACGGCTGGCTGTAATGTATAAAGGGTGCAGCCGCTTTGGAAAGCAGGCTGGCAGTTCCTAAAATGTTAAGCATGGAGTCACCCTATGACCCAGCAATTCCATTCTTAGATATTGCAAAAGAAATGAAAACATAGGTCTACCCAGAAACTTGTATGTGAAAGCACACAGCAGCACGAATCGTAATAACCAACACGTGGAAACAATCCAAATGTCCATCAATGAATGGTTGGAGAAATGACATGTGGTACGCCCATACAATGGAATATTATTCTGCCTTAAAAAGGAATGATGTTCGGGGCACCTGGGTGGCTCAGTCGGTTGAGACTCCAACTCTTGATTTCAGCTCAGGTCATGATCCCAGGGCCGTGGGATCGGGCCCCGAATCAGGCTCCACACTGAGCATGGAATGTACTTCAGATTTTCTTGCTCTCCCTCTGCCCCTCTCCTCTGATCTCTCTCTCTCTCTCTCTCTCTCTCTCTCTCAAATAAAAAAAAGTGTCCAGATAAAGGACCTGAATGTGAAACAGGAAACCATCAAAACCTTAGAGGAAAAAGCAGGAAAAGACCTCTCTGACCTCAGCCGTAGCAATCTCTTACTCGGCACATCCCCAAAGGCAAGGGAATTAAAAGCAAAAGTGAATTACTGGGACCTTATGAAGATAAAAAGCTTCTGCACAGCAAAGGAAACAACCAACAAAACTAAAAGGCAACCAACAGAATGGGAAAAGATATTTGCAAGTGACATATCAGACAAAGGGTTAGTATCCAAAATCTATAAAGAGCTGATCAAACTCCACACCCGAAAAACAAATAACCCAGTGAAGAAATGGGCAGAAAACATGAATAGACACTTCTCTAAAGAAGACATCCGGATGGCCAACAGGCACATGAAAAGATGTACAACATCGCTCCTCATCAGGGAAATACAAATCAAAACCACACTCAGATATCACCTCACGCCAGTCAGAGTGGCCAAAATGAAGAAATCAGGAGACTATAGATGCTGGAGAGGATGTGGAGAGACGGGAACCCTCTTGCACTGTTGGTGGGAATGCAAACTGGTGCGGCCACTCTGGAAAACAGTGTGGAGGTTCCTCAGAAAATTAAAAATAGACCTACCCTATGACCCAGCAGTAGCACTGCTAGGAATTTATCCAAGGGATACAGGAGTACCGATGCATAGGGGCACTTGTACCACAATGTTTCTAGCAGCACTCTCAACCATAGCCAAATTATGGAAAGAGCCTAAATGTCCATCAACTGATGAATGGATAAAGAAATTGTGGTTTATATACACAATGGAGTACTACGTGGCAATGAGAAAGAATGAAATACGGCCTTTTGTAGTAACGTGGATGGAACTGGAGAGTGTGATGCCAAGTGAAATAAGCCATACAGAGAAAGACAGATACCATATGGTTTCACTCTTATGTGGATCCTGAGAAACGTAACAGAAACCCATGGGGGAGGGGAAGAAAAAAAAAAGAGGTTAGAGTGGGAGAGAGCCAAAGCATAAGAGACTCTTAAAAACTGAGAACAAACTGAGGGTTGATGGGGGGTGGGAGGGAGGGCAGGGTGGGTGATGGGTATTGAGGAGGGCACCTGTTGGGATGAGCACTGGGTGTTGTATGGAAACCAATTTGACAGTAAATTTCATATATTAAAAAATAAAAAATAAAAAAACAATTTTAATAGCATTCAAAAAAAAAAAAAGTGTCCAGAATAGGGAAATCTATAGAGACAAAAGAGTAGATTCATATTTGCTTAGAGCTGAAAAGACTGGGAGGGGATGGGGAGCGGCTGCCGATGGCTATGGGGTTTCTTTTTGAGGTGAAGAAAATGTTCTAAAACCAGATTGTGACAATGCTTGCCCATGTCCCTGAAATGCTAAAGGTCACTGAATTGTACCATTTTCTTTCTTTCTTTCTTTCTTTCTTTCTTTCTTTCTTTCTTTCTTTCTTTCTTCTTTCTTTCTTTCCTTATTTATTATTTTAATTTTTAGAAAGAGTGCACACACATGAGCAGGGGAGAGAGAATTTCAAGCAGGCTCCACGCTCAGCACGGAGCCCAGGGTGGGGCTAGATCCCATGACCTGAGCAGAAATCAAGAGTCAGATGCTCAATCAACTGAGCCACCCAGGCGGCCCTGAATTATACTTTTTTTTTTTAAGGGGATTAAGGTTTTTGTTTTTTTTTTATTTTTTTTTCAACGTTTTAAATTTATTTTTGGGACAGAGAGAGACAGAGCATGAACGGGGGAGGGGCAGAGAGAGAGGGAGACACAGAATCGGAAACAGGCTCCAGGCTCCGAGCCATCAGCCCAGAGCCCGACGCGGGGCTCGACCTCACGGACCGCGAGATCGTGACCTGGCTGAAGTCGGACGCTCAACCGACTGCGCCACCCAGGCGCCCCAGGTTTTTTTTTTTTTTTAATGTTTATTTATTTGTGGGCAGGGCAGGACAGAGAGAGAGAGAGAGAGGGAGACAGAGGACCCGAAGCAGGCTCTGTGCTGACAGCAGGCAGCCTGATGTGGGGCTCAAGCTGATGAACCGCGAGATCATGACCTGAACCGGAGTCGGAAGCTTAACCAGCTGAGCCACCCAGACGCCCTTGAATTGTAGCTTTTAAAAAGGAGAATCGTCTGATGTGAATTATGTCTCCATAAAGCCATTATTGAGACAAATCTCTGCGGTGACAGGTGCAGAAAAGAAACCGGAGGCGGTGAGACTGGAGGCCACAGAAGTGACTGGTGCATAGTCGGGGCAGGAGAGGACGAGTTCTGAGCTGGAACAGGGTTTACGGAATAGATTCAAGAGAGAGATTCCAGATGGAGGTAGGCCAGGACTCGGTGATGATCGGGTTTTGGCTTGATTCTTTGTTCCGTGGTATCGTCGGGACACTACCGGAGTTTGTACCCGTGCATTGCCCTTTGTGTACAAAACGACCACACTGCTCCAAGCTGCTACCATCATAAGTCATCTTAACCACTGCCTTCTTGGGTGGCCAACCTGCGTCCACTCATGTTCCCTATCTGTTCTCTACACTGGAGCCACAGTGGCCTTTTCACACTGCAAATCTGACCATGCCATCCTCCTGCTTTAAACTCGTCAATGATTTCCCTTTGCACTTCAGGGAAAGACAGAAACCCTGAACCCACCTGAGCAGCCTGAATGTCTTAACCCCTGCCTATCTCTCTGACTTGTCCTTCACTCTTTGTGCTCCGGGTCCACTGACTGCTTGTAAGCGCCTCACCGTGTTTGTTCCCTCCTACCACAGGGCCTTTGCACATGTTGTCTTCGCTATGGAATACTTCCTTCCTTCACTTGGTGACTCCAACTCTCCCTTCAGTTACCAGCGTAACCATCACTTTCTCGGGGAAGCCTTCCCTGATGGCCCAAGTCCCCTATTTTTTTTTAAAAAATTTTTAAGTTTACTTACTTTTAAAAATTGTTTAATGTTCATTTATTTTTTTTTAACGTTTATTTATTTTTGAGACAGAGAGAGACAGAGCATGAACGGGGGAGGGGCAGAGAGAGAGGGAGACACAGAATCGGAAGCAGGCTCCAGGCTCTGAGCCATCAGCCCAGAGCCCGACGCGGGGCTCGAACTCATGGACCGTGAGATCGTGACCTGAGCTGAAGTCGGATGCTCAACCGACCGAGCCACCCAGGTGCCCCTATGTTCATTTATTTTTGAGACAAAGAGAGACAGAGCACGAGCGAGGGGGGTAGGCAGAGAGAGAGGGAGACACAGAATCCGAAGCAGGCTCCAGGCTCCGGGCTGTCAGCACAGAGCACAACGCAGGGCTTAAACTCACATGGACCACAAGATCGTGACCTGAGCTGAAGTTGGACGCTCAACCAGCTAGTTCCCTAAGTTTATTTTGAGAGGGAGAGAAAGAGAGCGAGACAGCATGAGTAGGGTAGGGGCAGACAGAGAGGGAGGGAGAATTTCAAGCAGGCTCTGCACTGTCAGCCCACAGCCCAATGCAGAGCTCGAACCCACAAACCATGAGACCATGACCTGAGCCGAGATCAAGCGTTGGATGCCTAGTCGACTGAGCCACCCAGGCGCCCCGCAAGTCGCCTATCGTATGTTCTCAAACCTCTTTGTACTTCTCCTTCATGACCCTTATGACAGGTGCAGTGTCATGTTTATTTATGGTATCCTTTGATTCATGTCTGTGTCTTTCATTCAACAGCAAGTGTCATTAAGATCCGTATCTGTGGCCATTTTTGTTCACCATTGTATCTCTGGTACCTAACATGGAGTTAGGCGCACAGTTGGTCCTGAATTATATCTGTTAAATAAATAAACCTCGGGGACAATTTTAAATGCTAATTAAAGCCAACAGCGATCTACCCTATTGTGCCCACAGGTTGGCAAAGTTTAAAAAGATTAAAAGTAGACACCATAGGAAGGATTAAGGAAAACAAACACTCTCCTACGCTGGGCGCTGGGTGTGTAGATTGCTATGTCCTTTGTGGAGGGCAATTTAGACCTTCAAATGGACCCCACAATTCTACCCATGAAAATGTATTCCAAGAAAACAATCACTCGTGTGCATAATGGTATACACAGGGAACGCTCACAGAAGCACGGTGTGTAATAAGAGAAGGCTGAAAACAACCCAAATGTTCAACAATAGGATATTAGTTCAATAACTCATGGTGCCTTCATACAACGGAATACCGTGAAGCCATTAAAAATAATCATTAAATTGTATTTATTGACACGATAAGATGTTCATGCTAGTACAAATAAGCAGTTACTAATAAGTGTGATGGAAGGATCCAACGTTTTCTATTTTAATGGTATGTAATATAGATAATCTAAATTCGTAGAAAAACAGCTGCCAGGATAAATGCGAAGCTATTTACTATGAATTGCTTCTGGGGTCTTGCACATTTTATCCTATATTGTTCTATATTGTTCTATATTGTGCTAAAAGCTTTTACGAAAATCTACTCATGTATCACTGACATAATGGATGAAGTTTCAAATCCCAAAAAGAAAAATAAAGATAGAACGCCACAGGTAAATATCCATATATGACTATATGCATATCTGTGGTAGATAAACACATATATTAAAAGGATCCAAATAATAATTACTACAAAAGGACTAACAGCGGTTGTTCTGGGTTGTGGGGGATTATGGGTAACCTTTATGCCTTTCTTTTGCTTGTCTGTATTTTCTATAATTAGCATCTATTAGTTTTGTCATAAGAGAACATCATGAAATATATTTCGTTTTGGAAAAACATTATAATGGGGGGGAAAAATGCATTACGGTGAGAAATCGAGGCCAAGAGAGAAGGACTGGTTGTGCGAGCTAGCCAGCCCATTAGGCCCCCTGGGCAGATCCATGAGAGGGGCCACATTTTAATGAGAAGGTTGCTTAGTGACCGTAGAACCGGAGCCAGGGGCTTAGCTGGATGGCTTTCATGTCCAAAGACAGCAAGCTCCATGCTCTGCTACCTTCACCTCCGCTGCAGCGATAAACTGCCCTGGATACACAGCCTTTGAAACAGCCTCGCATACCTCGTGCCCCAAGAATCCACCCCAAGATTGTTTGATCCCGTTGTGCTGGACCCTCCTTGCTGTATAGGACTTAGCCTCACCTGACCCGTCCTAGAGACCCGACAGGAAACTCTCAGCTCTACCGCTCAGCTTTGCATCCATTTGAGGTCTGCGTCTGACCCTCTGTTCTGGCACTTGCCCTTGGTCCCCGCGGCTTCATTTGCAGCCTCTCCCCGATGGCTTTCCCTCTGGACTTGTTCCTTGACTCTCCCCACTAAGCTTCTCTAGCTTCTCAACCCCAGCAGGGGCCCTGCCTCTCCGTGCCCCACTCCTGGGGTGGGGGCAGGGTGTGGGGATTCAGACATGCACCTGACAAGTGGCCCAGACATTTCAAGAAGCTGAGTGAGGCCCTCAGACGTGATGGCACTGGGTGGACCCTACCAACTCATTTTCCAGTTCCTGTGTCTGTATCTAGCCTTCACGACTCCCCTTCTGACCAACACATCCTCTCTTCAGCTTCTAACTTTCTGTTAACTTACAATCAAGTTTTTACTCTCCCTGCTTTGGGCCTGGGAAATATTTTGCCCTTATTTTTTGTATTTTTTTTTAATGTCTGATCTTCTCCAGTATATGCTAATTTTATTACTTCAAGGAAGGGATTGCCCTGCAATTCTCCTACACAGATTTAAAGCTGCTAATCAACAGAAACCAAATCGTATTTTACAAACATTCTTTAATGTTTTGTTTACATTGATTTTTTTGAGAGACACAGGGAGAGAGAGAGAGAGAGAGACAGCATGAGCTGGGGAGGGGCAGAGAGGGAGGGAGACACAGAATCTGAAGCAGGCTCCAGGTTCTGAGCTGTCAGCACAGAATCCAACGCGGGGCTCGAACCCACAGACCATGAGATCATGACCTGAGCCAAAGTCGGACGCCCAACCAATTGAGCCACCCAGGCGCCCACCAAGTCACATTTTAAATCTCTCATATACCATATAGCAGGTGCTCAGTAATGACTGAGTGAAAGAATGAATTCAGCGAAAGCAGATTCGAAACATACAGACAACACAGTGGGGATATTGAATAAATCAACTTTTTAGAGTTCGAGTCTCAAAATACAAATTTATTACTAATTGCACAGATAATACATGAATCCAATCTTATAAAAGACAAAACAAGGGGCACCTGGCTGGCTCAGTCAGTGGAGCACACGACTCTTGATCTCGGGTTATAACTTCGAGCCCTGCATTGGGTGTAGAGATTACTTAAAAAAAAAAAAATTAAAAAAATATTAAATAGGGGCACCTGGGTAGCTCAGTCGGTTGAGTGTCCAACTCTTGATTTTGGCTCAGATCATGATCCCAGGGTTGTGGGCTAAGCCCTGCATGGGCCTCGCGATGAGCGCAGAGCCTGCTTAAGATTCTCTGTCTCTCCCTGCCCCGCCCCCCCCCACCTGCGCACTCTCTCTCTCTCTCAAATAAAAACTAAAAAATAAATAAAGTAAAATAAAATGAAATACGTAAAATAGAAAACAAAAACAAAAGAATAAAGTCAAAGTTCCCAGGGCATCTGGCTGGCTGGGTCAGGAGCATGGGACTCTTGATCTCAAGGGTCATGAGTTCGAGCCCCACATTGGGTGTAGAAATTACTGAAATAAATAAATATTTGTTTTAAAAATGTCCAAGTGCCCATTCATCAAACATCTCCAAACCTAGTCTCTCCCCTAGAGGTAACCACTGTTTGACATGTACCTTCGGAAGCACTTCATATGTATATCTCTACCCAGCACTGCCACGGAGTGAACTCAGAGATACATTGTTAAATGAGAAACTATTGCAAGGCGATATTTACAATCTGACACCACATTTTTTTTTTTTTTTAACTCTAATTAACTGTGACTTTGGTTCCGGACCCAATTCCAATGTGTAGTGGTGCGGGGAGGGAGGCGGCAATTCTTGGATACCATTGAGTTGAATCCTCAGTATTGAGTATATCCAAGAATTGCCGCCTCCCCCCGCCCCCACCCTACCGTCGTCCCCCCCACCGCCCCCCTCCACTTCAGATGTTAATGACAAGTATGGGTTGTTAGGGCTATAAACCAGATGTTTCCACAGCCCCCTCCTCAGGCTCAATTGATTGGCTAGAGTGGCTCATAGACCTCAGGGAAACGTGTTTACCAGTTTATTGCATGACGAGGACGAAAATGAACAGCCAAATGGAAGAGACGCAGAGGGCAAGATGTGTGGCAAGTGGCACGACGCTTCCATGACCTCCCCGGGAGCGCCACTCGCCCCAGTCTCCATGTGTTCACCAACCCGGAAGCTCCTGGAACCCCATACTTGGGGGACTTTATGGAAGGGTCATCACGTAGTCATGATTGGTCATTAATTCCACTCTCAGCCCTTTTCCCTTCTCAAGGAAATAAGGGCCAGGGCTGAAAATTCCAAGCTTCGAATCAAGGCTTGGTCTTTCTGGTGACCGGTCCTCATCCTGGAGTCATCCAAGAGCCCACCAACAGTCACCCCAAAGACACTCCTGTCACCCTGAGATTATAAGGGTCCAGGAGTCCTGTGTCAAAAATTGGGGTTTGGGGCACCTGGGTGGCGCAGTCGGTTGAGTGTCTGACTCTTGATCTCAGCTCAGGTCATGACCTCACACTTCGGGAGGTCGAGCCCTGTATCGGGCTGTGCCCTGACGGCACAGAGCCTGCTTGGGATTCTGTGTCTCCCTCTCTCTGCCCCTCCCTGCTTGTGCTCTCTCTCTCAAAAATAAATAAATAAAAAATAAAAACCCCCAACATCAGAACCTTGGGGAATTACAAGGGTTCAGGAGCCTGAGCCAGGAACCGTGACAACTATTTTTCCATTATACCCAAACCTTTTCACCTTTGGGGAGGACATTAGGTCCAGCCACTGTGCTGGTCTAGACCACAGGTGGCAATACCAGACCAGCAAGTGCCTCGCCTCAGTCCACCGGTGTTCACAGAGAATGCGGTTCACAGGCACAGAGCTAGTGGGCTCTCTTTACCACCAGGCAGTAGGGCTGTGTTTTCTGTTAATCCAGGTGAAGGGAAGGCACAACCCGCCCCCATTAGGCCCTTGGAAATTCTGACACACAGGTTAAAACCATAGTTACGCTTTCTTGGTCAGGAATCGGCCCTGCTCCCAGCCCTCGTCATTGCAGTCCTGGTCCAGTGACCACCGCATCGAGTAGGAGGAACAAAGAGTTGAGGTGACGTGGGGAAGAAGAAACGAAACGTACAGTCATGATACCTGTGTCTTCCCTTGCCAAGAACTGCAGAGTCGATACTGTGTTATGCTTCGTGAGATAAGACAGAGAAAGACACTCCATGATGTCACTTACATGTGAAATCGAAGAAACCAAACAAATGAACCAACGAAACAAAACAGAAATAGACTCATAAGTACGGAGAACAAACTGGTGGATGCCAGAGGGGTGGGAATGCCTGAAGTAGATGAAACGGATCGAAAGGTAGAAACTTCCAGTTATACAGCAACTAAGTCACAGGGATGTAAAATACAGCACAGGGAGTATAGTCAGTAATATTGTAATAACTTTGTGAGGTGACTACGCTTCTTGCCGGTGAGCATTTTGTAATGTATGTCATTTGTATAATTTTTTTTTAATTTTTTTTTAACGTTTATTTATTTTTGAGACAGAGAGAGACAGAGCATGAACGGGGGACGGTCAGAGAGAGAGGGAGACACAGAATCCGAAACAGGCTCCAGGCTCTGAGCCGTCAGCACAGAGCCCAACGCGGGGCTCCAACTCACGTACGGCGAGATCGTGACCTGAGCCGAAGTCGGCCGCTTAACCGACTGAGCCACCCAGGCGCCCCCATTTGTATAATTTGTAATGTAATCACTATGGTGGGTACCTGAAACCATTTTTTTTAATGTTTATTTTTGAGAGAAAGAGACGCAGAGCGTGAGTGGGGGAGGGGCAGAGAGCGAGGGAGACACAGAATTCGAAGCGGGCTCCAGGCTCCGAGCTGTCAGCACAGAGCTCGATGCGGGGCTGAACCCACGAACCGTGAGATCGTGGCCTGAGCCAAAGTCGGACGCTCAACCGACTGAGCCACCCAGGCTCCCCAACCTGAAACTAAGTTTTAAAAGGAATTGGATTTTCTTTTTCTATCTTTTTTTCTTTCTTTCTTTTTTTTTTTTTTTTTTGAGAGAGCATGCATGAGCCGGGGAGAGAAAGAAAATGAAAGAGAATCTTAAGCAGGTTCCATGCCCAACATGGAAACCAACACATGGCTCAATCCCACAAATGGTGAGATCATGACCTGAGCCTAAATCAAGAGTCGAATGCTCACCTGACTGAGACATCCGGGAGCCCCAAGGATTGGATCTCTAAAAAAATGAATTGAATAGTCATACCAGCATCACCCCCCATCCCCTGTCCCTCAGACCCACCAGAAGACAGAGGAACCTGGCCAGTGGGGACTTCGTGTTCATGTTGGATGTGAGCACACACTGGTGAAGGCATGTAAGCCAGCCCTTCATGCTTTTATGTCCCCATGTTAGACAACCGTGGCTTTTAATCGTCCGTTCCATTCTCGGTTAAATCGGTAGCCCGAGGACATCTCCCTGCCCATTGTTGGACCTTATGGGCTGCCAAATGAGTCCCATGGTCTGAAGAAATAACAGGCAGCTGTCCAAACAGCTTCAATGTCTTCTGTTCCAATTCTTTTCTTCTTTCTTTTCTTTTCGAGAGAGAGGAAAAGAGAGAGTGCACGTGCATGCAAGAGCACGAGCAGGGGAGGGGCAGAGGAAGGAGAGAGAGAGAATCCCAAGCAGTCTCCATGCTCAACATGGGGCCAGACTCAGGGCCCGATCTCACGACCATGAGATCATGACCTGAGCCAAAATGAAGAGTCCAGCTTAACCTACGAGCCACTCGGGTGCTCCCATTCTGCTTCTTTTATCGTAGTCAGAGCATTTGCATCTAACACAAGGTAAGCAACACCCAGTCTAGCTAGGGTCGGCGTCTATTCCTGTCGGAACTCATTTGTAGCCCCAGGGCTGCCACCATCAGGCCACGTTCAGGGCCTTCCCACCAGAGAATCGGCCACACAGCCATCTGCAGTCTCTGTCTCTTCTGTTGGCAGACAGAACAGTTTTATTGGCTTCCTGTGTGATCTCTGCTTGTCGATTCCGATCATCTTCCACACCTCGAAGGGACTTCCTCCGATGGGCGCTGACGTGTCCTTCTTGAATGCACCCCTCTAATTTCCACAGAGCCACACCCCGCACAGGCCTCCCTTTCAGGGGCCAGATTTTCATTGTCCTCCTGTCTGACCATATGACCGACCCATTGGCTGCTTCCCATGAGTCGGTAAAAACCCCAACAGAAGGGCTTTTTTCACCGAGCTGATTGGGTTTTACCTTCTTTGATCAGCGTGGTGGCCGTCCAAACAAGGTGCTGTCCACTCAGCATGCACCTGCCACCCACGAGTCAAGCAGCTCTTTGTTGGTCCATTGAGAGCTGTTTATAGGGCACTTTCGAGTCACAGGAGACACCAGCAGGTCCCCATGCAGTTCCTGAGTCAGTCTTGGTGGGGAGGGGGGGAGTCTCCTTGCTCATGAGCATTTCCTCCTCACGATCCTCTATGAACTGCTTCCATTTTATTGTGGAATTCTTCCGAGCACTGCCATTTCCATTACAGCTTTGTTCCAACCTCACCCAAGACGTTGTGAGCATTTCAGGTTTCAAGAACATCTTACGTCCTGGGGCACCTGGGTGGCTCAGTCGGTTAAGGCATGAACTCTTCATTTTGGCTCAGGTCACGATCGCACAGTCGTGAGATTGAGCCCCACATAGGGCTTTACACTGAGGATGCAGCCTGCTTGGAATTTTCTCTCTCTCTCTCTCTCTCTCTCTCTCTCCTCTCTCTCTCTGCCCCTCCCCACTTGTGTGCTCTCTGTCTCTCTCAAAATAAACAAACAAACAAACATCTTATGGCTTTTGGTCATTGGTCATCAGGGTAGCTTCCATTAATGTCTGAAAGCAAGATGGTGAATGCCCCTCAAATCAAATTCTCTAGTCCAAAGTGCCAGTAGTCATCGCTGGGAGGTTCTCATAGACTTTTGCCATAAGTCCTAGTCCACTGTCCGCACAGGGCTAGCGGCCAGACAAATTGTCCCTACCAATATTGTGCAGGCTCAGTCAATCTTCCTGATTCCCATTTAGCATGCCAACTTCACATTGCTTGAAAGGCTGATTTGCATGCTTTCTGTTTTAAAATACTAGGTAGGGGAAACATCCCCCAGTCAGGTATAACGTTTCTCTCCAAAATACAATCAAGCAATGACCCAATCATTTCACATAAAGACCGTTCAAGCATATCGATGCTCCTATAACCTTTTATCTTAATTCCATCAACCCTTACATTCCTAACTGTAGCCTCCATTAGGACTTCATCATCATATTTTGCTTTTACAATCTGGAGAGGGAAGGTGTTTCCGGGCCAGACATAATTAATGCCCATTCCCACGTAGGGGAGGGCTGAGACTTCCCTGTAATAAAAGACAGATTAACGGGAAAAAAAACACAAACGGAAGTTTAACGACATGCATACCTCCTGTATACATGGGTGGTACCTGGGAAAACTACCTTCTAGAAATGGCCCAAGCTAAAGACAAAAGATGGTGGGATGTAGAAAGCAGTTATGGGAGGTTCCCAGGCAAAGCACAGTAAAGAGGGTAAGGTTGTTCTACAGATTTAAGTCCCTGCCTTCTCCACTGATAAAAATTTCTAGAGATTTCTCAGTCCTCCTTCTCTTCCTGGTACGCAGAAGGAGACACCCTTACAAATGGAGATTTCCTTTATAAATGCAAATGTCCCTTACAAAAGGGTAACTTGTACTTGGTTTTCAGACTTTTGTGTCTATGGTTTCTTCAAAATAGCCAGCTCAGGATAATCCTTATGCCAAAGAGACTTTTTTGAGGCGGTCAATTCTGCTCCCCTTTACTCATAAAACATTCAGGAGACACAGCTTATTTACATAATAATACCGTTTGCATTTTCCAGCTTTCACTATCCTATCAACCATTATATTTGAAAATTCTTTCAATCTACTTATAGCCTGAATCATGGTTTCACCAATGTTTTGGTACCAGAGTATATGAGGATCCTATATCTATGAGTCTTGGAAACTTCTCTTCTCCATCCCCTGACCATTTTACCCACTCTTATGCAAAAGGTTTGGGTCCACAGCAAGGGACCAAGCCAGGGGACCCTGGACTTTTGTCAATCTTTACTTTGATTAATCTGCCTAACCATTGTCCCAAGTTACTGTTGGTCAGATTTCTCATAATAATCTCTACTGTCCAGCTTTTATTTTAATGTTTGTTTATTCTTGAGAAAGAGAGAGAGACAGAGACAGAGACAGAGCATGAGTGGGGAAAGGGCAGAGAAAGAGAGAGACAGAGAATCCCAAGCAGGCTCCACACTGTCAGCACAGAGCCAGATGCGGGGCTTGAACTCATGAACCATGAGATCATGACCTGAGCAGAAACCAAGAGTCAAACACTTAACTGAGTGAGCCACCCAGGTGCCCCTCTACTATCCAGCTTTTAAAATTTTAACACCAAACAGGGGTAAATAGAGTAGACTTATTTGTGTCACTTTAATGTTGGGGACCAACAGGGACTCCCTCTGCTCCACACAGCCTTTGGTAATACTGATTAAAACCTTAGGGGCACCTAGGTGGCTCAGTCAGTTGAGCGACTGACTCTTGATTTTGGCTTGGGTCATGATCTCACAGTCGTGAGATCTAGCCCCGAGTCGGGCTCTGAACTGAGCACAGAGCCTGCTTGGGATTCTCTTTCCCTCTCTCTCTGCTCCTCCCCCACTCACGTGCATGATCCCATTCTCTCTCAAAATAAACAAATAAACCTTAAAAACAATACCTTCGGGGGCGCCTGAGTGGCTACGTTGGTTGAGTGTCAGACTTTGGCTCAGGTCATGATTTTGTGGTTCATGAGATCAAGCCCCTCATGGGGCTCTGCACTGACAGCATGGAGTCTGCTTGGGATTCTCTCTCTCCCTCTTTTTCTATCCCTCTCTGGCTCACACTCTCTCTCTATCTCAAAAATAAATAAACATTTAAAAAAATATATTGATGCCTAAGGGCCCCTGGGTGGCTCAGTCGGTTAAGTGTCTGACTTTGGGTCAGGTCATGATCTCGCGGTCCGTGGGTTCAGTCCCCGAGTCCGGCTCTGTGCTGACAGTTCAGAGCCTGGAGCCTGCTTTGGATTCTGTGTCTCCCTCTCTCTCTGACCCTCCCCTGCTTCCACTCTGTCTCTCTGTCTCTCAAAAATAAACATTAAAAAATTGTTTTAAAAAAGAAAGAAATGGGTGAATAAAATGGACATGAATGGGGTTAAATCTGTTCAAAAGCAAAATTCAGCTGAGCAAAATTTGAAGATCTAATTGACTCTATTCAGCGACTCGTGAACTGGGCAGTGCATCATCTGGCAAGTAGAGGGACACCCCCAGAAATACAAAATGGAAGGGTTTTTGTCGGAAGGAGGATGGGGCAAGAAAGCTGCAAGCAATGAAAAGCCAAGATTGTTTCAGGCGAGATCACCTTCCCTTGGGAGAAGGACAAGGGTCTTATTATGCAGAGTCTGACACGGGTGTCCATCTCATGAGCCTTAAGATCATGACCTGAGCCAAAATCACTAGTTGGACGCCCAACCAACTGAGCCACCAGGGGCCCCTCATCCCGTTTCTTAATAACCGCCTGAAGTCTTTCACTCTGCCGGGGAGAGTATGGTGACTCTTTCCTTCCTGTTTCCTCTTGGTTTTGCCCTTTTCTTTATTAATCATTTAAAAATTTTCACCCTAGGGGTGCCTGACTGGCTCAGTCCATAGAGCTTGCAACTCTTGATCTCGGAGTCATGAGTTCAAGCCCCACATTGGGTGTAGAGCTTAAACACACACACACACACACACACACACAGACACACACACACACACATCACTCTGCCCTCAGCCTCTGCCCATTCTGTTGTTAATTAACTCACTGGGGTTTGTCGTTGTTGTCGTCGTTGTTGTTGTTTTGTTTTGTTAAAGATTTTTTTTTTTAATGTTTGAGTAATCTCTACACCCAATATGGGGCTTGAAGTCACTACCCTGAGGCCAAGAGTCCCATGCTCTACTGACTGAGCCAGCCAGGTGCCCCTCCCCTACTGTTTTCATTAGCCTCTGTAAGAACCGTCAGGGGAAGCTGAGGCAAAAAATTCCATAAGGCTTCCAGAACTGTTTTTCAGTTTTGCAACTCTAAGGTTCCGCGGTGCGCTCATGTGAAAAGGGCCCCTCAAGCACGGCATATACCGTGACCCGGATAACAAGCAGGTGTTATATTATTTGGCGGGTGAATATCACGGTCATTGTAAAGGCCAGTCTCACGCGGCTTGCATACGAAACACACCAGCTGCTTTATCTGGGGTGTTCCACTGGCATTTATAGGGGGAGACCGAGAGTCCCCTTTCTTGGGCTGAACAGATCTTACAGTGGCTTCTACCCAATCCACCAGGCTGGCTGTTTCCGCAGGAATAACCTCCTGTGTGTGTCTGCATCGCATGTATGCATATGTGCTCGTGTCGCAGTGAGCTGTGGGTCCCGCATCACCCCACATGTGCTCTTTCACGCGGCAGCATTGAAAACCAATGACAAAAAACAAAGAACCCTAATTCAAAAGGATACAGGCAACCCTATGTTTACTGCAGCACTGTTTACAATAGCCAAACAATGGAAGCAGCCCAAGTGTCCATCAATAGATGAATGGATAAAGAAGACGTGGGGTGTCTTGCCATTTGCAACAATATGGATGGAGCTAGAGAGTGTTATGCTAAGTGAAGTCGGTCAGTCAGAGGAAGACAAATACCATATGTTTCACTCATACGTGGAACTTAAGAAACAGAGCAAACGGGCAAAGAAAAAAAAGCGAGAGAGACAGAGACAAACGAAGAAACAGACTCCTACCTCTAGAGAACAAACTGATGGCCACCCTACGGGAGGTGGGTGGGGGATGGGTGAAGTAGGCGATGGGGATTAAAGAGTACACTGAACATGATGAAAAAATAAAACAAAATTATTTTTAGGAAGCCAAAACAAAGACGCTCCTCCCAAATTAGTCACTCTCATAATCCAAGGCTTATTTTTTGGGGGGGGTGGGGGAAGGGGCAGAGAGAGAGGAAGACACAGAATCCGAAGCAGCGCCAGGCTCTGAGCCGTCGGCACAGAGCCCGATGCAGGGCTCGAACTCCCGAACCGCGAGATCATCACCTGAACCGAAGTCGCATGCTTAACTGACTGAGCCACCCGGCGCTCTCCCCCTTGTTTTTTTATTTTTTTAGTTTTTGGCTGGTCTATTATTAAATTGACATAAGACAGGGGTGTCTGGCTGGCTCAGTCGGCAGAACATGTGACTTATGATCTTGGCATCATGAGTTCGAGCCCCACGTTTTGGATAGAGATTACTGAAAGAAAGAGAAAGAAAGAAAGAAAGAAAGAAAGAAAGAAAGAAAGAAAGAACGAAAGAAAGAAGCTTAGGGGCACCTGATGGCTCATTCCGCTAAGTGTCTGACTCTTGATTTTGGTTCAGGTCATGATCTCACTGTTCGTAAGTTCAAGCCCCAAGTCAGGCTTTGCACCGGCAGCACCAGAGCCTGCCTGGAATTCTCTTTCTCTCCTCTCTCTGCCCGTCTCCTGAATTCTCTCTCTCTCTCTCTCTCTCTCTCTCATAATACATAAATAAACTTAAAAAAAGAAAAGAAAACAAAGGTTGCCCTGTTAGGCAGAGAAGTTTTTAGTGGAAAAGGTATCTCTGGCAAGAGCTCTCCAATTTAGGCAGTTGAGGGGGAGGTAAAGAGCTTTTCCTGAACCTGCTGGGTTTTGGTTGCCTTTAGCTCAAAAGAATCCTCACGTCAAAGTGACATATTTTGGGGCAGTAAACTCTGCTCCCCTTCACCACAAAACCAAACAACTGCTTCACACGAAACCCCCTGGTTTCAATGGTTTCTTGGTTTTTGCCCTGCCCCCCTGTTGACTACCTGCTTGGTGATCAGAGGTGGTAGAGATACGTTCTGTGGTCCCTACAGAATTGTTCTTTTCCTGGGTAGCTTTGAGGCTAGTAACTGAAGCTTTGACCAACCCAAATCTGAGCTCCAAAAATAAAACTGTGGGTTATTTTACCAGCAACAATGCGTTTTTTTTTTTTTTTCTGGAATAGCAATCCAGGACCAGAAGGCTGTGCAGAACCACAGGCCAATCCAGAGAACAAAAGAGAAGCCCCCTCTTTTATAGAGGAAAGGGGAGTAGTTGCGAGGGCTTTTATGAATAAAAAGTTTATTGGACTAAAATGGGACTTCAAGGTACAGTGCCTTTTCATTGGCTGAGCTGTGACGTCTCTCATTGGCTGGGCTGTTGCCAGGAGAGGAGAAAAACCTTTCTTTCTCCTGCCCGGGGAGTAAAGTAGCTACCTCAGTATCAACTTGGGAGGTGTTCCTGTTGGGTCTGCCCTTGATGACTGGTGGTGGGGTGTGGCAGCTTCCCCTGTTGGTCTCGCGACTCCATTCTAAACAAGGTTTCCTCTTATCGACTTCCACAAGCTATTATAGATAACAATAACCAAGGGATTCTATGTTTAGGTTTTTTCTTTCTTTACTTTTTTTTTTTAAGTAGGCGTCACGCCCAGCGTGGAGCCCAATGCAGGGCTTGAACTCACGACCATTCCCACCCTACCTCCACCTTTCATCCTTTCTCTCCCCAAGTCACATGGCTGCTCTAGCAAATTCCGCCTCGCTGACATCAACTAAAATCGGTTCTGCACACAAATTCCAATGGCGGGGTGAGGGTGGGGGCGGTTGCCAACACCGACAAGCAATGATTAGACACCAGCTGTAATGGAAAAACTCAATTTTCCACCCGTGTAGGGAAAACCCCAGTTCTTTCTTCCTATATCTTTCTCCCATGAGTCTACCTTTATTACTCGCAAAACACTTCACTTCTGATCACCAAATGTGTGGGTTTTTTTCCCCTCACAATATGCAATTTTTTGCAACCCCGGCTGGGTGTCCTACAATTTAAAAACAATTTTTAATGTTTATTTTTGAGACAGAGACAGAGACAGAACATGAGCAGGGGAGGGGTAGGGAGAGGGAGACACAGAATCTGAAGCAGGCTCCAGGCTCTGAGCTGTCAGCGGAGAGTCTGATGCTGGGCTTGAACTCAGAACTGTGAGATCATGACCTGAGCCGAAGTCACAGGCTTAAACCGACTGAGCTGCCCAGGCGCCCTGCGGGTGTCCTACAATTTAACTCAATGTTGACATTATCTACCTGGAGATAGTGTCACATCCCCCAGGTTAAGGGCTCAGTCCCACAAGAATGCTCCCACCCTGCCTCAGATGCCAATCTCAAGTAGTAGTAGGTCCCCAGGTTACCTACAACTTTTGTCCAATTTGGCTACAAATCAGAGCTTCCCATGACCCGCCCCTCAGGTTCGATTAATTTGCTAGAGTGGCTCAAAGAACTCAAATGTTTTGCTTACTATATTACCAGTTTATGAGAAAACGATGTAAGTCAGGGACAGCCAGATATAAGTCAGGGACAGCCAGGAAGAGACGCATAGGGCAAGATGTGTGGAAAAGGGCACAGAGTTTCCATGCCCTCTCCGGGAGCGCCACTCTCCCCAAATCTCCATGTGTGCGTCAACCTAGAAGCTCTCTGAACTCCATACTTTGAGGATTTTATGGAGGCTTCATCATGTAGGCATGATTGATCATTAATTCTATTTTCAGCCCTTTTCCCTTCTCAAAAGAATGGAGGGTGGGGCTGAAATTTCCAAGCCTCTTTTTTTTATGTATTTTTTTTTTGTTGTTATCATTGACTTTTGAGAGACAGAGACAGAGTGGAAGCAGGGGAGGGTCAGAGAGACAGGGAGACACAGAATCTGAAGCAGGCTCCGGGCTCCGAGCTGTCAGCACAGAGCCCGATGCAGGACTCGAACTCGCGAACCACGAGATCATGACCTGAGCCGAAGTCGGACGCTTAACGGACTGAGTCACCCAGGCTCCCCTGAAATTTCCAAGCTTCTAATCATGGTTTGTTCTTTCTGGTGACCAGCCTTCATCCAGGAGCCCACCCAGAGTCGCCTCGTGAGAACAAAAGGCACTCCTGTCACCCAAGAAATTACAAGAATCTCAGGAGCCCTGTGTCAGGAACAGGGGTTAAAGCCCAAATATCAGAACAAATGATGCTCTTGGTCCCCTTACCACTTGAAATCGCAAGGGTTTCAGGAGGTCTGTGCCGGTAACCCCGGGGCAGAGACCAATATATATTTTCTATTATCTCACAACTATGAATTCTGTATGCCCCAACTAACATGTTTATGATATTGAGTCTTCATATTCCTGAACATGGCGTGTCCCTCCAAATACTCAGGCGTTTTATGTCCGTCAATAAGAATATAAGTCTTTTTTTCTTAAGATTTTATTTTTAAGTAATCTCTACGCCCAGCGTGGGGTTTGAACTCACAACCCCGAGATCAAGAGTTGCATGCTGTACCGGCGGAGGCAGCCAGGCGCCCCAAGAGTGCAAGTCTTTATTGTGCTTAACACAGTGTCTTATAAATAGTTGGTCCACAATAAATATTTGTTGATGCTTATGTGATAAGGCTATCCTCGGGACTTAGAGATCAAGAAGGCAGGGCCAACCTTATGTAAAAGTAGGTCCAGTTTCAGGCAAGTTTGTATTTGCAATCTTGGTGTTTCACTTCTAAATCCTGACCTTCAACTCGGTGTCCCACATACACCCACACTCCCTTGTCAGCAACCCGCAAGCCTAGGGCAGAAGTGAGAAGCTGGATGTGCTAAATAAATGCTTGGCAGATTTCAAGCGGCCACGGAATTCTGGGAGCAGCAGCTGTCTAGGGAGTGTACTTGAGACGCCTTGCTGGGGATGTTCCGCCCCCAAGACCGACGGACAAGTTCCGCAAGGAGAGTGATCACAGAGGATGCGTATCTAAAACAGACACTGGGGGCGCCTGGGCGGCTCAGTCGGTTAAGCGTCCAACGGTCGATTTCGGCTCAGGTTATGATCTCACGGTTCGTGAGATCGAGCCTCGCGACGGGCTCCATGCCCAGCGTGGAGCTTGCTTAGGATTCTGTCTCTCTCTCTCTCTCTCTGCCCCTCCCCTGCTCACGCTCTCCTCTCTCTCAAAAATCAATCAATCAATCAGAAATAACATACTCCAGAGTGAAGTGTGAGTAGGGCACCCAGGAGAGGGACAGCCAGGGCTTGAGTCTCTGAAAATCCAGGAATTACCTACCCTCCATGACATCCCCATTTGTACCGGACAAGGGCTGGCCTCGTGCGCAGAGAGGGAGCCCGTGCATTCCTCTGAGTCCTGCCCCGGGCGGCCGTGCGGGCTGCTATCCAGAACCTCTGCAGTAGCCAGGTTCCCTGTCATGTGTTTACTCCTCGGTGCTCCCATCATCACTTCAGTTCTGTCGCTCTTCCCTGAGCTGGGCAAGCCTCAGCCGCAGGGGTCGAAATGAAGCCTGTGGATGCGTCTTTCATCGGCTGCTGCGTCCCGCTGGCTTTGCTCACTGCTGTCTTCCTCGGAGGTCTCTCCAGTTCTCATTCATCACATCCCGGGGCCAGTCTCTGCCGAACCACTGCGATCCTGCGGAACACTGTTCAGGGGGACCAAGAGCCTGTTCTCTCCTTCCCTTGCAATGTCACTGATGAGCGGATACGTACTGCTCGGAGCCTCGTTTTCACAGCCTTCGTGCCTTCAGGTCAGAGGAACATCCATTCGTCACTAGGACAAATCCCTTGAATCGTGGCTTCCGGAAATGGGGTTGCAAAATTGTCCCTCGTGGAGCCGATTCTCAGCACCTGAAGAGGGCTGTTCTTAGCACTCGGAGCTCAGGGTCTCTATCCGTCTTGAAAGGGAAATGGTAACAGCGCTCTCAAAAGAATTGACATACTCCAAATCAATGGTGGATTAGTCACACCGGTGGTCCAGGCAAGGGGAAGTGGGAGGAATAAAGGTCCAAACGTATACAAGGTGGGACTCGGGAGAGACCACAGAGCCAACCAAGAGCTGACGTCCAGCTGCCAGTGCAGAAGTAAAGGTCCCCTGTGGCTCGAGCACACTGCCAGGGACCAACGGCACCCGGCTTAGTCGGTAGAGCATGTGACTCCTGACCTCAGGGCTGTGAGTTCAAGCCCCACGTTGGGCGTAGAGCTTACTTAGAAAGAAAGAAAGACAAGAAAAGAAATCATATCAAACCAATATACAACGGTCACTTTTGGGTGTCTGTACGGGAGCCGTCCCTCTCCTGCTCTGGGAACCTCTCTGACCCATCCACAGGATGGCCCCTGCATTGGTTTCCTAGGGCTGCTCTAACAAAGTACCACGGACTAGGTGACTAAAACTCCAGAAATGTATTGTGTTGCAGGTCTGGAGACTAAAAGTTCAAAATCAAGGAGTCATCAGGCCACACTGCCTCTAACACCCGCGCGGGGAGTCCTTCTTGTCTCTTCCTAGCTTCCGGTGGTTTGCGGGCAATCTTGGGTGTTCTGGGCTCGTAAGTGCATGGCTCCAATCCTTCGGGTTCACATGCCTTCCCCCCTGTGTGTCTCGCATGGTCTTAGCTCTGGCCGTGCCTCTGTGTTCAAGTTCCCCCTTTCCTCGAGGACACCAGCCATATTGGATTAGGACCCACTCTGTTGACTTCATTTCAACTTGATTACCTCTGTTAAAGACTCTCTCTGCAAATAAGGTCACATTCTGATGCACTGGGGGGTAAGACTTCAACATATCTTTTTTTGGAGGGACACAGTTGAGCCCATAACAGTCCCCCAGGAAACCATGCTTATTTATTTAAGTATTTTTTTAAAAAACTAAAAAAATTTTTTTTTACTGTTTTATTTTTATCTTTGAGACAGAGAGTCAGAGCATGAGCAGGGGAGGGGCAGAGAGAGAGGGAGACACAGAGTCTGAAGCGGGCTCCGGGCTCTGAGCTGTCAGCACAGAGCCCGACGCGGGGCTCAAACTCGCGGACAATAAGATCATGACCTGAGCCGAAGTCGGACGCTTAATTGACTGAGCCACAGGTGTCCCTAAAAAAATTTTTTTTAATGTTTATTTTTGAGACAGAATGCAAGTGGGAGAGGGGCAGAGAGAGGGAGACAGAACCCGAAGCAGGCTCTAGGCTCCAGCTGCCAGCACAGAGCACGATGCGGGGCTCGAACTCATGAACCGTAAGATCATGACCTGAGCGGAAACCAAGAGAGACGCTTAACCAACTGAGCCACCCAGGCGCCCCGAATCCGCTATCTTTATGCCGTCTTTCAGAGTGGGGCTGGCTACTGTCCCCTCACCCAACGATCTTGGCTGCTCAGGGTCCATGGTAGCTGAGAGGAAGAGGAAGGCAGCCTGACAGGCTCAGAAAAGGCTGGTGACACCTCGAGAAGCGACACCTTTTGAAAGTGGAGTTCTCCTGTTTCAATGCACAGAGCTTGCAACTTTTCTGTAGGCTAGAGATCATTTCCGAAATAAAAGCTTCCACTCTGAAACCATTTTAATTGCCTTCTGGAGACTTCTTTGCTCCTTGCAGGCATCTCTGGCCAGGAAGGGGAGGGGCAGCCCTGTGACGGGTAGGTGGGGGTGTTCCCTGGGGGTAAGGGAGCCCTGAGCTTTCTTTGCTGCTATGAGTTCATCTCCACTGCACACTGTGGGTTTCGAGATAAATCTGGTATTAGTCAATATAGGCCTTTTTGCCAGGGTACATGACGTTGGTTTCTAATAGAGGCAAAAATCTCCCAGATATGTGAGTGCCTCTCAAAAGTGCTACCCTCTGGGCCGCCTGGGTGGCTCAGTCAGTTAAGTGTCCGACTTCAGCTCAGGTCATGATCTCACGGTTCGTGGGTTCGAGCCCTGCGTCGGGCTCTGTGCTGACAGCTAGGAGCCTGGAGCCCGCTTCGGAGTCTGTGTCCCCCCCCCCCGCCCCTTCCCTGCTCATGCTCTGTCTCTATCTCTCAAAAATGAATAAAAGTTAAAAAATTGAAAAAAAAATAAAAGGAGGGGGCTCTGTACTCAGCACTGTGCTAGGAACTGGGGACACAGCAGAGGGAGAAACGGACAGCATCCATTCCCCACGGGAGCTCACAGTCTAGGTAGAGGTCAACAGTTAAGAACCATATACAAGAAGGGGCACCTGAGTGGCTCAGTCGGTTAAGCATCTGACTTCAGCTCAGGTCATGATCTCACAGTTCGTGGGTTCAAGCCCCACGTCTGGCTCTGTGCTGACAGTTCAGGACCCGGAGCCTGCTTCAGATTCTGTGTCTCCCTCTCTCTCTGCCCCTCCCCTGCTCACGCTCTGTCTCTCTCTTTCTCAAAAATAAATAAACATTTAAAAAAATTTTAATTAAAAAAAAAATAAAAGAATCTCATACAAGGGGAAAAAAAAAATCACATACAGGGCTGCCTGCTTGGCTCGGTTGGTAGAGCATGCGACTCAATTTCAGGGTCGTGAGTTCAAGTCCCACGTTGGGCATGGAGGCTACTTAAAATTTATTTTTTTTAACGTTTATTTATTTTTGAGAAAGAGAGTGAGCACGAGTGGGGGAGGGGCAGAGAGAGAAGGGGACAGAGGATCTGAAGCAGGCTCTGCCCTGACAGCCCCACGCGGGGCTCGAACTCACAAGCCATGAGATCGTGACCTGGGCCGAAGTCGGACGCTTAACTGACTGAGCCACCCAGGTGCCCCAGAGCCTGTTTAAGATTAAAAAAAAAAAATTGGGGCGCCTGGGGGGTTCAGGCAGTTGAGCGTCCGACTTCGGCCCAGGTCATGATCCCACACTTCATGGGTTCGAGGCCCGAGTTGGGCTCTGTGCTGACCAGCTCAGAACCTGGAGTCTGCTTTGGTTTCTGTGTCTCCCTCTCTCTCTGCCCCTCCCCCACTCTGTCTCTCTGTCAGAGAAGAATAAATAAACATTAAAAAATATTGTTAAAAAATCACATAAAGACATGTAAAATTATAACCACAATCAGGTCCAGGAAAGAGAATTCGCTGAGAACCCATAATAGGAGGAATTCTCAGGCCTTTTCTGAGGTAATAATCATAAGATCAAAGGATGAATAGGTGTTAACTAGACAGAGTGGAGGGAAGATTTGTTTCATAAAAAAAAGGGGGGGTGGTATGTGCAAAGGCCCTGTGGTAGGAGGTGGCTGGGCATTCACGAGGAACTGAAAGATGTCAGTGAAACTAGGGTCCTGAGAGCAAGAGGGACCTTGGGAATGATGGGGCTGGAGAAGAAGCAGAGCCAGACTACACGGGGCCTCAGAGGCCATGCCAAGAATTATGACCTTTATTTTGACAGGAAGAGAAACTATTGAAGTACTTTTGACAGGGGTGAGTAGAAGCAGGGAAACCAGTTAGACGGCCATCCAGAATTCCAGTCAGAAAGATGAGTGCACCGGTGAGAGTGGGGACAGAGACCCAAAGAAGATCCATAGCCACAGAACTTGTTGGTGGGTTAAGTAGAGGGGGTGAGAGCACAGAGTGCAAGTATGGAACCCACTAGAAGACAAGAGGGCCAGAGGTCTAGAGGTGAGCAATCGCGTTGAGTTGGAGAGACCTGCTGGAAGCCGAGCTATCCCAGCCTGATGGCAAGGCCCAGGCCGTGGACGGATTGCTTCACCGACCGTGAGGCTTCTTGTACTCCCGCTTTTAGGTAATTTGGCCTTAATAAAAGTCTGTTGGGGAACTGCCCTCGACAGGCCCCCTGGAAAAAAACCCATTAGGAAAGAAAATAAGGTTCCGCGAGAAATCGTGCGGCCTTACGTTTAGCCCTTGCCATCCCTTATGGAGGAAGGATAGCCTCATGCATTTGCCAGCAAAGGAGGCCGACAAAGGAGAGACAAATGGTTTTGAAAGCCCCACTCCGGTAACGAAGGAGTGTATCTCTGGGCACAGATCACTCCAACCCCTAGGCCCACTTGGCCCCCAGGAGGCATTCCAGATGATGACTGAACCTAGTCGGTTAAGGTACAGAATGCTCATTGGTTCCTAGGTGCATTGTCTCTCTGAGAATGTATAAGGCGTGGGTTTCTATTGGCCCCCTCCTGGAACCTCAGACCGAGGCGAACACTTTTGTTCTTCGAAACCACGAATGGTTCAGGGAAACAACTAAGAGGTCATGTCCCTGTAACTGTTCCACTTGAGGTGTTGAGAGATAAATGACCTTTCGTGAAAACAGCAAAGCAAATACTTTATAGATTATAGACCAACGTAGCTACGTAATAAAAACAATGAAAGAAATTAATCAATAAGCAAAGGGCAGGAGGGAACGTTACCAAAAAAACCAATCATGTTATTCCTTATTGGGCGATGACACAAAGGAACAAATTTAGAATTGGGTGATGCCAGAAAACATAGATGACGTATGCTACAAGGAAATCACTAGCTAATATAATGCCAAGTTTGCTACAATAAATCGGCCAGTTCAGCACACTGCTTTTGTCTGTGTCCATTTTTATTTTTTGTTTTAGTTTTTTAGTTTAGTTTTTTGTTTTACTTGTTTCCCGACGCTGTTCATCCTTCGGGAACCCCTGGACCTGCTGGGGCTGGACGCCGGCAGAGACCTCTGAAACATTCAGGCGGAGATGTTCGAGAAGCAGCTGGAGTCCTGGTCTGGCGTTCAGAGGCATGTTTGGGTCAGCCATATAAATCTGGGAGTCATGGGCACGTAGATGGTATTGAAACTGGGAAGGGCACAGAGAGGAGTCAGGAGGGAAGAGTACAGACGCAAGAAGAAAAAGCACTCAGGAATGAGGCTTGGGGTGCCACCTGCTTAATGGCCAGGGAGAGAAGATTGAGCCTGCGAAGGAGACAGAGAAGGAGCAGCCAGAGAGGTGGGAGGAAACCCAGGGGACGGTGGTGCCACGGAAGCCACAGATATCAGTAAGGTCAAAATCTGAAAATTCAGTATTTTCAGTAGAGGGCTGAAAAATGACTTTCAGGCTTGGTGACAAGGAGACCCTTAGTGACCTTGCAGATTGCTGTTTCTGTGGAGTGGCGGACTGGTGCGGGTGGAAGCAGGGGTGAGTGGGGAAGAAGTGGAGGGAGCGGGTATAGACGACCCAGGAAGTGCGGTTGTGATGGGGGCAGAGAAATGGCAGTGGCTGGGAAGGGGTGTCATGGGGTCGAGGCAGGGATTGTCTGTTTTGTTTTTCATGAGGGTCTTGAGCTGACTGTGATGCAAACTAGCTTAGAAACAGCAGAGGACAAGGGCACCTGGGTGGCTCAGTCTGTTGAGCGTCCAACTTCGGCTCAAGTCATGACTCACAGTTCGTGGGTCTGGGTCCCGCATCAGGCTCTGTGCTGACAGCTCGGCGCCTGGAGCCTGCTTCGGATTCTGTCTTCCTCTCTCTCTGACCCTCCCCCGCTCACGTCTGTCTGTCTCTCTCTCTCTCTCTCGAAAATAAATAAACATTAAAAAATAAAAAAATTAAAAACAGAAAGAAAGAAACAGCAGATGGTCGAAAGAGCTTGGACTTGACCTCGGTTTAAATCTCATGTCTGCCAGATGGCGCGAAGGTTAGAGGTCAGGCCCCGCAGCTAGCTGTAACCCCAGCTCCACACTCAGACTCCCCGGTGTGACTGTGGGCCAGTTACGTGCTGTGCCTCAGTTTCCCTCTCTGTCAAGTGGGTGTAATAACAGTACCCACCCCATAGGATGGCTGTAAGAAGTGAGATCATTCATGCAAAGTGCCTAGACCAGCGAGTGCCTGGTGCACAGTTAGTGCTTGTTATGTGTTAGCTGCTATTATTGTTGCTAGCTCATTGGCCTTGGCCGTGTCAGTTAACCCCCCCCCCCATCTGTCTTTCATCCTCTCATTTAACTTCTCTTTTAAAGTTTATTGATGTATTTTGAGAGAGGGAGAGGGTGCACGCATGCATGAGTGGGGTAGGGGCAGAGAGAGGAGAGAGAGAGAGAATCCCGAGAATCCCAAGCAAGCTCCCTACTGTCTGAGCAGAGCCCAATGCAGGGCTTGAACTCACAAACCACGAGATCATGGCCTGAGCTGAAATCAAGAGCCGGACGCTTAACCGACTGAGCCCCCTGGGGGCGCTCCTCACTTAACTCCTCACCGGTCCTCACTTGATTCCACGAAGGATTCAAAGCATCCGGTACATAATAGGTACGCAATAACAGTTCCCTTCGTTCTTTGCTACCCTATGAACCCTTACCATATGCTGAGCATGTTACCTACTACTTTAGGTACCCACTTAATTACTAAGACCACCTCATATATGAGGAAGGCGTGATATCGGGGAGCAATTATCCCTAGTATATAGATGAGGAAACGGAGGGTCAAAATAGAGTGCGACTGGCCCAAGGGCATATACAAAGTGGTGATGCTGAGACTGAAACTATTTAAACTGTTTCTTTCTGGGGCGCCTGGGTGGCTCAGTCGGTTAAGCCTCCCGCTTCCGCTCAGGTCATGATCTCGCAGTCCGTGAGTTCGAGTCCCGCGTCGGGCTCTGTGCCGACCGCTCAGAGCCCGGAGCCTGTTTCAGATTCTGTGTCTCCCTCTCTCTCTGACCCTCCCCCGTTCATGCTCTGTCTCTGTCTCAAAAATAAATAAACGTAAAAAAAAAAAAAACTTTCTTTTTCACATATTGATGGCTGTCGTTTGTTAAATTCAGGGACTGAGCCTCGAGGGCTATGTGGCTTCAGACCCAATCTCCTTGGGGGCTGGTGCTTCCTAGCCTTCCTCTGAGCAGGAACACTTTGCTGCCCCCTTGTGACTCATCAAGGTCTTACCTCCAGGTTTGGCTCCATTAAAAAAAAAAAAAAAAGTAACTGTCTTTTCTATGACAATAATTTCCTTCTAGGAAAGGTGTTGCTCTGGGAGAGACAGGCAAGGAAAACAGATGATTGGGGTTGACATTTTTTATTTTTTTTATTATTATTTTTTTTTTTTTTAATTTTTTTTTTCAACGTTTTTTATTTATTTTTGGGACAGAGAGAGACAGAGCATGAACGGGGGAGGGGCAGAGAGAGAGGGAGACACAGAATCGGAAACAGGCTCCAGGCTCCGAGCCATCGGCCCAGAGCCTGACGCGGGGCTCGAACTCACGGACCGCGAGATCGTGACCTGGCTGAAGTCGGACGCTTAACCGACTGCGCCACCCAGGCGCCCCAACATTTTTTATTTTTTAATACAGAGGAGCAGGGGCGCCTGGGTGGCTCAGTCGGTTAAACTTCCGACTTAGGCTCAGGTCCTGAGCTCCACTTCGTAAGTTTGAGTCACAGACGGGGCTCTGCACTGACGGGGCAGGGCCTGCTTCTCAATCTCTGGTCCGGCCTCTCCTCCCCTCCCCCACGCGCACGCATGCGCGCTCTCTTTCTTTCGCAAAAATAAATATTTCAAAAATACAGAGAGGGGAGACAAACACTGGTGCCTCTTCCACCAGCAGGGTTGGTGTGCCAGGCACGTGTTTCCCCAAAGGAAAAAGCGACACAGCAGCTGACCTTGGCGGAGGGGAACGTTCGGACAACCAATTCAGCCTGCAGAGCGTCCCCACTGCGGGATTTCTCCAAGTAGGGCTCCTAGTTTCCACACCCCCCCCTCTCCCCCCCCCCCCCCCGCCCCGCCTCAGCTCCCAGGAAAGCTGGTCCTGGTCCTGCATCTGTCCCCAGACCCCACGAGAAGGATCTGGGGGATAGATGGAAGGGCTGCCATCTCCTGGTTCTGCCCACCGTTGTTCCTATTCACCCGCAGCTGGCCCTGGCCCGCTGGGCACCTTGGCACTTCTAGAGGTCTTGCTTGCGGATGGGGGGGGGGCATGGAGGGGTCCAGGCAAAGCCAGGCCTCCTAGGGTGTCTGGTGTAGACACCCAACTGTCTTCCAGAGGACTTCCTTGAGACCGTTAGTCCGCTCCCCATGGAATCAAGATGGCGGGCAGGTAACTTGCTGTAATGTGCCGATGCCACTGTTACAAAGTGGAAGGTGCAGTGTGACTTCATTCGTGTCTTTCATATACACACAGGCATATAGTGTTTCACAGACACCCATGTGCACGTGTTGGTGCCTACCTACACACCAGGGGAAGTTACGTCAAAATATTAAGTGTTTAGGATCTACGATAGGGGACCGTGGATGGGTATTCTCTACACTCGCCCATATCTTCTAAATACTCTCTAGTACATGGGCACGAGATCCGAAAGCCCTGGCTCTTGATTGCATGCACCCTAACAAACCTGAGCCGCCATAGTTTCCGCCTGTGATGTGTTTAAAAAGCAAAATTCGATTGAGCAAACTTGAAGACCTGATTGGCTTTATTAACAATTCGTGGATTGAGCAGAATCCCACCTGGCCGATAGAAAGGAGCTCCGAAGAGCTACACAAAATGAAGGGATTTTATAGACCGAAGGGGACAGGAAAAGGAAATTTCTAGCAAAGAGAGGATCGTTTGAGGCAAGGTCACCTTCCTGTGGGGGGGACAGGAGGGGTTTATCAAGTGGATTACCTCACTAGTGCTGACCAGATGATTCCAGATTGACTGGTTAAAGTTTACATTCCTGGGACAGGCTGAAAGCACAGGTCCGTTAGGTATTGAGTCTTAGCTGGCTGATGTGGGGCTTAGCACAAATGACTCCATTCGGGGTCTGTTGTTTTTGCTTTTGCTTTTTTTGAATGGGTAGATTTTTTAAATTCAGTCTTGTTGTCTCTAAAAACCGTGATCAAATTTGTCCGATAGGGGGTACTAATTTTGGAGTTTGGAAATTACAGGCATTGTGGCTGGGAGAGGTTAGTGTCTCTTTCTAGAAAGTTTGGATAAGGGGCAAGGTATCGAGGTCAGTCCGGAAAACAGAGGAACTTCCCTAGTGAGGGGCTTCCAGGCATCCTGAGGACACCTACCCGGGGAAAGAAATGGTTCCCTCTTTCCCTCCTTTCTACCCCCTTCCTCTCTCCTCTTGGAGTTCATTCATTCATTCAGTCGCCAAACCTTTACCAAATGCTTAAAGGTTGTGCAGGACTACGCCCTGGGCATACAGGGCTGAAAAGACACAGTGCTTGCCCTCGGGAAGCTCGTGGTTTCCTGGAAAATTAAGACAAATTGCCTGGGAGTCAGGCATTAATTGAGGCACGCACAGGATGCCGTGGGGTCACTGCCTGGAGACCCGGGAGCGTCACGAAGGTGGTGCCCGTGGGGTTGGGTCTTGAAGGACGAGTAAGGGTTTTCCGGGAAGATGGAGAGGAGGAAGGCCCTTCGGAGCAGAGGGAGCAGTAGCAGCAAAGGCAGCGAGTTGCAATGGAGCATCGCAGGATTTTAAGCTAGGAGAGCAGCATGAGCAGAACGATTCATTCATCGACTCAGTATATGTGCCGCGTGCTACGCCAGGTGGTGAGGACCGCGGCAGTGAACACAGCAAGTCTTTAGACTCGTGGAGCTTACATTCCAGTTGGAGAGATCAACGTGGAGCAAAGGCAGAAAAATCAAGAGGGGGCGGGTCTACAGAGGGACCAGAAGAAGCTATTTTTTAAATTAATTAATTAATTACTAATTCATTTATTTTTGAGAGAGAGAGAGAGCAGGAGAGGGGCAGAGAGAGAGGAGGAGAGAATCTCAAGCAGGCTCCACGCCCAACACAGAGCCTAAGGCGGGGCTGGATCTCAAGACCGTGAGATCACGGCCTGAGCCGAAATCAAGAGTCGGACGCTTAACTGACTGAGCCACCCAGGCACCCCGCAGAAGATGCTATTTTAGACACGGGAGCCCTCCCTGACCGAGTGACATTTGAGCAGGACTGAATGAAGTGAGGGGGCAAGCCTCCTGAATCGATGGGGAAAGAGACACCAGGCAGCGAGGACTGCGGGTGCAAAGGCCCTGGGGTGGAAGCATGCTTGGCGTGGTCAAGGAACAGCAGGTGGGGTGGGAGTGGTGTTGGTAGGAGATGGCATGGGGGAGGTAGAGGAGGGCCTCGTGGGCCACACACGGCAAGGAGTGGAGATCTCACTCTAAGTGGGATAGGCATGTGCGCTGAGACTGCACGTTGGGGTGTGAGAGAGTGAGGCATTAGGACGACATAAAGGTTTTCACTCAAAGCAACTGGAAGGACGGAGACGCCATTAAAGGGTGAGGAGGAGACGGTGGGGGTGGGTGGAGCTCAGGAGGACTTCAGTCTGGACGTGGTAGGTTTGATGGGCCTGTTAGATCTCCAAGGGGAGCTTGTTGAAGAGGCAGCTGGATCTGTCCGTCTGGAACCCAGAGGAAAGTTCAGGGCAGCGGGTGTCCTTGCAGAGGGGACGTTTAAAGACCTGAGACCAGATGAGGTGCTTGAGGAAGTGAATGTACAGAGAGGTAGTCAAAGGCCCTACCCCCAGGGCTCTCCAACCTCCAGACTTTAGAGGATGGAGGGAAGAGGAGAAGGCAGAAGGCACCGAGGACTGACTGGTGAGATCAGAGACAAATCAGGAGAGCTGGGCGTCCCAGACACCAAGGGAAGCGAGGGTGGCAAGAACAGAGCGATCAGTTATGTCAGATGCCACCGAGAAGCCAGTAAGATGGGGACTTCAAACTCGCCATTGGATTTGACAGCAAAAGAGGCCATGGATGCCCCTGGCACACTCCTGCTTCATGGGCATGCGATCTATGCACTTGGACAGAGTCCTGTTCTCAGCAGGGTCCTGCACTTGCCTTAACGCTTTTCTGCAACCATCTTGAAATTCTTTTATTTATTTATTTGGGGGAGAGAGAGAGAGAGAGAGAGCGAGAGAGAATTCAAGCAGTCTCCATGTTCAGTGTGGAGCCCGGTAAAGGGCTCGATCCCACAACCCGGGGATCCTGACCTGAGCCGAAGTCAAGAATCAGACCCTAAACCGACTGAGCCACTCAGATGCCCCAACCATCTTGAAGTTCTTGAATAACTTTTTGTACTGGGTCGAATGATGGCCCCTCTCCTAAAAGATATGTCCACCCCAAATGTGACCTTATTTGGGAAAAGGGTCTTTGCAGATGTAATTAAGGTAAAGATGTTGAGATGAGATCAAATTAATGTGGGCCCCAAATTTAATAGCAGGTGTCCTCAAGAGAGAAAAGTGGGGGAAAGACCCACAGAAGGTGATGGAAGGATAGAGGCAAAGATTGGAGTGATGTATGTACAAGCCAAGGAATGGGACACCGTCAGGAGCTAGGAGAGAGGCGTGGAACAGGGTCTCTTTCAGAGTCTCCAGAAGGAATCCTCCCTGCTGACACCTTGGTTGCCCACTTCTGGCCTCCAGGACTAGGAGAGGATAAATTCCTGTTGTTTCAAGCCACCCAGTTTGCGGTAATTTGTTACAGTAACTCCAAGAAACAAATACACTTTTGAACAAGGGGCCCCACGCTTTTACTTTGCACTGGACCCTTCAAATTATGCAGCCCACCCTGCCTTGGCAAATGTGCATTCTGAGGCTTGGTTAAGTTTACTGGAATGTGTTCAAGAAACAATGGGAGGTGAGGAAGTAGAAACTGCCAGAAAAGACAACTCAAAATCCAGAGAGTCTTGCTGCAAAGGGGGGCATGGAAATGGGGTGGTGGGGGGATGGGGATATGGGGTCAAGAAGGTGTGTGTGTGTGTGTGTGTGTGTGTGTGTGTGTGTTTAAGTAGGCTTACACCCAGTGTGAAGCCCAGTGCAGGACTTGAACTCACAACCCTGAGATAAAGACCTGAGCTGAGATCAAGAGTTGTATGCTTAGAGTGCCGGATGGCTCAGCTGGTTAAGCGTCGGGCTCTGGGTTTCAGCTCAGGTCACGATCTCACAGTTCGTGGGTTTGAGCCCTGCTCTGGGCTCTGCGCTGACAGTGCGGAGCCTGCTTGGGATTCTCTCTCTCCTTCTCTCTGTCACTCCCATGCTCGCTCTCTATCCCTGTCTCTCTCAAAATAGATAAAAATTTTAAAACATTGGACACTTAACCCATGAGGCGCCCCAGGTTGTGGGTGTTTTAAAGAAAAGAAACAGGGGGTGCCTGGATGGCTCAGTCATTTAAGTATCCAACTTCAGCTCGGGCCATGATCTCACAGTTTGTGTGTTCCAGCCCCGTGTCGGGCTGTGTGTGTGTTGACAGCTCAGAGCCTGGGGCCTGCTTCGGGTTCTGTGTCTCCCTCTCTCTCTGCTCCTCCCCCACTCATGCTCTGTCTCTCTCTGTCTCTCTCAAAAATAAATAAACATTAAAAATTTGAAAACATAATTTTTTTAATTAATAAACTTTTTTTTAAATTAAAAAACAATAAAAAAAAGAGCGCAAGGAAACATTACAGTATACTTGAATGTGGATGGCAACGTTCCATTGCAGGGAAGGGGTTAATAATGCAGGAACAATAGGGGACACTTGCTGAAGCAAAGTCCTTGAGTACTTGTGAAACTGAACACAGGAAACCTTATTTAAAATGGAGTGGGGACGGGTGCCTGGGTGGCTTAGTCGGTAAAGCATCCGACTCTCGGTTTCGGCTCAGGACATGATGTCACAATTCATGAGTTCAAGCCCCACCAGGCTCTGCGCTGACAGCGGGGAGCCTGCTTGGGATTCTCTCTCTCTCTCTCTCTGTCCCTTACCTTCTCTCTCTCTCTCTCAAAATAAATATAAATAAACATAAATATAATAATAAAAAAGTGAATGGAGTCGGGAGGCCAGAAGGGGGAGCTCTAATGCCCTACCACTCCTCATCAACTGCAGACCCAACACCATCAAGGGTACCTGGCCTCCTTGCCCGGCAACAAGCTCAGCCAATAAGAAAGTAGCACAGCCCAGCCAATGAGAAACCGCCACCTCCCTGAACTTTCAGTTTCCTCCAATAACTTTAGTTCAAAGCAGCCCCTTCCGACTTCCTCTTTTTCTCTATAAAGTAACATTCCTCCCCTCCCCCGCTTTTAAAAGATTTTATTCCTAAGTAATCTCTACACCCACTGTGGGACTTGAACTCACAACCCCAAGATCAAGAGGCCCGTGCTCCTCTGACGGAGCCAGCCAGGCGCCCCTCCTCTCCTTTGATCTCTCTCCTCACTTGGCTCTGTTTTGCACCCCCCCCCCCTTTGCAGGCCCCGAGTTGTAGTGACTCTGTTTCCAAATACATTCATTTCACTGGTATAAAAGGTAGCTGTTTTACTTTGAAGGTCGACATCCTTCAGAGGAGAATCCGTGGCAAGTTTTGTCTGTTCACACACACACACACACACACACACGCACACACACACCATGTTTTAATCAGTGTTTTTGTGTCTTACTTGCATTGGTGCATCCACACCACACAGCAGCACCAGGACGGCACCAAAATGCTTACCAACAGCGTTCCTGTCCATGGTCTCGTCTGAGCCCCACAAAAGGCCTATGAGGCAATAAAAATAGTTCCTTTCGTGTCCATTTTTTTTCAGATGAGAAAACAGAGGCTCTGAGAGGTTAAGGAATCGCCCCAGGTCACACAGCTGGTGACGGGCAGACAGCCCTAGGGCTGCGATCACAAGGGGTTCTTAGCCTCTCTCCCCGGCTGCCCGTTTTGAGCCAGTCTTCGAAGTACGAGGAATGTGGGTAGCAAGTTCCTGAGACATGTCCACTCACAAGTTTGGAGACCAACGTCTCTGTGGGGACTGGCGGCTGCTTCTCTCTCAGCAGTGATCCAGGCCAGCCCTTGGCAGGACTCCCTCCCTAGAGGTGGCGTCAGAGCCGTCCAGCTGGCAGCCAGCCAGGCTCACAGAGCGGACCCGATTGGAGTCAAGACCCCTGTGAAGGGCGCTGTCGGCACACGGGGTCCAGCAAGCTCGGGAGGGACAGACGGCACAGGCGAGGGCTGCCTCGAGAAGCACGAGAATCCTCCACGGGGCCGCTGCGCAGGGGTGGGCAAAGAGGGGAGTGGAAGAGTGCCTGGGGGGCAGCGGCCGTTGAGTTGAGGCTGTATCAGGATGGCAGTTCGAGGTGCTGGTTGAAGGAAGGAAGTGACAAGCCGAGCTGAGTGGGAGGAGTGGGTAGGAGGGCAGTCCAGGCTCTGGAGAAAACAGCATGTGAACCTTCCTCTTTGACATTGAACTGAGCAGAAAAATGTCACTTTAGGGCCCGGAAATGGCCGAAGGGGCGCAATACTGATTCCCACCGCAGCCTCCTCCCCTCTCGGGAGCTGGGGCCGTAGGACACGGTGGTGAGACTCGTGCCGTCCCAACCTGGTGACACATAGACTTGGCACTCGGTGTTCAGTCACCGAAGTCAAGATCAGGAGCCCCGAAGTCCCATCCCTGGAGGAGCTGCGTGGCCCAGATGCTTCAGGGGGCCAGGCGACAGACAGGGCCAGGTGCGGGGCACCTGTTACAGCCCGTCAGGCAGGAAGCAGGGGGAGAGGGGCGGGCTGGATCCTGCTCCCTGAATGACAGCTGAAGAAAGCAAGCCCCAGGGAGAGGACAGAGGAGCCCGTGGCCCGCCAGGGAGGTCAGGGCTGAACCGGGATCATAAAACAAAACCAAATCCGGCTCCCATTAACTGGAGGCTTGCCATGCCACCCACCTACAGTGCTGTTATAAGCATGAAATACAATAAACTATGATATCAATAATAGTAAGAATAACCGCCTCCTTGCATTGAACACCTGCTGTGTGCCAGACATTGTCCTAAGCGCTTTTACAGGCAAGAAAAGAACTCCTTTGATAGTCACCACCACCTTGAAAGTAGATTTTATCACTGGTATCACCCTCCTTCTATAAATGGGGAAACTCATTCGTGTAACATGAGACAGAGGGCCCGGTTTTTGCAAAGAGCCCAAGGGTTCCTGGATGGCTCCTGGATGGGGGCTGGTGGGAAAGACCAAGCCATAATTAGAAGGTTGGAATTTTCAGCCCACTACCACCCCACCCCCATCCTCCAGAGAGAAACAGGGTTAATAATTAATGATGCCTGCACCAGGCAGCCTCCGTGAAATCCCAGTGGTAGGGGGTTTCGAGAGCTTCCTGGTGGTGAACACATCCACATCCACACCAGTAGAGTGACACATCCCAGCCAGCTTCAAGGGGACAGAAGCTCCTGTACTCAGGACCCTCCCAGTTCTCCCCCTATGGATCTCTGTCCATCTGGCTGTTCACCTTGTTAAACAACAAAATTTCAACAGAGTACCTTTAAAGATCAAATTGGGTTTCTTCAATGATGCATGAATCAGGCAACATCCCATCTGAAGGATAGAAAGGAGCTCCAAGGATCTGTACAAAACGGAAGGCTTTTTCAGGCAGGAAGGGAAAGAGATCAGTAAAGGGCAGATTGCCTCGCCTTTCTTTGGGGGGCAGAAGGGATTTACGTGGCAGATTACCTCCCTAGTGCTAACCAGGTAGTTCCAGATGGACTGGTTAAAAGTCACATTCCTGGGAGACACTGAATCTGTAACTAGGTCAGGTATTAAGTCTTGGTTTGCTGACATGGGGGTTAGCACAAGTGACTCCATTTGGGGCCTGCTGTCTCCTTGTGAGCAATCCATATCCTCCATCATATCCTTTCATAGACTAGTAAACATAAATGTTTCCCTGAGCTCCTGTAGCAAATTAATCTAACCCAAAGACGTTGTTACCTGTGATCTATAGCCAGTTGGTCAGAAGCACAGGTAACAACCTTGCATCACAGACTGACATCTGATGTGTGTGTGTGTGTGTGTGTGTGTGTGTGTGTGTGTGTGTCTGTGTGTGCGCGCGCACGCGGGGTGCAGCCTTGTGGGACCCAGCCCTTAACCTCTGGGATCTGACGCTATCTCCAGATAGATAGTGTCAGAATTGAATTAGATTGTAGGACCCCCAGCTGGTGTCACAGAGAATTGCTCGATGTGCAGGAAAACCTCCACACATCTGGTGACCGGAAGGGAAGTGTTTTGTGCGAGCAGCAAAGGAGACTCACAGGGAAGAAACACAAGGCAGGGGAAGAACTGGGTTTTTCCCTTCGTACCGTGGAGGGAGGAAAAATAATTTTCCCTCTACTCTTCAGCATACGTGGCTCAGACGCCCCTGTAACAAAAAGACAAAACAAACAAAAGTTTAATAACATGTATCCCTCCTGTGTACGTGGGAGAGACCCAGGAAAACTGAGTAAGTCCCCCAAATGACCCAAACCACCGCCTTAAATAACTCCAGTTAAAGACAAAAGATGTTGGGCTGGGGGGACAGAGGGGAGTAGCTACAGAAGGAATAACCCTAGTCCCTTTTCCTTCTGTAGAGACTGAACGGTGTTTTGACAGTGGAGATTTGCAACAGGATGTCACCTACCTCCATTTTGACCTCAGGCGGTACTCCTTAACTGATTAAATTCTTTCCGGCTTATCCCTTAGCTCAGGCAAACCACCCCGTGGGCAGAGCATCCCCTGATGGGAACTGAAACTACCCCCTCAAGCAGCGAGGGCTGCCCCGAGCCACCAAGACCCCCACCAGTCACTGACCCCAAGACGGTGATCGACCTGACCTTTCTTGCCCACCTGCACATACCCACTGACCTTCATCCCACATTTTCCTTATATGAACCTGGAAGGATTTTCAGCACTTCGGAGACAGTCCTTGAGTCACTGTCACCCTGGTGTTTGCCTCACTGAAATAAATTCCTTTCTCGTCTCCCCACCACTCCTTGCTCTGCCTTTGGATTTTGGAGCGGCGGAGCCTGGTCTGTTTGGGACCCCCGGAGCCAGGTGGTCTCGTACTCCTGAGCCCCGGTTACCAAGAGCTAAGGGGCCTGCTCCTGAGTGATCTTGCCCCACTGATGAGAACAAGAGGCGGGGGGGACATGTCGCCAGAGGCTAGAAGCCCCATCCTGTCGGATCTGTTGTCTTCAGGCAGCAGAATGGAGCCTCCCCCACGCTGGGCCTGGGGCGGGGGTGGGCGAGAATGCTTGAGAAAGACTCTGTGTAGGTTTGCTATTTGTTAACTCCAATCTGTGTGATGGTGTTATTCCAATCCCTTAGCCAAGTGAGAAGGACGTGGCTCCTTCCATGTCTACAAGGACAGATTCCCAGGACAAGTCTTAGGAGGCCTAAGGCAGCCTTGCCCAGGATATCAGCCCACAGGGACACTGTTTCTATAGCTGGAGAGTCCACACCTTCCATCCCACAGAGGCCTGGCTGAGCAGCTGGGGGACCTTGGCTCCCCCAGTAAGAAGTCAACTCTGTGAGGCAAAATGCTCTATTTCTCTATTCCCAGCCCTTAAAACAACCCAGCAAGGGGCGCTTTGGCGTCTCAGTCGGTTAAGCATCTGACTCTTGATTTCGGTTCAGGTCATTATCCCAGGGTCATGGGATCGAGCCCAGTGTTGGGCTCCTCACTGAGTGTGGAGCCTGCTTGGGATTCTTTCTCTCTGTCTCTCTCCCTCTGCCCCTCTCTCCAGCTCTTTCTGTCTGTCTGTCTGTCTCTCTCTCTCTCTCTCTCTCTCAAACAAACAATAAAAACAACCCAACAAAGGGTAGGTGCTACATAAACATCATGTGTCAAGTGCACGGGGCTGGGGGAGGGGTGGGAGCAGGAAGGGGCGCAGTCCTGGAGGCCATCCGCAGATGGGAACCCTAACAATGGCTTTTGGCACTTAGCTGAGTCCTTCAAACCTCTTCTGTTTACTTCCTGGAAGCCGTTGCCACATTATCATTTTTAATGGATTTCATTTTTATTTCTTTTAAATCCCACAAAAGTGATATAGGAATACAGTTTCCTTGGGGAAAAAAGGCAAACATTACAGATATGACTAAAGTCTTCCTTGACACCCCTTCCCCATCCCCCCGCCCACTGGGAAGTAACCCTAGTTATCACGGCTGCCTTGGCTTTGGTGTGATCCTTCGGAGACGGCTCTGTGCATTTGCATCCATTTGCATGCATATATGCAAAATAGAATGGTGCCTAGTGGGTGTTCTTTTACATAAATTAGATCACACTATTCTTGTTGCCCTGCAACTTGCGTTTGTCACTTACCAGTCCGTCTGGGAGGTTACCAAACATTTATTGAGCACTTACCTGTGCCGGGCACCGTCATAGGAGCTGGAGAGACCTCACCACACAAAAATCCTGCCCTCCTGGAGCTTCCTTTCTAACGGTCAATAATAATCATATTCAGTGAATAAAACATATCGTGTGCTGGGTGGTAACGAGTCCTAAGGAAAAAATAAAGCAGGGAAGGGAAAGGGGGAGGGAGGAGATGGTGGAGGGGGGGAGAGGGGGCTGCATTTCTAAGTAGGATGGCCAGGAAAGGCGTCACCAAGAAGATCTCAAGGCGGTGGGTGAGCAAGCAAGCAGACCAGATATCTGCAGAAAAGAGCATTCCAGGCCAGGAGCGTATATATATATATATTTTTTTTTAATTTTTAACGTTTGTTTATTATTGAGAGATGGAGAGACACAGAGCATGAGCAGGGGAGGGGCAGAGAGAAGGAGAGACACAGAATCCGAAGCAGGCTCCAGGCTCTGAGCTGTCAGCACAGAGCCGGACGCGGGGCTCGAACTCACAAACTACGAGATCACGACCCGAGACGCAGTCGGTAGCTTAACCAACTGAGCCACCCAGGCACCCCGCTGTCCAGTATATATTTAAAGCCATGGTCGGCATGCGACCACTAGGAAACACTAGGAAAGAAAAGAGATCTGGGGTGCCTGGGTGGCTCGGTCGGTTAAGCGTCCGACTCTTGGTTTTGGCTCAGGTCATGATCTCACAGTTTGTGAGTTCAAGCCCCGTATCAGGCTCTGCGCTGACGGTGCAGAGCGTGCTTGGGATTCTCTCTCTCTCAACGAATAAATAAACAGTTTTGAAAAAGAAAAAGAAAAAAGAAAAGCCAGGAGACTGTGGTGTCCTGGAGGGAAGGAGAGGTCAACTTTATTGATCATGAGGAGGGGACAAGTCAGGGAAGATGGGGAAAACTGATCCTTGGGTCTGGCGGCATGTAAATTGTCAATGACTGCACAGGAAAAACCCTCAGTTTTCTTCCTTCCTATGTAGGGAAAAACCCAGATCTCCCCTGTGTGCCTCCTGTAGCTTCACAGACAACACTTCACTTCTGACACTTCTGGTCACTAAATGCCTTTCCCCACACCCACACACAATTCAAGGACACCAGCAGGGGGTCCAAGACTTCTACTCAATTCTGATAGTATTTACCTAGAAATGGCATGAGATCCCACAGGTTAACAGCGTAGGCCCAGAAGACTGCCCCCCAACTCCAGGTGCCAGTCACAAGCCCAGGCTATCCCCTGTATTCCTGACCTACCGGCTATGGATTGGAAGTTCCAATAACCTCTCCCCCGTCTTGGGTTCGATTAATGTGCTAGGGCAGCAAACAGGACTCAGGGAAACACGTTTACCAGTTTATTGAAGGATATGATAAGGGATCCAGATGAACAGTCAGATGGAAAGATACATACTACGACTGGGATGACCAATTATTAGCTCTGTTCCCAGCCCCTGTGCCCGCTCTGGAGGATGGGGTTGAAGCTGAAAATCCCAAGTTACTAATCACGGCTTGGGCTTTCTGGTGACCAGCCCCCACCCAAGAGCCATGTAGGACCCTATGCGGAGTCACTCCAACAGCACAAAAGATGCTCTTAATGCTCCTATATTAGGAAATCACAAGGGTTTTAGGAGTTCGGTGCCAGGAACTGGGGGCAGAGACCAATATATATTTTGTCTATTAACTCCCAAGGATCTTAGCGTACCAAGGTGGCTCAATCAGTTGGGCTTCCGACTTTGCTGAGCTCATGAGTTCTAGCCCCACATCGAGCTCCCTTTGGATCCTCTGCACCCCGCTCTCTGCCCCTCCCTCACTCACACTCTGTCTCAAAAATTTTAAAAACATAAAAAAAAAAAATTCACAGTGATCTTAAGAACTACCTTGGTGGAGTGGTGGGGGCAAAGGCCAGATTGGAGTATGTAAAAGAGAGGGTTTGGGGAGAAAGACAGCAAATGCAGGCAGCTCTTTTGAATGGTTTAGAAAAAGGGAGAGAAACGAGGTAATCGCTAGAGGAAATCGTTTTTTTCTTCACTTGGAGAATAAACAGCCTATTGGTGTGCAAATAGAAAAGACCCAGGAGAGGAGGAAAAATTGATGATGCAGGAGCAAGGGGCCAACTGCTATCCAGTGCAGAAGGAGAACACGCACAATCCCTTATGGTAACAGCACTGCGTGGAAACTCAGTATAGAATCTTTAACCCTAAAGGTTGGAAAAGACCTGAGAAGTGATGCACTCCAGCTTTCTTCTGTATGCAGGAATTCCCCCATGAAGCCTCCCAGAAAATCCTGGTCTGACCTCTGCTTGAACGTCTCCGGTGATGATGAACTGGCTCCTTCTCGAAGCAGCCATTTGCATGTTAAGCCCCCTCTGTCGGTTAGGTAGCTCTTCGGAATTGTATTGCGCCAAAATCGGCCTCTCGGTCAATTTCACCCACTGGCCCGCCCTCCGTGATCCGGCGCCACGGACACTCACAGTGATATACATTGCCACGAATTTTGCAGATTCCAAGCGCTCTTTTAATAGACCGCCTCTCACGGAATCCTCACAACAGCACAGTGAGGAAGGTATTAGCCTCCTCCTCGCGCCAATGGGGAAACCGAGGCTCAGGGAGATTCAGTGACTTACCAAAGGGAGCAGGCTTGGTAGGTTGCAAAGCCATGGATTCAGCTGGGGGGAGGGGAGGGTTCTGAGTCCAAAGCCCACTCCCTCCTCCATCTCTCCCACGGACCAGCCCTTCAGTATTTTAAAGGCAGCTGTCATGTTCCCCCATGAGTCTTCTCCTCCTTCAGCCAAACATTCTCAATTTCTTTCAACCATTTCTCATCAGGAGTCCCTTCACTCCTGGCCACTCCCACTAATGGTCTCCCAAATCTGGGTACAATATTCCAGGTGGGGTCTGGCCGGCTCCATGTGGAGCAACCTTCTTCTGCCCCACCCCTTTTGCTGTGGCTACTGTCCCGCTGTTCCTGCAGCCTGGAATCAGATTCCTGCCTTGGTAACGACGCCTCGTCAATCTGGTGTCTTACTCATTTTTCACTCATAAATAGGAATAATTTGCATATGTGTTTGGTCTGTTTTGTTCCTTTACAAAATCTTCAGTCCCCAGGAGCCCTGAAAAACAAGTGTTACATGAGCACAGAAGGAGATGCCCCGACACTTAATTATACTTTGAAATGTGTGAAGTGTGAAACCGACCCTACCCACTTGCTACATTAGGCATGTGGGTCCTATCTGTCTTTGGAAGGAGTGTGTCCTCCCCCTGGATCTCGATGAATGAAACCATGTCGAGCTGTTGCCTCCCGTGTGGATTTCCAGCAGCTCTGAGCGTCTGGCAGGGAGGAAACAAACCAAGTGACTATTCTTCCCAGCCCGCTCTTGCCAAACTGGCTGCCAGGGGACCCTAGGAACACAACCCCTGATGATGCCAGCTGGCCAAACTGGAACTAGTGGCCACGTTGGGGCACATTCTTTCTTGTGCCTTAAGGAAGCAGTCAAACTCCCCGAGGAATGGGAAGCACCCCCGAATAGGTCATACTGAGCTGTAGGCTTGCGGGTCCTAGAGCACCCAACGGGCATTTGACCCCGAACCCTCCACTGTCCTGCCAGGGCCAGGCAGGGTTGTTTTCCTTCAAGGGGTTGACAACCTCTGGCATGCATGCCAAAGTAGGCTTGCAAATCCATTAGCACTGGCACTGGGACCAGCTGCAAAGCTCTCTCCCTCTCCCTTCCCTTGCTGTTTGTGGGCACCGCTAGGCATTCACTGGGGGAGCTGGCCCAGGGACAGGGTCTTGTCTTAAGAGCCTGTGCTGAGCTCGAGGCCCTCCTTGCCCCCTCTACCAACCCGAACCACACCCCAGCGCATCAGACAGAAAGATCATGCTCTAAGCGGACCAATTGTGAGAAACTGTCCACACCTGCCCTAACCGATAGGTGAAAACAGAGTGTGGTTTGCTTCCAGAGCCACAGAATGCACAGGTGAGAGCCACAGTCTCCATGCCACCAAAGGCACAGAGCCTGTTTCTTAATCTCAAGAGCCAGAACAGATGACAACGAAGCATGATACAAAATAAACCCAGGGGCACCTGGGTTGGTTTAAGCGTCTGACTCTTGGTATCGGCTAAGGTCATGATCTCACGGTTAGTGAGATCGAGCCCTGCATCAGGCTCTGCACTGTAAGCATGGAGCATACTCAGGATTCTCTCTCTCTCTCTCTCTCAAAATAAATAAACTTAAAAAAATAATCAACATGATCCCTTGAGCCCATAGCCCCTTCCAGCCTCTACTATGGGGCGCCTGGGTGGCTCAGTAGGTTAAGCATCTGACTCTTGGTCTTGGCTCCAGTCATGATCTCCCGGTTCATGAGTTTGAGCCCCACATCGGGCTCTGCGCTGATGGCACGGAGCCTGCTTGGGATTCTTTCTCTCTTTCTTTCTGCCCCTCACCTGCTTGTGCTCTCTCTTGCTCTCTCTCAAAATGAGTGGGTAAACTTTAAAAAAGAATAATACACCCCAAACTGCTTTATGTTGAGATCTCACCAGATTCTGCCCACTTGAGTCAGAACAATGTTCAAGTGAACTCAGCCCTCACAGGGGCCACTGAAACATTTGAGGCCAAGACTTGGAGGCCTTGAGTCATTTTTGAAGATGCCACGGGCCCAAGCAGGGAGCTATTGTCCCTCGTTTACTTCACATAAGAGGCAGCTGTGGTCTCCCAGAGGAGCCACCATGGAACGTAGGGCTGAGTGTACTTCCAGGAAAGGCCTCCAAGAGGCCTTTTCTCTCCCCTGTTGGGCTTCCCCATGTCTGAGATCTCTACCATTAGAGCCGCTCCTTCACGTTAAGGCACCGAAGGTCCTTTGTGTTGATATGGCAAATATTTCAGAATATAGGCTATTGGCTAAACATCTGCCCCTTGAGCCACACTGCCCGGGTTTGAATCCCAGCACCACCACATACTAGCTGTGCAATCTTGGGTGAGTCGCTTAACCTCTTCACTTCTCTGCGCCTCAATTTTCACACGTCGAATGGAGGCAACAATGGGAAGGTCAGTTTGAGGATTCAATGAGCAAATACATGTGAACAGGGGAAGTGCTAGATGTTAACATCATGACGGGCTCAGATTGGGAAGGGCCTTGAATGCCAGGCTAAGGAACAATGCGGGCTCAGGTTCTGCCTGGTTCCCAGAGCCTAGTCCTCCCCAGCCCATGACTGGGGATAGTTTCTGAGGATCATGCAACCCTCCAGCTGTGAGCTCAGCTCTGCCCCAGGCTCTAAGCCAGAGGGACATCAGTGGCCCCAGCTCAGCACTCTGGGGCTCTGCCTGGGGTCACCCTTGCTGCTGGGCCAGTCCTAACTCCGGCCTTCGGCTCTGATAACTGGGCAGTCCCCTTGGGTCCATCATGCTTCAGTTCTGGCTGCTAAATCACTGCCTTTCCCCCCAAGCTTGCTTTGGGGACCTTTCACCCAGGTAAGAAATTGAGACATAAGGCACTGAGAACCATTTGGCTGCTAGCAGATTGGGTGGGGTGTTCCAGACCGCAAGGATTCCGTGAGGGGAAAACTCACTTCACAATCTAGTTCAAGTTCTCAGTTCCTCAGAGCACTACCAAGCGAGCCTTTGAAATAAAAATGATACTGGATCTTTAAAGGCAGCGTCATTAACATCTAAAGCCAACCGCCTCATTCTCTTTGGGGAACCCCCAAAAGGAACAGGGTCAGGCCCTTATTGGCTTTCACAAACCCTCAGCATCAGGTTCAACTTGGGAACCTTGATTCGTCGCATCATTCCCATAATCCGCTCTCAAAAAGACAGCCCATGGGCATGGATGGTGCACAGGATTTGTTTATACCAGTGCTTCTCAAACGATCTGTGGTGAAAGATAAGTTATTTATCTTTTTTTTTTTTTAACTTCCAATCTGTCACAAGCGGATACTTCTGTAAAATTAAAAAAAAAAAAATGAATCATGCGCTTAGACGCCGCAGTGATATCAGATTTCCGTAAATGCTTCTAAGCTCTCAATTTCTGTTCTTACGCTGTCGGACTGGCGTCAGTCCACAGACCGCACCATTCTAGGCCTCTCTGGATTCCATCTGCTCAGCGAGGAGTTGCTGACGGCATGCTTAACGGACTCCCCAAGAAAGGCTGGCTCTGCTGCGATCGTGTCCGTTCCCTGCCCAAAGCAATGATGGAAGGGAGGCCAGCCCCGGTGGATCTACCACTCGCTAGCGGCCATGTGACCTTGGACAAGTCGCTTAGCCTCTCTGAGCCTCTGTGTCTGCATCTGTAAAACGAGTACCTCTCTTGTGAGGCTGTTGTTGGAATTCAATGGGGTATAACACGTGGAAAGCAGTTGTTCCGGTAACCGGCATGTTGCTGACTCTGTGTGCTCACTAAAGCGATATCATCTATGGGGCAGTGAGACTACATACTGGTCGAGAGCCCGGCTTTAGGAGTCATTGCACGTTTGGCTTGGAATGCCAGCACGGCCACCTGATCTATTTGTCACCTGTAAATGGAAATGACACCCGGACCTACCCCCTAGGGCTCTGAGGAGGGTTCAGCGCTCAGCTCCGCGTCTTACAGGCGGTCAGTGCCCAACGCCTGGTAGTTAGATTCCAATTCGGCCCACATCCTCTCTCCAACCCTAACCCCTGCTCTGCCATCGACCACCCGGAGGGAAACGTGCCCTCAGCTGAGAAAATAAGATTTGGCAGTCACCATTCTGGCATCTGAAACCAGAAACTATGCGTCGCCGAATCAGCCAGAATTTTTTGGTTGTAATTGAGGGAGCATGGGCATTGGAGCCAAACAGACCCGCGTGAATACTGGTTCCATGGCATATTGGCTGTGTTTCCTTGAGTCGGTGGCTTGAGCCGTCAGCACCTCAGCTGTCCCACGTGTAACATGGAACCAAGGCGATGAACCAGTTGTCTCCAGGGTGGGACAGGATGATTCACTGAGGTGTGGGCAGAAAATAGCAGAACTTCTGTTTAAATTTATCTTGTGACAAAATCATAAGAGAAATTCAAGTGTAATGTACACACCACACGGGTTGACGCTGGCACCCTCCACCATCCGGTCCCTTTGTAAGATGGTCCCTGATGGATATCCTGACGGAGGAACAAGAATTCCGCGACACAGAAACACTGATGGTGACGCCGGCCCCCTTTCGTTTTATTTTCAGCTTATTGCAAAGTTCTGCAATTTCTGTGTCGGGCTGTGAATTTACAGATTATATCATCTGGTTTTAACTAAACCGGTCCTCCCCAAATGGAAAAGTGGCTTGAAAAGATTCCTACAAAACCGCAGCCTGAATGAAGATAATATAAAGAACAGAAGTACAAATGGGCAAAGGAAAATGGCAGAACTAATTCATCTTCCCTCCTCGCGTGACCTTCTCATCCGGCCCCGTCGCAAAGTAACAGCAACAACCCGTTGGTTCTGATAAGAAATCAGCCAAAAGTATCAATTTCTTGATCTGGCTGCCGGCGGTGAATTTGTCAAGCTGTATGTCCTACTTGTTTCCCGTTTACATTAAAAAACTGGGCATCCACAACAAAGTTAAACCTCTACTACTTTTCCGGCAATGTTTAACATCACGTGAGTTTCAACACAGCACTCTGTTAAGTCTCACTAAATGTAAAGATACATGTTTAGAAGCTGCGTTTGGAGTTTCTTGCTAAATAATGAGAGACAAAAGTTCGCAGATCCTTTTGGTTTTGAAAACACTTGTTTTTCCGGTCCTGGTAAGAACTGGTCAAAACAAATCCATGTGAAATAACACAGTGACAAACTAAGATTCATTGTTTTGTCAGCAAATACTATCGGAAGGCATCTAGAGGCCATTGCTGAAGAGTTGAACAAAGTGTTAGAATAAATGATAGTGTGGGGAGCTTGCTGTACAGCTGGATAAAATGTTTCTAACATTTGAAGCTTTGTATTTACAACGCTTTTGTTACAGCTAGATTCTGTTTCATCAATGAAATCCACAAAGAATTACTTTTTTGCCACTGCTAAAGAAAGATATAAATAAAGAGGAAGATGTAGTCTGAACCAAAAAATGACTACTTTACTTCTTTTATTTGATTATTTAAAAAAACATTTTTTTTAAGTAGGCTCCACGCCCAATGTGGGGCTTGAAACTCATAACCCTGAGATCAAGAGTCTCATGCTCTCCTGACTGAGCTGGTCAGGTGCCCCCTAATTTTTAAAAATATCTTATAGAGGGGCGCCTGGGTGGCTCAGCCAGTTAAGCGTCTGACTTTGGCTGAGGTCATGATCTCACAGCTCATGGCTTCGAGCCCCGCATCGGGCTCTGTGCTGACAGCTCGGAGCCCGGAGCCTGCTTCGGATTCTGTGTCTCCCTCTCTCTCTGCCTCTCCCCTGGTGGCGCTCTGTCTCTCTTTCTCTCAAAAATACATAAAGATGAAAAAAATACAAAAAAAATCTTATACAAAAACTGGAAATACAGTTTTTTGCACAAACGAGGCACCACTTTGTTGGGAATTCTTTTCCAAAGGTGGGGGTGGATTTCAAGGTAAGTTTACTGAGAAAGTTGGCAAGCTGTTACAGCTAAGATGTTGAAGCCTGAGATACGCAAAGTGTTTTAGGATTCATCCAGAATGGTATAGAAACTAGACTTTTGAAATACAGTAAAATCTTCACAGTGCTCTATTTTGTAATAATAGGTAGAGAATGACACTCCCATTGTCACTCTGGTACCACACAGACGCTGTTTATTTTGGGACAAAGTCCTTTAACGAGTTTTCAATCTAAAAGATAAGCTTTCCTTTCACACAAAGATACGTGTTTCAAATTTACTGACTTCTTCCATGGTGTCCTATAGCAGTCAGTGAACCTTTAAAACAATTATAAGCACTCTCAATCTAGCTACTCAAGGTTAAATTGATATTTTAACAACGAGTGAGAAAGTAACTGCTTTGGGAGGAAACTCAGGACATGGAGAGAACATTTGGAAAACAACTACATGTGTTTTCACTGTTATGTCATTTTATTGCCAAAAATGATGTGAGTTGCATACCTAGAAAACCTCTCATATCTGCACACTTAAAAACCTAGGACTGACATTTTCTGCCCTGGCTTAAAATCTTCCAAATGTAGAGTTTTTGTGGGTTTGGAAGACATTTGTTAAAAACACAAAAGTGCAACGGGCGCTGATTGGTTGGTAAGAACAAACGATCGACATCAGGAAACGTGTCCTTTCACCAGGTGAATTTCATCGAAAACCATTGAGTAATCGGTGGGTGGAATTGAAAAATGGCATCATGACGTAGTGAGCCAGCCAGTGGAGTTGTCTTCTGTTGAGGGCTGTGTGTCTTTTTGAGACATCATTCTCATCTATGACAGCCCCTGAAACCAAGTGCTGAGATAAACCAAGCTCAGAACCACATCTTTGCAGAGGCTCGTGGCCGGCTCAGCCAGAAGAGCATGTGACTCTTGCTCTCAGGGTCATGCGTTCAAACCCCATGTTGGGTGTGGAGATTACTTAAAAAAATAATAAAGGGGTGCCTCTGTGTCTCAGTTGGTTAAGTGTTGGACTCTTGATCTCAGCTCAGGTCTTGATCTCAGGTCTTGATCTTCGGGTCGGGAGTTCAAGCCCCACATTGGGCTTCACATTAGGCATGGAGCCTGCTTTAAAAAAATAATAATAAAATAAAAATAAAAATAAATCTTAGGGGCGCCTGGGTGGCTCAGTCAGTTGAGCTCCCGACTTTGGCTCAGGTCATGATGTCATGGTCTGTGAGTTCGAGCCCTGCATCGGGGTCTGTGCTGACAGCTCAGAGCCTGGAGCCTGCTTCAGATTCTGTGTCTCCCTCTCTGACCCTCCCCCATTCATGCTCTGTCTCTCTCTGTCTCAAAAATAAATAAACATGTTTTCTGCCCATTTCTTCACTGGATTATTTGTTTTCCAGGTGTGGAGTTTGGTGAGTTCTTTACAGATTTTGGATACTAGCCCTTTGTCTGGTATGTCATTTGCAAATATCTTTTCTCATTCCGTGGGTTGCCTTTTAGTTTTGTTGATTGTTTCCTTTGCAGCGCAGAAGCTTTTTATCTTCATGAGGTCCCGATAGTTCATTTTTGCTTTTAATTCCCTTGCCTTTGGGGATGTGTCAAGTAAGAAATTACTGCAGCTGAGGTCAGAGAGATCTTTTCCTGCTTTCTCCTCTAAGGTTTTGATGGTTTCCTGTCTCACATTCAGGTCCTTTATCCATTTTGAATTTATTTTTGTGAATGGTGTGAGAAAGTGTTCTAGTTTCAACCTTCTGCATGTTGCTGTCCAGTTCTCCCAGCACCATTTGTTAAAGAGACTGTCTTTTTTCCATTGGATATTCTTTCCTGCTTTGTCAAAGATTAGTTGGCCATACTTTTGTGGGTCTAGTTCTGGGGTTTCTATTCTATCCCATTGGTCTATGTGTCTGTTTTTGTGCCAATACCATGCTGTCTCGATGATGACAGCTTTGCAGTAGAGGCTAAAGTCTGGGATTGTGATGCCTCCTGCTTTGGTCTTCTTCTTCAAAATTACTTTGGCTATTCGGGGCCTTTTGTGGTTCCATATGAATTTTAGGATTGCTTGTTCTAGTTTCGAGAAGAATGCTGGTGCAATTTTGATTGGGATTGCATTGAATGTGTAGATAGCTTTGGGGAGTATTGACATTTTAACAATATGTATTCTTCCAATGCATGAGCATGGAATGTTTCTCCATTTCTTTATATCTTCTTCAATTTCCTTCACAAGCTTTCTATAGTTTTCAGCATACAGATCTTTTACATCTTTGGTTAGGTTTATTCCTAGGTATTTTATGATTCTTGGTGCAATTGTGAATGGGATCAGTTTCTTTATTTGTCTTTCTGTTGCTTCGTTGTTAGTGTATAAGAATGCAACTGATTTCTGTACATTGATTTTGTATCCTGCGACTTTGCTGAATTCATGTATCAGTTCTAGCAGACGTCTGGAAGTTTTCCTTCCCTTTCTATTTTTTGGAACAGCTTGGGAAGGATAGGTATTATCTCTGCTTTAAATGTCTGGTAGAATTCTCCAGGGAAGCCATCTGGTCCTGGACTCTTATTTGTTGGGAGATTTTTGATAACAGATTCAATTTCTTTGCTGGTTATGGGTCTGTTCAAGCTTTCTATTTCTTTCTGTTTGAGTTTTGGGAGTGTGTGGGTGTTTAGGAATTGGTCCATTTCTTCCAGGTTGTCCAGTTTGTTGGCATATAATTTTTCATAGTATTCCCTAATAATTGCTTGTATTTCTGAGGGATCGGTTGTAATAATTCCATTTTCATTCATGATTTTATCTATTTGGGTCATCTCCCTTTTCTTTTTCAGAAGCCTAGCTTGAAGAAATGGGCAGAAAACATGAATAGACACTTCTCTAAAGAAGACATCCAGATGGCCAACAGGCACATGAAAAGATGCTCAACGTCACTCCTCATCAGGGAAATACAAATCAAAACCACACTCAGATATCACCTCACGCCAGTCAGAGTGGCTAAAATGAACAAATAAGGAGACTATAGATGCTGGAGAGGATGTGGAGAAACGGGAACCCTCTTGCACTGTTGGTGGGGATGCAAACTGGTGCAGCTGCTCTGGAAAACAGTGTGGAGGTTCCTCAGAAAATTAAAAATACACCTACCCTAGGACCCAGCAATAGCACTGCTAGGAATTTCCCCAAGGGATACAGGAGTGCCGATGCAAAGGGGCACGTGTACCCCAATGTTTATAGTAGAGCTTTCAATGATAGCCAAATCATGGAAAGAGCCTAAATGTCTATCAACTGATGAATGGATAAAGAAGTTGTGGTTTATATATACAATAGAATACTACTTAGCAATGAGAAAGAATGAAATATGGCCATTTGTAGCAATGTGGATGGAGCTGGAGAGTGTTACGCTAAGTGAAATTAGTCATACAGAGAAAGACAGATACCATATTTTTTCACTCTTATGTGGATCTTAAGAAACTTAACAGAAGACCATGGGGGAGGGGAAGAAAAAAATAAAAGGTTAGAGAGGGAGGGAGCCGGAACATAAGAGACTCTTAAAAACTTAGAACAATTGGAGGGTTGATGGGGGGTGGGAGGGAGTGGAAGGTGGGAGATTGGCATTGAGGAGGGCACCTGTTGGGGTGAGCACTGGGTGTTGTATGGAAACCAACTTGACAATACATTTCATATTTAAATACACAAATAAATAAATAAATAAATAAACATTTAAAAAAATTTTTTAAATAAATCTTAAAAAAAGAACCACACTTTTGCATAGCTACATTACAGTGTTAACCTGAGGTTTTTAAAAAATGAAGCACACGTTGAGGCGCCTGGGTGGCTCAGTCAGTTGGGCAACCGACTTCGGCTCAGGTCATGATCTCACGGTGTGTGGGTTCGAGCCCCGCGTCGGGCTCTGGGCTGACAGCTCAGAGCTTGGAGCCTGCTTCGGATTCTGTGTCTCCCTCTCTTTCTCTGTCCCTCCCTCATTTGCTCTCTGTCTGTCTCTCTCAAAAATAAATAAACTTAAAAAAAAAAGACACTTTCAACAATAGCAGAAGTATGGAAGGAGCCCAAATGTCCATCGATGGATAAATGGATAAAGAAGATGTGGTATATGGTGTATATATATATATATATATATATATATATATATATATATATATATAGTGGAGTATTACTCGGCCATCAAAAACAATGAAATCTTGCCATTTGCAACTACGTGGATGGAACTAGAGGGTATTATGCTAAACGAAATTAGTCAGAGAAAGACAAACATCATATGACTTCACTCATATGAGGACTTTAAGAGACAAAACAGATGAACATAAGGGAAGGGAAGCAAAAATAATATAAAAACAGGGAGGGGGACAAAACAGAAGAGACTTTTAAATATGGAGAACAAACAGAGGGTTGCTGGAGGGGGTGTAGGCAGGGGGGATGGGCTAAATGGGTCAGGGGCAATAAGGAACCTACTCCTGAAATCATTGTTGCACTATATACTAATTTGGATGTAAATTTAAAAAAAATTAATTAAATTAAAAAAAGAAGAAACAGTTAAAAAAAAGAGAGAAAATGTCCTTTTTGTGTATGCTTTATAATATACATCATATGTTAGAAGAGTAATGCACATCATTCTGAAATTACAAAACACTCAAATGTGGAGACTACTGGCTCAAAACACTTCCATTCGAGGGATGTACAACCAAAAAAGTTGGGAGACCACTGCTTTAATGGTATCTACCTTGTCTGAAGTGCCAACAAGACCAGGAATGTAATGTGCTTGGCACATAAGTCCCCAGTCGGTGCAGGCTGTAACGGTAGCCTCTGTATCAGTGATGTACGAGAGGGGGTGTAGAATTCGATCGAAGGCGCGAGCCTTGCAGTCAGGCAAAATGGGGTGGGTTCCCCCGACACTAGCCCGGTGAACGTGGCCACATTATCTTCACTGGGCCTCAATTTCTCATTAGTCCCCATTTCTTAGAGTTAATGTAAAGATTAGAGAGAATGCACTTCTTTGGTAACAGCTTTATTGAAAACAGCTTTATTGAAATATAATCCACATACCATACAATTCACCATTTTATTTTAGTTTAGTTGTTTATTTTTGAGAGAGAGAGAGATAGAGTGCAAGTGGGGGAGGGGCAGAGAGCGAGAGGGAGACACGGAATCCGAAGCGGGCTCCAGGCTCCGAGCTGTCAGCACAGAGCCCGACGCGAGGCTCGAACTCACGGATTGTGAGATCATGACCTGAGCCGAAGTCGGTCGCTCAACTGACTGAGCCACCCAGGCGCCCCGGAATTCATTATGAAGTGTACCCCTGAGTGATTTTTAGCATTATGCAACTATCACCACTATCTAATTCTGGGATATTTTTGACACCCCAAAAGGAAGCCTGTACCAATTAGCAGTTGCTCTCCAATAGCCCTTTCCTGCCCCCACCCCACCTCCCCAGCCTAAGCCATCACTAACCTACTTTCTGTCTCTATGGATTTGCCTCTTCTGGATATTTCATATAAATGGAATCAGACAATATGTGGTCTTTTGTGTCTGGCTCCTTTCACTTACCATAATGTTTTCGAGGTCCCTCCATGTTGTAGCATGTGTCATTATTTAACGTCTTTTTTTTTTTTTAGCACCAGGTGGGGACAGGCAGAGAGAGGAGAATAGAGGATCGCAAGCGGGCTCTGCACTGACAGCAGCGAGCCTGATAGGGGGCTCAAACTCGAGAATCGCAAGATCACAGCCCGAGCTGAAGTCAGACGCTCCAGCGGCTGAGCCGCCCAGGCGCCCCTAAATCCTTTTTGTGACCGAATAATATTCCAGTGCACGGATATGCCTTGTTTTGTTTATCCATGCATCTGTTGGCCATGGGGATTACTTCTACCTTTTGGCTGTTGTGAATAGAACTGCTCCGAGCTTTCACGTATGATTGTGCACGTTTAATATCTGGCACAGGGCCGGCCAGGCACCCAAGTGCTCAGTACCGGCAGGTAGGTGTTATCCTTATCATTAGGGAGTGCTACATTGGGTAATTTGAGGCACAGGGCATCTGGACTAGAAACAAAAGGCAGAAGGCACCACGGAGGACATTCACTTACTGCACAGCGTTGCTGACAGCTGACCCGCAGACCGGTTCCACCACATTTGAGCTGTGTGGCTCTGGGCAGGTCACTTAACCTCTCTCGGCCAGGCCATACGTGTGAATTGGTTACAAATACTGTCTTTTCTACATGCCTCCCAGGCTTGCTGCCTGGGTCAAAGAAATAATGAAAAAACATGAAAGCGCCTTGAAAATCACAAGGGATTATTATTCCAAGCATAACAGACTACAGAAGCCTACTCCTCTTGAATAAAGTAAGGAAACGCCTTATTCTGTTCACCCTCCTCCTTCTCTCTCCAGATTGCTCACATTCTCTTCAAGATGACACCCTGGCCTTCTCATCACAGCCCCTGATGCTTCTGCTTCCTTCTCTGCATCTACTTAGGGACCAGGGGTGAGAAACCGGGGTGAAAACTTGAATCCACACCGACAAAGGACCTGCAACGCCTCTTCCCCGCCCCTCCCCGGTGGAAATCTGTGCGACCTTTCCGGTTCTCTCCATCTCTAGTTGGCTAGCGCGCCCTCGTGTGTGTCCGCGTGGTAATACTTCGAGAAAACGTCCGGGATGTGACATTTTCACAGCAGTATCAATATGTGTAATGGAAATTTTTTTTTTTTCTCTCGTCACACTTCAGGGTCCATGCTTGACACGTGGACTTCAGTTAAGCCATTGCAGCCCAAGTCTTAGGAAGTTTCCTATTTGCAATAGGGCCTGGGCCTAAAGATTTCTTTCTGCTCCCTGCATGCCCCTTCCTCCTCAGCCATTTTGAAAAACCCTTGGTCTCATCATTGTTTACAGATCAACTTGGTCTCACCACCTTCTCCTATGCTAAGCTTACCCTGGTCCCTGAGTAAGAGCATAACTTTTTTTCCCCCAAAATGTACATCCCGTGGCGCCTGGGTGGCTCAGTCGGTCGGGCGTTCAACTTCAGCTCAGGTCATGATCCGGCTTTGTGAGTTCGAGCCCCATATCGGGCTCTGTGCTGGCAGCTCGGAGCCTGGAGCCTGCTTTGGATTCTGTGTCTCCCTCTCTCTCTGCCCTTCCCCTGCTCGCACTCGGTCTCTCAAAAATGAATAAAAGCATTTAAAAACAATTTTTTAAATGTATATCCCCACTTTACTGAAGGACTGGCAGGGGGCAGTAATTCCAAAGTAGTAGGAAAGAATTTTTAAAGTGTCATTTGTTCTATCATCTAAGGAAAAGGTAATCAGAATGTTAAACTTTTCACAGGGGTATCCTCAAGTAAAGCCCTGACACGTGGAAAGGGGGAAATGACAACCAGAGACAGGCCTGGCAGTGTGCACCCACACACAAACACACACTCAAGCATACACTCGTGCACGCACGTTTGCACACAGCCACACACTCTTTGGCTCAGTGGGAAAGGAGCTTTCTCTCCTTCACTGAGAATCATGTGATGATATCAGCACAGGTCTGCGGAAGAAAGGAAACATATTTGGCACTTCTATATTTGGCACTTCTAGAATGTTCTCTGCCCCCTGCCATCCTTCCTGACAGGTCAACCACAGCTGAAAAATGAAAAAACGACCAACGAAATAGGAAGTTCTAATTCAAATGGTCCAGGATCTGTAAACAAACCCGGAGTATTTATTGTATTTTATTGTTTTATCAGAGAGGCTGGCCGGAGAAAGACACAAGGCATCGCCATTTGAAATGCAAACACCCGCCCTGAAGGCACCTTTGGAGGGGGGGGGGAGACTGTTTCCAAGGGGTTGAGGGGGGTCGCTCCACTCCCTCTGGGGGTGAGCAGTCACCTCAGGTGCCGGGGGTCTTCATTTTAGGAGGGTCAGTCCTGTTGTTTCTGCGTTCTGCCTCCGCTGCCCCACTCCCAGCCCTGAAGTTCCAGGGACCCTCTCTCCTGAACTAGAGGCCATGCGTGGCTCTGGGGAACCGTGAAGGCGGCTGGTGACCTAGGGCAGGAAGTACTTGCTAAGTAAAGGTGGAATGAGCTTCCAGGGAGGCACCGTGGGTTCGGTTTCTGGCAACAAGAGCCAACTAAGCAAGGGCACGGGTGTCACGGGTGTGCGGCGCCGGTCAGGTGACCGCCTTTGCAGCCTTTGGACTGTAACCAGAGATATCATTAGCGCCAACGGGGAGGGGGGTTGCCCGCTTAGTGGCCAGGAAAATTAATAGCCCGAGCATTCTTCTATCCTGCATTCTCCATGCTGGCGTTTTCATTTAAAAAAATATATATTGCTGCAGCTGTTTGCATATTCTGGAAGTGTGTGTGCATGTGTGCGGTTTGGTGTTTACAAATTTGGGGTTATGGAGGGGAGTTTCCAGAGCAACGGAAGTAGCTGCTTGTCAGTCAGGGTTCATTTTGAAAATGAAAGCCTGAAAGCTTGGGGCCCCGCTCTGGGCCTGGGTCTGGTCTCTGAGGAGTCAGCAAAGGCCAGGAGGTGGCTTTGGCTGATGGGCTCGGTGCAGCAGCTACTTGATCGCTACTTTATTTTATTTTTTATTTATTTTTATTTATTTTTTATTTTTTTTAACGTTTATTTATTTTTGAGACAGAGAGAGACAGAGCATGAACGGGGGAGGGTCAGAGAGAGAGGGAGACACAGAATCGGAAGCAGGCTCCAGGCTCTGAGCGGTCAGCACAGAGCCCGACGCAGGGCTTGAACCCACGGACCGCGAGATCATGACCTGAGCTGAAGTCGGACGCTTAGCCGACTGAGCCACCCAGGCGCCCCGCTACTTTATTATTTTTTTTACGAACTGACGAACTCCACGAGTCGGTTTTGGTGTCCTACAGGTGGCAGTCCGAGGCAGGGACGTGGGAGTGGGCACCCCCCCAACGCACACCGCCCCCCTCGGCCTATACACGCAGTCACATTCCCTCCCCCCCCCCCCAGGCTGCCAAACCAGAGCAAGGATAGTATGACACAGCCATCAAAGAGTTGAGAGTGTATTTGGCATGTCAGAGCACAGAGAGGGAAGCACCACAAGGCAGTCAGCGCTGGGTGCCAAGGGAGGAGGGCAAACAGCTGGTTGGGAGAGGGAGAGCCATCACTGGGCTGGGGTAATCGGAGGAGGCATGCTGGAGAAGGTGGACACTGAGGCCAATGTCAAAGGACAGGGAGAAGAACTTCCCCGGACGGAAGCTCTGAGGGAGGACGCTCGGGAAGAGGAGGGCAACCGTCAGATATGCTCAGGTTGGGACAAGTCCGTCCATTGGGGCTGAAATTTGGGGCCTGTGTGAGTGATTGGCAGCTGATAAGCCTGGCTTGAATGCCAGTCCCTCTGTGCCAGGACAAAGACTGTGGTGTCACACAGACCTGCTCTGCCACTTTCCTGCTGGCTGACCTTGAGCAAGTGGCCTAACCTCTCTGCAAACTGGGGGTAGCAATGAGACTTAGCTTTTGAGGTCACTGGGAGGATTAAAAGAGTTGATATATATAAAGCACCTAGTCCAGCGTCTGGCACATAATAAATGTTCAAAAATCGATTGCACATGCATAGGCTGTCACGAAGGAAAGCTCAAAATATTTAGGGCAAAATATTTGAGGGTCAAGGAGGAAAAGCCTCGGATAGCTTCCATCCTTGTTGGGCCCAGTGGAGTGAGCTGGCCTGGCCTGAACCCCAGTCCCCTTTGGCCTAGACTGTCGGGACGGTCTCCCGGCTTCTTGCCTCTGCCTCTCCCCGAATCATCTTCCCAAACACCACCTTAAGCACGACTGTGCCCCTCTCTGACTCAAGAAGGTTCTATGCGGCTCCCTGTGGCCCACTAACTGAGCTCCCTAACACGGCGGGGGCGGGGGCAGGAGGCAAGAACTACCACTCGGTCGAGGGAAGGAAGGTAAAATATCCTCAGGGAGACAACAGCGACACCTCTCTGGAGAGGGCAGGGCGTTGCCCCGGCAGCGGACTGATTCACCTGTGCCTGCTTCTTCAAGCCAACTCGGGAACGGTTGAAGAGGAGGAGAGGGCGGAGAGCCGAGCAGGGACCCGCGGGGAGGAGGGGAACACCCCTTTTCGGGTCCCTGCAAGAGTTTCCGCCTGGACCCTCGTCTCGGGTTCCTCTGCGGGAATCCCGGGCCGCTCCGGGCTCCGCGGGGAGGGCCAAGGCCGTACGAAGGGCAAGGCAAGGGAGCCCGAGTCCCCGGCCGCCTCCGTGAGTGCTAGGGGCGGGACAACGGCGGCTCGGGGACAAAGTGCAGGGAGACTCCCGAGGAGATAAGAGGGAGAGGCGAAGGAAGGGGGCGGGGAGCCAGCGCCCCGGGGCTCAAGGCTCGCGCTCCCGGAGGTCTTGGCCGAGAGCCGAGCTCAGCCCGCCGGGGAGGGGGCGCCCTAGAGCCTCTTCACCCCTGCCGCTGCCGGGACGCCGAGAAGCCCCGCGGGCCGCGGCGGCCGGGCCGCTGGGCGGCTCGCGAGCGCGGGCGGCGGCCGGGGCCCGCTCGCGCCCGCCCCACCGGAGCGCGCGGGGCGGGAGGCGGGGCTGCCCGGCTCACCTGGCCGTTTGGGGCGGAGCCCCCGCGACCCGGGGACGCGGAGGGAGCGGCGGTACCCACGGGGCTCTAGACGGGCTTGCCCTGCGTACCCCGCCCGAGCTCCCACCCTCCCAAGCACACCCCCACCCCCACCCCCCACCTCCCGCGCCGGGCCCTCTCTCGGCTCGCGGCCTCTCTCCCTCCCTCTCCCCTCCTTTGCTCCCTCCCTCCGAGCCCAATTGCTCAAGCCGCTTCCTTCCCCAACGCCAGCGCCAGTTCCTCTCCCGGAGGGGCCCGGGAAGGGCAGCGAACGCTCGACACTGGAAACGCCGCGGCGGCAGCGGCCGGACCATGGCCGAGCCCCGAGGGGCCGCGAACCCGGGGCGCAAGGCCTCCCTCGCCGCCACCGCGCTGAGCTCTCGGAGCGCCGCGCCACCCCGCCCCCCGAGAGCGGACCCCAGCAGCCTGGGCAGGTACCGGGACCACGCCTCCGCGGCCGCCGCCTCCCGGGACTTGCACGGCTCGCCGATGCTCTCGGGAACGGGCAGCGGCCGCCGGCGCGGAGCGCTGTGGGAGCTGCTGGGGCTGCAGGGGGCGGCCCCCGCCGGCTGGCTGTCGGAGGAGCGCGCCGAGGAGCAGTCGCCGGCCGGGCCGAACGGTCCGGGGGGCGGCGGCGGCGGCGGCGGCGGGCTGTGCCTGGAGCCCCACGAGCACGCGTGGATACTGGCGGCCGCCGAGGGCCGCCTTGAGGTGCTGTGGGAGCAGCTGGAAGCCGAGCCCGGGCTGCTGCTGCGGTGCGACCCGATCACGGGCTACACGGTGCTGCACTGGCTGGCCAAGCACGGGTGCCACGAGGAGCTCATCCTGGTGTACGACTTCGCCCAGCGCCGGGGGCTGCAGCTCGACGTGAGCGCCTCGGGCAGCGGCGGCCTCACGCCCCTCCACCTGGCGGCCCTGCAGGGCCACGACATGGTCATCAAGGTGCTGGTGGGCGCCTTGGGGGCTGACCCCACGCGCCGCGACTACAGCGGCCACCGGGCCTGTCACTACCTGCGACCCGACGCGCCGCGGAGCCTGAGGGAGCTGTCGGGGGCCGAGGACTGGGAGACGGCGGGCGGCAGAGGGCGGAACAACGCCAACAACAACAGCAGCGGCTGCGCCGCCGCGTGGACGCTGCGACGGACCCCGAGCGCGGTGGGCGCGACCGCCGTGGAGAAGAACTACACGCCCCGAAAGGAGAAGGACTACGCGGGCAGCCGGGTGGCGCAAATTCAGGGCCTTTTCCGCCAAATATTCCCCTTCTTCCAGGACCGGTGAGGGCGACGGAGACCGGAGAGCGCGGAGGGACCGCGACGCCGCGTCGAGGCCTCGGTCTCCGGTTGTCTCGGGCCCCGCCCGAAGGGGCGGCAGCTCGGGCCGAAGCCGAGCGCGCTGTGCCTGCAAGCGGCGGACCACCTCCAGCTTTGTCTCAGGTACCTGTCCCAGGTCTTCTACGGCCACCGGCCAGGAGACCTGGGGACCAGGGTACCCTCACCGAGACAGCAAAGACCAAGCCGCCCTGACGCCGAGTCCCAAGACTACAGGACTACGGAGTTAGGAGCGGGAGTGCCGTCCTACGTGGGAGAGGAAAACTTATGCTTCCAAGAGCCATTTCTGGGCAGGCAGAAGCTCTGGGTTTATTAGGAAGCACTCGCTTAGAAGAACGAGTTAAGACTATAAACCACGGATAACAGAGGAAACACCTAACTGAAGGCTTGACTCGGCTGTTCCTGCGGGCAGAGTCACCCTTCCCCCCAACCTGCTCCTGACACCTCCAGGCTTTTACCGGTACTTTTTCTAATGTATCACGGATGACTTCTTGAGCATATTAAAGCGGAGTATATTTTCCTTTCACATGACAAAGCTGTCCTTTGAGTGACTTTTTTTTTTTTTCCATTAACCGCCGAGTGCGGGAAGCTTCCTACATTTGCAGGGAAGAGCTCACCAGCTGGCCACGAGCTAGTGATCGGGGCGGCTCAGGACCTCGTTCCCACAGCAGATGGCCAAGGCGTGCACTAGAAGGAGCTGCTTTCACCTTGGCTCCGAGTAGAGACACACAGTTTGCCTGTCCCCCGGGGCTCTTTGGCCGCTAGGTCTGGCTTCCCGCAACAAGTCTCATCCTCGAGGAGTCGTCTGTAGGGGGCAGAGGGGTGGGAGAAGGGCGAAATGTGCAAGTATACGTTTCTGATATTTTGTGGTGAGTCATGTAATTTACCTGGACTTCTGCCCTCCCATGAGATACACCCACTGGCACTTTTTCTGAGATAGGGCTTCTTTAATCATTGGCATTGCTTTTTCATTACATGTAATCTATAAGTTATAGTTTGGAAAATTGCCCCCATTCAGAAATTGTGTATGAAGACAGTAGAATACAGGAGGGTTGACTTTGGCCGAAGGGAGGGCAAAGCAGTTGGTGGCTAGGGATCCATGCTGCCTTAGAGAACGGTGCATTTTCAAAATAGCACGGCATCCCTGGAAGCTTGGACAGCCCTTGCAATGGACTGTTGTGTCCCCAGCCCTCCCGTCCCCATCCTTGAACACCAGGGAGAAATTGAGTCATCACAGAACACAGAAAGGCCACTCTGAGCTCATCCACACAGGTTTCCGTCTCCGCCTGGCCCGCCTGCTTGGCCCTCTCTGTTACCTCCTCCCGGCTCAAAACGTTACGATCTTCCCTTAATAACCCACCGGGTTCTTGTCATCCATGAAATGATCCAAACCCTCCCTGTCAACGTTCTCGGCCTGTGGTATGTGTCTAGGAACTACGCCTCAAAACAAATTGACACAGTGTGGCGTAGCAATAACTTTTTGTTCTCCATGAACTTCTTCGGTGTTTGAAAGGGTGAACACTTCCTGGATCCTGGCAGTTGCCATCAGCAGCTGGCACAGCCCACTCCATCCCCAAGCCCATTTTGTAGATGCAAATTGGGTGCCTGATGCAGGGCTGTGGTCTCTGCTCCACCGTCTCTCCCTTGACAGCTTCCAAGGTGGGCGGGGCTGGGTGAAGGCCGTGGGGGCGGGGCCTTCCTGCCCAGCGGCTGGGGCTGCGGGCTCCCGGGCTTGGAGGGAACGTTGGCTTGTGCCGGTGCCCAGCGTTCAAAGGACAGTTAGAACAGCAGTCCCCTCTTCGTGGGAAAAGTCTGCCCCTAAGCATCTGAACTATCAGCAGATCTGAGGACCTGAGACAGGCATCTGCCCTGCTTCTTCCAAAATGAAAACCAAGTCAGCCGGAAGATTGGAAAGCACTTTGTATCGTTTCTCCCGGAGTCAGCTATTCTCCCGCGCAGATTTCCCTCATCATGTGATATTGCCTAGCCTACCTCCTCCATGTAAAATTGAGGTTTGGCTGCAGGGGACAAACTCCCATGCTGAAAAGCCTCCATGCCTCACATCAAGCCATTGGCATTTCTGGTATGCTTTTTGAGGCAAGACTGGTATGCTTACCCCAAGAGAAAGAACAGATTCCCTGAGAAACTGCTTTCCAGGGGAGCAAGACGGAGCTAAGCAGATGATGCAAATCTGCATTCTGGTGGAGCAGGGGACGAGGAAAGGTGACAGAAGCAGGCCTGTGACAGGTGAGCATGAGAGTTTTGGGTGGGTTGCCACCCAAGGGCGGGGCCTGACCCAGGCGAAAGGTGCAGGAAAAGCTTTCCAGGGAGGAAGGTAAGGCCGGATCTGAGGCTCCAGGGGTGCGTGGGGCGTTGGTCAGTGGAAGAGGGGAGGGGCCTCCTGGCAGAGCCACCGGAGTATGTCTGGGAGAATACAGCAAGTACCAGGAAATGTAAGTCGGCAGGTTTGGCAGGAAGGCGGGAGCCGGGCAGTAGTTAAGGACAAAGCTGGAGAAGTGGGCGGGGGTTCAGATCACCAAGGGTCTCATAGGTCACGCTAACAGAGGAGCGTGGATTTTGCCCTAAAGGTAGCCAGGAGCCATAGAAGGTTTCTAAGCAGAGGAGTAACCTGCTGGGATTTTAGAAAAGTCACTTTGGCAGTCACATGAAGCATGGATGTGCCAGGGAGACAGTGGGGGGGGGGTCGCAGTGGAACATCACACAAGCAAAGCGTTTCTGGAAAAACGCTTCAAGAAAAGTCATGCTTCAACTCAGAAGTTCACAGAACCCTGTGGAGAGCAGTGGCTTTCAAACTTTTTTTTTCCTCCATAGAACTTGCTCTCACGAAGCTGACCTCGAAGCCCCACGTGTAAAACTGGTGAACACGGAGATGGACAGACGGTGGCACACAGCGACACCCCCCCCCCCCGCCGCCCAGCAAAATTCAAAACCACTGGTGTGCAAAGCACTTAGCCTAGCCTGGGTTTGAATGCCGACTACCGATCAGTGACCTTGAGCAAGCAGGCCACTCACTCCTCTGAGTTGTGCTTCCTCATCAGCAAAATGGGACCAACACAACCTCCCCAGCAGGGTTCCGAGGGTTTCAGATGATACATGTGCAACAGCCTAGCACACCACAGGGCACACGGAGACCAGGAGAGGGGCGCCTGGGGGGCTCAGTCGGTTGAGCGTCGGACTCTTGATTTCAGCTCAGGTCATGATCTCACAGTTCCTGGGGTCGAGTCCCGAGTTGGGCTCTGAGCTGTTGAGCAGAGCCTGCCTGAGATTCTCTCTCTCCTTCTCTCTCTGCCACTCCCCTGATTGCGTGGGTGTGCACAGGCTCACACGTGCACTCTCTCTCTCAAAAAAAAAAAAAAAAAAAAAAAAAAAGGGAGGGGGGACAAATGGGCTCAAGTCTCCCCCAGCCTTCTGGCCAAATTTGTGACTCTCTCCTCTTCGCAGCCAATCCTCTCCAAAGGGAGGTCTCCTCCCCTCACTGTCTCCATCTCACATCTTTTTTTTTTTTTAATGTTTATTTGTTTATTTTGAGAGAGAGAGAGTGCACACCAGCATGGGGAGAGGCACAGAGAGAGGAGAGAGAGAGAGAATCCCCCGCAGGCTCCACACTGTCAGCACAGAGCCCGACTCGGGGCTCGATCCCACGAACTGAGATCATGACCTGAGCCAAAATCAAGAGCTGGATCCTTAACCGACTGAGCCCCCCAGGCGCCCCTCATCCCCTCACTTCTAAATCTCAACTCGATGCTCTGCATTCTGGTTTCCACCTCCATCATCCCAGCACGATTGCTTCTACGCCGTCTCCAGCGATGACCTCCCAGCTGCCCAGTGCAAGTCCTTATCTTCATTCGCTTCCTGGCCTCACTGACTCATGTTGGCTACTTCCTACTCCTGGAAACTCTCTTCCCTCGTCTTCCATGACCTCCTACAGCTGTGATTGCTGGCATTTCCCAACTTGAAGTGTCAGAAAGCTTTCTTTTCACTCTGCATTCTCTCCCCGAGTCCTTTTCTCCCTGCCCCACGCCCCTGCCTGCTCCCTTCCTCACTCTGCCAGCCACACAGCCCTCCTAGCAAGGTTCCTTGAAAGAGCCATGTTCTTCCGAGTTCTGGGAATTCCTACATGCCGTTCCCTCTCCAGAAACACTCTTCCCTCTGTTCTTTGCCCCCTTCACCTGGCCCACTCCCACTCATCCTGCAGATGTTAGTCACTGCCTTGGGGAAGACTTCCTTGCCCCTTGGGCTGGGTTAGCACTTGGCTCATTCTGCTCCTTTTCATAGTCCTCCTTATACTTTTTTCAAAATTTTTTTTTTAGCATTTATTTATTTTTGAGAGACAGAGCATGAGCGGGAGAGAGGCGGGGAAAGAGGAAGACAGAGAATCCGAAGCAAGCTCCAGGCTCCGAGCTCGAACTCACGAACCTGTGAGATCATGACCTGAGCGGAAGTCGGATGCTTGCCCCCGACTGAGCCACCCAGGCGCCCCTAGTCCTCATTACACTTGAGGAAATTATTCCAGCAGTTATTACATTAAAATCTCCCCTGCCACCACTAGACTTAACATTCCATGAAGACAGGGACCAAGTCTGTCTTACCCACTACAGTACCCCTAGTTCCTGATGAATGGAGGGTGCTTAATAAATAGATATGGATTTGGCCATGGAATCATAGCTTGGCACTCAAAGGCACAAGGGACAAAACAAGAAAGAGATAAATTGGACTTCACTGAAATTAAAGACTTGGGGGCCTCAAAGGAAAACGATTGGGAAAGTAAAAAGACGACCCACAGAACAGAAGATATTTGCAAACATATATCTTGTAAGGCTCCAGTATCTAGAGTATATAAAGAATCCTACAACTCAACGACAAAAATATAAACAACCTGCCCTTAAGAAATGGGCAAAGGACTGGAACGGGCGGGGCGGTTCTCCGGAGAAGAAGGGATATATGCAAATAGCCGACAAGCACCTGAAAAGATGTTCAACATCATCAGTGATGAGGGAAATGCACGTGAAGCCCAGAATGACATACGACTTTATAGCCACGAGGATGGCTGTGATCAGATTATAACAAGCATTGGACAAGGATGCAGAGAAATGAGAACCCTCATTCTCCACTGGTGGGAATGTAAACTGGTGCAGCCACTTTGGAAAGCAGTCTGGCAGCTCCTCAAAAAGTTGGAACGTACAGTTACCATATGTGATATTGCGATTTATAGTAAATACATATTTGGGGGCGCCTGGGTGGCTCAGTCGGTGAAGCGTCCGACTCTTGATTTCGGCTCAGGTCAGGATGTCACGGTTCATGGGACTGAGCCCCACATCCGGCTCCGCGCTGACAGTGTGGAGTCTGCTTGGGATTCTCTCTCTCTCTCTACCCCTCCCCCGCTCACATACACTCGTTCTCTCATTCTCTCTCAACATAAATAAACTGAAATTTAAAAAATATATATGTATATATTTGGCCCTTGACCTTGTTCCGGGCTCAGAGCAACCCTTCAAATTTCCTGATAAGAGTGATAATGGTGTCTTGTTATGTTAAACAGGTGTCTTTTGGAAAGCCCTTAAGACAGGGCTAGTTGCTAGGGCCACCAACCCCAGGATTACCCAAAGTAACAGAACTTTCTGTACCTCCCCCAAACCTCCTGGGAGGGAAGAGGGCCTGAGGTTGAGTCAGTCCCCAAAGGCCAATGATTTAATCAACCATGGCTATGTAATGAAGCGTCCATAAAGAGCCAAAAGGAAGGAATTCTAAGAGCTTCTGGGATGCTAGGTGAGTGGCACCCTGGAGGGCATGGAAGCCCCGAGAACCCTTCCCTATGCCTTGCCCTAAACATTTCTTCCATGCGTCTCTTCCTGAGTTATACCCTTTTGTCATAAACTAGGGATCTAATAAGTGAAACGTTTCTCTGATTTCTATGAGGTGCTCTAGCGAATTAATCGAACCCAAGGAGAGGGTCCTTGGAACCTGCAGTCTATAGCTGGTCAGCCAAAAGCACCGGTGACACCTGGGTTTATGACTGATATCTAAAGTTGTCAGGGGAGGGGGTGAGTCTTGTAGGACTCAGTCCTCGACCTGTGGAATCTGATGCCATCTCCCGGTGGATAGTGTCAGAATGAAGCTAAATCGAGTTACGTTGTAGGGTACCCAGCTGGCACGAAAGAATCGATCCTTATTAGTGTGGGGAACACCCCCCCCCCCATACACACATGGGAAGTGGTACCGTAACTTGTTTGCTCTGTGACTCAGAAATTCCACTCCTGGGTATCAAGTTATCTACCTAAGAGAAATGAAAACATATGTCCACACAAAAATTTCTACGTGAATGTTCATAGCAGCATCATTCATAATAGCCAAAAGCTAAAAATAACCCTAATGTCTACCAACAGGTGAATGGATAAGCAAAATGTGGCGTCACCACACAATAGAATATTGTTTGGCCATAAAAAGGAATCAAGTTCCAATACATGCAACAAAGTGGATGAACCTTGAGAAGGTAATGATGGGGATGCCTCGGTGATTCAGCCAGTTGAGCATCCGACTCTTGATTTTGGCTCAGGTCACGATCTCACGGTTTGTGAGTTTGAGCCCCGTGTCGGGCTCTGTGCTGACAGCTTGGAGCCTGGAGCCTGCTTTCGATTCTGTCTCCCTCTCTCTCTGCTCCTCCCCCGCTCATGCTCTGTCTCTCTCTCTCTCTCTCAAAAATAAACATTAAAAAAATTTAAAAATATATATATATATATAAATATATATATATATTTATATATATATAAAATATTTATATATATATATATATATATATAAAGGTTGCCTAGGGCTGAGAAGGATGGGGGGCTAGAAGGTGATAGTAAAGGGCAGGGAATTTCGTTTAAGGTGATGAAAATATTCCAAAATTGGCTGTGGTAATGGTAGCACATATCTGTACATATACTAAAAGAAACTCAACTGTACACTTTGTTTTTTTGAGAGAGAGAGAAAAGAGAGAGAGAGAGAGAGAGATGCAGGGCTCACCCGAAACAGGGCTGGAGCTCACCCGATGTGGGACTCGAACTCATGAACTGTGAGATCATGACCTGAGCCAAAGTCAGATGCTTCACGACTGAGCCCAGGTGCCCCCTGTACACTTTATTTTTCAACTGAGGTATAGTTGACGTACGATATTATACTAGTTTTAAGTGTACATCGTAGTAAGTTGACAATTACATACATTACAAAATGCTCATCATGGTAAGTGTAGTTACCACTGGCCAACTGTACAAAATTATTACATTATTGACTGTATTCCCTAGGCCGTATTTTTCATCCCCATGATTTATTTCTTTTATGACTGAAAGTTTGTACCTCTTAATCCTCCTCACCTATTCTCTCCGTCCCTCCACCCTTCTCCTCTGGTGACCACCATTTTGGTATGTTTGTTAATGAGTCTGTTTCTGGGACACCTGGCAGGCTTTGTCCATAGAGCACGCGACTCTTGAGCTCAGGGTTGTGAGTTCAAGCCCATTGTTGGGCATGGATCCTACTTAAAATAAAAATGAAAAACAAGTAAGTCTGACTCGATTTCTCTTTTCTTTGTTCTTTTCTTTTGTTTTTTAGATTCCACATATACGTGAAATCATAGGGCATTTGTCTTTCTCTGACTTATTTCACATAGCATTATACCCTCTAGGTCCATCCATGTTGTCATGAATGGCAAGATTTCATTCTTTTTTATGGCTATGACTCCATTGTGTATATATATATATATATATATATATATATATATATATATACATCACATTCTCTTTACCCATTCATCTACTGATGGACACTTAAGTTGTTTACTTATCTTGGCTATTATAAATAATGCTGCAATAGGGGCGCCTGGGTGGCGCAGTCGGTTAAGCGTCCGACTTCAGCCAGGTCACGATCTCGCGGTCCGTGAGTTCGAGCCCCGCGTCAGGCTCTGGGCTGATGGCTCGGAGCCTGGAGCCTGTTTCCGATTCTGTGTCTCCCTCTCTCTCTGCCCCTGCCCCGTTCATGCTTTGTCTCTCTCTGTCCCAAAAATAAATTAAAAATAAATAAATAAATAAATAAATAATGCTGCAATAAACATAGGTGTGCATGTATCGTTTCGAATTAGTGTTTTCATTTTCTTCGGGCAAATAACCAGCAGTGGAATGATTGGATCATATGATATGTGTGTTATTAATTTTTTGAGGAACCTCCACACTGTTTTCCAGAGCGGCCACACCAGTTTGCATTCCCACCAACAGTGCAAGAGGGTTCCCGTTTCTCCACATCCTCTCCAGCATCTATAGTCTCCTGATTTGTTCATTTTAGCCACTCTTACCGGTGTGAGGTGGTATCTCAGTGTGGTTTTGATTTGTATTTCCCTGATGAGGAGTGACGTTGAGCATCTTATGTGCCTGTTGGCCATCTGGATGTCTTCTTTGGAAAAATGCCTATCCAGGCCCTTTGGCAATTCTTTACCCAGATTATTTGGGGGTTTTGGGGTTTGCTTTTTAGTGTTGAGTTGTAGGAGTTCTTTATATATTTTGGATATTAATCCCTTATGGGATATATCATTTGCAAATATGTTCTTGCATTTCAGTAGGTTGCCTTTTTGTTTTCTTGATGGTGTCCTTCACTGTGCAGAAACTTTTTAGTTTGATGTAGTTGCAATTACTTGTTTTTGCTTTTGTTTCCCTTGCCTGAGGAGACAGATCCAGAAAAATATTGCTAAGGCTGATGTCTAAGAGAGTACTGCTTTTTTTTTTTTAAGAGTTTTATGGTTTCAGGTCTTACATTTAGATCTTTAGTCCATTTTAACTGTATTTTTACTTATGGTGTAAGTAAGTAGTCCAGTTTCATTCTTCTGCATGTAGCCATCCAGTTTTCCCAACACCTTTTATTGAAGAGCCTGTCTTTTGCCCATTGTAGATTCTTGCCTCCATTGTCATAGATTAAATGACCATATAGGCATGGGTTTACTTCTGGGTTTTCTATACCATTCTATTGTTCTATGTGTCTTTTTTTTTTTTAATGTTTATTTATTTATTTTGAGAGAGAGAGTAGAGAACAAGTGAAGGAGGGGCAGAGAGAGTGGGAGAGAGAATCCCAAGCAGGCTCTGCATGGTCAGCACAGAGCCCCACATGGAGCTTGAACTCATGAACTGCGAGTCCATGACCTGAGCTGAAATCAAGAGTTGGATGCTCAACCCACTGAGCCAGCCAGGTGCCATCTGTGTGTCTGTTTTTGTGCCAATACCATACTGTTTTGATTACTGTAGTTTTGTAGTGTTGTTTTATTTTTTATTTTTTAATTTTATTTTTAACGTTTATTTATTATTGAGAGACAGAGACAGAGCACGAGAGGGACAGAGAGAGGGGGAGACACAGAAGCCGAAGCAGGCTCCAGGATCCAGCTGTCAGCACAGAGCCCGATGTGGGGCTCGAACCCACGAACCATGAGCTCATGACCTGAGCTGAAGTCCAAGGCTTAACCGACTGAGCCACCCAGGCGCCCCTGTAGTATTGTTTTAAGTCTAGGATTGTGATACTTCCAACTTTGTTCTTCTTTCTTAAGATTGCTTTAGTTATTTGCGGTCTTTTGTGGTTCCATACAAATTGTAGGATTATTTGTTGTAGTTCTGTGAAAGAGAGTATTGGTATTTTTATTGGGATTGCATTGAATCTGTAGATTGCTTTGGATGGTACGAACATGTTAACAATATTAATTCTTCCCATCCACGAGCATGGACTGTCTTTCCATTTATTTGTGTCATCTCCAGTTTTGTTCATCAAGGTCTCATAGTTTTTAGAATACAGGCCTTTCACTTCCTTGGTTAAATTTGTTCCTAGGTATTTTATTGTTGTTTTTTTTTAATGTTTACTTATTTTTGAGAGAGAGAGACAGAGAGAGACAGAGAGAGAGATCATGAGCGGGGAAGGGGCAGAGAGAGAGAGAGAAAGAGACACAGAATCTGAAACAGCCTCCAGACTCTGAGCTATCAGCACAGAGCCCAGTGTGGGACTCGAGCTCGGGACCAGCAAGATCATGACCTGAGCCGAAGTCAGACGCTGAACCGACTGAGCCACCCAGGCGCCCCAGTATTTTATTCTTTTTGGTGAAATACAAATGGGATTGTTTTCTTAATTTCTGTTTCTGCCACTTCATTATCAGCGTATAGAAATACAACAGATTTCTGTATATTAATTTTGTATCCTGCAACTTTATTGAGTTCATTTTCAGTTCTCCCTTCCAATGGAGATACCATGTATGCTTTCCATGTTACGTAGTATCATGTCATCTGCAAATAGGGAACATTTTACTTCTTCTTTACCAATTTGGATGGCTTTTACTTCTTTTTCTGGTCTGATTGCTGCCGCTAAGACTTGCAGTGCTATGCTGAATAAAAGTGCTAAGAATGGACATCCTAGTCTCGTCCTTGACCTGAGAGAAAAAGCTTTCAGCTTTTCACCATTGAATATGATATTAGTTGTGGGTTTGTTACATACGGCCTTTCTCCTGTTGAGATAGGTTCCCTCTACTCACAAGCATGAGATCATGACCTGAACTAAAGTCACAGGCTTAGCCGACTGAGCCACCCAGGCGCCCTGAGATGTCTTCCTTCTAGACTCGCTTTACCCACCCAGGTGCCTCTCCTTATTGATTTTCTATCTGGATGATCTATCCACTGATGTAAGGGGATGGGTGTTAGAGTGCCTTATTATTGTATTACTGTCACTTTCTCCCTTATATCTGTCACTATTTCTTTACATATTTAGACACTCCCCTGTTGGGTGCATATATATTTATAATTGTTATATCCTTGGGGCGCCTGGGTGGCCAGGTCGGTTAAGCGGCCGACTTCAGCTCAGGTCATGATCCCGTGGTTCATGGGTTCGAGCCCCGGGTCGGGCTCTGTGCTGGCAGCTTGGAACCTGGAGCCTGCTTCGGATTCTGTGTCTCCTTCTCTCTCTGCCCCTCCCCCACTCACGCTCTGTCTTTCTCTGTCTCTCAAAAATTAATATACATTAAAAAAAATTTTTAATAAAAAACCCCCACAATTGTTATATCCTCTTGTTGGATTGATCCCCTTTATCATTATGTAGTGCTGTTCTTTGTCTCTTATTACACTCTCCCTTTTAAACCCTATTTTGTTTGATACAAGTATTGCCTACCCCAGCTTTTTTTTTTTGGCTTCCATTTACATGGAGCATATTTTTCCATTCATTCACTTTTTGTTTGTGTGTGTCTTTAAGTCTGTTGTGAGTCTCTTGTAGGAAACATATAGATGGGTCTTGTTTTCGTTTGTTTGGTTGTCTGGGTTTTTTTTTTTAAATATATTCAGTCACCCTAGTCTTTTGATTGGTGCATGTGGACCAATTGCTTTTTTTTTTTTAATGTTTATTCATTTTGAGAGAGAGAGAGGAGAGAGAGAGGAGGACAGAATATCCAAAGCGGGCTTTGCTGACAGCAAAGAGCCCAGTGTGGGACTCGAACCCATGAACCATGAGATCATGACCTGAGTGGAAGTCAGACGCTTAACTGACTGAGCCACCCAGGCAACCCTAGACCATTTACTTTTTTTTTTTAATTTTTTTAAACGTTTATTTATTTTTGAGAGACAGAGAGACACAGAGCATGAGCAGGGGAGGGGCAAAGAGAGAGACACATACACAGAATCTGATGCAGGCTCCAGGCTCTGAACTGTCAGCACAGAGCCCGATGCAGGGCTCGAACCCATGAGCCGTGAGATCATGACCTGAGCCAAAATCAAGAGTCGGACGCTTCACCGACTGAGCCACCCAGGTGCCCCTCCCTGAATTAATTTTTTAGATGTAATTAATTGCATTACTTTTGTCTTTTACCATTCATACATAAGTGATGGTTACCTTTACCAGTGAAATTATTTTTTCATAATTTTCTTACTTCCAGTTATGTCCCCCTTTTTTTTTCCACTTAAAGGAGTCCCTTTAACATGTCTTGGAAAGCTGGTTTTGTGGCGATGAACTCCTTTAACTTTTGTCTGTCTTAGAAACTCTATCTCTCCTTTAATTCTGAATGGCAGCCTTGCTGGGTAGAGTATTCTTGGTTGTAGGTTTTCTTCCTTTCAGCACTGTGAATGTGTCGTGCCACATCCTGGCCTGCAAACTTTCTGCCAAAGGATCACCTGTTAGCCTTATAAGCTTTCCCTTGTACATAACACACACACACACACACACATATATTAGTAAAAGAAAAGTATCAACTCTTACTTATTCTTGTATCCCCCATGCCCAATACAGAAATATGAGCATTCATTTTGCATGATGCTTTTGGTCGATCTATTTCACATTTGACATGAACTAGATCTCAACCTCAGGACAAAGACCTGACAGTCGACACAGGAACTAAATGACCTAGAGCCAACTGAGCTCAGCTCAGTATGATAAATGATGTTCATATGAGGGGCCCTGGGTGATTCCGACCAGATAAAAGTAGTTAGTAGTTCAGTTGAAGAAGGCGGAGAAGTTTATGGTGCGTCCTGAATATGTAACGGTCTAGGGGCACTTGGCTGGCTCATTTGGTAGAATATACAACTCCTGATCTTGGGGTCTTGAGTTCAAGACTTACGTTGGGCATAGTGTGTACTCAAAAACAACCAAACACGGGGCACCTGGGTAGCTCAGTTGGCTGAGTGTCCAACTCTTGATTTCAGCTCAGGTCATGATCCCAGGGTCATGGGATCCAGCCCTTCATTGGGCTCCATGCTCAGCGTGGACCCTGCTTAAGATTCTCTCTCTCTCCCTCTCCCCCCTCCCCCATGCTGTCTCTCTAAAATTAAAAAAATAAAATAAAAAAACAAAACCAAAACAAAACAAAACAAAACTTCTGTTTTGAATATGTAACAGTCGAAAAGCTTTAGTTCATATGGGAGTGCTCTTCAGTAATCCAGAAAATGTACATTTATGGAACACAGTCAGTAGATGAGGTGCTCCAGGATTTGGAGCCTTTTAAAGGTACGATGATCTTTTTGATGTGTTGCTTAGGTAGGCTACAGTCCCCATTCACTCAAACACTAATCTAGGTATTGCAGTCAGGGTATTTTGCAGATGTAATGAAATCCATAGTTCAGTTTAAGTAAGGGAGGTTATCCTGGATAACCTGGGTGGGACTGATTTAATCAGTTGAGGAGCCTTAAGAGCAGGGTTGAAGCTCCCTCAAGAAAAGAAATTCTGCCTGTGGACAGCCCAAGCTCATGAGGTGCACTGTGCCCTTCTGAAGGCCTGCCCTGTGGATTCCCAATTTGCCTAGTCAGACCTCACCATCATGGAAGTCAGTTCCTTGTGATAAATCTCTTAATAGATATTGCCTACTGGTCCTGCTTCTCTGGTTGAACACCGATACAAAAAGCAACTATGATGGGGCACCAGGGTGGCTCAGCCTGTTAAGCGTCTGACTCTTGGTTTTGGTCATGATCTCACAGTTCGTGGGATTGAGCCCTGCATCGGGCTCTGAGCTGACAGTGCGGAGTCTGCTTGGGATTCTCTCTCTCTCTCTCTCTCTCTCTCTCCCTCTCTCTGCTCCTCTGCTGTCCCTGTGCTCTTCTCTGCCTCAAAAGAAATAAATACACTTAAAAAAAAAACCCAACTATGTTACTTCAAGATGATAGGTTTGTGATCAGATTAAAGTTTATTCGGATGGGAGATACCTAATGCCCAGATCTTGGTTTCTAATACCATTTCCCAGTAAAAGAAACAAGGTTCCTTGCTTCCTTGGAAAAATAGTTGATTCTAGGGCTGGGAAGGTACTGGATTATAACACAAAGTATAAAAGAAATATCCATAAGTCCATTTTGATAGAAATAAATTATTAAATAAATAAACAAATAAATAGAAAAGAAGAGACACATGTCCCACGCAGAGTAATTCCAAATAATTTATGGGGACATTCCTCCCTTAAAGTGTGGAAAATACAATTCTCTGCTCCTTAAGAGAGTGCTGCACATTGTGACTTCCTTCCAAAGAGTACAGTTGGGAAGAAGGGAAAGTAACTTTATGGTGAAGCCTGAGCCACACTACTTTAACCAGGTGATCAAGGTCAATATCAAGGGGGATAAATCAGGTTAATGGTATGTACCCTTGACATGATCTGAGAAGAATGGCACTTTATCTCTGTGACCTTCCTCCTCCAAACCTATAACCTCATTCTAATCATGACAAAAACATCAAACAATCCAATAAAGGGGCATCCTACAAAAATTTGACCAGTACTCAAAATTGTCAAGGTCATCAAAAAGGAAAATCCAAGACACCATCACAGCCAACAAGAGCCTAAGGGGATATAACAACTATACGCAAAGTGGATGGGATCCTGGAACAGAAAACAGATATTAAGTAAAAACTAAGAAAATCCAAATAAATCATGAGTTTTATCTGTATTATCTTCTCAACTTTTTGGTATATCTATAATTGTTCTTTACAAAATCTATTAAGAAACTAGATCAGGGGCACCTGGCTGGCTCAGTCGGTGGAGCACGTGACTCTTGATCTCAGGGTTGTAAGTTCGAGCCCCGTGTTGGATGTAGAGATTACTTAAAAAATAAACTCTTAAAAACAAAGGAAACTAGATCAGGAAAAAACCAGATGAACAAATACTTGTGATTTGTACTGCGTACAAGTTTCAGTACTAGGCTACAAAAGCAGGAGTCACTTTAATTTAAAAGCAAATCTTGGGGCGCCTGGGTGGTTCGGTCGGTTAAGCGTCCGACTTCGGCTCAGGTCACGATCTCACGGTCAGTGAGTTCGAGCCCCGCGTCAGGCTCTGTGCTGACAGCTCAGAGCCTGGAGCCTGTTTCAGATTCTGTGTCTCCCTCTCTGTCTGCCCCTCCCCTGTTCATGCTCTGTCTCTCTCTGTCTCAAAAATAAACATTAAAAAAATTTTTTTAAATAAAAAAGAAAATAAAAGCAAATCTTGGGGCACCTGGGTAGCTCAGTCAGTTGAGCATCCGACTTCAGCTCAGGTCATGATCTCTCTGTCTGTGAGTTCAAGCCCCGCGTTGGGCTCTGTGCTGACAGCCCAGTGCCCACTTTGGATTCTGTGTCTCCCTCTCTCTCTGACCTTTCCCCCGCTCATGCTCTGTTCTTCTGTCAAAATTAATAAAAACATTAAAAAAATAATAATAATAAAATAAAATAAAATAAAAGCAAATCTTGGGGCACCTGGGTGGCTCGGTCAGTTAAGCGTCCGACTTCGGCTCAGGTCATGATCTCACGGTTCGTGGGTTCGAGCCCCGCCTCGGGCTCTGTGCTGACCGCTCAGAGCCTGGAGCCTGCTTCGGATTCTGTGTCTCCCTCTCTCTCTGCCCCTCCCCCACTCATGCTCTGTCTCTCTCTATCTCTCTCAAAAATAAATAAACATTAAAAAAAAAAAACAAAAAGCAAATCTTGACGATTTCAGTGACTGGCAATTTGTTGACCCTTGTTGAAAGTGACTATCCTGTCTCCTAGGCAATGCAAAACAAGTGGCTTTTCTAGTCTCAGAGACATTCGCACATAGCCCCCTTTAGATAACCTCACCTTTTATTTCATCAAAAAGATATAAAATATCTAAAAAGAATTTGTTCAGCTTCCCATAACCAAACCTATGACCTGACTTGTGCGGGCATCCATTGTTTTTCCTCCTGTGCTCCTGTTATAACGATGACACCTCCCATTTAGTCGGCAGGACCTAAGAGCCAAGCACCGTGGTAAGCCTATTACACACACTATGGCCTGTGATTATCAGGCCAAACTTAGCAGGTTCTCATCATTTTCCCACTTCAAAGTTGAGGAAACTGACACTCAGGAAAGTAAGTGACTTGCCCAAGGTCTTACAGCTAGAAGGTGACAGGACCCAGATTCCAGAGCCTGAACTCTTTTCTTTTTTTTACCTAATCTTGCCCTGCAAGGTGGGTCTCAAACTCACAACCCCGAGATCAAGAGTCACGTGCTCTACCGACTCAGCCAGCCATCGCCCCTGAACTCTTTTTTTATTTTTTTTTAAATTCCAGTAGAGTTAACATACGGTGCTATATTAGTTTCAGGTGTACAATACAGTGATTCGACGATTCTATATGTTACTCAGTGTTCATCAGGATAAGTGTACTTTTTTAATATAAATGATTTTCTTTCTTTTTTTAAACTGTTTATTTTTTGAGAGAACGGGGGGGGGGGTGGGGTTTGGGTGGAGTGGGTGGGGAGGGGCAGAGAGGCAGGGAGATCGAGGATCTGAAGCAGGCTGTGCACTGACGTGAGATCATGACCTGAGCCAAAGTTGGACGCTTAACCTTCTGAGCCACCCAGGCGCCCCTAACTTTTTTTTTTTTTTTTAAGATAAGTGCGTTCTTAGTCCCCTTCACCTAGTCCACCCATCCCCCTACCCAAGCATCTGAACTCTTAATTCCTAGGCTTTCCTCCTCTGTAAGACAAACCCCTAGTCCTGGGCTAACCCGTCCCTCCCCAGCCCCCAGGAGCTTCGATCCATTGGCTATTCCTATTGACCCCCTCTGTCTTCCTACCTTTCCTTCTCTTCTGCGCTCTTCAACGTCATTTTGCAAACAAGCTGTCACTCCTAGGTCAAAACAAAACCCCTCCCCTAACCCACAGCCTCCTCCAGTTCTCTTTTGACTTGCATATCCACAAGATCTCTCTATTGGATACCTTCACCTGGAAGTCTCACAGCCATCCCAAACCAAATACAGTAAAACCTTGTTTGGTGAGGGTTCCCCAAGATGAGCAAACACTTCTAATCAAATTTAATTTGACAAACGAGTGGTGTCTTGCAATGCGAGTAGTACGTGACGATGATCGCAACTGAGCTCATGGTTCTTGAAATTTGCTCCGGGATACAAGCGCTTTGGATGACAGTCACGTTTCCGGACCAAATTATGCTCGCAAACCAAGGTTTCTCCGGATATACCAAACGGAACCCTTGATCCCTCCGCTTCTCCTCCAAAAAACAACTGTTCTCGTGGTCTTTCCCTCTCGGTAAATGACACCACCATCCACCCTGCTGCTCCGACCAGGAACTTGGGCATGAACCTTGCCCTCTTCTCCCTGCTCTACACGCGGTCACAAGTCTCGCTTCTACTAAGTTTCTCTCGTCTGTGCATTTCACGCCATCTCCACTGCCCTGCCTCTGCCTTCGTGCCATCACCATCATTGCTCACCCAGACCACAAACCACAGCCTCCTACCAGGCTGCTCCCAGCCTACCCTGCCCTACTTCCAACCAGTCTGACCTCAGCAGTCCACACAGCAACCCCGGTGAGAGTCCTTCGACCCAGAGCGGAGACCCTCCGTCCAAGTTCGAACCTTTCAATGTTTGCCTGGGCCTCAGGGTAGAATCCAAACTCTCTCTCAAGGCTTAGAGGCTCCCGGTGATCTGACCCCAGCTTCCGCCTTCAGCCCCGTTCCCTCATCACCCTTTCCGTCAGCACCCTCTCCTGCCACTACCCACCGAACACGTCCCCTTTCTGCACTTACTTCCACACAGAGTGACTTTCAGTTCCATCAAGTCTCCCAGCTTTCCCCCGACCGGGCCTTTTTGCAGGCCTCTGCCCAGGACGGGAACGTGCCCCTTCTTCCTTCTGCCTAGGATGGGAACGTGCCCCACTCGGTGCCCCGGCCCTGAGTCCTCCGCAGCCCGCGGGGCTCAGCTGGCTCTTCCTCGGCCCCTCCCCCATCAGGGCAGGACTTATTGCCTTCCTGGCCACATTAGAGGCTGCGACTGTCTACAGTTACCTGCCGCACCGTAGGCCGTGAGCCTCTGAAGACTGGAGTCTGTGGATGTGGCTCATCCCCGCAGCCCAGCACCCAGCCCTGCGGGTCTGCTTCATGGCCCGCGGTGCGTGTTTGTGGGAGGAACAAGTGGAAGTTGGAGGCAGGTGACCTTGAACCTAGATCCACAGCCCTACTGATTAAACCAATAATCTTTTTTTTTTTTTTTTGGTAGCTCATTGCCCTTCCGTTCCCATGCCCCGTGGAAACATTTTTGTTTTCTAACGAATACCCTATCAGATGTACATGTCGAGAGTTACAAATGTGTCACTAGAAGTTCATGACTTTTGAACCAGTTTCCTCATTTTAAGTGGAAGGAAACCGAAGTCCCCAAAGCTGAAGTGATTGTTCGCAGCAGGCCCATTGTAGCGATAAAACTGGGACCAGACCTCATATTTCTTCTTCTTCTTTTTGTAACAGTTTATTTATTTAGGAGTCTCTACACCCAATGTGGGGTTCAAACTCATGACTCTAGGAGTCACGTGCTTTTCTGACTGAGCCAGCCGGGTGCCCCTAGATCTCGGATTTCTTGCTTCTAGTACTCTTATCACCTCTCTTACACCATGCGGTGATGGATTAAAGACCCTGAGTTCTTTGATACTCTTCCTGATGGTGAGCTCTGTATCCCCTTCCCTTGAATCCACGTGGGTTCTGCAACTGCTCAGACCAATAAAGTAGAGGAAAAGAGATATTCTGGGCAGAGTCCAAACTGAAAACGCAGGGTCCCTTCTAAACATTGATTAAGAATTTCAAGATGGCGGGGTGGCCACGTGACTCAGTTCATAGAGCATGTGACTCTTGATCTCAGAGTCATGGGTTCGAGTCCCATGTTGGGTGTAGAGAATGCTGAAAAAATGAAATAAACTTTAAAAAATAGACTATTTTGGGGGCACCTGGGTGGCTCAGTCGGTCAGGCCTCTGACTCCGGCTCAGGTCATGATCTCCTGGTTCGAGAGTTCGGGGCCCGTGTCGGGCTCTGTGCTGACAGCCCGGAGCCGGGAACCTGCTTCGGATTCTCTGTCTCCCTCGCTCTCTGCCCCTCCCCTGCTCGCATTTTGTCTCTCCCTATCTCTCTCTCAAAAACAAAAACAAATCAAAAATTTTAAAAAAAGAACAAAAAATTTTTTTGAAAGAATTTCAAGATGGCAGAGAAGCAGGGCCTTGAACTTAGCCGCGCCCCGTGTGACTGCACAGTCTGTGTGCCCATGAACATGCCAGTTTCAGGGCTCAGGTCGGAAGAAACTGGCAGCGGCTTCCAGTTCCTATTTCTTGGAACGTTCAGTCAAGCCAGATGCCATGCCAGCAGTCAGCTGCCCTGAGATCACCATGCTGCCAGAAGCCCAGGCTACACGGAGAGGCCCTGGAGGATGAGATGCCACGTGCAGAGGAACAGACCGAGGAGCGCCAAGGTGCTCAGCATGTGAGCGTCGGGGTTCACAACAATCACCCCAAGATGTGCCACTTACACATGCGGATTCGTTCAAGCTGAAAGCAGTCAAGGCCCAAAAGACTCAGGAAGAGGGGCGCCTGGGTGGCTCAGTCGGTTGGGCATTGGACTTCAGCTTAGGTCATGGTCTCACAGCTCATGGGTTCGAGCCCTGCATCAGGCTCTGTGCTGATAGCTCAGAGCCTGGAGCCTGCTTCGGATTCTGTCTCAGTCTCTCTCTGCCTCTCCCCACTCACGCTCTGTCTCTCCCTCTCTCAAATATAAATAAAAATTTTTTAATAAAGTAAATGTGAGTTCAGAATACTTCCCTTGGCCCCTAGGAATACTTCTCTGTCATTGCACTTATAACACCGTATGATAATTAATTGTCTGTGTGTCTGTTTCCTTGACTAGATCAATGCTTTTCAAACTGTGGATGCAACTGGGGCGCCTGGGTGGCGCAGTCGGTTAAGCGTCTGACTTCAGCCAGGTCACGATCTTGCGGTCCGTGAGTTCGAGCCCCGCGTCAGGCTCTGGGCTGATGGCTCGGAGCCTGGAGCCTGTTTCCGATTCTGTGTCTCCCTCTCTCTCTGCCCCTCCCCCGTTCATGCTCTGTCTCTCTCTGTCCCAAAAATAAATAAAAAACGTTGAAAAAAAAAAATTAAAAAAAAAACAAACTGTGGATGCAACCTATTAATGGGTTATGAAGTATATGTATTTTTTATTTAAAATTTTTTTAATGTTTTATTTATTTTTGACAGAGAGAGACAGAGCATGAGCAGGGGAGGGGCAGAGAGAGAGGGAGACACAGAATCCAAAGCAGGCTCCAGGCTCTGAGCTGTCAGCACAGAGCCCGACGTGGGGCTCGAACCCACGGACCGCGAGATCATGACCTGAGCCCAAGTCGGACGCTCAACCGACTGAGCCACCCAGGTGCCCCGAAATATATATATATTTTTAATTTTTGTTAATGTTTATTTATTTTTGACAGAGAGAGAGACAGAGCATGAGTGGGGGAGGGCAGAGAGAGAGGGAGACACAGAATCCAAAGCAGGCTCCAGGCTCTGAGCTGTGAGCACAGAGCCCGGTGTGGGGCTCGAACTCACAGACTGCGAGATCATGACCTGAGCCGAAGTCGGACGCTCAACCGACTGAGCCACCCAGGTGCCCTGAAATATACATATATTTTTAATTTTTGTTAATGTTTATTTATTTTTGACAGAGAGAGAGAGAGACAGAGCATGAGTGTGTATGTGTGTGGGGGGGGACAGAGAGAGAGGGAGACACAGAATCCGAAACAGGCTTCAGGCTCTGAGCTGTCAGCACAGACGCAGGGCTCGAACTCATAAACCGTGAGATCATGACCTGAGCCGTCGGACACGTAACCGACTGAGCCACCCCGGCGCCCTTGAAATATATTTTTAATGAGATAGAATAACATAAAAATATGAGTATGTGTTGCACACAACCAGTATTATATCTAGAAACTTGCAGGTGTGTGTGTGTGTGTGTGTGTGGCTATTGGACTACACTGTGAGAGCCCTCAGTGCGGTGTCCGTGCTTAGCCTATTCACCACTATATCCCCAGCAGCCGGCCCATTGTTTGACACATGTAGATGTTGTATAAATATTTGTTAAATGAATGAATGTTATTCTTGACATTTCCTATTCAGAGATGAACCTCCTCATCTTCTTGGGACCCTTTACTGGTTCCTAACAATCCTGGGCTCCAGACTTCTACTCCCTCCGTAAAGCAGGGAGTCTTATAGCAGTTTATTTATTACCCATTCGTTTTCAAATTTTAGTTTTCAGTTTGCACCTAAATATCTACACCTGTGTGAGCTTTCTGTTAACTGCCTGCTGATACAGAAGCTGTTCATCCCCTCCCCGATCCAGTCAAAAACTAAAGAAGGAAGCAAAGGAAGGAAGTGGAGGAGGGAGGGAAGGAGGGAGGGAAGGAAGGAAGGAAGGAAGGAAGGAAGGAAGGAAGGAAGGAAGGAAGGAAGGAAGCTGAGGGAAGGGAAGGGAAGGGAAGGAAAAGAAAGAAGAAAAACTATGTTACAGGTTTACTCTAGGAACTCTTAAAGATGAATTGCTACCATTTACTAAGTCTGAACAATAGACCAGATATTTTTTTAATTTAAGTTTATTTATTTATTTTGAGAGAGACAGAGAGAGCAAGAAGGGGAGGGGCAGAGAGAGAGGGAGAGAGAGAATCCCAAGCAGGCTCCGCGCTGTCAGCGTGGAGCCCGATGTGGGCTTGAACTCACGAACCGTGAGATCAAGACCTGAGCTGAAACCAAGAGTTGGACGCTTAGCCAACTGAGCCACCCAGGCGTCCCCTGACCAGATATTTTTGATATACCATCTCATTTAATTGTCGCAGCGAGTCTGTAGCACAGTATTATTTTTTTTTCAATATATGAAGTTTATTGTCAAATTGGTTTCCATACAACACCCAGGGCTCATCCCAACAGGTGCCCTCCTCCATACCCATCACCCACCCGCCCCTCCCTCCCACCCCCCATCAACCCTCAGTTTGTTCTCAGTTTTTAAGAGTCTCTTATGCTTTGGCTCTCTTCCACTCTAACCTTTTTTTTTTTTTTTCCTTCCCCTCCCCCATGGTCTTCTGTTAAGTTTCTCAGGATCCACATAAGAGTGAAACCATATGGCATCTGTCTTTCTCTGTATGGCTTATTTCACTTAGCATCACACTCTCCAGTTCCATCCATGTTGTAGCACAGTATTATTAACCCCCATTTCACACATACCCAGGGAGGTTAAGTAACTCCCCTAAAGTCACCCAGCTAGTTAGTGAATGGTAAAAGATGTAAACCCAGACCTGGCCAGCTCCAAAGCTCCATGAGCTTTCCGTATTCTTCTGCTACCCCCACACGATTAACCAAAGCACCTATACAGAGGGTTGTACTAAGAATGGACAGGCTACAAATAGTACATTTTCTCTGTCAACCAATGGGGAGCCAATCTGTGTAGACACAACCTTAAGATAGGTGCTTATAGGGGCGCCTGGGTGGCTCAGTTGGTTAAGCATTCTACTTGGGCTCAGGTCACGATCTTACAGTTGGTTAAGAATCCAACTTCGGTTCAGGTCGTGATCTCACGGTTCGTGAGTTCAAGCCCTGCATCGGGCTCTCTGCTGTCAGTGCAGAACCTGCTTCGGGTTCTCGTCCCCCTCTCTCTCTCTGCATCTCTCTCTCTCTTCCTCCCTCAAAAATAAATAAATGTAAAGATATTAAAAAAAAAGATAGGTGTTTATGATGTACACATCATCAGTGGAACTCAATAGCTTTTGGTGATTTGTAAACGTACCAGGAGCTCACTTTCCTATCGGCATACTTCTGTAAGCACCACATTTTAAAATGCGTGCTTTAAAAAATTTTTTTTTCTAAAGTAATCTCTACACCCAACATGGGGCTCGAATTCACAACCCTGAGATCAGGAGTCGCCTGCTCTACTGACTGACCCAGCCAGGCACCCCTAAAATGCATGGTTAATTAATTTCACCCTTAGGTTTAGGTGTTTGGTTGGTTATTTCATTCTGTTTTTAAACTCGTTTTATTTTCAAATAGTTTTAGATTTACGGAAAAGCTGCAAGACTATCACAGAGAGTTCCTGTGTGCTCTGCACACAGTTCCCCTATGGTTACTGGATTTTTAAAATGTTTTCTTTTTTTTTTCTTTCAACGTTTTTTTATTTATTTTTGGGACAGAGAGAGACAGAGCATGAACGGGGGAGGGGCAGAGAGAGAGGGAGACACAGAATCGGAAACAGGCTCCAGGCTCCGAGCCATCGGCCCAGAGCCCGACGCGGGGCTCGAACTCACGGACCGCGAGATCGTGACCTGGCTGAAGTCGGACGCTTAACCGACTGCGCCACACAGGCGCCCCTTAAAATGTTTTCAAACACAACCACAATAATGAATTGATAGCAATCAAACAAGTTGCATCTATCATGTGCTGTTCGGAACCCATCAAAATACATGTCTTGGAGAACTCAGACGCATGCCAGGCTGTAGGCAGCTCCAAGGGCTTCCTCCAGAACAAGTAGCTCCAGATAAGAACAGGGGGCTTGGAACGCCTGGGTGGCTCAGTCTGTTAAGCGGCTGACCTCGGCTCAGGTCATGATCTCACAGTTTGTGGGTTCGAGCCCCGCCTCGGGCTCTGTGCTGACAGCTCAGAGCCTAGAGCCTCCCTCTCTTTCTGCTCCTCCCCCACTCTCTCTCTGTCTCTTAAAAATTAATAAACAGTAAAAAAAAAAAAAAAAAAAAAAAAAAGAACATGGGACTCGTTCCTCAGTCTCTAAAGAGGAGTAACATTTTTTTTCTAGCTTGAATGCCTAACTGGCCTTGTAGCCCAAACCACGAATTTGGTCTAAGGTCAAAAGGGTATGTCTTTTTCAAATCCCACAGCTCGTAAGTTTGTCTAGTTTATTTCAGGATTCTCTCTTGTTTACTTGACACGTCATCTTTCCCACATCTCCACGTTCGTGGAAGCTTCTGGAAATACCCGCAGAAAAGCAAACTTAAGACTCGACATAAAGAACTGTAGAGAGCACTGGATGAAGAGAAGCGAACAGAAGAGGACAAAGGCCCAGATACGTAAGAGGTTCCTTGAAGCAACAGCAGCCCTAGGGTGCAGGTCTCTCGTTCCCACCTTAGAGCTCCACTGGAGTCCGTGCGCTTCGGAGGCGTCAGCTCAGTCCACACTGTTCTTTCTGGGCACTAGTCCATCCACAGGGCAGTCATGCTTGCACAGGACCCTGCCCTCCAGCGATAGGCGACTGATTCTTTTTTTTTTTTTTAATTTTTTTTTTAACATTTATTTATTTTTTTTTGAGACAGAGAGAGACAGAGCATGAACGGGGGAGGGGCAGAGAGAGAAGGAGTCACAGAATCGGAAACAGGCTCCAGGCTCTGAGCCATCAGCCCAGAGCCTGACGCGGGGCTCGAACTCACGGACCGCGAGATCGTGACCTGAGCCGAAGTCGGACGCTTAACCGACTGAGCCACCCAGGCGCCCCGTTAGGCGACTGATTCTTGACTGGGCCAGTCAGGCTCACCATCTCATGATCTTGCTGTGGGGATTCAGAGATTCCCACCCATTTCTCTCTGGGACCAAGTGGACGCCAGGTTCGGCTTTGCTCGAAGAGAAGCAGAGGAAACAGGTCTGCCCAGAAGGACGAGAGTACAGTGACGTTCAGAAAGAAGCTGAGAGGGGCACCTGGGTGGCTCAGTGGGTTAAGCGTCTGGCTCTTGGTTTCGGCTCAGGTCATGATCTCACGGTTTGTGGGTTCAAGCTCCACGTCGGGCTCCACTTTGTCAGTTCGGAGCCTGCTTGGGATTCGCTCTCTCTCTGGCTCTCCTCCGCTTGTACTCTTTCAAAATAAACAAATAAACTTAAAAAAAGGAAGGAAGGAAGGAAGGCAGGCAGGCAGGAAGAAGCTGAAAGAAAGGCCCCAGAGGGAGAACAGCCTGCCTGGCTTCTTAATGGCTTTTAAGACCCTGGTTCTGGTTCTTGAAGCCTGGGTGTCTCCTGCCGTTGGATTCCATGAGACATCGTTGAAGGATTATATTAAAGTCCCCACTTGAAAGAAAAAAAAGCAGCATATATGAGTGGTTCCCTTCTAAACCCTGAAAAAGTTTTCTTTTCCTGTTCTTTAAAAAAATTTGCTTTCTGGGGCACCTGGGTGGCTCAATCAGTTAAGTGTCTGACTTTGGCTCAGGTCACGATCTCACGGTTCGTGGGTTCCAGCCCCGCATCAGGCTCTGTGCTGACAGCTCAGAGCCTGGAGCCTGCTTCAAGTTCTGTGTCTCCCTCTCTCTGCCCCTCCCTGCCCCTCCTCACACTCTGCTTTCTCTCTCTCTCAAAAATAGACATTAAAAAAATTAAAAAAACCATTTTTGTTATGTTTATACATCCCGAGAAATAGAAAATGAAAACTAAATCACTTGTAGTGAGATGCATACACATGTCCAACGAAAGGTATGTACAAAGACGTTCATAGCAGTTCGCTAAAGGCCCCAAACCTGAAACTATCCAAATGCCTATCAAGAGTAAAATGGGGAAATAAACCGTGGTCTATTCACACACTGGAACGCTTGTGAAAATTCATCAAAAGGAAAGCTCATTTAAAACGGAGACAGGAGGCCAGAAGGGGGAGCGCCCATGCCCTACCATCCATGGTCAATTGCAGACCCCAACAGGAAAAGACCCCAGTTAGAAGCCTATACTTTACTACCCTAGGAGGAGGAAGGATTTTCTCCTTGCCTCATAACAGCCCGGTGACGGCCACAACTCAGCCAATGAAAAGCCACCATATTTCGAACTCCCAGTTTACTCCCATGGACTTTTTATTTGTAACAGCACCTTCCAACTAAAGCATTCACCTCCTTTGTTTGCTTTTGTGCCTCGGTTCACGTGTCCCGACGTGCAGTTCTCCGCTATTCCTGAAAAAAATCCATTTTTGCTGGTTAAATAACTGACAGTTTTATTTTATTTTATTTTTAAGTTTATTTATTTTGAGAGAGAGAGAGCGTGCACATAAGCAGGGGAGGGGCATAGAGAGAGGGAGATAGAGAGAATCCCAAGCAGGCTCTGCATTGTCAGCACAGAGCCCAGGGCGGGGCCTGAACCCATGAACCATGAGATCATGACCTGAGCCAAAACCAAGAGTCGGATGCTTAACCGACCGAGCCACCCAGATGCCCAACTGACAGATTTATTGATTGATTGATTGATTGATTGATTATTTATTTTTGAGAGAGAGACAGAGAGAGCGTGAGTGAGGGAGGGGCAGAAAGAGAGGGAAACGCAGAATGTGAAGCAGGCTCCAGGGTCTGAACTGTCAGCACAGAGCCTGATGCAGGGCTCAAAATCATGAACCACGAGATCATGACCTGAGCCAAAGTCAGACGCTTAACCAACTGAGACACCCAGACGCCCCACTGACAGTTTTATTTATTTATTTTTTTAGTGTTTATTTATTTAAAAAGATTTTTTTAATGTTTGTTTACTTTGGAGAGAGAGACAGAGCATGAAATGGGGAGGGGCAGAGAGAGATGGAGACACAGAATCCAAAGCAGGCTCCAGGTTCTGAGCCGTCAGCACAGAGCAAGACACAGGGCCCAAACTCACAAACCGTGACGTGACCTGAGCTGAAGTCAGACGCTTAACCGACAGAGCCACCCGGGCGCCCCTGACAGTTTTAAGGTCAATACGTTACATAGCAATGAAAATGAATCCTCTACAGCTGCACATAACAACAAAATCTCCTATGATGGTGAGTGAACAAAAGAAATTAGACACAGTAAGTGCAAAGTTAATTATTCCATTCCTATAAAATGCAAAAATAGGCAAGACTAATCTATGCTGTTAGACGTTAGGACAGTGGTTACATCTGGGGGCAGTAGTGACTGGAAGGGGGCCCAAGGAGGGGCTTCTGGGATGTCGATCATCTTGTTTCCTGACAGCTGTCAGCACAGAGCCCGATGCGGGGCTCGAACCCATGAATCGCGGGATCGTGACCTGAGCCAAAGTCGGACGCTTAACCGACGGAGCCCCCCAGGCGCCCCGTATAGTCTTGACTGCAGTAGTCCTGCAGGTTATGCTTGCCTCTGGTGCCCCAAACACCCACCAGTGTTTTTGCCTGGGCGGTGGTTTGATGTTGACTTCTCTGGAACAGAACAGGATGGGGGAAGTGTGAATGCTTAATATTTCACTCTGTTCCGTCGGGTCCTCGTGGCCATTCCTAAGGGCGGCTCCCTGGCATGGTAAGCACTCAAAATGTCAGTTGCTATTAGCAGAAGAGTTGTATAACCTTTTAAAATCTGTACGATGGGGGAACACCTGGTAGAACCGACCCTTTATAGACATTATCGATCCTTACAAACCCCAAGGTAGGTAGGACTTGGGGCGGGGGGGGGGGGGAGTCTCCTAAAGTCCTAAAGATCGAGTTTCCACAGTTGGGTCAGGTTGGAGCTGGGACTCAACCGACGCCTGACTGCAAGGCCCAGGATTTTAACTCTCACACTGCCCTGCCTCCTCTCCGAGCCCTCGAGGTGGTTAAGGCACTCGCAATTAGAATCCCGGGATTGGAAGGGAACCAACATCTGTCTAGAGGCGGACACTGAGCGCGAACATTGACAGCTGTGCCTGACCTCTCCCTGGACGACCTGTCCCTCCCCACTATCTGTCTTTAGCTTTATCCAGCACATAGCTCATGTCTGCTGGGGAGGGATCCACACCCCTCGACTCCTGCTCACTCCCCATTCCTTGTTTTCCTGGTCAGGCACCAAACCAAGTGCTGTAGGTACATGATCCTCACAGCCCCCTGAGGGAGCTCCCACTGGCCCCACCTCACAGATGAAGACCCGGAGGCTTACAGCTGGCAAACGAAGAGTGGGATTTGAATCCCAACTCAGCAGACTCCCCCCCCCCCCAAATGCCTGCTTCTCAGCAGGACGTCAAGAGGCGGGCAGTGTCAGCTCAGGGTTGACCCCATGTCTTTCAACAGCTGACCTCTAATGCCACACTTCTGGGAGTTTGTAAATGTAGATCTTGAAGGTCTCAGAGCTCCCATAATTCCCCCTTCAGGGAGCACTGATCTAGTCCTTCACAGATGGGCAAACAAATACTGGCAACCGAACGAGCTAGGGCTAGTGAGGGGCCAATGGAACCAGGACCTGTGCCCAACTCCCAGGCTCAAAAGTAACTCCTTAGGGAAAGAAAAAAGTTAGCCCCTTATGTACAACCAATCATCTTTGGTGCCCATGTCATTCTACCTTTCATTTCTGACACCTGTTTAAGGTCCATTAGTGGCACCTTAGCGGTGTCCCAACCTACTCTGAACAGTGAGGCTGAGGTTGTTTTTTTTTTAAATATTCGAGTGTGTATGTGAGCAGGGGAGGAACAGAGAGGGTGAGAGAATCCCAAGAGGTTCTGCACTGTCAGCATGGAGCCCAACACAGGGCTCCATCCAGAGTCGGACACTTAACAGACGGAGCCACCCGGCCGGCCCGAGGCTGAGGTGTTTTTAATACTCCAAGTTGAAAATTCCGGGCACAGGACTGCCAATTATATCGAGCCCCACTGCTTTGGATCCGTGTAACATTTTTTAGGTTACCACTGCTACCAGGGTGCCTGGGTGGCTCATTTCGTTAAGTGTCTGACTCTCGATTTCGGCTCAGGTCACGATCTCGTGGTTTCCGGGGTTCGAGCCCTGCATCGGGCTGTGCACACGGTGCCTTGCAGGGCCTGCTTTGGATTGTCTCCCGCTCTCTCTCTCTGCCCCTCTCCTGCTCACACGCTCTCTCTCTCAAAATAAATTTAAATTTTTTTTTTTTCAACATTTTTTATTTATTTTTGGGACAGAGAGAGACAGAGCATGAACGGGGGAGGGGCAGAGAGAGAGGGAGACACAGAATCGGAAACAGGCTCCAGGCTCCGAGCCATCAGCCCAGAGCCCGACGTGGGGCTCGAACTCACGGACCGCGAGATCGTGACCTGGCTGAAGTCGGACGCTTAACCGACTGCGCCACCCAGGCGCCCCTCAAAATAAATTTAAAAACAAGACAAACCCCCTGTTGTCCCCACAGCAGCAGCTCCCAGGTTCCTAGGTTGGTTAATTGGTATTCTGTAGCCCACTCTTCTGATTTCCAATTAACGGTGGTCCTTCAGGATTATGACCATCTGAACCTCTTAGTGTGGTTCTGGGTTAGGGACCCCTGTGCCAGGCCATCCCTGGCCACTTGCTCTCTGCTATATCCAGCACAGGGTCCCTACAAACCCCATATGGGGTCGCCACCAAACTTGACTCCCCTTTCCCTCGCTGTAGTTTCACCTACATCCCACAGGTAATTAGGGACCCTTTGTTCCTTCCCACGTTTTCCAGACCTTTGCTCTGGCTTCCATATTGGCCCCTAGGGTGTAGCCTAACCTACACCCACACCTGTCTATCAACTGACCCCAAGTATCTAGAACAGTGCCTGGCACATAAAGGCCCAGTAAATCTGAATTTTAGTGTGTCAAAACAGTCTTTTGATTTCGTTCAACAATTTAAAAATACAGAAATTTAGTTCACAGGCCAAACAAAACCAGGCAGACCAGTCTGATAACCCCTGGTTCAGATGATTCCTACTTGTATTGACGACTGGCATTAGAGAATAGTATATAAAGATGCTATTTAAGAATGTGCTTGGGCACCTGAGTGGCTCAGTCAGTTTAAGTTCCATTCTTGATCCGAGAGTCCCGAGTTTGGGCCCTGTGTTGGGCTCCGCGCCAGGCATGAAACCTACTTAAAAAAAAGAATGTGCTACCTCAAACATTCACTTCCCATAAGGCGTAAGAGCCATTAGCCACATGGAGTTTTTCAATTACAATTAAATAAAAATTTAAACATTAGTTCCTGGGGCGCCTGGGTAGCTCAGTTGGTGAAGCGTCCGACTTCAGCCCGGGTCACCGTCTTGCGATCTGTGGGGTTCGAGCCCCGCGTCGGGCTCTGTGCCGACAGCTCGGAGCCTGGAGCCTGGTTCACATTCCGTGTCACCCTCCCTCTCTCAAAAACAATTTACACATTGAAAAAAAAAAATCAGCTCTTCACTCAAACTAGCCACACGTCTTCCAATACTCAGTAGTCAAAGGACATTTCTATCACTGCACAAAGTTCTACTGGACAGCGCTATGGGAGATCTGACAGGAGGAGGAAGTCAGTCCTTCACAAATCAGAACACAACAGCAGTTCAACCAAAAGGTCTCACATGTTTATTACTGAACCAACCTACAGGAGCAGAAGAAGCATCGTAACAGAGAAAAGTCAATTTCCTGATAAAACAGATCTACTGGTCAGGCAGCAGGGAGGTGATGGAATAGAAACGTATGACTTTCAGGCGGCATAAACGTGTGCCATCTCACGTTCGAACCCTTACAGACCCAGCTTCGTTCTTCTCCAATGCCGCCTCTTGGAGTTGTATCTGCAAAGAAGGAAACTGCGGGTTACAAAGGCAGTCTGACTTCAACAGGCTCCCAGTTTTCCTTCCCTTAACACGTTTGGAGCTCTTTGGAGAGTAAAAAGTGACTTGCTGGATGTGTTTAAGAACTGGTCACATCAAATTTTTGCCTCTCCAAAGGATTCCAGGCCAAGAAAACACACTGGTTCTTGAGACTGGACTAGTGGGGAAGTTCTTTCCCCTGCCAAGAGTACGCACACCTACCTGTGATTCAACATCCCTGGGGAGACCCAGACATCTTTATTTTCGAACCTCCCGTCTTTCAAAACATCAAAACAGCATCTGCAGAATCTTTCCAATAGATTAACACCCCCAATCATTTCAGTATCAAAGCAAGTGACGTGCAGAGTGAAAGCTCCTCAGAATTGTCCATGTCAATCTGTCCTGATTTTACCCTTAGAGAGGCAAAATCAAAAATGATCAACACTGTTTTTCTTTCAGCAGGATAATGTCAGTACTTCCACAAAACGAAGCACTGTAATTGCAACCTGCTTTAACACACTTTAAAAGTTGCAAGGCAGCTGAGGGAAGAGAAAAATCCTTCAATTGTGCCAGTTCTCTGCGCCAAGTGTATACTCTGAAATATACATTTCTTTCACTCCTCACAATAACCCGTAACAGCAGGCCCCACCACCAGGTGGGGATAGGACAGAGAAACCGATGTTCATGTCAATCCATTAAAAAAGGGCTTTACTATGGATGTCCAATGTTCTCAACGGAACTGCAGCAAGCTTGTAGAAGGGCTGACCTGCCCAAGTAACCACTTCGCCAAGAGGCTCAATGCTCTTTTCTCAGTGTTGTATGAGGGCAGCGCCTGGGTGGCTCAGTTGGTTAAGTGACTCTTGATTTTGGCTCAGGTCATGACCTCCCGGTTCCTGAGTTCAAGCCCCGCATTGGGCTCCACACTGACAGTGTCGAACCTGCTTGGGATTCCCTCTCTCCCTCTCTCTCTGCACAGAGGGCATGGAGCCTGCTTTGCCTGTTAGCCTAGATGACCCCAGAGGCCTTCTGTCGCAATTCTAGCAATTCCACCTTTTTTCCAAAACCATCAATTCAACTACTTCTGCAGTAGAGGGCAATCTTCCGATCTTTTAGAAAAGATAAACACCTCAAAGATGGACTAGGCGAGCAACAAGACAGCCTTCCACTTTACGTTCTGGGTCAGGCTAAAGACAACAGGAAATTAAATATTGGAGTGTCTGCCCTTAATCCCAGAGGTGGGCTGGGTTTCTGTCCAGAAACACAGAGGAAGCACATTAAAACAAAACAACAACCCCACAAAAGACGCAGGTGATTACAGGGCGGGGTGTGTGTGTGTGGGGGGGGTCCTTACCTGATTTTATTACCAGTTTTCATCCGAATCCACTGGGGAATGGGACGATTCTGCTTTTGTTTCTTGGCCAGGAATCGCTTGATCCTGAAAGTCTTGTGAGAAGACTGGGAAGAAAAGGGAACCAATTAAAATTTTTTCAAAATATTTTATTTATTTTTGAGAGAGGCAGAGCATGAGCATGGCAGGGGGAGACAGAAAGACACAGAATCCGAAGCAGCCTCCAGGTTCCGAGCTGTCAGCACAGAGCCCGACGCGGGGCTCAAACTCAGGAACCGCGAGATCATGACCTGAGCCGAAGTCAAGTCAGACACTTAACCGACTGAGCCACCCAGGCGCCCCAAAAAGGTAATCAATTTAGACAGCAACACCAGAGCTTGCTCAAAAGATTCAAAGTCAGGAACTCCCTCAATCCACAAACATTTGAATGCTTTATCTATACCAAAAACAACCTTCTCAATGCTAAACCCATCCATCACGCCCTTTGTGCTGCTTCTTACAATTTCTAGAGGCAGATATATAATTCCCACTGTTCAAATAAAAATCACCAAGAGTCAGAAAAGTAAGTAACCTACCCCAAATCAGAGTATTAATGTGCAGACCTGGGATTCAAGCTCAGGTCATCTATGCTCCAAGGCTAGGGTGCCTTCCACTCTTCCCTGCTGTCACCCAGGACCCAGAGGACCACTGGGGATGGCTGAGGAACTTGGTTTTCACAAAAGAACACAAGCTTTTTTTTAAAAAAATTTTTTATTGTTTATTATTATTTTTGAGAGAGAGACAGAGAACAAGCAGGGAAGGGGCAGAGAGAGAGGGACACAGAATCGGGAGCAGGCTCCAGGCTCCCAGCTCTCAGCACAGAGCCCGACATGGGGCTCGAACTCACAGACCACGAGATCATGACCTGAGCTGTAGCTGGCCGCCCAACCCACTGAGTTATCCAGGGGCCCCAAGGACACAAGCTTTTGGTCACCCAGAACAATCTGTCACTTGCAAGCCAACTAGTCTCAGTGCACTATGTACAAAAGGTACCTAATTTCAAGGGTCATACCAAGAGTAATTAAGATATACACAAAGTCCTCGACCGTCAATAAATCTATTCTAACCCACTGACCATTTTGGTATTAATTCTAACTGTACTTAACACATAATTTTCAAGGATGACTTTCCCAATTTCTCATTGCGTTTTTGGCTTTAAGTACTTGGCATCTAAGTCCAACCCCAACCCCCCCCCCCCCCCCGTCAGAATGCAGAACAATCTGGAAATGGCAGGAGTGGTAGTCTTGCGTCTGGCCAACGTGGTCCAACACACCCTTGGATAATAACAGGGGCCATTACAAAGAAGGCAAGGACTACACTCCTCTCTCCCAGCTCACGGTAGCAGTTGTAAATTTTCTGTCAACTAAAACAACCAGTTACCGATCCTCTCTCTCCACACCTAGAAGCAGAAGGCAATTTTATGTTCTAAGAAACCTATCACTGGTTAAAATCCACGACCATAATTGTCCTCAGTTGGCATTTTAGGTTGAACGCCCTAATGGCATATAGATTCACACTAGAGCACCGCTTCTTCCAGGTGCTTCCACGGGGGAGATACTTAAATCCTCGAACAAAGAATTAAAAGTCCTGTAAGCGCCTAGTTTGGTATGCAGCCGGCAGCCAACTTAAAAAGTTTCCTTAAGCCAGCTGACCACATTGCCTTCTCGATGCCTGGCACGTCCCACGTGCCCCAAGGTCGGGCCACGGTTTCTGGAGTGGATCCCCCCGACTTCTCTCTCTGTCCCAGAATCACAGTTCGCTCCAGAAGGGCGAAGGGCAGGGGGAACCCCTGCTAGCCTGGGCAGCGGCCTGGAGCACAAAGCGCCCCCCCCCCCTCGCGTAGGTTCTCCATCACTTGGTAGTTTCCCGCCAGGCCTGTAGCTGGAGCCCTGGCCAAACTCGGCCTTCTCTAGAAAAAGCCTTTAAAAGGCCCCAGCACCTCGATACAGCGTACGGTGCCTGCGAGATCGCGGAAGCCTCAAGTCTCGCGAAAGCACCCCGGGGCCGATGGTTACGGATAAACTTACCATGGCGAGAAACGACCAGCGGCGCACGAAAGGATGGCGAAGAAGGAAAAGAAGGAAGCGGGCGGAAAGACGTATTTAGAAGACGTTGCCGGAGGCGGAGCTTGGAAGCTGCTGCCATTGGCCGATGGCCGTCTCTGGCCGCCCTTTCTGCCTCAGCCCCGCACGCGTGCGCGTGCGCGCTCTCGTGGGAACTCGGCAAATCGCGCTTGTCCGTGCGAAATGGAATTCGTTTTACGCCACTTCCGTAAGTGGGGCCCTCGGGAGCAGGGCACCCTGCTTCGTGGGTGAGGCGCACAGGCCGTGGTAAAAGCCGAAGTGGTAGCCCTTCCGAGGGCAGAAAGAGCAGAGTGGGCGGGGCTAACTCCAAGGGCGGGTGGGGGATACGTCACGTCCGAGTGCAAGGGACTTCGGTCCTGGGTTTAGGAAGCAGAGCGCCGAGGGTTAACCTCCGCCGGGGTGGCCTGGCGGTGCGCATCTCGGTCTTATCTCGACCTCTAGCATGGTTTCGAGCTGGCTGGCTGGGCCGTGCTGGACGGGAAGGGATGGTGATGTTGGAGAAAGCAAGGGAGGGTGGCGAGGGCTGCACTGGGTGGGTCCGGGAGGTCTAGGCAAGAGGTTGCTGCTAATCAAGGTCTAAGCTGAGAAATTTCGAGATAACCTTTTCCTTGGCTGCTAGGAATCCCAGACGGACTTTTAGCCCGCTTTGCAAAATGCATAGGAATTAATGACATGCGTTTTGGATGTTGATGATCCCCGATTCCATGTTTTTCTTCTCCACATTTAAAAACAGAAACTTTTGAGGGCGCCTGGGTGGCTCAGTCGGTTGAGCGTCCGACTTCAGCTCAGGTCATGATCTCACAGTCCATGAGTTCTAGCCCCGCGTCAGGCTCCGTGCTGACAGCTCAAAGCCTGGAGCCTGCTTCGGATTCTGTGTCTTCCTCTCTCTCTGCCCCTCCCCTGCTCACGCTCTGTGTCTCTCTGTCTCAAAAATAAATTTAAAAAAAAAACATTAAAAAAAATAAAAACAAACTTTTGGGACGCCTGTGTGGCTCAGTCGGATGACTGTCACACTCTTAATTTAGCCTCAGGTCCTGATCCCGAGGTCGTGGGATTGAGCCCCACTTGGGCTGTGCGCTGAGCATGGAACCTGCTTAAGATTCCCTCTGCCCCCTCCCCGCTGCTTGTGCGCTCTCTGTGTCTCTCTAAAATGAAATAAAATAAAAACAAAATCCTCTGTGTATCTTTGCAGTCACTTCAGGCCATTTTGCACCGGTAGATTAAGGTAAGGGTTTTTAACCTGGGGTCCACAAATGGTCCATTTATAGAGTTCGCAGTATACATGAACTTGGATGGGAAAAAAAATCACAACTTGTTTTTATCAAACTGTCTGAAATTTAGCACTTTCTTTACAAAGGTAGGCAACATAATATAGTCGCGTCAACAGTACCTATGACTTTGTCACCAGTAGAAATCAAAGATGGTTTCATGTCACATTTCATTTGATGCAGATGTCTTGAAATACCATTTACACATTCATCACTTGTTTGGAATTATAGTACAGTTGGCCCTTCAACAACGTGGACTTGAACTGCCTGGGTCCACTTATATGTGGATTTTTTTTGATGGATACAGTACTATAAATATTTTCTTTTTCAACGTTTTATTTTTTTATTTTTTTATTTTTTATTTTTGGGACAGAGAGAGACAGAGCATGAACGGGGGAGGGGCAGAGAGAGAGGGAGACACAGACTCGGAAACGGGCTCCAGGCTCCGAGCCATCAGCCCAGAGCCTGATGCGGGGCTCGAACTCACGGAACGCGAGATCATGGCCTGAGCTGAAGTTGGACGCTTAACCGACTGAGCCACCCAGGCGCCCCATACAGTACTATAAATATTTTCTTTGGTGATTTTCTTAATAAACTTTTCTCTAGCATACTTTATCATAAGGATATAGTATATAATACATATAACATATGGAATATGTGTAAATCAACAGTTTGTGTTATCAGTAAGGCTTCTGGTCAGCAGTAGGCTATTAAGTTTTTGGGGAGTCAAAAGTTACACGTAGATTTTACACTGCATAGGGTCAGCACCCCTAACTCCTGCGTTGTTCAAGGGTAAACTATAGTTATTAGGCCCATAAGTGGAACTGTGTTAAGAAGCCTATATGTCCGGGGCACTTGGGTGGCTCAGTCGGTTAAGCACTGACTCTTGACCTTGGCTCAGGGTGGGATTGAGCCCCGCATCAGGCTCTGCACTGACATTGCGGAGCCTGCCTGGGATTCTCTCTTTCTCTCTCTCTCTCTCTCTCTCTCTTCCCCTTCCCTGCTCATTCTCTCTCTCTCTCTCTCTCTCTCTCTCTCTCTCTCTCTCTCTCTCTCCTTCTTTCAAAATAAATAGATAAACTTTAGGGGCACCTGGGTGGCCCAGTCGGTTAAGCATCCAACTTCAGCTCAGGTCATGATCTCACAGTTTGTGAGTTCAAGCCCTGTGTCGGGCTAAGGGCTGACAGCATAGAGCCTGGAGTCTGCTCTGAGTTCTGTGTCTCCCTCTCTCTGCCCCTCCCCACCGCGCGCGCGCGCGTGTGTGTGTGTGTGTGTGTGCATGCGCATGCTCTCTCTCAAAAATAAACATTAAAAAATTTTTTTAATAAAATTATTAAAAAATGGGGAGCCTGGGTGACTCAAGTCACTTAAGCATCCAACTCTTGATTTTGGCTCAGGTCATGATCTCGGGGTTCGTGGGATCTAGTCCTGAGTCAGGCTCTGTGCAGACAATGGGGAGCCTGCTTGGGATTCCCTCACTTGCTCTCTCTCTGCCCTTACGCCGATGGTTCTCTCTCTCTCTCTCTCTCTCTCTCTCTCAATAAATAAATAAATAAATAAATAAATAAATAAATAAACAATTAAAAAGAAGCTCATATGTTATTACAGCACACATTTCTTTTAGAAAATATTTTGATAACTATTACAGTGTAGTTGCTTTTCTTTGTAATCCTATGTACTCTGTCTTATGCAATTAAAAACATTCTGAAAATAAACTTCATCTGACTGCCAAAGGACTCCACAGCACAGAAATAGTTAGGAATCCCTATATTGGAGTACAGTGACAGATGGTAGAACAAACTAGATGGGAGAGAATTTGGAAATAGTCTGGGCAAGAAACTGGCCCGGGGGGGCCTGGCTGGCTCAGTCCGTAGAGCATGTGACTCTTGATCTTGGGGTTGTGAGTTCGAGCCCCAACATTGGGTGTGGAGATTACTTAAAAATGAAATCTTAAAAAAAGAAATGGCCCAAAGTAAAGTAGTCCCCGGGGATGTTGAATAAGAAGAAATAAAATCAAGAGATGATTGTGACATTAACAGGACTTGGTCCAGGTTTCTGTCTTGAGCAACTGGATGCTGGTGGCTTAGGTCTAGAGAGGAAATACACAAACAATAGGAAGTTTGAGCCAAATTTAATAACCATTTTTTAAAATGTTTATTTATTTTGGGGCACCTGGGTGGCTCGGTTGGGCGACCGATTTCAGCTTAGGTCATGATCTTGAGGTCTGTGGGTTCAAGTCCTGCATCAGGCTCTGTGCTGGCAGCTCAGAGCCTGGAGCCTGCTTCATATTCTCTCTCTCTCTCTCTCTCTCTCTCTCTCTCTCTCTGCCCCTCTCCCATTCATGCTCTCTCTCAAAATAAATAAACATTTTACTTTGAGAGAGTGCACACACACACACACACACACACACACACACACACACACACACATGAGAGGAGGGGAGGGGCAGAGAGAAGGATAGAGAGAATCCCAAGCAGGCTCCAAGTTCAGCGGGGAGCCCAATGCAGGGCAGGGATAGATCTCACGGACTGTGAGATCATGCCCTGAGCCGAAATCAAGAGTCAGCCACTTAATCGACTGAGCCACCCAGGTGCCCCTAATAACCATTTTTTTTAACAGTAAAACTTTGGTTACTTTAATCCCATCCAGTTTTTAAATTCAGACCCTCATCCAGATAATTTTATGTTTAACTGAAGTGAGACCTCAGGCTTCTTAACCTGGATTTTTATTATTTATTTGAGAGCCAGTATTTTGTTTTTGGTGGCCCAGAGGAGCAGCAAATAAGCCTTTAGTTGCTGAATCACCATCATTATCATCATTATAGCTACCATTTACCCTAGGTTGAGGGTGCGATTGACACGGTGCTGAGAGCTTACACAAATCTTTTTTTTTTTTTTTGCCTCTTTAAACTGCTTTATTAACTTCACAATGTATGATGAGCATCTTGCTGTACAATAGGGTAAAACTCCCCTGCTGACACAATCCTACAGATTGGGTCAAAATATAACATTCAGTTAGAAGCTGGTAACAGGAGACCCACAAGAGACATGGAACACCAAAAGGTTTATAACAAAGGTACATTGAGAACATGTAAGTTGAGGAAGCAGGTATGTCTTCCTGTCAACTTCAGGGAAAACAGGATTCAAGATATGAGGCAAAACTCATCCTGATGGTCACGGTCGCAGGGTCAAGTGCTAACCGTCCTCAGACCATGACCGGATTGCTTTTCCCTCAGCTGTCTCACCTCCTCCCCAATCCTTTCCATATTCTCTCTTTTTTTTTAAGTTTATTTATTTATTTTGACAGAGACAGTGGGGCACCTGGGTGGCTCAATTGGTTAAGCATCGGGCTCTTGATTTCAGCTTAGGTTATGATCTCACAGTTTGTGAGTTCAAGGCCCACATTGGGCTCTGCGCCGACAGTGTGGAGCCTGCTTGGGATTCTGTCTCTCCCTCTCTCTCTCTCTCTGCCCCTTCTCCACTCGCTCACTCTCTTTCTCTCAAAATAAATAAACTGGGATGCCAGAGAGAGAGGGAGACAGAGAATCCGAAGCAGGCTCTGCACTGTCAGCACAGAGCCCAAGGCAGCGCTCGAACCCAGAAAACCGGGAGATCATGACCTCAGCCGAAACCAAGAGTCCCACACTTAACCGACCGAGCCACCCAGGCGCCCCGCCATATTCTCTTCTGTCACCCTTGCCTGTGGCTCTGCAAGCCTCCATCGTGCCCCACCTAGACTGCAGCATGGGCTGCCGAACGTGGAATCACCTGCAGTTTCCTCTAGGCACACGATATATACCAGCTTCCAAAGGGAGAGTCAAGGACTCTCCTTTATTGGCAACTTGCTCCATTGCATCCTTTTGTTTTATTTTCTTGGTTGGCATTTTCCATGTTGAGATTTTTTTTTTTTTACTGCTTGCTCCTCTTTGGATGCCACAGCTCCTGGGCGTATCCTTGCGGTCTCCTGCCCATCCCGATTCTCCCGGGGAGTGTGCCATCGCCACTCAGACCTTCCCACCTGCTCCCCCTCCGCCTCCTACTCTTTGGGGCCGCCCCTGGCCTGCACACCCACAGGGCCACGGGGGGCAGGTACCGAGAGGGGTCAACCATCTTTTTAATTCTTAACAGCTTTAGAGCGCAATCTTTGTTCTAGCTGGTTTTGATTCTTCCTCGCACGCTACCCCTTCTGAGTTTCTTTTGCTGATTCTTCCTTACCTCAATTCCTTTTTAACATTGGAGAGCCCCGAGGTTCGGTTTTGGACCTCCTCTTTTTTTTTTTTTTAATTTTTTTTTAAGTTTATTTATTTACTTTGAGAGAGACAGCAAGAGGAGGGGAAGGGTAGAGAAGAGAGGGAGACAGAATCCCAAGCAGGCTCCGAGCTGTCAGCACAGAGCCCCCTGTGGGGCTCGAACTCACAAACCCGTGAGATCGTGACCTGAGCTGAAACCAAGAGTCGGATACCTAACCGACTGAGCCACCCAGGCGCCCTTGGACCTCTTCTCTTTTCTATATACACTCCCTCCTTTGGCGATTTCATCCAATATCATAGCTCTAAATACTCTCTTGGGTGATGACACCCAAACATGTATCTCCAGCCTGGATCTCTCCTGAGCTCCGATCACCTTCTTGGCATCCACTTGGATGTCTCATAGATGCCTTAAACTTAGTACGTCTCCAACAAAACTCCTGACCTTTTCACCCCTAACTGGCTCACTCAAAGTCCTCCCCATCACCGCAAATGGCACTCCATTCTTCTGCTGCTTCGGCCAAAATCTATCTTCCACCCATCCCTTTCGCATCCCGCATCTGGTTTGTCAGCAAATCTGGTCCGCTTGACTTTGACATTTATCCAGAATCCGAGGACTTCTCATCACCTCTGCCCGGGTCTGAGCCACCCTCTCTCACCTAGATTAATTTAAGGCTCCTCGCTGCTCTGCCCGCTTGCTGGCTTCCCTACAGCAGCCAGAGCGACCCTTTCAAGACCTCAGGCAGATCATGGCGCTCCTCCGCTCAGCGCGCTCCAATGGCTCCCCATCCCTCTCCTCATAAAAGAAAGTACGGGGGCACTTGGGTGGCGCAGTCGGTTAAGCATCCAACGCTTGATCTGAGCTCAGGTCATGGTCTCGCAGTTCATGAGATCAAACCCTGCGTTGGGCTGTGCGCTGATGGCACTGGGCCTGCTTGGGATTCTGTCTCTCCTTCTCTCTGCCCCACCCTTGCCCTCTCTCTCTCTCTCTCTCTCTCTCTCAAAATAAATAAATACACAATTAAAAAAAAAAAAAGAAAGCAAGCACAGGAATTTGCAGTGGCCTCAAAGGCCCTACCCAGTTGGTCGGACATTAGTTCTCTCACCCAGCCTCGTGCTGTCCTCCCTCTCACTTACTTTGCTAAAGCCTCACTGACCTCCTTGCTCTTCCTTAAACACGTCAGACACAGTTCCCTTCATGGCCTTACACCAGGTGTTCTCCCGCCCTGGGACTCCATTCCCCCAGGTACCCCACGGCTGCTTTCCACACCTCCTGCAAGTCAAGGCTCAAATGTCTCCACTCACGAGAGACCATTCATTCCCCAACGCTCCGGATCCCCATTCCCCGCTTTTCATGATAACACTTATCACCATCTAGTATGTCACGGCACGTATTTCTTTATCGTCCTAGTTCCACATAAGCTCAATGAGGGCAGGGAGTTTTTTTTTTTTTAACTCTTTATTTTGAAAGACTCAGGGATTCACAAGAACGCACAAAAATCTACAGAGAGATCCTGTGCACCCTTCACTCAGCCTCTAGCATTATCGTCTTGCATTGCTATAATATCAAAACCAGGAAATTGACATTGGAACAATCCAAAGAGCTTAGATGTCACTCGCTAGATGTGCACTCATCTGTGTGTGTGCAGTTCTATAGCTTTATCACATGTGTAACTTCGCGCGCGCGTGCGTGTGTGTGTGTGTGTGTGTGTGTGCGTCTAGTTCTATATAGCTTTATCACATGTGTAACTTCATGGACCTACCGCCGCAGTAAAATCTAGAACCGTACCATTACCACAAGCCTCCACAAGGGCAGGGTTTTTTGGTCGCATCTCTTCCCTCCTGTACCCCCCCCCCCTCCCCGCACCAAGAACGAAGCCTGACACAGAGTAGGCCTGGGTACCTGTCGAACTGAAAAGGCCCCAAGTGCAGTGCTGACAGACTCTGAAGCCAGGGCCAGCTGAGTTTGGACACCCACCAGTGCAACGTACTAGCTACATGACGTTGGATACGTAACTCGGCATGTCTGTGCCTCAGTTCCCTCTTCTGTAAAATGGGGGTAAATAACATTGCTTAACTCGCAGCGCCGCGGTGAGGATTCAGAGTCGCTGGTAACACGTTACGCGCACAGTAAGGCCTGAGTTAATGTCTACCTGGCACATAATAGCCCCCGAGCTCAGTAAACAGCAGACATTATTACTTTCATTCCCTTGTATGGTAACAGGGCAGAGAGTGCTAGGAAGCAAATAAACTGTTACAAGAAGATTGAAGGGGAGGGGCGCCTGGGTGGCTCAGTCGATTGGGTGTCCGACTTCGGCTCAGGGCGTGATCTCACGGTTTGTGAGTTCAAGCCCCGCGTCGGGCTCTGTGCTGACAGCTCGGAGCCTGGAGCTGCTTTGGATTCTGTGTCTCCTTCTCCGTCCGCCCCTCCCCTGCTCACGCTTTGTCTCTGTCTCTCAGATAAAAATAAACATAAATTTTTTTTTTTTTTTTTAATATTGAAGGGGTGCTGATTGCCAGCTAAGGGGAGGAGATGGCATCTAAATCCAGCCTTAGAAGTTGAGTGGTGGTGTTATGGGCTGAATTGCGTTCACCTAAAATTCCTATGTGAAAGCCCTAACCCCAGTATTTCACAACATGACTCTTTGGAGGCAGGGCCTTTATGGTGGTGATTAACTTAAAACGAGGCTTGCTGGTGTGGGCCCTAAAGCAATCTGACTGGTGTCCTTTGGGATACACCAAGAGACACCAGAGACCCTCAAAGGCCATGTGAGAACACGATGGAAGCTGGCCGGCCAACTGCAAACCAATCAGAGGCCTCAGGAGATTTAGAAAAAAATTGTTTAGTTTATTTATTTTGAGAGAGGGCTAGCGTGAGCTGGGGAGGGGTAGAGAGAGGGAGAGACAAGAATCCCAAGCAGGGTCCGCCCTGTCAGTGCAGAGCTCCCCTCGGGGCATCAGCTCACAAACTGTGAGATCAGGACCTGAGCGGAAAACCAAGAAGAGTTGGACGCTTAACCGACTGAGCCCCCCCCCTCTCCAGGTGCCCCAGAGAGGCCTCAGGAGACACCAAACCCACCGATGCCCTGATCATCGTGACCTTGGACTTCTAGCCTCCGGAACTGTGACAAATTTCTGTCGTTTGAGCCACCCAGTCTGGCATTCTGTTACGGCAGCCCTGGCAGACTAATACGGGTGGGATCAGGACATGGGGAGACGGGGAGGAGGGCTTTCCAGCCAGAAGGAGCCGCACGCCGCCAGCCACAAGAGACAAGAGCCGAGGTGCGGTACATTCTGATTGGACGGAGCCAGATTTGCCGGAGGCACATTTCAGGGACCAGAATGCCACCGAGCTGGGTCCCACAGGTGTCCGAAAGGACAGGGGCTGCGAAGAGGCTCCGGGATTGGCCATCATGGTGCTCCTTGGTGCCCGTGAAAGTTGGGCAGTATAGATGGGACGTGAGGAAGGTGGCAAGAAGGGAATAGAGTGGGTGAGTGGTGAGGTGGGGCAGGCCTTGAAGGGAGGAGATGCTCTGAGGACATTTGGGTGTGAAGGGAAGGAGACAAAGAAGGGCCACGCGAGAGAGTGGTGAGCTCAAGAGTTGGTGGGTTTTGGTAGATCATGGAGAAGAAGGTGGGAAGAAGAGAGAGTAACAATGCACGGAGATGCAGGTATAGTGGACAGTGTGGGGGGCTCGGCGGGCATGCGGGGGCAGGCCGAAGGGCATCAGGAGAGGAGCTTCCCTGGACAAGAAAGACACGAAAAGAGAATGTTTTTTGTAAATTTAGTTCTTTTTTTTTAATGCTTATTTATTTCTGAGAGAGACAGAGACAGAATGCGAGTGGGTTAGGGGCAGAGAGAGAGGGAGACATAGAATCAGAAGCAGGCTCCGGGCCCCAAGCTGTCAGCACAGAGCCCGACGCGGGGCTCGAACTCCTGAGCTGTGAAATCGTGACCTGAGCCGAAGTCGGAAGCTCAACCGACTGAGCCACCCAGGCGCCCCTAGTTTTTAAATTATGTAAATATTTTACGTGGCTCCCTCCTATCTAACCCTACATTTCCTGTCCTAGGCGTTTCCCCGACGGAAAGGGGAACAAATGTGCCTGCAGAGGTAGGTACTAGATTGCTTGTAGCAGAATTATTTGAGAGCCCCACGCTGGAAGCTGTCCTAATCTATCGCCACGTGAGCAGATGCACCGCATGTTTCCCAAGGGCGGCAATACAGCAGCAGTTCTCAAAGTGTGATCCGTGGAACTCTGGGGGAGGTCATTTAGACCCTTTCAGAGGGTCTGTGAGGTCAACATGACTTTTTTTTTTTTAATTTTTTTAACGTTTATTTATTTTTGAGACAGAGGCAGAGCATGAATGGGGGGAGGATCAGAGACAGAGGGAGACACAGAATGTGAAGCAGGCTCCAGGCTCTGAGCTGTCGGCACAGAGCCCGACGCGGGGCTCAAACTCACGAACCGCGAGATCATGACCTGAGCCAGAGTCAGACGCTTAACTGACTGAGCCACCCAGGTGCCCCTCAACATGACTTTTCTAATACAAAGACATCACTTGCTTCTTTTACTCTCGTGCTCTCATGAGCGTAGTGTGGAGTTTTCAAGAGGCTATGTAACTAGAATGACCTCCTTGCTCTGACAGACAATAGAATGTGTGCTTGTGTGTTTTTTATATTCCTGTTTTAGGGCACCTGGGTGGCTCAGTCATTAAGCATCTGACTTCAGCTCAGGTCACGATCTCACAGTTCGTAAGTTCAAGTCCCACATCTGCTGAGCTCGAGCCCAACTTTGGGTGAGCACGAGGCCCTCATCACATCGGGTGAGCCCTGCTTCTCTCTCTCTCTCCCTCTCTCTGCCCCTCCTGGGATTCTGTCTCTCTCTCTGCCCCTTGCTCACTTGTGCCCTCTCTCTCTCTCTCTCTCTCAAAAAATTCCTGTTTTACTTTCTAATACAGTATATATCTATCTACATACACAGAGGTCCATGAGGTAAGTGGTCTTAAGGAGGCTTAAGACCAAAACATTTGCAAACTGCTCCTATCCAGCAGTGGAAATAAACAAACTATGACAAAACCACCATGGCACGGATGATCTCATCAACATCCACAAAAATGTGGTACAAATGAAGCCAGACAAGAGCACACTTTCTGTGTGATTCCATTTACGTAAAGACCAAAACCAGGAGAACGGAATCTGTGCCATGTGAAGTCAGGACAGTGGCTATCTTTGGGGGCAGGGGACGCTGATCATACTCTTTTTCTGGATCTGGGTGCTGTTTGTATGGGTGTGTTCACTTTGTGAAAATGCATCTAGCTGTACCCTTCGGGATTACATGGTTTTCTGTATGGGTGTTATATTTCGGCGTAAAGTTAAAAACACATTTATATGGGTCTACAGACAAAACTATGAATGAGGGGCACCTGGGTGGCTCAGTCGGTTGAACATCCAACTTCGGCTCAGGTCATGATCTCACCGTTGGGGAGTTTGAGCCCCCCGTCCCCTCCCGACTCCCTAGGCTACGTTTACCCCGTAGGTAATTTCCATTGTGTCTTTGGGAAATATCTGAATATTTTCACTTTTATGTCATTTCAGATATTCATATATTTGTTCGAATAACCCCCACCCCTGCCTTCCTAGGACAAAAGCAGCCTGGTAGGTAGGAGAGAGAGCCAGTGAGGGGGGAGAGAAGGAGATGGGCAGGGCGCACAGCAGGTGGGTTGGAGTGGGGGGGGGAACCGGGGCTCACCAGCCCTCTGCAGGGAGTAACGCGGTGGAGGAAGCGGAATAAAGCCGAAGGCCCGCACCGTGTGCTGTAGTGGAATCGAGGGCACTGTCCTTGGCGGCAGGGCGTGGCCCACGTGCTGGGAGGGATGCGTGGGATGCTGGGAGTGCCCCCAGCCTGGGCAGTGGAAGGCCACGGAAAGGCCTTCAGAGAAGGGGCTGCTCGAGGGCAATCCTGATGAAGGAATAGGACGGGGCAGAGAAGGGGACGGAGGGAGGGCTTTCCAGGAAGAGGGAACTCTGTGTGTGCAAAGGGGCAGAGACCCCGAGCAGGTGTCCCGGGCTTCCCGGGGCAGGCCCGGGAGTCTGAGCTTCATCCTGGAGGCCAGCAATCTGCAACTTCTTGAGGAGAATAATTCTGCATTTTTAAAAGGCATGGTCTATAGAGATCCACCCTTGACTCTTCTTCTCTTACCCCTCTGTTCTAATCTGCCAGCAAGCCCTGTTCGTGCTCTCCTCAACATCTAGAACAACATCTTCAACAGCTCTCTTCTCCAGCTAGAATCCACGCGCCCCCGCGGCCCCCAGCCTGGCCCAAGATACCACCATCCCCCACCTGAGTCATGACAAAAGCCTCCTAACTCTTCTGCCTTCTTTTGACCTTACCCCCTCCAGTCACTTCTCGGTACAGCAGCCAGAGTGATCCTGGTTTTGTTTTTTTGAGTAGTTTCTTTATTTTGACAGAGACTGTACCGAGTGGGGGAGGAGCAGAGAGCGAGGGGGAGAGAGAGAGAGAGAGGGAAAGAGAGAGAATCCCAAGCAGACTCTGCGCTGCCAGCAGAGAGAGCCCGATGCCTGGCTCAAACCCACGAAGCCGTGAAATCAGCACTTGGCGTGAAGCTGAAATCAAGAGTCGGACGCTCGACCGACTGAGCCACCCAGGCGCCCCTCCAATCAGGTTTTCACCTGTTCTGAAGATCACTCGTGACTTCTCTGTTGCCAAATCCTAGGTTAATGTCTCCGGTATGGTCTGATTTGACCCATCAGCAACATTTGTCTGAGTTGACTCCTCCTTGAAATACTCGGTTCGCTTGGCTCCCAGGACAGTACGCTTGCTTGGTTTTCTTCCTCGTTCAGACCCTCTTTTTCTGGTTCTTTGTCGCGTGTCTAAATGCCTGAGGGCTCCAGACTTCACTCCTTGAATCTCTTCTCTTCCGTCTATACTTACTCCCGTGGCGATCTTAATCCCATGGCTTCACACGTCCGAAACTGATAGCCCCCTGCACCACCGCACACACACACGCACACACACACACACACACACACACACACACACTTTTTCCTGCAGTTTTCTCCATCTCAATCCTTTCCTCATCCTCCCGGGTGCTTAGACAATCTTTGCTTCTCTCACGCCCCACACTTGGTCCGTCAGCAAATTCTGTGGGCTCTACCTACCAAATATGCTCAGAATGTGATCACTTCTGACTACTGCTGCTGCCATCCTGGTCCAGGTAACTGTCATTTCTCTACTAGATTACTGTGACAGCTTAAGGTCTCTTTGCCCTTCTTTCCTCTGTTTTGGTCTGTCTTCAACACAGCAGCCAGAGTGATCCTTTTATTTTAAAATAGTAAGTCAGATTATATCACACCTCTGCTCAAAACTGTGTGGTGGTTCCTATAACATCTGGAAGAAAAGCCCAAGTCCTAACTATGACCTGTAAGATCTTGCCCCTGTGAGCTCTCTGACTTCACTCCATCCGTTTTGGCTGCCCCCCCGCCTTGCTCACTCTACCCCAGCCATTATGGGGCCTCTTTGCCATTCCTGAGCAGGCCAGGCATGCTCCTGCCCCGGGGCCTTTTCACATGCTTTTTCTTTTGGAGGCTTCTACCTCGTGTCCTTCTCAAGTCTACTCAGAAGTCACCTTCTCATTTAGGACTTTCAACCCCCAACTGTGAACATCATATTACCTTTCCCTGATGTATTATTTCTGTCAGGCACCTGTCACTTTTTTTTTAAAGAAACTGTAATTTTTTTTAAGTTTGAGAGAGAGCGTGTGAGCAAGTGGGGGAGGGGCAGAGAAGAGAGAGAGGGGGGCAGAGAGAGAGAGACGGAGGAGAGAGAATCCCAGGCCAGGCTCTGCACTGACAGTGCGGAGCCTGATGCAGGGCTCAAGCTCAAAGTCACGAACTGTGAGATCATGACCTGAGCCAAAATCAAGAGTCAGATGCTTAACCGACTGAGACACCCAGGCGCCCCCACTTGTCACTTACTTTTTTTTTTTTTTAATGTTTATTTTTGAGAAAGAGAGACACTGAGTGCGAGCGGGGGAAGGGACAGAGAGAGAGGGAGACACGGGATCCGTAGCGGGCTCCAGGCTCTGAGCCGTCAGCACAGAGCCCGACGCGGGGCTCGAACTCACGAACTGTGAGATCATGACCTGAGCCGAAGTCCGATGCTCAACCGACTGAACCACCCAGGCGCCCCAGCAGAGTTTCTGTACACCAACAAAAGGCTACAAAACTCCTATTAACCTTTCTCCTGTGGAATTAAAGATAGCATCTGTGAATACCACAGAGAGTTAGATTTTCATTTATGAGCAGAGTTAAGTTACTCCCTCAGGACTACCTTGTGTATGCGTGCTGGGGAAAGGGGGGTGCGGTTCCCGATTCCGAGGGCATGAATGCCCAAAGCCACCCATTTGTCACTGCCCTGGAGATACCTATTCCCACTGCCCTCACCCCTTCAATTTTTCCTGCCTACTTCCCTTAGTATCACTTCTCTCCACCAGAGCAGCAAACTCCCAATGGCTGTAGATATCATGAGGGCAGGGACCTTGTTCACTACCATCATCTTGGTGGCAAGCCCGCAGGTGTTCAATGAACGTTTAGATGTGTGAGCGGTCCCCATCCCGTCGTTATTTCCAAACAAACGAAACCTTTGTCGGAAGTAGGCAAAAGTGGAATGGATGCTTACTTTTCTCTTCTTGCAGCAGTTTGTTTTCATGAGGAACATGAAATTATGAGTTAGAAGGAAGTGTCCTCGCCTCCTTCCTCCTGACACGAGAGCAGGGGGGCCAACTAGAGAAAGCGAGGTGCGCTGTGGAAAAGGAAGTCAAGATGGATTTGAAAAGCAGATTATTGGCAGGAGGGAGGGCCCTCCTGTCGTCTCACCTGTTGATCTGGTTTAGGGGTTTTCTCCAGCAACACTCGGCAGCCGTGCTCTGGTCATTTCTAGCTGTTTCCTCCTACCACTGGACCATGGTCTCTCAAGGACAAGGACTCGAGTCCTTGACCCCCGGGGCCTGGCACACAGTCAGTGATTAGTAAATGTTGGCAAAAATGACTACGTATGGGAAGAAATTTAAGGGGCGTAGGGAAGTGTGGTTTACCAAGTCGGACTGGCAAGGCAAGTGGAACAAAAGAGGGAGGTGCTGATGTGAAAACAGTCTCCAGAGGCCTGGCAACCGGCCCCAGGCTGGGTCAGGAGGCAAGCGATGTGACTCAGGACTGATGGCCGATGGCCACGGAGCATCGCTCCTCCTAAAGCCAGCTGTACCACTGCCGCCCCGTTTTCACCTGCTTTCTCAGGAAACCTGCACTATTGATGTTCACTCCCCCCTGGGTCTTCATCCTCTTTCTCGGGACTTTCCTTGTGGCTTCTAAACATGCTTTAGGAGTTCTCATATTTAAAATAATCCTCCAGGGGCGCCTGGGTGGCGCAGTCGGTTAAGCGTCCGACTTCAGCCAGGTCACGATCTCGCGGTTCGTGAGTTCGAGCCCCGCGTCGGGCTCTGGGCCGATGGCTCGGAGCCTGGAGCCTGTTTCCGATTCTGTGTCTCCCTCTCTCTCTGCCCCTCCCCCGTTCATACTCTGTCTCTCTCTGTCCCAAAAATAAAAAAAATTTAAAAAAAAAAATTAAAAAAAAAAATTAAAATAATCCTCCATTGGGGCGCCTGGGTGACTCAGGCGGTTAAGCGTCCGACTCTGGATCCCAGCTTAGGTCTTGACCCCAGGGTTGTGAGCTCAAGCCCTGCGATGGGCTCCACGCTGGGCATCAGAGCCTACTTAAAAATAATAATAATAAAATAAGATAACCCTTCATCCACACCATTTACCTATCTCCATTTTTTCACTGCCAAACTTCCCTCTATGCGGTTTCCATTCTCAACCTAGTCTGGCTTCCGTTCCCTGTAATTCCAGGTCATCAGTGATTCGTGGGTCACTGAATCCCGTGGCCTTTTTTCAGGCATCACGCTTGACCTTCCAGCAGCATCCAACCCTAATGGCCACTTCCCTCTCCTTCTTCACTCTTTTCTCTTGGGTTAGGTAATACCAGAGTCTTCTGGTTTTTCACCTACTCTCTGGCTACTCCTTTTCTGTCTTTGTAGATATTTTTAATGTTTATTTTCTACTTGTGTGAGAGAGAGCACGGGGGAGGGGCAGAGATTGGCGAGGGGCACAGGGAACCCCAAGCAGGCTCTGCACTGACAGCAGAGAGCCCAACGCGGGGCCCGAACTCACAAACTGTGAGATCCTGGCCTGAGCCGAAGTTCGACGCTCAACCGAGTGAGCCACCCACGCCCCATGTAGATACTTTTTTTTCCCTTAAACATTTTTTTAATGTTTGTTTATTTTTGGGAGCGAGCCGGGGAGGAGCAGAGAGCGAGGGAGACACAGAATCTGAAGCAGGCTCCAGGCTCCGAGCTGTCAGCACAGAGCCCGACGCGGGGCTCGAACCCACAAACCGTGAGATCATGGCCTGAACCGAAGTCAGATGCTTCCCTGACTGAGCCACCCAGGCGCCCCATGTAGATACTTTTCCTTCCCTGTCACCTTCGCGTTCTTCAAGGCTGGGCCCTAGGTCCGCTTGTTCTTTCTTTACCGTCTCACCCTAAGTGACTAAATCTAGACCCATGGCTTCAGCGATCACCTAAAAACAGATGAATTCCGGGGCCCCCGGGTGGCTCAGTCGGTTAAGCGTCCGACTTCAGCTCAGGTCATGATCTCGCGGTCCGTGGGTTCGAGCCCCGCGTCGGGCTCTGTGCTGACCGCTCAGAGCCTGGAGCCTGTTTCGGATTCTGTGTCTCCCTCTTTCTCTGACCCTCCCCTGTTCATGCTCTCTGTCTCAAAAATAAATAAATGTTAAAAAAAAAATAATTAAAAAAAAAAAAAAATGAATTCCAAACCTGTATCTCCAGCCCAAATCTCTTCTCTGAGCTCCAAGGTCCATTTATCCAGCTGCCCCCATCTCTATTTCCTACACGCCACTCACCCCTCACTATAACATGGTTTCTGCCCCCATCAGTTCACCGGTGACCTCAATACCGCCAAGCGCAACGAGCACCTTTCTTGACTTCCATCACCGCCACGCGGCACGGAACAGCGGCAGCCACTCTCTCTGACGGTCTCCCTGCCCGTATTTGGGTGCTGTCTCCCAGTTGAGGAGCATTCCCTTCCGGGAACCTTTGATGGCTCCTCCTCTTTCCCTGCTTCTTGGGAAACTTTCTCAAAGCCGAGGAAAACATGAAGCGGTGACTTCGGTAACGGCAGAGCGACGCCACCTTAGGGGAGGCTGGCAGGATGCCGTCCGGACATTCCGGTTCTTGAGGAACAAGAGTAGTGAACCATGACTTGATCTCGGTGGGCAAAACAAAGGCCTAACGCTGGCGAAGGCAGAAGCGAATATCGCTCGTCCCCCTTCAAAATTCCCGAGAGGTGAGTTCAGTATCAAAAGCCTCATCTCTCCAAATTAATAGCTAGTTAGTAAAGGTAATAAAAAAAAAACCCACTTAGCTGCATACTTGAGTGATATTGGTATTTATTGACATCAATGCAAAACAAGCTAGGACTAAAAGTAGCTATTTGACAGGAACAGAAATTGGTGCAGTTTCCTTCCTGGAGAGGGTCTGCCCTCAGATCATCGGACCTAAGATAAAACAAAGACTGGATTGTCAAGAACCGAACACAGGTTAAATTTTACTCATTAATATCAAAATCGCTAAAGGCAAAAAGGAGAGGTTTAAAAATATTCTTGGCGCTAAGCTCACATAAGCAAATAAAAAACTACAACTAATCCCAAAACTTCAGGACCCAGGATATAGACACGACATAATTAAGTTTTTGCACAGGCGCAAACGTGTTATACCCTTCACTGTCCTTGTACTACAATTACATGCTCGTTGCGTCTACGCTACACGGTCAACAGTTATCACCAACAATGAATGTAATTAGATCTGAACAAGACTTCACAGTGACTCTGTTCCACTCGGATTCAGAAAAGTTCAATCCAGGGTTTGACCAAAACCTTTGATTACAGAACGAGCTGTCTTTTTTGACTCTCCTCGTGTCGCACCTAATTAACTCCTCACTGGACATTTCCTGCCTGCAAACCGCACTGCGTGGCCCCTCCCTCATCTTTGACACTTTAAAATGACTTTGTAGGAACTGCATAAGAAAGTGAAATTGTATTTCCAACCTGAACCTGCAACCGGGCTCCTGCTCGGACGCAAAAAAAAAAAGAAAAAAAAAAAAAAAAGAACATACTCCTCTGCAGTGTACCTCACCAGCCCAGTGATCCCTTCCTCTGTCTCTATTCCTTTGCCCTGAAGGCACTTCTGGATTGCTTAATACATGCTCTTTGGCTGCCTAGACAGTCAGGACACCTAAGGCCGTTTGGACTTATCACTCCTCTCCTCCTTCTTTCCTATGGCTAATACCACTTTCCTGCTTCTTTTCTAGCGCCGCATCTCCAGACTTGGTGCCGTCATCAGGCGGACAGAGTCGGTTTCGGCTTCGAGCTCCTGGCTGGTAAAGCTGCATTGCCGGGCGATCCTGAAGTAAAATGAAACGTTAATGTCACGACATCGCCGCCAGACATTCCCAGGGGGTCTTCGGAGTCACGAATTATAGGTTGGTATGTACCCCGAAAACAACCCCTACGAGACCAGAAACGTGAGGGCACAGGACACGACAGTGTTGATGGTTAACTTGCTTTTAACCTCCCGCCTCCTTTCCCCTCTCTCCAAAGAAAAGCAACCGTTTATTAAGTATTATTGTGTACGCTGAGGGTAAGTTTCCGATAAGTCTAATTTTTATAACCATCTCAAGATGAGCTGAATTAGCTTGAATTTTCTTTACTTAGAAACCTCAGCCATTGCCTATCTCTCCTCCTCATCTGTAAATGGACTTTAACATTCGCTACCACATAGCAAAGTTTTAGGAGGAAAACCAAAATGAAGAAGGCAAAGCCTTGGGGCGCCTGCGTGGCTCAGTCGGTTAGGTGTCTGACTGGATTTCGGCTCAGGTCCTGATCTCACAGTTCGTGAGTTCTAGACCCACGGTAGACAGGCTATCAGCACACAGTCTGCTTGGGATATTCTCTCTCTCTCTCTCTCTCTCTCTCAAATAAATAAAAACCTTAAAAAAAAACAATGCAAAGTCTTAGTGAAGACCCCCCTGAAATTACGAGCTTATATCCCATGCAACTTGCCACAAAGCATGGCTATTTCTTAATTCACGTATGACAGTTTAACACCCCAGCTTGAGACTCTCTAGGTGGCTCTTTCGATCTCCAATTCCTAATAAGCCTCAACAAAGTCATCATGTACCTCTCGGTTCAAGTCATGCGTGTGGTTTATGATAGTGTGATCCTGGAAAACTTAGATGTATAGGTCCTTTTTAGAACTCAACAAAAAGATTACATGAGCCTTCCTTACCCTTTCTCCCTGGTGTCTGAAAGCTAGCCTTAAAGCATTAGTCTCAACTGAATAATTCCAGCAAAATGTCTCAATATTTTTATAAGATGAGATGTTAAAACAGATAAAGACTCCTGCACAGTATTTGAAGAAACGGATGATGGGGCTCCCGCTGTGCAAAGATGGGACAATTTAAACGTCAACAAGGATGATAACTGATAAAAGCAAGTTGAAATCCATCAAATATTTCTAAATCCACAAGTTCTTATGACAAGGCAAAACTCACGATGACCTAGAAGTTGCTGGGACCCCAACTCATTACTCTGAATGCCGGTGCATAAAGGGAAAGGATCAAGTGTCTATCTTGCCTTTCCTGGATAAACTGAATTTCAGGCCAAAAATGTTTAGAATACATGGGTCAGGCTTACAATACCTGAACCTACTGATTGGTTGTTTGTTCAACTTTTTCACCCTGAGAAATTTTAAATCTATAGAAATGTTGCAAAACCTGCATAGTGAACACCTAGTACCCTTCTCCTGGGTTCGCAATTATGAACGTTTTGTCACGTGCTTTTTCAGCCTCTAGTACGCATTGTTTTCCATTTGAAAGTAAGTTGCACACATCATGACCCTTCATCCCTAAATATTTCAGCTTGTATACCCTAAGAACAAGGACATCCTATTCCATAACCACAATGCAATTGCTATTGATTGATCATAGCATTACACTAATGGGGCGCCCGGGCATCACGTTTCCTGACATCATACAATAGGAAGTACACAACACCCGTCTATGAAGTATTCTTTTTTTTTTTTTTTTTAAATTATCTTATTTTTAAGTAACCTCTATATGCAACACGGGGCTCGAACCCACAACCCCGAGATCAAGAGTCGCGTGCTCTACCGACCGAGCCAGCCAGGCGCCCCTCCATCTATGAAGTGTTCTCGCCAAAAATTGAGCCTGAATATATTCAGGCCTGTGGGTGAGGAGCCGCCTGTTTTCATGAACAGAGTGTGGCACACAGCCGTACTCACTCTTTTCATATTCTCTATACCTGCTTTCCTACGGAGCTTAGTGGTTGTGATAGAGACCATATGGCCCACAAGGCCTACAGTGCTTACCATCTGGCCCTTTACAGAAAAAAAATCGGCCGACCCCTGTTTTTCAAGATAGAACTACCAGTTTTCAAGGAAACGTAGAAGATAGACCATTTAGAGCTGAGAGTTCCACAGGACAAAGTGGTTTCTGCAGCAAATAAAGGGCAGGAAAACAGAAGGAGGGGGGTTTAGGTTAAAAGAGACCTAAGGACACAATACAATTGGTGGACCTTGCTTGGAGCCTACCAAGAAGTTACTAATGAGGCGAGTGGGAAAAACGCAGTAGGTAGGGCGCTGAGGACTTACTAGTGTGTGTTGGGGGGGGGGGTGGGGTTGGTGTGAAAATGCTACCGGGGTTCTATGAAGAAAAAGAATCTCTGTCTCTAATATCGACGTATTTAAAGAAGAAATTCTGTGTCTAAGATCTGCTTGACAAGCATCAGTAGGGGCAGGGATGGGGTAGAGTAGAAAGCCTGGCCGGGAGCCGGTAACTGCTGAAGCGTGTGTCTTGTTCTTCTCTGTTCTACTGTTGTGTGTGTCTGAAATGCCTACAAGAAGTTAATCAAAGGACCGCACCGAGACCGAAAAAAGGTTGCAGACAGTTAAAGATCCCCTGTAAAAAGTCTGCCACACACAGCGAGCTGGCCCTCGCCTCTACACGTGCGAGAGGAGAGCAAAAGTCCTCATGGAAACAAACAGAACAAAAAGCACCACCTTGTTTCTTATGCGATCTCTCTTAACCACTTCCTCTTTCTTTTCAGTTTTTTCGGAGCTGCCTACGGATTCGGTACTTTCCGGCTTCTTTCCTTTGTCCCGAACCGCTTCTTTCTCTTTTTTCATTTCCTCTTCCTTCCTCTTAAAAGCCTTCTCCTTCTCATAACGCTCCTTCTGCCTGCGGCGCTCCTCTTCCTGCCGCTTCAGCCTCTCCCTCTCCCGCAGGAGGCGCTCTTGGTCCCGCTCGTAGTCCCGCTCCCGCTCCCGCTCCCGGTAGTCTCGGCCGCCCTCGTCTTCGGGCCTGCGTGGGGAACAGATCTCAGATGGCACCTCCAAACGCCGCCTGCTCCCTGTGGCCTGCTCCCGTGCACGGAGGCGCTCCGGTTAGGACGCGGCCACGACAGGTGACCTTGTGCTTTTGGAGCAGGGTGAAAAAACGCGAGCGTTTTGAAAACCAGTAACAAAACCCAAAGGTTCGTTCGCCCAGACAGACTAAGATGCTAGAATATCTGAAACCTTTCCTCCTCATCCCCTGTACTCCCGCCCCCCTTCGGGCACCAGCCAGGACACAGCGGTAAAACTGGCACGTTGAAACAGGCTGAAAACGGAGTGTCCCAAGGAGCCCTCCGCCACTGACCTCTTAGGCTTTTCGTCTTTAGGCTCGCCGTCAGAGCGCTTGGGCAGTGTACAACTTTGCCCGCTGGCTCTTTCATCGTTCAGATTCTCTTTGTCTAGTTTCTTGGCTTTTTCTCTTTTGTCTAATTCTTTTTCATCTCCCTTTTCTGGCTTCTTGAGTAGCTTTAAAGAGAACAAATGTATTCTTATTTTCAAGGGTAGGACATTCTCTTCTGATTCTACCCGAGAAAACAATATTTCAAGTGTTTTAAATTTAGGCTATAGGAGGCCTTTTTCTGCAGCTACTCTTAAACTTCCAGGTTAAGAACTAGTGCACGGAGAGCAGTAATTGACTAAAAGGATGCTATGAACGTGGAAAGTGTTATCCACTCCAGGTGGTTTAATCACTTGTGGCAATAGGATCAAGACTCCTTTGGCTTGAAATGGGTCAACCTTTTAGTGAAACAGTGCACACTTCCAAGTATGCCTTCTGTAGCCAGCTAGCATACTGATGTAGCTTGATGGGAAAATAGGCCACAAATCGAAGATGCCGGGCAGATCATTACTGTTGGACAGTAATGTTGGACAGCCGTTTGCCTGTCGTGCTTGGAGTGACCGATACCTTTGTCACCAAAGGAGGGATCCATTGCAAGAATAATTCTGCCTTGAGCCTGAGAATAACACACTTATGATGGTACGATCAAACATAATTTTCATCATTTGATTTAAAAATCCAAAGGCCTCACAGAACGGTGAGGTTCTGTCTCTACGGAGTAGGAACTCTGCTCAATGTCACATATATATACATACACATGCATATATATGACACGCATATATATGACAAAACGCAGTTCCAAAATAAACGTGCCTTATGACGTCCAAATTGCTAACAAAACAGTCTCTTTCTCCCATCGCTGCCACAAACCTCTCTAGAATATCCCCAAGTGTTGGATATTCAGAGTGATTCTTAGGCAGAATAGAAGAATTTCGAGTCTCAGAGCGAAGGCATCATACAAAGGTTCATCTCAGGGTGAAGGCATCACACGAGTCAGCAAGCAAGAGGCAAAGCACCACAAGAAAGACTTGAGCATGAAGGCCTGCAGCACGTAGCCACGGCAAATGGCCAGTCGAAACTGGACGCTACGGAGCATCGATGTAGTGAGGATACCACGTGCAGGTTTCATTGGAAGTGTTCTTATTTTTTCTAATGAACATCTTTGTTAGAAGCCAGGATGTTCATTACTCTATTAAGAACAATCGTGAAAGTTTCTAGTATGGCTGGCTCAACCTTCTGCCTTGCTGATAGGAACAGCAAGTCAGGTCACTTGTGCCACGGCAGACAGAGAGAGAGAGATCGCTAGAAAGAATTAAGATGGGAATCTCCCCACCCTGCGGCCCAAGCTCCTTTTCGCCTGTAACGAGCCCAGGAGAGACTTGGGGGAACACGCTCTGGCCATAAACTGCTTCATTTTGAGGAGGTAAGAGGAGGAGACCCTGCCACCATCTCTGTGAGATTTTCCCTTTCTCCGAAGGACTAGGCAGTACTTCCCCAGGAAGTTTGCTGGAAGCAAGAGCTGCCTCAGCCATGCCCTCAGAAGGGAAGCGGTAAGGCTGGGAGCTTTCTACAAGCTCGCCTCTTCCTAGGTGCGATGCGTTCATCACAATCAGCTGCTCCCAGATCCCCAGGCAGATGAGAGACGGTAACGGGGAGAATCATGTGAAAGGGAAGCGTGTAACACAGGCTATATTTATCCCTAATACTCCCACAAGGCAGCCCGTTAGGAGAGGCATATGGAAAGAAAGAGCGATTTAGGCATGGTTGTCCTCTAGCCGTAGATTGTTAAAGCTTCCGGGTACCCAGCGGAGCAGCAGGAAGTCATTGGGGCTTCCTTCTAAGGTAGGAATTGAAAATGGCTCAGATTTCAAGAAGACTCAAGTCAGTTGGAAGGAGTTTTCTACAGGTATCACTACCACCACCACCAAAAGGACTTATTATGAACTAAGACCTGTGTGTGTGACATGATACTAGGTGCTCTGTATCATGTACTTGGGTCCTTACATTTTTCTGATTCACAGCTTGTAACAGAAACCTGTGTACCTGAAGACAGTGGAAAACAAACAGATGAGGCAACTTCATGTATCAAATATGAAGGAAAAGCTGAATAAAACCCGTAATTCATGCCAGCCAGCCCTAAGCCCTTACTTATGAAGAACTGAGAATAATAATCCAAACATTGAACATTTTCTGTGACAAAAATAACAGATCTTCATGAAAAAATATCATGTAAATTACTTAATTCTTTTAGATTATCTTGAATTTTTAAAAACAATACCATTCGCATCATAGGAAGGATTTCTATTGGTTCACCTCCTCCCCCCCCCCCACAAAGACAAAAACAAATTTAAAAAAATTATGTTTACAACAGCACAAGATGCATGCATATCTAAAGAAGTACATGCAATTTTTAGCAACATGCAGTCAGTTCACATCATTTTCATACCTTTATCTTTGGTTCGTCCTTTAATTTGTCCCTTTCTGGAACTCTGTCTATCTTCTTTAGCTTTTCTATATCTTTCCTTTTTCGTTTTTCTTCTTCCTTCCACTTCCTCCTCTCTTCTTCTCTTTGCCTTTTTCTTTCTATTTCTCGCCTCCTTCTTTCTTCTCTTTTTTCTTCTCTCATTCTCTGGAAAGAAACATCCACATAAGCCTTCCAACAAAGTAATCATCGCCAAAAACCTAATCCAAAAGTTATGGCGGGCACCCACTAGACGGGATTGTCTTTCCTTCCTACTTTCTACAAAGTGGCTGCTACCTACTTTCTACCTCTTTAACCCCCTCGCCACCCCAATGAGAATCTGAGAACAAAGACCAGGGCCTGCCAGTATCAGAGTCTCCCCACTGTTGCCTACATGCCGTATTTCCAGAGGCTTTTAGAAAACCAAGGGAGTGTCTCTGGAATAAGCTAAAGACTCTCTGGGTTTGCAGAGCGCATCCTTGGCCCAACAACACGAAGGAGAGGGCCTGAGGGTGAGGCCAATGAGCCGCATCTTTCAAAGAATCACGGTAGAAAAGGTAGCTGTTTCTCCACTAGGATCCCAATTCAATGCTTGTATGCTTATGGACTACGAACGAGTGAAAATATAAAGTATCGAGAGAACTATAAAAACAAAAGGTTTACCTGCTTGTTTTTCAGGAAGCTCAAAAGTGGGGTTGTCTTTTTAGCTACATAAATGTAAACAGATTATTAATAATACTTATCAACCCCTAGAAAGGATTCCATTTTCTGACATTCCCTGCCAACCACCCAAGGTGGGAAAACTATACCCCTTAAAACAGTTCACGAGTACATTATCAGAAAAGAGTTTTACGGTAGTTTACTTCAATTCTGAAGGTTTGAAATACTTTTTTCAAAAGTGAAGAAATCCAAATTCAAGCAGTTTTTTTAACAGACTAATTCCCAGTGTCAGTGAGAATTAAGTGCAAAGGGTAGTCTCTTGTTTCAGACGGCAATATAAATTTGTTCAACTGGGAAGAAACTGGGGGAAGGCGCTAAAAATATCTCATCTTTTTGTCCCCATAATTCCACTTCCAGGAATTTATTCTAAGGAAATTATCAGAGATGGGCTTAGACTCTGCATCCATTAATGAGATCCATTTTAGAAAAATAATTTAATTTCCAATATCCTGAACAATGCTATCTAGCCTTGTAGTTAGCATTTTTGAAAGCCTACTTCCTTTGGATAAATTCCTAGGAGTGGAAATCGTGGGTCAGGGGCTATGCTTATGTTTGGAGCTGAGAGAGGAGTGACAATTTACTGCTAGGGCCAACGTCCAAACTAGAATTTCTCAAGGAGTTTTCAATTTGGCAGTAACTGACTTCATTTTTTGATATTTGCAGTTCACATGTTTTTCGGGAATGGGAGCTGCTTGGTACCAGAAAATACCAATTGATCTTCAAAGGCTTGCCGACGTCAAAACGTCCCATGAGTCTTCAAACTTTTTCTGCTTATATTTATGTGGCATTAAAATAGGTCACGGAGCATTTTTCCCATCTTATCAATGCATTTACATAATCCTGTGAGGCAGGTATTATCGTCTGCACTTTATAGCACAGAGGCTCAGAGAAGTTAGGGCCTTCCCCCTGGTCACACAGCTAGCAAGTGACAGAAGTAGGAGTCAGGTCTTCTGATGAAAAAGCCGTTGCCCTTAATTCCTGTTGCCCACTTACCTATTAATTCTCTATTTTTTGCTTCTATTTCCTCTAGCAGTGTCTCTGGAGTAGATGTCATTTTCTCATTATCTGCAGCATAACTTTCCAAAAATTTCCTATATTCTGGATCTAAATAATTGTTTCGGTAAACAGAAAATATAGCAGACTTTAAAAAAAAACTTTCTACATCATGGAAGATTAAAAATAAACCTAAACATACCCACTAGACCATTTAGGGCTTTATTGGCCTATTACTCTCTTTATTGGCCTATTCCCTATACTCACTAAGGGAGTCTGGTACGACATCAAGTCAGGGATAAGCAGACACCACACGTTGTAACAGAACCTCCAGGCATGTTAAGTAGTTTGCTTTTAAAAGTCACTGTCCACCTAATCCAGACTCACACTTACGTGAGAACTGCAAGTTGTCGTTATGGGACCTTCACAGTATTACAGATGGCACGTAAGCAATTCCTGTATGGGCATCCCTCACTTTAAGTAAACCCAACACGGGGTGCCTGGGTGGCTCAGTCGGTTAAGCGGCTGGCTTCGGCTCAGGTCACGACCTCACCGTTCCCGAGTTCGAGCCCCACATCGGGCTCTGTGCTGACAGCTCAGAGCCTGTTTCAGATTCTGTTGTCTCCCTCTCTGTCTCTGCCCCTCCCCTGCTCGTGCTCTGTGTCTCTCAAAAATAAATACACATTAAGTAAACCCAACATATTGAGGGGGGATGTCCTAGATGTTGCACTGGAGCTGATGATTCCTGGAGTCTTCTCGACGCATCTGACATCAGAAAGGGTAACACATTGGCGTCATCCCATTGCTGGTATTTGGAGTTTCTGTGCGCTGTGGGGCATGTCACTTGATCTAGTCTTCCAGATCCGAATCTATGATATAATCAGTCACTAGCTGTGTGTTGAATCTTTTCTGTTTTCTTTATAATACCCACTATAATAATAAGTAATGGAAATCAAACTAGAGGATTCCAAAATATCAGATATAAAATGTTACAGCTAAGTCCATATCCAACATAACATTACACAGAGCTCAAAATCTGGATCCAGTTTACCTTACGTGGCAATTATTCCAGTTTTTCAGTTCCCGTATTCCAGTTCAATGTAATTACTATGTGTGCAGTTAACTGCATATTCAAAGCCTAGGAAAATAGGACTAGCCACTTCCACTACTTTAGGTTATGTTCCTCAAGTACAGAAAACTTTCCATCCCAGCTCTCAATGATAAACCTTCCCTCTCTATAAAAATGGAAACCAAAAGAAATAAATAAGGGGCGCCTGGGTGGCTCAGTCGGTTGAGCGTCCGGCTTCGGCTCAGGTCATGATCTCACGGCTCGTGGGTTCGAGCCCCATGTCGGGCTCTGTGCTGTCAGCTCAGAGCCTGGAGCCTGCTTCAGATTCTGGGTCTCTGTCCCTCTCTGCCCCTCTCCCACTCATGCTGTCTCTCTCTGTCTCTCAAAAATAAAAATAAACGTTAAAAAATATATAAATAAATAAATAATCATCATCCTAAAATACATTGAGACCTCCAAGAGTTGTACTTTGATACATCTGATTTTTCACCATTGTCTTCCAGTCAACAAACCAAAGGTAATTTACCGCTCGACAGTCAATGCTATATCGCTTGATGGTGAAGGAATGAGATGGCACCAGCCAAAGAGTGGGAACTCTACAGGAAACCCACTTCTATTCCGACAATTAAGCAAAGCTTTCACCAGTGACTTACATTTCTCACAAACTTTATTCTGTGTGTTTTCCTATTTAAAAGACTGGAATCCAATTAATTCCCACAAAGGTAGTCATTTTTTTAAAAAACCCAGGGCAATAGCATTACATAACTAGAGCTATACTGTACCATCATCGATAGTCCCAACTTTGGTATCTCTTTTCTTAGTCTTCTTTTTTGCAGCTTTTTGAAAAGGTGCAAATTCTACTATGGCAGGATATTCCTGACCTGTTTAGAAAAAAATACCACACTTGCTATAACAACAAAAAAGCCAAAAGTGGATACAAGAGTCAACCCACCATTCTCTAGGCCTCCTTTGACAGCAGTCAACTGAATAGGGCCCCTCAATGGGAATAAATCACAAGGGCACAAATCACATGGGCACAACTAAAATCAGTATGTTACCAAAGGAGCCCCAATTTCACACTGATAACATAACGAAAAGATATGGCAGGGAAGTAAAATAATCATTTAACTTCAACTTTTAAAGTGTGATATTTTGATATGAGGGGGAAAAAATCTATAAATCAATGTTCATTTAAAACATACATCAGAGGGGCGCCTGGGTGGCTCAGTCGGTTCAGTGTCCGACTTTGGATCAGGTCATGATCTCACAGTTCGTGAGTTCAGGCCCTGCATTGGGCTCTGTGCCGACAGCTTGGAGCCTGGAGCCTGCTTTGGATTCTGCTCCTTCCCCACTCATGCTCTCTCAAAAAAGAAACATTTAAAAATATTTTTTAAAATGCATCAGGAATCTCTAGAATAGGCAAATCTGTAGAGATACAAAGAAGATTAGTGGCCACCTAGAGCTGGGGCATAGTTGGGGGAGAATGGAGAGTGAGAGCTAATGAATACGGGGTTTCTCTTTGGAGAGCGAAATGTATTCTAAGATCAGATTGTGGTGATGGCTGCACAACTCTGTGAATATACTAAAACCCACTGAACTGTACACTTTAAGAGGGTGACTTTTATGGCATATGAATTATAGCTCAATAAAGCTGTTATAAAAAATATGCCAGGAGACAGCAAAAGCACAGTCAATAAAAGTGAAAAATCGATAACTGAACTACATCAAAATTAAAAACTTTTGTTTATCTAAGGGACAAGTTAGAGTACAAAGGCAACCCACAGGATGGGAGAAAATATTTGTAAATCATACATCTGATAAGGGGTCAATATATACAAAATATATAAATAACTCCTACAACTCCCCAGCAACAAAAAACCCAATTGAAAAATGTTCAAAGGACTTGAATAGACATTTCTACAGAGGTGATATATAAATGCCTAACAAGCATATGAAAAGATTAAAATATTACCTCACTGATCATTAGGGAAATGCAAATCAAAACCACAATGAGCGATCACCTCACACCTATTAGAAAGGTAGCTACTAAAGAAAAAAAAAACAAAACCACAGAGACTAACAAGTGTTGACAAAGACATGAAGAAATTAGAACCCTCGTGCATTACTGGTAGGAACACAAAATGGTGCGGTTGTTATGGAAAACAATATGGTGGCTCCTCCAAAAAATTAAAACTAGAATTACCATATGACCCAGCAACTCCACCTTCAGGTATATATTCAAAAGAAGCGAAAGCAGAGACTTGCGTAGATATTTGTACACCCACGTTCATGGGAGCATTATTCGCAATAGCCAAAAGGTGGGAGCAACCCAAATGTCCTCCAACGGAGAAATGGTTAAGCAAAATGTAGTATTTACATACAATGGAATATTACTTAGGCTTAAAAAGGAGTTTCTGACCCACCCTACATGGCTCAACCTTGAGAACATTATGCTAAATAAACAAGCCAATCACAGAAAGTCAGACACTATGTGGTTCCACTCATATGAGGTACCTAGAATGGCCAACTTTATGGAGACAGAATGATGGCTCATAGAGGTAGAATGATAGTTGCCAGAGGCTGGGGGGGAGGAAGAAATGGGGATTTATTGTTTAATGGGTATAGAGTTCCAGTCCTGCAAGATAAACAGGTTCTAGGAATTGGTTGCACAGTGTGAATGTACTCAACTGAACTGTAGAATTCAAATGGTTAAGATGGTAAATTTTGTATATTTTACCACAATTTTTAAAAAATGTGTATGAAAAAAAAGGAATGAGGTAATGATTATAGGCTACAACATGGATGAACCTTGCAAACATGTTAAGTAAAAGAAGCAGTCACAAAGGCTACATATTGTATAAATCTGTTTCTAGGAAATATCTACAGGAGGAAGGAGGGGAGATGACTAATGGTTATAGGATTCTTTTTGGAGTAATAAAAACATTCTGGAATTACATCGTGGTGATGGTTGTACAACTTTGTGAATATACTAAAAACCATGGAATTTTATGGTATGTGAATTGTATCTCAGTAAAAAAATACCCAAGTGACTGCTGGAAAAAGAAAATACACCAGACCCCTGTTATAGAATGATGTCATAAAGGGTATAAAATACTATCATTGGCATGTAGACATAAGCCAGAATATAATAAATAGAAATGACCAGAGGGCATCACAAAGAAGTCAGGGAGGAAGCATGATTTTGGAAATCCTACTGAATACAGAATCAGATTAGTTTATTAACTGATATATTTGAGAAGGAATAAATAAATCAGACTAAAGCAGAAGGAATTGTGGAAGAGAGGCTGAAAAATCAAAAAAACAAACAAAAACCCCAGAAGTGAGGCCAGCCTATGAAGGACCCTGACTACCAGGCTATAGAATTTGGACTCCCCCCCCCGCCCCCCATAACTGCTGTCTTAAATCACTATTTTCAAAAACATTAATTTCATGGCAGTGTAACAGACTGACTTATACAGAAATGAAAAAAAAGGAAAATTCTGTAAGTTTAAAGACAATGGGTTGTCTAAGCGTTGGGAGGCAAGGACACAGTGTGAAAAGTATTAATGAGTAGATGAACGAGACATTAAAAAATAAACTGGAAAAATTCATCCCTTGTTTAAATATAAGGGATAAAAAAAGAGAGGAAAAAAGTTAAACATAACTCAGGTTTCCAGGAAAACATTGCTATCTAGTGGAATAAAGTTGGGAGTGGAGAAGTAGTGGTTTCAGGGGTCTGTGGGGGCACGGGGATTAATAAAATCTGGTGAAACACAGTGGAAATCCTTCAACTTTTCCTGGCATGTTCCCTCACAAAGATTTCATTTTTACCAACTCTGAAGTAATACTGAAAAACGGTCCAACAAAAAGATACTTTGCTTGCCTATAATAGTTACAAGACAAAAAAGGAAGTGGGAAATAGCAGCTTGGATATCCTCTAGCTACAATGTTGCAAGTGGCAGATAATAAAGAGAGTTAAGGCAGAAGTTTTTCTTCCCTATAGAATCCTGGATACAAAGTGGGAGATCATGAAGTTGGATGTTTTAAGCACAAATACGAATCGGAACGTTGAACAGTGTTCCCAACTGGGAATTACTGGCTTAAAGGATTTAACCTAAATCAATCAATGTTGGTCCTTGAAGTGAGATGACAAGTAAATATTTAAAATTTGTTGTACAAGTTTAAAGAGCCGTTTATCAGTATTGCTGCTGAAGCTGGTAAATAGAACAACAGATCGCCTAATCCAGGGCGAAAAAAATTGGCCACAGGAAGAGAAAACAGTGGCAATTTCATTCAGTCGGTCAAACTACAGAAATAACAGGTTAATAAAAATATCCAAGGGCTGTGAAAAGTCACACATCTATTTATAAGACTGCAATAAGCTTAGTAAATGTGTAAAACTCTTTAGAGGCTGCACATTTTATCACCGAGTTTTAGAAAAGCTATGAAGGCACTGAGAAAACACTGTGATACACACATTGTCTTAAACATACAAATGACAAAGAAACTCCCCTTCAGTTACAAGGACTCACCTTTATTGTCAAGGAATACATAACCATCAAAGCGATCCCTGAACAAAATAATGTCCTCTTGGTTTTTAAAGTTGATGTATGCTCTGGCATACATATGAGGATACAGACTGCAGAGAGGAAAGCAATTATGTAAATGTGCTTGCAGGTGTCTGAATTACAAGTATGCATATATTAAAGAGACAGGCTCAAAAATCAAATGGAAACAGTAGGGTAAAAAAGAATGAAAGAAAAATTTTCATTTACCCCCGCCCTCTTTTATTTATTCATTTTACCTAGTATCATTAGAAAAAAACTCAAAATAATCATGCTCCGGCATAGGCTGAAGATGTTCCTGAAGCTGCTCCTTGGTCAAAGTGGGAGGTAATCTCCGAATGACCACCTTAAGAAACGAACAAGGAAAATGAAATTAGTACAAATCCATTTCCTGTCATACCTGAAAGAATCACCATCCCTGAAAAAAAGTTGGTCTTTAAAGGATGAGCTCACATATTAAAAACCCAGTAGAAAATTATTCTAATGTTCAGAATTAGTCAAGACTAATCTTGACTAACGTTTTGTTTTTGGTTTTTTTTGTTTGTTTGTTTGGTTTTTATTACAAACTCTTGAAATAAGAACAGCAGAGAGCAAGGAAAATCTTAGGTTCTGTTAAACAGAACCCAGCCGTTTACCAGGTTTTTGCATCATTTTCTATCACCCATTTTTCGACAGATGTAGTAACAAGAAATTAATAGGCCAATCCTGGTCTTTTGTGGGTACCATGAACATTTGACTTATGATCCTCTTACCACAGCCAACATATCCTAAAACAGAATCCTTCCGCATTCAGCATAGAGAATTCAAAACGCTAAGGAATACCAAAAGTTCCTTACTGCTCCCAAAATAAGATGAACCCGCCTCGCCCCCCCCCCCCCCCCCGACCATGAATCCCCCCACTCCCGCTCAACTCGCCTCCATTACTACTCTGGTCACAAACTACTCCCACCCCCGATGGCCCCTTCACTATTTAACAATCCACCCCCCCACCCCCACCCCCATTAACCTTCTAATTCCTCATTCTCTTTACTATCGATCCCTCTTGCACTCTTCTCACAGCTCGGATTTCCACCTTCTCATCTAGGAATCCCTCCCTTTTCCCTCACTCGTACCCCGGGGCTTGGCCGACAGGGGCTCCCTCGATCTCGGGCGAGTGGATGAAGACTAGGTGACGCGATTTTCACTCAGGTAAAGAAACAGAGGGGCAGACTGGGAGGGGAAAGAGGGCGGCCCCACTCCCAACCATCCTCGCGGGTGGCGGACCCGTCCCGCCCTCTCCCGGGCCAACAGCCGGCCAGGCACCTTGCTCAGCGCCTCCTTCTTCTCCTTATTTCGATCCTGCTTATCTTCCCCTTTGGCGCTGTCCCCCGAAGCTCCACCGCTGCTGCCCGTGGCCCCCGGGGGAGTCAACAGGGTTACTCGTTTCTCTTTAGGCCTGTGATCCTTCTCCTCCTTCATGGCCACGGCTTCGCTCCTGAGAACCGCAGCTCGGCCTAAACGCCGCTACGCCGGGCACCTACGACGCCCGGCCCACTCCCGTCTAGCTCCGCCCCCAACAAACGCCCCTAGTGATAAACCAGGCCCCGCGTTCCATTGGGCCCGGCCAGGATCTCGCGAGACTTCAGGGCGCCAGGCTTCCTTTGATAGAAAGGTCTTAGCACCTGGTCTTAACTTCCCGCCGGCGGAAGGTCCGCACAGCCCAATCCCCTGGTGGCCCAGACTCCCTCGGGGCCGCTCTTCGCACGTCATTAGCAACTCCGCCATCTTGGCTAGAACGACTCTTTCGAGGACTACAAATCCCGGCATACAACGCAGCTAGCTCCTCCTAGCCAGGCGTCTGGAGCCACAGATGGGTCAGTATTCCTATCTGTAAGTAAGTGGAATCTTGACTCTCGAAAGTTTAGTGTTTTTCAGGTCAAAAGATAGGTTCTGCAGGCTTCGTTTTCCTCCAGTAGCCCAATGTTATCCAAAGTTTATCTCACTGGGGGAGCGACTTGTGTTTTCTTTTTTTAGACTTGTATTTTCTATCATTCATTCTAAAGTGTACTCTGAGCAACTTTGGCATTTCCTTTCCTTACCCTGATTAGGATTCACAGATACTTAATGAACACTCACCGTTCACTGGTATTTAAAGGACTAATATGACCAAAATGTATGAGATTTGTTTCCCTTATCCTTTTTTAAGTAAAAGAATTCTCTCATGCTTCATGAAGAGAAAATAAAATAAAACCCACTTGCTTTACATGGGATTACGCTTTCTCCCGCTTTGAAAAAGGTCAATTATTCGCTTTTTATAATAGCCCCAAACTGGAGACGATCCAAATGTCTGCCAACTGGCGAACGAGCAAACAAAATGTGGCACATCCACAGAGTGAAATAATACTCAACAGTGAAAATGAACTGATAACGTCTGTCAACATGAATGAATCGCAGAATGATTATGCTGAGTGAAAAGACCCAGACGCAAAGAGAGTACAGGCTGTACAATCTCATTTATCGGAAATTTTAGGAAAGGTAAAACTATAGTGCTAGATGGCAGATCAATGATTGCTTGGGGATAGGGGTAGGGAGAAAGAATTGACCACAGAGAGACCCCAGGAAACATTTTGGAGTGATGAAAATGCTCTTTATCATGATTGTGCTGATGGTTACATGACTGCACGCATTTGTGTAAACTCGTTTAATTGTACACTTAAAATTGGCGGATATTATTTTCAGTAAGTTAAACTTCAATAAAGTTCAGCCCCCTCCAAATTTAAAAAAAAATGCAAAATTTGAAAAAAATGCAAAATTTGAAAAAAAATGCAAAATTTGAAAAATTTGAAATGCTCCCTAAATGAGAGAGCAATTGTATTTCATGAAACCAAAGATACCATTGACTCTAAGACCACCATTATTTTTTTTTTACATTTTTATTTATTTTTGAGAGACAGAGACAGAACACAAGTGGGGGAGGGGCAGAGAGAGAGAGAGACAGACAGACAGACAGAATCCGAAGCAGGCTCCAGGCTCCGAGCTGTCAGCACAAAGCCCGATGCGGGGCTCGAACTCACAAACTGTGAGATCGTGACCTGAGCTGAAGTCGGATGCTTAACCGACTGAGCCGCCCAGGCGCCCCCAAGACCATCATTATTTTATATACCAAGAAGGAAAAAAATGCTGCCAATTAAACTATGACACGATTCATCTGATTTCAGAGGTGTTAAAATGTGAAAAAAAAGTCAGAATCAATTGAATATATTATTTGTATGTTATGTGCAATTAAGGAAAAAGGAGGAGAAATGGGAGAGAAGGGAAAATGATAAGCTAGAAAGATACACAAACACCCACAGGGGCCAGGAATCAAGGATGCAGTAGAAGCCCAAGGCAGAAAGCTGGTTCAGGGCCAAGGTCCCATCTTTGCCAACGTCTAAAATATATTGCCCTGACTCTGTCCTTATGTTTTTCTCAACCTCTATTGCCAGGCCTATGCCTATTTCCTCTTGACAAGACTGTTGCCCTGTATTTGAGATCTGTGACTCACTCCTGTCTCCAGCACCTGCCTGTTCTTACAAGCCGAGTATTAAGTATCTGCCTCTGACCTACTGCTTAGCTGTGCATTTACATCTTGGAGCCTGCCTGTGTTTTGGAGTGCTCGCTACCTTGAAACCACCGGCTGGATGTCAGCTGTCAGACTTGGGTGTTCCAGGGCTCACTCCTTAGACCTCTTCTGAGGGAGCGTGGGGCGAGCGGAGGACAAAGTGCGGGCTAACAGCACCCCCCCCCACCCCCAGGTGGGACATGTGTGATATTCCTTGGACACTCCAGGCTACCCCCAAACAGGAAAGGACAAAAACAAATGGTTAAACTGATAAGAGCCTCCACCAATTTACCAGAAAAAGGCAGTCCCATCATAGCCTGAAGTCCAGGAACTCCCAAATGTCTTAACGTTGAGTGCTTTGCTAGAGGGAAAGACAACTTTAGCTTGACGATAGCTAGGCCTCCAGTAAATCTTTAGCATGTGAAAGTCTCTTTGCAAACTCCCTCTCCCCCCACTCCATAAACCAGTAACCCCCCCCACACACACACTTACAGTGCCGCTCTGCCTGCCCATGGGTCCTGTCCCCGTGCTTTAACAAAATCACCTTTTTACACCAAAGACGTCTTCAGGAATTCTTTCTTGGCCGTTGGATCCAGACCCCACAAACCCCCCAATCACCCCAAAAGTTCATCACCAGTGCAGAGCTAGATGTCGGGCTCGAACCCACAAACTGTGAGATCATGACCTGAGTCAAAATCAAGAGTCGGATGCTTAACTGACGGAGTCATCCAGGCGCCCCCTATCTTAATTATTTCAGATTAAGTTTAAAAAAAATGTTAATGTTTATTCATTTTTGAGAAAGAGAGAGAGAGAGAGAGAGAGAGAGAGAGAGAGCAAGCGGGGGAGGGGCAGAGAGAGAGGGAGACACAGAATCCAAAGCAGGCTCCAGGCTCCTAGCTGTCAGCACAGAGCCCGACATGGGGCTTGAACTCACAAACCACGAGATCATGACCTGAGCCGAAGTCGGACACTTAACCGACTGAGCCACCCAGGTGCTCCTGGATTGTTCACTGTAAACTGGTTAATTTTATGTGAATTTCACTTCAATTAAAAAAAAGTTTAAACAAAATTACCACATGACTTAGCATTTCCACTCCTAGGTATCTCCTCCAGAGAAATGGAAACCTGTGTCCACACAAAAATGAATGTTCATGGCATCATTATTCGTAATAGCCAAAATGTGGAAAGAGCCCAAATGTCCATCAACTGATGAATGAATACACAAAATGTAGTATGTCCACACAATGGAGTAGTATTCAGCCATATTGAGAAAAGTACTGATACGTGTTACAGCATGGATCAACTTTGAAAACATGCTTACTGAAAGCAGGCAGTAACACAATACCACATATTATATGATTCCATGGATACGAAATGTCCAGAAAGGGGTAATGTATAGAGACAGAAAGTTGAGTGGTTGCCAGTGAGGTGTGGGGCACGAGGGGGAATAGCGGAGAGCGACCGCTAGTGTTTATGGGTTTCTTTTTGGGGTGTTGAAAATGTTCCCCTAAAAAAATTCTAGTAGAATTAATGTACAGTGTTCAATTAGTTTCAGGTGTACAATATAGTGATCCAACAATTCTGTATGTTACAAAAATGTTCTTGAATTAGTGGGGATGGTTGCACAACCTTGTGAATTTGCTAAAAGCCACTGGAGTATATACTTTAAAATTTTTTTTTAACGTTTATTTATTTTTGAGACAGAGAGAGACAGAGCATGAACAGGGGAGGGTCAGAGAGAGGGAGACACAGAATCTGAAACAGGCTCCAGGCTCTGAGCTGTCAGCACAGAGCCCAACGCGGGGCTCGAACTCACGGACCGCGAGATCGTGACCTGAGCCGAAGTCGGCCGCTTAACCGACTGAGCCACCCAGGCGCCCCTGGAGTATATGCTTTTAAATGGTGACTATGAATATATTCGTACTGAGATATGAGCTGTATCTCACCAAAGCTGTTACAAAGAAAGAATAAATGGGAGATGAGAAAGGAAGGACATTGAGTGTGCGGTTTTTCTTGGTTTGGCGAGAGGGAAGGAGAGAGAAATAGCTAAACAGGAAGGCTGGGTCGACGGGAAAAAGCAAAGGACCGATTACCGTAAAAGTCAGCACAGGGGGTTACCTCTGTGTAACCTCTATGGGTGGAGGGGTGTGATCTGAAGAGGGTGCACTGAGGCTCCTTGAGTGTTCTCAGTTTTGTATTCCTTGACCAGGGTCGTGGTTATGCGGGTGTTCCTATGTAATTACTTGTTCTGCAAAGTTGTGTTTTATGTGCTTTTCTGTATGTGCATCTTTCTTTTTTTTAGTTTTTTTAAAGTTTATTTATTTTGAGAGAGAGTCGGTGGCGGGGGGGCGGGCAGAGAGAGGGAGAAATAGAATCCCAAGCAGGCTCCGCACTGCCAGTGCAGAGCTGGACACGGGGCTCGATCTCATAAACTGTGAGATCATGACCTGAGCCGAGATGAAGAGTCAGACGCTTAACCGACTGAGCACCACTTTTTTTTTTTTTCAAAGTATTCTCTACATGCAACGTGGGGCTCGAACTCATAACCCAAGATCAAGAGGCGCATCCCCGACTTGTGCACTTTTGTTATGGCTGTGTCTCTATTGCTTAAATCAATGCCTGGCATATAGTGGATGCTCAAAAACTACTTATTAAATGCATGTCCACAGCCTCCAGTCTAGTCCAGTCCACCATCGTGTCACCTGGACTAGTGCTCCAGCCTCCTAAGTGGTCTCCGTGTCTCCTGTCTGGTTCCTTGAATCCATTCTCCACACTGCAGAATTCTCTTTTTAAAAATTCAAATCGGGGGGTGCCTGGGTGGCTCAGTTGGTTAAGCCTTCAGCTCAGGTAATGATCTCACGGTTCGGTTCGTGAGTTCGAGCCCCACATCAGGCTCTCTGCTGTCAGCACAGAACCTGCTTGGGATCCTCTGTCACCCTTTCTCTCTCCTCTCCCCCATTTCCACTCTTTCTCTCTCAAAAATAAACGTTAAAAAAAAATCTCTCTCACTTTGTCCTGCTCACATTCATGCTCTCTCTCTCTCAAAAAAATTCAAATCTGATCATCTCACTTTCTTTTTTTTATGTTTATTTATTTTGAGAGAGCACGTGCACATGCATACAAGTGGGGGACGCGCAGAGAGAGAGGGAGAGAGAATCCCAAGCAGGTTCCATGCTCAGCTCGGAGCCAGACATGGAGGCTGGATCCCACGACCATGAGCTAGATCCTGACCTGAGCCGAAATCAAGAGTCGGACACTCAGCTGACTGAGCCACCCAGGTGCCCCTTCACTTTCTTTTTTAAAACCCTTTGATGGCATCCCTTTGCCATTCAGATAAAGTCCAGAGTCCTTAACGTGACTCGCAAGGTGTCTGCTCTTTGGCCCCTGATTACCTCTTTCCTGCAGCCGTGCTGGACTGCTTTGTATTCTTAGCCCAAGCCAGTCGCTCACTTCAGGTCTTCAGTGTGTACTTATCCCTCTGCCTGGGATACTCTCTCCCGCTCCCCTTTTAGGTCTCAGTTTGAGGGTCATTTCCTAGGGCAGCCTCCTCTGACTTCTCAGACTAGGTTAGCTTCTTTAGAGCAATCTTATCTCTGCTCACATGCTTGCTTTCCCCTCCCCCCCTACATACTTTAAAAAACTATTTGTGGGGCACCTGGGTGGCTCAGTCGATTGAGTGTCCTACTTTGGCTCTGGTCATGATCTCACAGTTCGTGGGTTCGAGCCCCACATCGGGCTTTGCACTGATAGCATGGAGCCTGTTTCAGATTCTCTGTCTCCCTCTGTGCACACTGTCTCTCCCTCAAAAATAAATAAAAGTTAAAAAAAATAAACACGATCAGCAAAACTAAAAGGCAACCGACCTAATGGGAGAAGATATTTGCAAACAACATATCAGATAAAGGGTTAGTATCCAAAATCTATAAAGAATTTATCCAACTCAACACCAAAAATACAAAGAATCCTGTGAAGAAATGAGCAAAAGACATGAATAGACACTTCTCCAAAGAAGACATCCAGATGGCCAACTGACACATGGAAACATGCTCCACATTACTCAGAATCAGGGAAATACAAATCAAAACCACAATGAGATACCACCTTACACCTGTCAGGATGGCTAACATTAACAACTCAGGCAACGACAGATGTTGGCAAGGATGCGGAGAAAGAGGGATGCTGTTGCACTGCTGGTGGGAATGCAAACTGGTGCAGCCGCTCTGGAAAACAGTATGGAGGGTCCTCAAAAAACTAAAAATAGACCTACCCTACGACCCAGCAATCGCACTACTAGGCATTTATCCACGGGATACAGGGGTGCTGTTTCGAAGGGGCACATGCACCCCCATGTTTATAGCAGCACTATCGACAATAGCCAAGTATGGAAAGAGCCCAAATGACCATCGATGGATAAATGGATAAAGAAGATGTGGCATGTAATATGCAATGGAGCATTACTCAGCAATCAGAAAGAATGAAACCTTGCCCTTTGCAACTACGTAGATGGAACTGGAGGGTATTATGCGAAGTGAAATTAGTCAGAGAAAGACAACAACCATATGACTTCACTCATATGAGGACTTTAAGAGACAAAAAAGATGAATATAAGGGAAGGGAAACAAAAATAATATAAAAACAGGGAGGGGGACAAAACAGAAGAGACTCTTAAATATGGAGAACAAACTGAGGGCTGCTGGAGGGGGTGTGGGGGGGATGGGCTAAATGGGTCAGGGGCACTAAGGAATCTACTCCTGAAATCATTGTTGCACTATATGCTGACTAATTTGGATGTAAATTTTAAAAAAATTAAAATTAAAATTAAAAATAAATAAAAATATTTGAAAGAACAAATGTTTAATTTCCACCTATGAAATGAAGTTGCACCATTTAATTAAAGGTGATAAAAACTAGTTCTGACTTTTAAAATGTAATCATAAACTGGTAAATATGAAAGATATTTTGAGTACACTATTGATGCGTGTGCTTTTGTGGTTATGGTCCCTTTTAAGAAAATGCTGGATGTTGTGGATCCTAAGATTAATGCTCATTTGCATGTATCTTGTATATTCTTAAGATTCAGAGGCAGGTATTAAACAATATGTGGAGTAGTAGACAAATGTCTTTCTCCTATTCTTTCTCTCAGCACTTTAAGACCAACTTCTTAGGGAGCCTGGGTGACTCAGTCAGTTGAGCGTCTAACTCTTGATTTCTGCTCGGATCACAATCTCAACGGTTGGCAGAATGGAGCCCCACGTTGCTTCAGGCTCTGTGCTGACAGCGGTAAGCCTGCTTGGAGTCTCTCTCTCTCTCTCTCTCTCTCTCTCTCTCTCTCTGTCTCTCTCTCTGCCTGTCCTCCACTCACATGCTCTGTCTTCCTCTCTCAAAATAAATAAATAAACATTAAAAAAAGACTTTTTTTTTTAATATAATTTGTCAACTTGGTTTCCATGCAACACGCAGTGCTCATCCCAACAGGTGCCCTCCTCCATGCCCATCACCCACCCTTCTCTCCCTCCCACCCCCCATCAACCCTCAGATTGTTCTCAGTTTTTAAGAGTCTCTTATGGTTTGGCTCCCTCCCTTTTTTTTCCCTTCCCCTCCCCCATGGTCTTCTGTTAAGTTTCTCAGGATCCACGTAAGAGTGAAAACATATGGTATCTGTCTTTCTCTGTATGGCTTATTTCACTTAGCATAAGACTCTCCACTTCCATCCACGTTGTGACAAAAGGCCATATTTCGTTCTTTCTCATTGCCAAGTAGTATTCCATTGTGTATATAAACCACAATTTCTTTATCCATTCATCGGTTGATGGACATTTAGGCTCTTTCCATAATTCGGCTATTGTTGAGAGTGCTGCTGTAAACATTGGGGTACACGTGCCCCTCTGCGTCAGCACTCCTGTATCCCTTGGGTAAATTCCTAGCAGTGCTATTGCTGGGTCATAGGGTAGATCTATTTTTAATTTTTTGAGGACCCTCCACACTGTTTTCCAGAGTGGCTGCACCGGTTTGCATTCCCAGCAACAGTGCGAGAGGGTTCCCGTTTCAGACTAACTTGATCTGTGCCTTCAATCTCATCCCTGGTCAGTTCTAGAGCTTAGTCTTCGGCAGCATTCTTTCTCTTTCATCTTTTTCTCCTGGACCCTTTCCATCAGCTTAACTTCCTGAATATCAATTCTCAGGAAGGGTAAAAAAAAAAAAAAAAAAAAAAAGAAAAAAGAAAGAAACATTTTTATAATTCTTTTGCTCCTCATCACCATGTATCTTTCACGACACTTCACTCTCTTCCTTTGCCTTCCATGACAGTGTTCGCTTTTTTTTTTTAGTTTTTTTTTTTTAATGTTTATTTATTTTTGAGAGAGACCGAGACAGAGCTTGAGCGGGGGAGGGGCAGAGAGAGAGAGTGACACAGAGAATCTAAAGCAGTCTCCAGGCTCTGAGCTGTCAGCACAGGGCTCGAACCCATGGGCCCTGAGATCATGACCTGAGCCGAAGCCAGATGCCCAAACGACTGAGCCACCCAGGCACCCCGACAGTGTTTGCTTCTATTTCTCCATCTGTGTCCCCACAGCGTCCTGTTTCCTATTTGGCTGCTTCTTTGTCTCATCCCTTGAGTGCTGTTTCCTCTGTCCATCCTTTCTTAAACCCTTTCCCAATAGGTTATGACGTATCCCCACTGGACTTTATCCATTCTCTTATAGAATGTATCACTTTGTAGAAAGTAAAACGATGCTTCTGAACTCCGAGGCTGGGATTGGGTTAATCCTGAGAAATCGACCCAGTGCACTTTTTCCCTCCTGCTTATCACACCTGCCACTGTTTGATGTCCAGCTCCGTGAAGACAGGGGTTGTGTCTATCTTGTTTGCTAATATCCCCTATCGCAAACATAGTGCCTGACACAGTTGCCGCTCAAAGAATATATTTATTTTTTTATTTTTTATTTTATTAAAAAATTTTTTTAATGTTTTTATTTATTTTTGAGGCAGAGCATGAGCAGGGGAGGGGCAGAGAGAGAGGGAGACACAGAATCTGAAGCAGGCTCCAGGCTCTGAGCTGTCAGCACAGAGCCTGACGAGGGGCTCGAACTCATGGACCATGAGATCATGACCTGAGCTGAAGTCGGACACTCAACTGGCTGAGCCACCCAGGCGCCCCTCAAAGAATATATTTAAATGGATTAATGAATGTGAATTTAAAAACTCTAACCCACAATTAATTATTGCATCTCTTTCCTGGGATCAGCACAAATACTAATCAGTAAAAATGTATTCATCATTTGGTCTAACTGGCCTCCCTGCCTCGTGTCTTCCATCTTCCTGCAATCTATCCAACAGCCTGTGGCCCCAGTAACATTAAAAGAAAAACAAAAAGCCTGGGGGCACCTGGGTGGCTCAGCTGGTTAAGGTTCCGACTTTGGCTCAGGTCGTGATCTCGCAGTTCATGAGTTCAAGCCCCACATCGGGGCTCTGTGCTGGCAGCTCGGAGCCCGGAGCCTGCTCTGGGTTCCGTGTCTCCCTCTCTCTCTGCCCCTCCCCTACTTGCTCTCTCTCTCCCTCTCAAAAATAAACATTGGGGGAAAAAAAAGTCTGATTGTGTTCCCTTCCCCAAACCTCTGCTGTCTCATTACCTACAGAATGTGGTCAAAGCTCCTTGGCCTGGATTCAAGGCTTTGGCCCCAATATCCCTTTTCAAGCGTCTCTGGGTTTATTGTTTATTACATGCCAAGCACTGGGCTTGTCACTGAAGACTTTACAGACTGGTTGGGAAGACAGGTACGTAGATGACTGTGATCAGCTCCGTTACAGTCTGTGAGGACACGGTTTCAGACAATGGATTATAAAATGCTGGGTTTCTGCCCTGTGAACTTGGTTTACAAGTTGGGTCTAGCGCTGCAGTGTCCAATATAGTGGCTAACTTGCCACACTTCAGGTCCTCAGCTGCCACATGAAGCTAGTGGCTACCATACTGGACAGCGCAGCATAGGCCATTTCAATCGTTCGTGGAAGCAGGGTCACCTACGGTGCTTTAAAGACAGCAAGGACCATTTCCCAAACACGAACCCTGCTGCTAGCTAGCAGCTCGCCCACCCGATCCTCCCACTCACCCCCCACCCCCCAAACACACACCTTGACTGGGGCAGGTTTTGAAGCAGTACAGGCTCCCAACAGAGATAATGCATGGAAGGTACTTTTGTAAACTATTAAGTGATACAGAAACGTGACACGATAGGTTCAGTTCTTGCTTTCATCACAGCTTTGATTAGTTCTAGCAACTTCTAGCTCTTCTATCCAACTTCTCTCCTCCCCGGAATTCATGCCAAAGGGTTCTGAAAAGTTATGTTACACCCAGGCAGCATTTATACCAGGCAAAAATCCAGATTGTACCTACCTCGAGGCTTTTACAAGCCATCCATCCAGGAACCTACTTCACCACCCGCCTCTTCCACTCACTTTCCCTAGAAAGGAAGGACACGGCGAATGACGCTTTCCAAAACAACAAAAGTATTTATTTTGAGGTATGAGAATAATAGGAAAACTAAGTGATGGGGTTTGGACTCTCATCGGGGTCTTCTGGGAAATCGGAAGCACCACCCACTTCCGCAGCTCGGTGCTTCTCCAACTTAGCAATCAATTCTTTCGCTGGATTGAAGACGCCATTGGTCTGCTGGTCACAGACATAGCAGCGAGGGGTGGTGCGGAAATGCTGCAGCGCACAGCTCTCACAGAAATAATGCCTGCACTTGGTGACAACTGGATTCTGGAAGGTCTGGCGACAGATGAAACACTTGAATGGTATTTCCTCATCATCGCTTCCCACTTCATAGTTTTCATCCTCATAGACGCCATAGCGACCCTCATCAAGCTCACGTTCGATCTGCCACCCATGCTTGTAATCTGAACGGTCATGGAGGAACTTGCAGCTGTCTCCGAAGCCGCAAAAGCCAGTCTCCTTGTAGTCTTTGCAAATGTCGGGCTGGTAATCCCAGCGCACGGTGGCGCGTAGATGCTCGGGAGCTCGGATGGGGCCCTTCCTCACCATCCCGGAGGAAGCATTGCCCATAGACGTATCCTTGGGCTTCATGTATTTCTGATAATTATTGATCCCCCGATAGATCTTGTCATCTTCCTTGCCCCTCAGCTCCTCCTGGATCTTCTGGCTGCGCTCAAAGATGGCTTGCGCGTCACGCTCCTTCTCTGTGTCTAGCTCGTAGACCGCAGTCGCGCCCATATCCTCTGGTCCCACAGGCTTGGCCGAGCGGGTGGACTTGTACACCACGCCAAGGCTCTCGGGCTCGGTCGCCTCCTCCTCGCTGCTCAAGTCGCCGTAAGCCTCCTTCTGTTTACCACTGCCACGAGTCTTCTGTATCATCGGGTTGTGGATCGCCCGCTTCTTTTCCGGGCGAACCACTGTGTTGCCTTCGTCGCTGCTGCCGCTGCTGTCTCCGGACTCCTTGTCGCAGACCGGGCGCTTTCTGCGGCCCGCAGCCCCTTTTCGTGCACCGGGCTTTTTGAAGAGGAAGGTGCACACCTGGTCCGTGGTCTTTCCCGGCGAAAGTTGCTCTGCCATTTTAGAGTCCCGAGCTCCGGAACGGCTATGGCGTGCTCGGCCGCGCGGGGCCTCTTCACGTCATCGTACGTCGCGCGCCCGGCCGCCAGTCGGAGCCAACCGGGCGGCCCAAAGCCGACTGCGGGAGCGCTAGGGGGCGACGGGGCGAGCGCGCGCCACCCCTGAGCCCCGTCGGCCTCCGTCGTTTCCTCCGGAGGCGTGTGCGGCCCCGCCCCGCTCGCAGCTTGCCGCGGAGCCTACCGGGAAGGGTCCGAGGCCGGGTCACCTTTCGGGGGCCGGGAAGGAGGGGCTCGGTCCTGGCAGCCGCGGCGCGATGTGGTTCGAGATTCTGCCCGGCCTCGGCGTCATGGCCGTGTGCTTGGTCATCCCCGGCATAGCCACTGCGCACATCCACAGGTTCTGTAACGGGGGCAAGGTAAGGCGGCCTCTCCGGCGCGACGGCTGACTCCGCGGACTGGCGTTACAAAACGGGCCGCGGGAGGCCGTTGGGGCGCGGAGCCTCTCTGGGCTGGGGAACACCAGGGGCGGCCCTCCTCTTTCTTAGTGTTGCCTGCAAGCGGAGGCTTGCGGAACGAAACCCGACGGAAACCACATCCTCCTCTAGCAAGAAGCAGCTAGTTGTCGTGCGAAGAGTGGGCTAGAGGGCAGAGTGGGTTCGGGGGGGCTGGAAAGGTAGATTAGAAGGTAGGTCCGAACTCCTGGGCGTCAGTCTAGTCTTGCCTCCACTTCCTCGGATCTCTGATCTTTCTTGCTGGATGGTTTTTTCTTTGTGTTTTTTTTTTTTTTTTTTTAGTTTCTCGCATCCACATCCTGGTAGCTTCACGGTTTTTTACCTCCCTACCCGTAGTTAGGTTTTTCCCTTGACATTTTTTTATCCCCCACCTTTCCCCCCGCAAGCCTCTAGGTATTTACCGCAAGATCTTGCTTTTCACATCAGGGTTGTAATTTTCTTCTCCTTCTACTCGTTCACGTTATCTCTAGAGTGCAGGGTATAAATGTGTTTGCTTTCTGGTTTTGTGACTTTTCTTCACGTGTGATCTGCCGCTGTTGTTTCCTCTCATTAGGGTCCCAAAAGGAAACGAGTAGTCAGGTGTCTTAAAAAAAAAAAAAAAAAAAAAAAGCAGGGGGTGGGGGCGGGGCGAGGGGAAGAAGGAAAGAGGAAAAAAACCAGATGCTGGTTAAAATACAAAGGGTAAGAACTCATGGTTACCATCTTAATTATGAAGTTTAATGATCCGATTTTATTTAGGATCCGGTCTTAATATCGATTTGGTTTTTGTTTCAGTGATGATTTCTTTTCTAGAATGTCACTTATAACTTCCAATAGCCCTCTCTTGGGTCATTCATTTTCATAAACATTGTGCAATAATACTTTCTTTTAATTGTAGGAAAAAAGGGTTGCCTATTATCGGTATCAGTGGAGTTTGATGCAAAGAGACAGGCGCATCTCTGGAGTTAATCGTTACTATGTGTCAAAGGTAAGATAGCTCTGACGCTAGCCATGTGTCAGTTGAGATGGGTTCTAGTAATGTTTTGCCAAATGTCTTACGGTGCTAATTTCCTTTGTGTTTTTTATTCTGTGGATTGTCTGCCTGTGCCCTTTGCTTGTTCTTTTCTTTCTTTTTTTTTTTTAATTTTTTTTTCAACGTTTTTTATTTATTTTTGGGACAGAGAGAGACAGAGCATGAACAGGGGAGGGGCAGAGAGAGAGGGAGACACAGAATCGGAAACAGGCTCCAGGCTCCGAGCCATCAGCCCAGAGCCTGACGCGGGGCTCGAACTCACGGACCGCGAGATCGTGACCTGGCTGAAGTCAGACGCTTAACCGACTATGCCACCCAGGCGCCCCTGCTTGTTCTTTTCATACACGCACCTACACATATATGTTATTTACATGTAATGACTATTAATCTTTTGTCTGTTGCATATGTGGTAGATCTTTTCCCAAGTCTGGCTTCTTCGTTTTATGATGTTTTTCATCACATAGGTTTTAATTTTGGTGTTCAGTTTATCATATTTTGTCATTCTGGATTTTGGCTCACAAATGATTCTCCTACCTAAGATTATTTATATATTTTAAAAATTCCTCCAAAAAAAATATATATATATATATATTTACATTTAGTGCTTTGACCCATCTACAGGTCATTTGGGGGTATAATGTGAAATCAGATTTTAACTGTACTTTTTTCCAAGGGATAGCCAGTTGTCACAATTGTCCATTTGTAGAACAGTCCATTTTTTTTTTAACATTTTTTTTTGAGACAGAGATAGAGCATGAGCAGGGGAGGGGCAGAGAGAGAGAGGGAGACACAGAATCCAAAACAGGCTCCAGGCTCTGAGCTGTCAGCACAGAGCCAGACACTGGGCTCGAACTCACAAACCTGTGACATCATGACCTGAGCTGAAGTCAGACGCTTAACTGACTGAGCCACCCAGGTGCCCTAAACAGTCCATTTTTTAATTTGAAATACCATTCTAATAAACTAAATTTCCATATACACATGGTCCTGTTTCACAAATACACTTTTCCATTAGTACTCCATTAGTTTGCCAGTTCCTGCCCCCAATGCCATAGGTTAAAGAATTACTCTAATTTTAAATTTGATTGAATCCTATGGAATTGCAGTTTTTTGTAGATACAAAATGGCCAAGCAATAGCATTTTAATGTGATAAACCTAATAGTATATTCCTACATCTTGTAGGAGTTCATCTCCCATTATTCTTTTAAAAAATTGTAGTTACTTTTTAATATTCTCTCCTGGCTCATTTATTCTTCACCGTCAACCTAGGTTAATATGAGTTTCATTTTATAGATGAGAAAACAGGGTCGGTGACTATAAATAACACTCTAAGGACTCAAGCTAGCCTGTCAATATAGTGCTGTTTGAGAATCTAATGTAATGAATGTGACGATCGATCTCTACTCAACTAAAGCGGTATTTCTCAAAGCACGGACCAATAACCATCACGATCAGTTGGCGTAGGAGATAAAATGAAGATTCCTAATTAGAATTTCTACAGGGTGGCTCCCTGGGCCATGCAGTTTTAATTTCTCGCAAGGTGATTCTTCCCGCAATAGTAAACAAAATACCTGGGCTGTGTTATTTTAACACTTGGAAGAAATGTCATCGCTGATTAATCTTTTACTCTATGGTTCCTGAGGTTTTTGGTTGTGAGCTAAGTAAGAAAGAGTGGGTCTTCTGAATAAACAGTGTCTTGCTTACAGAGCAAGAGTTCTGGAGGTGGGGGGTCCCTGACCTTGAGTTCTGGCTCTGTCACTTTCTTACTGACTTAAGCAAGAGACTTTTAAGCAGCCTCCGTTTGTCCATGTGTAAAAAAGTAGAATGAGGTTGACAGTATTTTCCTCACGTTGGCTGTTATTTTTTTTTTTAATGGTTTTACCTTCCTGTCCTCTGACTCTCTGAAGGATCCAGATGGTAAATAGTTGCTTGACTTTAGTTCTGATGGGGCGGGTTGGGGGCGGGGGGGGGGGTCTTTTCATATAAAGTGATATGTTTGCTGCTGTCAGAAAATGAAAACCAGACATCCTTATAGCTTACTCTTTTTACTTTAGTGATTATAAAATTCAGTTCGCTTTATTGTTGCAGTTAGAGAAATAAGGGATGTGCAAGTACTTTCTTTAATAAAATGCCATTTGGGGACGCTGGAAGCAAGGGTACAGGCATACCTCATTTTATTGCACTTATCGATACAGTACTGTGCTTTGTTACAAATTGAAGGGTTGGGCGGTCCTGCATCGAGCAAGTCCGTCAGCGCCATTTTTCCAACAGCATCTGCTCAGTTCGTGTCTCTGTATCACATGTTGGTAATTTTTGAAATATTTCAAACTTATTATGAATATATTTGTTACAGTGATCTGTGATCAGTGCTTACGACTCACTGAAAAGTCAGGTGATGGTTGCATTTTTTAGCACTAAAGTACTCTTTATTTTTAAGAAAACATTTTTTAGCACTAAAGTACTTTAAAATTAAGGTTTGTACACTGTGTTTTTAGACCTAATGCCATTGCACAGTTAAGAGACTACAGTATAGGGTGAACATAATTTTTCTATGCACCGGGCAACCAAAAAATTTATTTGACTGACTTTACTGACGTGGTCCGGAACCAAACCTTCAAGATCTCTGATGTATGCCAGTACATGCACATCTTTGGTGGGAACAGAATTCTCACATTTTCCTTTTTATACTGTTTTTCAGGGTTTGGAAAATATTGATTAAAGAAGCCTTTTCCTGACCGATGAAGATTAACTCAGTTATGCTCATCTGCCCTTTCTAGAAGGTTATGCAGTCTATCAATGTAGTACATAATAAAAACAAAAAAGCAAAATCAAAGGCTTTGTCTACTTTTTTTTTTAATAGTACTAAACAATCTCAAGCAATCTACCCAGTGTAGCTTTATCACTTAAAAAAAAACTAGGGGCGTTGGGTGGCTCAGTCCGTGATCTCACAGTTCATGAGATTGAGTCCCATGTCAGGCTCTGCGCTGACAGCACAGAGCCTGCTTGGGATTCTCTCTTTCTCTGTCCCTCCTCTGCTCGCTCTGTCTCTCTCTCTCTCAAAATAAACTTAAAAGAAGATTTTTCCTCTTAAAAAAGTAGAAGGCAGCTGAGGCTTAAAATGATAGATGTAATGTACACCAAGCACCTGTCAGTGCCTAATGTGTCATAAACGGTAGTTGTTACTATTGGAGTAGATAGGAATACATTAACAAAGACCTCATTCCTTCAGCGGTTGCTAGTAAAATATAGTTCCTTTCTAGTTCCTTTTCTGGGTGGTTCCTATTGTGTTAAGTTCCAGGTAGAATGCTTTTATATGAAGTTTAAAGTGTTTAGTGATCTCTGCACCCGACATGGGGCTTGAGCTCAGAACCCTGAGATCAAGGGTCGCACGCTCTTCCTACAGAGCCGGCCAGGCGCCCCCAGGTAGGATGTTTTTAAAGCTGAGCTTGCACCCTGAACTTCCATGCACTCTGCATCTGACACAGGATTCACTCAAGCGCCGATTGTTGTCTTAGTGGGAGCAGCGGCAAGACTCGTCGTTCTATTAAAATGAGTACACTGACTGCTTGAAAGAAACACTGGCACGCTCAGCACTAAAGGTAAGCAGATAATCTGAAAAGCTGTAACCCCTAGAGACATGGTGCTGCCCCGTGTGCGTAGATGTGTGTGTAGATCAACCCCCAAGGCGGCAACAGGACCTGTTCTCTTCTCCATCTTAACGTCTGACATGACCTGTCCCGCTGTCGCACTGTGCGCTTTCCATTGAACTCCTGCCGCCGGGCAGGGCTTACGGAGGAAGCAGGTGGCGGTGTTCATGCTTCGAGCGTTATTCTCTATTGTGCTGCCCGGGGATGAGAAACTGTTCAAGGAAAACCACGGCCCCGATGACACACTTCATGCAACCTCTAGTCCGCATGTAGCACCACACAGGCCTCACTTTGTTGACTGTCATGAAAACCGTCTCTGGGACGGAAGAGGCAGGGAGTAAGGATGGGGATGTAGAAGACCTTGACAGCATTACTAAATCCATCGCTAAGTCTCTGGATTTTTAGGTCTGTTCTGTCTACTGTGCCTCAAGGTGGGGATCATCCACTAAGGGTATCTGCTTAGATGGATTCGGGGCTGTTCAGTGCAGGGCCACAAAATGACAGGTAGAAATCAGTCGGTCAGGTTCAGCACGAGGGTCTGAATCCTTCACCTCCCTCTTTTCTGGCACCTGCCAATGAAATTTCACTTCATCATTATAGTCTGCGGCCAGGGAGTGAACCAGGTGAAAACACCGAAGTTAGAAGATGACAGTCGTTTGGTAGCCTGCGTCTCCCTCGATTCTTTGCAGGTGCAATTAGCCAGAAGTGTTTTCTTCCAGCAGCTCTGACAGGTGGTCAGGGCACTGACCCCTCTCCCACCCCTGGTCCATAGCCACCTGCTCTTCAGGTTGAAATGATGCTCGGGAAATGACGCCATTCATTTGGTTTTATTCACTATCTTTAATTTTTTAAATACTGTAGTCACACAGCTCAAACATCTAACAATATAAGGTATTCAGTGAAAAGACTTGTTCCAACGCCCTGCCCAGCCCCTCCCCATCGACACACCACCCTGGAGGGTCTCTGTGTGCGCATACATACAAACACAACGTCGGTAAGCGCGTAACAGCTGACACACAGTTTACCTTTACGTCACTTGTTTGGAAGAATTGTTCTTGCTTGAAATTACGTCTGCCAGGCTGCTGTAGTTATTTCTAGGGTCAAATAACAGTCGATAGGAAAAGACTTTGAAAAAGGTTAAAGGTCCTACACGTTCAGAAGGGGAGGAAGAGGATGATCCTGCCCTTTGGGAAGCATTTTTAAGTGGAACATTTATGAGAAAACCTTCTAGAATCAGCAGTCCAATTCCTTTTTTTTTTTTTTGAGACAGAGCTCTGCGCAGGCGCGGGCAGGGGAGGGGCAGAGAGAGAACCCCAAGCAGGCTTTGCGCTGTCAGCGCAGAGCCGGATGCGCGGCTCAGGACGCTTAGCCGACAGCCACCCAGGCGCCCCAGCAACCCAATTTCTAAGGACCCTTAGACATTTCGTCCAAACTCCCGTTCCTCAGAGGAGGAAACAGAGGCTCAGGGGCGGGAAGCAATCACTTAGCTGGGGCGCGAGTGGGAGCAGACTCCTGGTGTTCTCCCAACCCAGCGTGCTTTCATCTGTTCTCGGGGGTTCGCGTCTGTAAACGCCGCTGAGTAAATGCTGCCTGCCAGGCACTGTGCCTCAGACTCAGCACAGCCTCGCCCTTCAGGAGCTCCCAGTAGCGTGAAGGGCAGTTGATGACAGGATGGGGTGAGGCGTGCTCGGAACGGAAGCTGCAGAAGGTGCGGGAGCACGGAGGTGGGGCTTGAGGAGGGGGGAGGGAAAGGCCACGGGCTTAGGGTAAGTTTCCGGGCGATGCCTACGCTGCTAGGCACGTCTTGAAGGTTGGGTAGGATTTGCGAGCTAAGCAAGCGAGGGGGAGGGCACGGCACGCAGAGAAAGGGCATGAGCGTGGGCGCACAGACTGGCACGGCCGTGTGGGAAAGAGCTATGAGCGGTTGTGCCCTGGAGCGGAGCGTGGGGCGGGAAGGAGGGGGGGAAAGAGGGACTGGAGAGGCCGGCAGCGCCCAGAACCCGAGGGGCCTGGTCTGCCTCCTTCAGGCTGTCAGACTCGCTTCCTGGGGCAGCTGGGAGCCCCTGCAGGGCGGGAAGCAGGAGTGAGATGGTGACGGGCCCATTCCTGCGTGGCCGCGCTGCAGACCGAGGGACAGAAAGCCGTGCTTCAGCCCCGCCCCCGCCGCGGAAAGTTTACTTTTCCTGGGGCGCTGCTGACACCTAGTGGAACGAGGCCAGCAGTGCTTCTAAACCTTCTAGGATGCACAGGACGCCCGACCCAGGACGGCTCCTTTTCCGAAGGGCTGACGTGTGCCGTGGAGCCTCAGCGCCGGGAGGGCTGATGTGTCAGGCGGCCCCGCCGCCTGTCGGCTGTGTGACCTTACGCAAGTCACTTCACTGCTCTGAGCCTCAGGTCTCCCATCTCTCACGTGAGGATAGTATGTGCCCCGCACACGTCCCTGCGGATATGAGACTGCCACGAAGTCGTGTCCGTGAAATGGTTTGCACCCACAGCACATGCGGAAGGGATAGTTGCCGGCACTGCACGCACCCCTCGAGTGGCTGGCCAGTCCACCCCTAGGTCCCCCAAAGTCTCCCAAGTGTGGCGTCGGGGGGCCCCTGAGGCCCAGCGTGTAACCAAGTGCAGGGAGCGGTCTGGGGGTTCCCTCTTAGAATGAGGGATCGCAACTAAGGTCTATCCAGAGCACTGCAAAGACGACAGGCCTTACAAAGCTCAACAAAGACACTGATCGCTCTGAAGGTATTTTCTGAAAGCAGAGAGGAGAACCGACTTAACGCCACCGCCACCGTGAGAACCAAGTGCTGGCTTACCCCTCTCAGCAGCTGCCACTCGCTCCCTTCCAAGGGAAGGTGACGAGTGGCTCGGATTGAAGCCGGCCGTCCTCGACAGGAAGCTTCTGGATGAAGGTAGGGGGTGGGGGCTGAGCGCTGAGCACCACTTGCTTTTCCAAGATTTCCTCTCGTGCTGATACTTCTGTGACCCGAGAACACAAATTTTTATACCAGCCTTTTGTGAGACACAGGACACAAGGAACAGTTACAGAGCTTTTTCTTCCCAGGTTATGTCGATGTGGACGTCAGATACCCAGAGTCTGGCTCTCAGCTTCTTGGCTGGGGTCTGAGTGTGCTTGTGGAATGCCCCTCTCCTCCCCTTAACTCATGCACAGCCCGCGGGCATACTGCGCTGGGGTTCACCATGCTCTTAGAACCTTCACGTTTTGGGTGCACTGTTGCTCAAAGACAAGAGAAGGAAATTTCTGTGAAGAAATCCAGGGCTGTGTTTGCACACTCTAATTGCTAAGGGTCTCCCTGGAATATCTGTGTGCCCTCGGTGTCCGATGCTGTTGGCTGGAATACACTTCCCCACCCGCAAAGGCCCTTTTGCAACAAAGAGCCAAATCACTGCTTTGGGGATTTCCACAAATCTTCATTCGTGATTACAGCCCTAATTGTGCTTTTCTGGGCACGGCTTGAGAAAAGGGCCAGCCGATCTTACTTGTGTAAACCCATGCAACTGGGAAGAAAAGGCCCTGTAACTGTTCCGTGCTTTATTAGTTGGGATACATTTTGTTTCCTCTGTTGTCCTGTTTCTTGGCAGATGTTCTTCAGTCCCAGAAGACAGGAAGATAAGATTTTGCCTTCTGGGCCTAATACCTTGTGTTTCTAAAGGCCCGAAAACAGGGTAGCCCCCTAGAAGCCCACTGCCCTCTCTTACCTGTAAGAGCCCCATCTTGGGGCGCCTGGGTGGCTCAGTCGGTTGAGCGTCCGACTTCGGCTCAGGTCATGATCTCATGGCTCGTGAGTTCGAGCCCCGCGTTGGGCTCTGTGCTTCGGATTCTGTGTCTCAGTCTCTCTGCCCCTCCCCTGCTCATGCTGTGTCTCTCTCTGTCTCAAAAATAAATACAACATTAAAAAAATTTTTTTTTTTAAAGAGCGCTGTCTTTGGGGCGGGGTGGGTCAGGTCTCTACAGCAACCTTGGAATTTGTATCCAGGGCCTGTAAGAGCGGCCCACCGTACTTACGACCGTGGATGAGAATCAGGGCATCACCGTCAAAAAGTCCAGCGATCCGAGGGGTGCCTGGATGGCTGTCAGTTAAGTGTCCGACTCTTGATTTCGGCTCAGGTCATGATTTCAGGGTCGTGGGTTCGAGCCCCACATCGGGCTCTGCACTGGCAGGGCAGAGCCTGCTTGAGATTCTCTCTCCCTCTCTCTGTTCCCCCCTGCTCATGCTCTTTCTCAAAATAAATAAATAAACTTAAAAAAAAAAAAAGTCCAGCGATCCAGAAACCGCTCTGCCACAGTGCTTTTGTTCTGAGCAAGGCACTGTTCAGTGAGGCACTCGCTCAATGGCAGACCTGTGTGCTCAGGATGGCTGGAACGTTCTGAGAGGTCACTGGGCAGCACAGTGCTCAGGGTCCCTGACCTTTAATGTTAGGGGATGGGCCTCAGCTGGGGAAAGGCCCTGGGCCTCCTACCTCCTCCTGCCCCTTCCTGGGACAGTCTGGTGGCCTTTTAGACTCGGAGCAAGAAGGTCATAGAGCCATACTGGCTTAGAAGCTGCCCAAACCCAACGTGCCCTGCCACATTTGACTTACTAGTTGTCTCTCTTTTTATTTATTTTTTTAAATTTTTTTTTCAACTTTTTTTTTTTTTTTTTTTTTTTGGGACAGAGAGAGACAGAGCATGAACGGGGGAGGGGCAGAGAGAGAGGGAGACACAGAAGCGGAAACAGGCTCCAGGCTCCGAGCCATCGGCCCAGAGCCCGACGCGGGGCTCGAACTCACGGACCGCGAGATCGTGACCTGGCTGAAGTCGGACGCTCAACCGACTGCGCCCCCCAGGCGCCCCTAGTTGTCTCTCTTTTTAAAAATGTATTTATTTTAAGGGAGAGAGAGTGCAAGTGAGGGCAGAGCAGAGAGAGGGGGACAGAGGATACGAAGCAGGCTCCGTGCTGACAGCAGAAAGCCTGATGTGCGGCCTGACCCCACGGACCGCGAGATCGTGACCCCATCCGAAGTCGGACGCTTAACCGACTGAGCCACCCAGGCGCCCCCCCGGTTCTCTTCTCGCGTGGGCCTGCCTTATCTTCCCAACTAGACCGTCAGCGCGCCGAGGGTGGTGGCCTTGTCTTCTGCTCCCCGTCACGCGCCCCCAGTGCCTGCCGCCCGTGCTTCACAGATAAGAGGATAAATGAGGCAGAGGGTGACGAGGTGAGCGTGAGGGTATTAGCGGAGGGGAGGGCAGAGACTGAGCAGGAACGAAAATGACTGCAGGGACAGAGGGAAGAATCCAATTCGGGGCCCACGGTGTGGACTCCCTCGGAGCGGGCCCCCGACTTGAGCTCTGGCCTCTCTTCCCTGTGCTCTGATGTCACCCACCTCCCCCCGGAGGCCTCTCCCCACCCTGTGCTCAACTCGGGGAGAAGCTAACAGAGACCTGGGGTCTCCAGAGCAACTCTCTCTCGGGAGCACCATATCCTTGGTACAAATTCACCCCCACTTCCCACACGCAGGGCCAGTGAGGTGCCTACCTCCCTCTCCGCTGGTGCTGTGTCCCGTGAGGCAGCCTCGGGACGCCCAGATGGACAGGGCGACGCCTGTCCAACAAGCTCTGCCCCTTGGTCTCCACGGAAGGGGATGCAACACCCACTCACTGCGGACTGGCCTTCCGGCGGCCAAGAAGGCGCCCTCGGCGCGTTCTGGAAGAGCCCCGTGGGCTTCTGAGGCGGCACGTCTGTGGGCATGGGCTCCGCGTGCTCTCAGGTGAACACAGGCGCGTCACTGGACCGCACGCTGGTGTCCGAGCCGGGAACCAGGGCTTGGGGGCTCCGAGGAGGCAGGGCTAGGTGAGGGGAGGCCCGTGGAGAGGTGGGGTGGGGGCAGCAAGGTGTGGACTTGGGGCTTCCCGGTCCGCCGCATCCATCTGCTTCCTGGGGAACCAGGGGCTGGGCTGGGCTGGGCTCGTCCTCCACCGTCCCGCTGGCTCCTCTGCCTCCGTCTCCGGGCCACACACACCTGCGCCAGGGAGAGCGAAAGCATCCGGCGTTTGGGAGAACCTGTCGCCGGCACTGCCCGAGTCCAATCTGGAGAGCCCGGGCCGGAATCTGTGGCTTAGGTCAGGGGCTTGACTGGGGGAGGAGGTCAAGTCCTGGCCCACGGAGTTCAAGCTCCCACTTCAAGGAGGTGCCTTCTCTCCCGGCCTCCCCCATGAAAGCGTTTTGCCTACAAGGAGCTTCTCGTCGGGGCACCTGGGTGGCTCAGTCGGTTAAGCGGCCGACTTCGGCTCAGGTCATGATCTCGCGGTCTGTGAGTTCGAGCCCCGCGTCGGGCTCTGTGCTGACAGCTCAGAGCCCTGACAGCTCAGAGCCTGGAGCCTGTTTCAGATTCTGTGTCTCCCTCTCTCTCTGCCCCTCCTCTGTTCATGCTCTGTCTCTCTCTGTCTCAAAAATAAATAAACGTTAAAAAAAATAATAACAATTAAAAAAAAAAAAAAGGAGTTTCTTGTCACCTGGCCGCCTGTCCTTCTGCTCCGGGCCGTGAAGGATCCCAGCACCCGGCCTCCTGGGCTGGGTTCTCACCGCAGTCATCGCAGGCCTCTCACCAGCAACCCCCCCCCCCCCCCCCCCCCCCCCCCCCGCTTCTTAGGAAAGGCCCTGCTGCCTTTGGCCACGAAACCTTGACACAAAGGAGGCCGGAGCTCTGCCCTTTGGGAACGCGGCTGCCGTGGATCCGGGCCCATCGTGGCCCTCGAAGGTTCACGGCAGTTGGTCTGGCGGGCCGCATGGGAGTCAGACCAGCGAGTGGCACCGAGGCCGGTCATCAGCACCGGGAGTGTTTTTGCTCCGGAGCCCGCGTGCTCACCAGCGACGGTGTCACGCAAATCCCTTCCTGGCTTGGCTGCTGGGCCTTGGGCCTAAACGGCGAGAGCTCAACACACTCATTTGTCCCAGGCAAATTCGCCCAGCGATGGGGGAGCACTGGACTCGGACTCCTCCACTCCTCTGCCTCCGCTGTCACGACGGTGCTACCTACTGCCTGTTGCGCACTTTCGGTGTGCCTTTTCTTCTTGTTTTATTTTATGTTTTTAATGTTTTTACTTCTTTATTTTGAGAGAGAGAGAGAGAGAGAGAGTGGGGGAGGGGGAGCAGAGAGAGGGAGAGAGAAAATCCCAAGCAGGCTCCACTCGGTCAGCACAGAGCCCGATGCGCGGCTTCATCTCACAAACTGTGAGATCATGACAGGAGCCGAAATCAAGAGCCAGTCGCCTGGGGCGCCCGGGTGGCTTCCCAGTCAGTGAAGCATCGACTTCGGCTCAGGTCGTGATCTCACGGTTCGTGAGTTCGAGCCCCGCGTCGGGCTCTGTGCTGACCGCTCCGAGCCCGGAGCCTGCTTCGGATTCTGTGTCCCCCTCTCTCTCTGCCCCTCCCCTGCTCGTGCTCTGTCTCTCTCTGTCTCAAAAATAAATAAAAACATTAAAAAAAAAAAAAAGATTCCCATTGCACACATGAGGCTCAGAGAGGTGAAACAACCTACCTAAAGTCACACAGCCAGTACGTGGCAGACCTGGGACATGAAACCCTTTGTCTGCGATCAGGATCAGAGTCTGAGTCCCTGTAAGCCACAGTACCTACCCCCTCGTCCCTCCCCAGTCCCGTGGCTCTACCTCCCGCACTATCTTGGGGGCAGGCTCCGTGCGTGGGACCTCGATGTGTGTGCCGGCTTCCGGGCAGTGAGCTGAGCGTTTCATCCTGGGTGAGGAGGGGACACTCGGCGAATCACCTTCCTTTCTTTACTGCGATTGAGACGGATTGTCCGAGGGGCGGGGAGCCAAGCACTTCATACACAAAGCACAGTGGTTAAAAGCAGGGGTTGTGAGACAGAGGGACTTCCCAGATCAATCAAACTAATAAAACTGGGTCCTAACGTAGGGTCAACGACTTTTGATTTCACCGCATAAAAAAACATTTTCTACTACTACCGCTATCAATAATAATGCTAGAAATAGTATCTAACCATCGTAAAGACAGCTAATGATGCACCAGGCACTGTTTTCAGTCTTTTTTTTTTTTAAGTTTATTTATTTATTTTGAGAGAGAGCAAGCAGGGAAGCGGGGGGGGGGGGGGGGGGGGGGGGGGGGAGGGGGGGGAGGGGAGAGAATTCCAAGCAGGCTCTGCACTGTGCAGAGCCCGATGTGGGGCTTGAAGTCACGAACCGTGAGATCACAACCTGAGCCGAAATTAATAGTCGGACTTCGGTTCAGGTCATGATCTCATGGTTCGTGGGTTCGAGCCCCATGTCGGATTCTGTGCTGATGGCCCAGGGCCTGGAGCCTGCTTCGGATTCTGTGTCTCCATCTCTCTCTGCCCCTCCTCTGCTCATGCTCTCTCTCTCTCTCAAAAGTAAATAACATTAAAAAAAAAAAAAGAAATTAAGACTCAGATGCTCAACCAACTGAGCTACCCAGGAGCCCCACTGTTTTCGGTCTTTACATGAATTGTCTCATTTGATCCCCATAAAAAACCTTACTCCATAGGCATTTTGTCGATGAGAAAACTAAGAAATGTTACGTCAATTGCTCCTGGGTCTATGCTGATAACCATTATGGCAGAAGCTCATCCTGGATTCATAAAGGGCATCTTTGAAAACAATCAAGCACACAAGGGAGGTCACCACCTCAGAATTTGGGTATAAAGAAGTAAGAAGGCACCCGGGTGGCTCAGTCGGTTAGGTGTCCGACTTCAGCTCAGGTCATGATCTCACAGTTCGTGGGTTCGAGCCCCACATTGGGCTCTGTGCTGACAGTGTGGCCCCTGCTTGGGATCCTCTCTCCCCCGTTTCTCTGCCCCTCCCCCGCTCGCTCTCTCTCTCTTTCAAAATAAATACATAAAAGAAGACATAAGGAACTCAGTCAGTGTAGTCAGGCAGCACTGGGTTGAACCCTCTCTGTGCCTCAGTCTGTTCCCCTGTAATGAAAATATTAACACTTGCCTTATGGGTTGTTGAGAGAAATAAAAGACTTCACACATCCAGGGCCCCTTTGCACAGCAGCTGGCACATAAAAAGGACCCCTGTAGTTACCAGCCGTGAGGCTTATCGTCGCTGTTCCTCCTGGCACAGCCCTGTAAGAAGTACTGGGCACGGATTCTACTGTGTGGGCCTGCTCTGGAGGTCATGCTGTTGCGTGACCGACTGTCCCCCTCCTTCACTAACAGAAACAGCCAGAAATTGTTTCTCATTGGTGGAAACTGGTGTTGCCCTGGCAGCATTTGTAAACATTCTGCCCGGGAACCCAGGGGAAAAGCAGCTGGGAATCTCTTTCTGAGGCTTCCTTGGCCAGTACTGTTCCAAACAAGGATATGGTCACTCAGGTACCTGCTGTTGTTAAGGGTGGGAGGGCCTTGCAATGGGGCATCCCCAGTCATCACCCAGACCCCAGACTTGACCACACCCTGGCCCTTTTCACCCACGCTTGCGCATCTGACCTCTCGTTAGGAAGGGAAGGGGGGAGAAAGAACGAGGACAGGCCAGTGGGAGGGATGCTTAAGAATGATTTGTGCCCAGGGGCTCCTGGGTGGCTCAGTCGGTTAAGTGTCCAACTTTTGGTTGTGGCTCAGATCATGACCTCGCGGTTTGGGAGTTCGAGCCCCACATCGGGCTCTGTGCTGACAGTGCACACCCTGCTCGGGATTCTGTCTCCCTGTCTCTCTCTCTCTCAAAAATAAATACGTAAGCATTAACAGATTAAATTTACCGGTTTACCAAAAAACTCCATTGTTGTCTTTAACTGCGGAGTTTATAGCAAATTGCTGTGGCCGCATTGGCACAGCCCTTAGGCTGGGGAGAGCCAGTTCCCCAGGGTTAAGGGCCTTCAGATCCCCTCGTCTGCCAGCCTCCAGTCTCTCCTCACTCTGGGACGGACAGCCTGGGGAGACTCCGTTCCCCCAGCACACGGCCTTGTCCACCCGCTGGATGCAGCAACAGGGCACCGAGGCAGATGCAAACGGAGCTCCAAATGCTAATGTGAAGACTCAAATGCACAGGAGTCAGCATTATTACTGAATGTTTAAAAGGCCGCTCAATCCATTCCTGGGCTGATGGCCACAGCAACCGGGCTGCCCCACGCAGCACCCGCCACACCCCGGAACCAACGATGACACCGAGAAAGGGAACAAAGAGTGACCCTTCTTGAAAGAGGCCCACACAAAGCAACTGAGCCCATTCTGGACTTCAGATGGAAATGTGAGAACAGGGCCCCACAACCCTTTGTGAATCCTGGAGGGAGGAGAGCCGGGTGGCTAAGCGCTCTCGCTCTCGCTCTCACTCTCACTCTCACTCTCACTCTCACTCTCTCGGACTGTGGAGCCAGATAGTCTGGGTGTGAACTTGGCCTTCTTCTTTTCATGTGGTAACGAGAGTCTCTCTCTTTATGACTCAGGGTCCCAGCAGGAAACTTGGCATACTAAAAGTAGGGCAGGTAGAGAAGGGTTAAGTAGAGGGAGTGTTTACAAAGGCGTGGGCAGAACTAGGGAGACAAGGGCAAGTGCAGCTCCCCGGGGCTAGAATGGCGGACCCACTGGGCTGGGTGGGGGGAGGTGAGGATAAACTCCTTTCCGGGACTGAGAAGTGAGACAGCTACCCTGGGAATATATAACTTGCCCGCACTCTCCTCTCTCATCCTGGTCTCCACATTGTGCAGAATCTCCTGGAAGCCAGAGGACATGGGAGAGCCCACGGATGCAGTCCAGTGAGGTCAGCCTTCCAAGGCAGAGAGCAGGGTGCACGGGGAGGAGTGGATCTGAAAGGGGCAAATGAAAGGCGGCCAGTGCACAATGTCATGGGGCCGGGGGTGAGTTAAACGAAACGTACATTAAACACCCAAAATTGGGAGTTGCTATTTATAGAAAAATAAAGGGAGAGAGAGAGATCTACTTTTTTTAAATTAAAACAAATTTTTTAAAAATGTTTATATTTGAGAGAGAGAGAGAGAGCGAGCGAGTGAGAAGGAGAGGGGCAGAGAAAAAGGGACACAGAATCCGAAGCGGGCTCCAGGCTCTGAGCCCGTCAGCACAAAGCCTGACGCGGGGCTCGAACTCATGAACCGTGAAATCATGACCTGAGCCGAAGTCAGACACTTTACCGACTGAGCCACCCAGGGGCCCCTGGAGAGATCCACGTTTACGCAGCACCCCGCCACGTAAGGACTGCCTGCAGGGATGTTTAACTGTGCTAGAACTGATTTCTCATAACTGAAGAGACTTAAGTGGTAGCCAGGGAAGACAGAGAAGAAAAGATGTGAAAAAGACGGAAAATGTGCAGAAGTTCCTAGCGCTGTGAGGAAGCCTTGTTCGCAGGCCTAATAACTATAACTTTCACAATCTCCACGGATGTTAAAGACATATGGAGAATTTTAGCGATCATCTATGACAAACATTGTACAAAGACAGGAGCAAACATAATTTCTTTTTTTTTTTTTTTTTTTTTAATTTTTTTTTAACGTTTATTTATTTTTGAGACAGAGAGAGAGCATGAACGGGGGAGGGTCAGAGAGAGGGAGACACAGAATCTGAAACAGGCTCCAGGCTCCGAGCTGTCAGCACAGAGCCCGACGCGGGGCTCGAACTCATGGACCGTGAGATCATGACCTGAGCCGAAGTCGGACGCTCAACCGACTGAGCCACCCAGGCGCCCCATAATTTCTTGATGTGATAAATCTCCAGCCATAAACCAGCAACATACTTTGTGATGTAGCAGCAGAAAGCACGCCCCCTGAAGTCAGACGCAAAAGAAGGATGCACATTGTCTCTGCTTTCACTTAACATTTGTCTGGTAGTGTTAACCAAAGCGAATACTTAGGAGAGGTATACGTGTCAGGAAAAAAAGATGGTAAAAAATGATAGTTCCTGATGGATGGTATAATTCGTACACCTGGAAAATCCAAGAGAAAAAACTGAAAATCCACCCCTCCTAGGCTATATTGCCTCTAATGACTTTAATTCACTTCATTTTTTTAATGTTTATTTATTTTGACGGTGGGGGGCGGGCAGAGAGAGGGAGAGAGAGAATCTCAAGCAGGCTCCACACCCAGCTCAGAGTCTGACATGGGGCTCGATCTCACGATCAGGAGATCAGAAGCCGAGCAGAACTCAAGAGCCAGACGCTTAACCAACTGAGCCACCCAAGAGCCCCTAATTCACTTTAAAGAGCCACATGCCCTGAGTCACCTAAGTAGGGATTGAGACTCAACTAGAAATCAATATTGTTAGAACTCCAAAGAAGTTAGGACTCATTCTACTACATATATATATATATATATATATATATATATATATACAATTTTTTAAAGTTTATTTGTTTTGAGAGAGACAGAATGTGAGCAGGGGGCGGGGAGAGGGCAGAGACAGAGAGGGAGAGAGAGAATCCCAAGCAGGCTCCGCAGGGTCAGTGCAAAGCCCAACATGGGGCTCGAACTCAAGAAACCGTGAGATCATAACCTGAGCCGACATCAAGAGTCAGACACTTAGTCGACTGAGCCACCCAGGAGCCCCTTTACTACGTCCTGATGAAGGTGTTCATGATTATGGGAATCTGAAAATCCTTGGTTTTCAGGAAAAATAGATCTCTGAAGCCAGGCACAAAGGATAAACCACAATGCCTTATTCAGGGTCCTATCCTGAGCCTTAAGTCCCTGTTGCCCCCTAGAGGCAACAACCTTTTCCTATGTCTTGTTATTCTTCACGTGATGGTCCATATTTAGAGGAGTGGGTTCATGCGCACATGCGTAAAAGGTATCTTCTTGAGTTCCTTTTTTGCAGGCAAAAGAAAATGGTTGGGACTAAAAGAGTCACAATCCAGGAGAAAACGGATGTGACTGAAAGTTCCAGGCGCCAGAAGACGGACACAGAAGACAGCAGCAATGTGAATGAACTAGCTCTGGAGATAGTTAAGCGTGCCATTGCTGCTGCTATTAAGTTTGTGGAAGGTAGTAATCCTGTTTGGCTATTTGGAGGAATGTCTCATCCTACAATGGCACACTACCAGGCAACTGACAGACTCTCCCCTTTATTTTGCAGAAACTAAAAACCCCATCAAGAACATCCAGTGGCTCACCCATGGTGAATTCACAGCAGAGAAAGGCCGTAGACAAATTGAGAAGTTTGTTTTGGTAAGTTAGTTGACCACTCCAGGTTGGCATACGAGGGCAAAGAACAAGGAAAAGGAGTGTTTTATGAAAAGCTTGAAATCCAGGACCCCTAGATGATCTCAAAGGTCGCTAAATACATAAGCACTGTCCCCATCTGGGTTCCAAAACCAACATGGGATAGTCTTTGAAGGTGAAAGGCACAATCGTATTGCCCTGTTTTTATCGTCCTAACCTTACATTTCCGACCAGGAGAGTCTGATACTCCCAGTTAAGCAATTTTCCCATGCTGGTGCTCTAAATGGGGGCCTAGTGACCTAAGGAGGGAGCTGCTCTTCCAAAACAGGAGTTCTCCGTCACCAACCTTAGAAATCGCCTCGTTAACAAAGGGGCTGCCGATGGAACTTTTAGATTTACTTTGGGAACATACTGCCCGCACGCTATGATGTACCTGCCTGTGAATTCCTTTTTCTTTTCCGCCTGTGCCTGGCTCTGAACCGTTCGTGTGGCTTATCCTGGCAGCTTTGGAGAGAAGGCCCTGGGCTGCTTTGCCTAACTGGCAGGGTGGAATAAAAAATGGCTTGAGATCCCTACTCACTGTATTTTCTCAGAAGAGAGACAAGTCGAAATAGATGGAGGCAAGCTCCCCAGCCCTCGAAGGAGACTCCCCACTGTCTCTGTTCCTCTGGCCGGCTCCATCTGAGCCTACAGCCCCCAAGGGCAGTTTCCTAGGCCCCAGGAAGGCCTGGTCAGGTGGAAACGAGGTGGCTCCACACCCTCTTATGTCCCAGCAGGCACAACTCACCCTTCCAATGACAAGGGGTATTTAGAGCACAGTGATGACGTGTGGTGCAAAGTACTACTTACTCTTGGACCTTCTTGCTCTGGAGAACGTCTCCATTTGGAGTTGGGCAAAAGCCTCTGCCTACTGAACCCGGGGTTTGTGAATCGGGCTGGAATGGGACACAGAGCAGGGAGAAACACTTCCCCCCAAAATGCCACCGGTCATTCTGAGTGAAAGGCAAACACAGTCCTGACAATGGCCTAGAGAGCTTGATGGGATCTGAGTCCCCTTCTCCCTCCCAACTTATTGCTCAGACTCATCACCTATGACCTACTGTCCTTTCACCTTTCCCACTCCAGCCACACCCGTCTCCTTCCCTTCAACTGCCGTTCAACTGCCACGCATGCTCCCACCCCAGGGCCTTTGCACTTGCAGTGCTCTCTGCCCGGAACCCTCTCCCCTGCGACCTATACTCATGGTGCATGTCTTACCTCTCTTCGCTCACTCTGAGAACGACCTGAGGACTAGTAGAAGAGCTCTTCCGCAGCTAAATATATAAAGAAAAAGCCATATGAAGAAGGGTAGCAGGGACAGAGGCAAAGTCGGGAACTAAACCCACAAATGGGAGGGACAGCACAGGCGTGCAGGTCCTCCCTGGCCTGGGGGGGGGCGGGGGGGGGTGTTCAAGCCCCACATTGGGCACCACTATCCACCCTGGAGATCTGCACCAGGAAGATGAGGTCCCATAACATCTGGCCCTGAAAATCAGCAGGGTTTAATCCCAGGAGCTTTGAAAATCAATGGGGCTGCTTAACTGTGGGAGAGCCAGAGTGTTGTAGGAAACCAAGACTCTGCTCTTAAAGGGCCCATACACAATCACCCTAAGACCAAGCACAGAGGCGGTGATTTGAGTGGTGCCTGGGCTATAGGTGAACCTTTATCGACTAATTCTAGGGTTATGTGCCAGAGGGGCGGGGATCTGTAGGAACTTCCTCCGGGAATGAAAATATGGGCGGGTACGAGTTCTGCCACTCTCTATCTACCTTGCTAGCACTGCTGACCCCGCCCTGGCAGACAGGCCCTGGCAGCCGCCCCTCTAAAGCGGCTCCTGCCCCACCACAAGTGGCAGGCAGCCTCACGCGGGACCAGCAGCCCCCCAAAGCAATTACCACCCTGCCACACCGGGTGGGGAGCACTGGCCAAGATCGGTGTCCCCTCCAAAGCAACTCGTGCCCTGGGGAGGGGGTGCCTAGCCCCATCCACTAGCACACTCACAATAGTCACTACCAGGCCTGGCAGCCAGCAGGGCCGAGGGCCAGCCCCGCTCACCAGCGCCTCCACAGCAGTCACAGCTGAGTCACAACAGGACCGTGCACACAGCCCACACGTGGGACACCCCCCTGGAGTGTCTGTCATTCTGGTGACGAGGGGCGATTACACTACTGGGCCCCACAGGGCCCTTCTACATAAGGCCACTACTTTCAAGAGCAGGAGACGGAGCTGACGTACCTGATACATAGAGACGAACACACGGAATCAGACAAAATGAGGAGACGGAGGAATATGTTCCAAACAAAAGAACAAGACGAAAGCACAGAAAAAGACCTCAAAGAAAACAGAGATAAGCAATTTACCTGATAAAGAGTTCACAGTAATGGTCATAAAGGTGCTCACAAGAGTTGGGAGAAGAATGAATGAACTCCGTGAGAACTTCAACGCAGAGATAGAAAATAGTTTTTAGAATTGAAGCTTAATGGGGTGCCTGGGTGGCTCAGTCAGTTAAGTGTCCCGCTCTTGATTTCGGCTCAGGTCATGATCTCACGGCTTGTGGGATCAAGCCCCGTGTCCGGCTCTGTGCGGACAGCACGGAGCCTGCTTGGAATTTTCTCTCTCTCTCTGCCCCTCCCCTGCTCATGCTCTCTCTCTCAATATAAACAAACTTAAAATAAATCAGAGCTGAAGAATACAATAACTGAAATAAAAAATACACAAGATGGGATCAACAGCAGATTAGGAGACGCAGAAAAACAAATCAGTGATCTGGAAGCCAGGGTAGTGGAAATCATCCAAGCTGAACAGCAAAACCAAAAAGGAATTCTTAAGAAATGAGGGTAGGATAAGGTACCACTGGAACAACGTCAGGCATCCTAACATTTGCATTATAGGGGTCCCAGAAAAAAAAGGAGAGAAAGGGGCAGAAAACCTATTTGAAGACATAATTGCTAAAAGCTTCCCTAGCCTGGGGAAAGAAACAGACATCCAGGTCCAGGGGGCACAGAGACGGAGACCTCCAGATAAGAGGAACCGAAGGAGGTCTACATCAAGACACATAATAATTAAAATGGCAAAAATTAAAGATAAAGACAGAATCTTAAAAGCAGCAAGAGAATACAAATAGTTACGTATAAGAGGACCCCCAGAAGGCGATCGATCGGCTGCTTTTTCAGCAGAGTTTGCAGGCCAGAAGGGAGCGGCACAATACATTCAAAGTGCTGAAAGGAAAAACCTACAACCAAGAATACTCTACCCAGCAAGGTCATCATTCAGAATTGAAGGAGAGATAAAGAGCTCCTAGATAAAAGTTAAAAGAGTTCATCACCACTAAACCAGCCTCACAAAAAATGTTAGAGGGACTGGTTTAAGTAGAAAAGAAAAGGCTAGAACTAGAAGTGAGAAAATTAAGAAAGAAAAAATTTCACTGGTAAAAGCAAACATATAGTAAAGGTAGGAGACCAATCACTTATAAAGCTAGTATGAAGGTTAAAAGACAAAAGTAGTAAGATCAATTATAGCTACAATAATTAGTTAAGGTGGTACACAAAAAGATGTAAAATATGATGTCTACATAAAATAGGAGGGAGTAAAAACGTAAGCGCTTTTAGAATGTGTTCAAAATTAAGTGACTGTCAACTTAAAATATGCCTATATATATATACATACACACATACATATATATATATATATATGTATATCATGTGTTGTATATAAACCTAATGGTAACCACAATCCAAGAACCTATGCTAGACACATGAAAGATCCAGGAATCCAAACTGAACGCTAAAGAAAGTCACCAAATCACAAGGGAAGAGAGCAAGAGAAGGAACAGGGAAGAACTACAAGAACAACCTGAAAACAATTAACAAAATAATAAGTACATGCCCAGCAGTACTTTCACTGTAAACAGACTAAATGTTTCAATCATAAGACACAGGGTGATCGAATGGATAAAAAACCAAAACCCACCTATATGCTGCCTATAAGAGACTCACTTTCAGACCTCAAGACACATACAGGCTGAAAGGGAAGGAATGGGAAAAGAGATTCCAAACACATGGGGGGGGGGGGAGGAAAACTGGGGTAGCAATACTTACGCCAGATAAAGTAGTCTTTAAAACACAGCCTATAACAAGAGACAAAGAAGGACATTACATAATGATAAAGGGATCGATCCAACAAGAAGATATAACACTTGTAAATATCTATGCACCCAACACAGAAACACCTAAACGTGTAAAGAAAATACTGACAAATATAAAGGGAGAAATTGACAGTAAGACACCACAGAAAATACGGAAACAGTGACTTTGAATGACGCATTAGACCAGATGGACTTAACAGAACATTCCATCCAAAAACAGAACACACATTCTTTTCAAATGGACATGGAACATTCTCCAGGACAGATCACATGTTAGGCCAGAAAACAAGTCTCAATAAACTTAAGAAGACTGAAATCATATCAAGCATCTTTTCTTACCACAATGGTATGAAAATAGAACCCAGTTACGAGAAGAAAACTAGAAAAAAAACACAAACACCTGGAGGCTAAACGTGATACTAAACAACCAGTGGGTGAACAAAGAACTCAAAAAGAGGAAATAAAAATATACCTTGAGACAGATAGAAATGGAAACACAACAGTAAAAAATTGATGCAATGCAGCAGAAGCAGTTCTAAGAGGGAGGTTTACAGTGATACAGGCCCAACTCAAGAGATAAGAAAATCTCAAATAAACAATTTAATCTTACACCTAAAGGAATGAGAAAAAGAACAAAGCCCAAAATTAGTAGAAGAAAGGAAATAATAAGTATCAGAGAGAAAAATGAAACCGAAACTTAAAAGAAGACATTAGAAAAGGTCAATGAAACTAAGAGCTGGTTCTTTGAAAAGATAAAATTGGAAAACTTTTAGTAAGACTCATCAAGAAAAAACGAGAGAGGACTGGAAGGAAGAATATGATCAATGAAAGTTACAAATGACACCACAGAAATACAAATGATTATAAGACACTACTGTGAAAAATTATTTCTCGCAAACATTTTAAACAACCTAGAAAAAATGGATAAATTCCTAGAAACAATCTTCCAAGACTGGAATCAAGAAGAAATGGGGGCACCTGGGTGGCTCAGTCAGTTAAGCATCCAACCTCGGCTCAGGTCATGATCTCACGGTTCATGGATTTGAGCCCTGTGTCAGGCTCCGTGCTGACAGTGTGGGGCCTGCTTGGGATTCTCTCTCTCTCCCTCCCTCCCTCCCTCTCTGCCCTCCCTGACTCTTGCTTTCTCTCTCTCAAGATAAATTAATAAGTAAACTTAATTTTTTTTAAAGAAGAAGAAAAGGAAAATCTGAAAAACAAATTGCTAATAATGAAATCAAATCAGTACTCAAAAAATTTCCAACAAACAAAAGTCTGGGACTAGATGGCTTCACATGTGAATTTCACCAAACATTTCAAAGAGTTGATACCTATCCTCCTCAAACTATTCCAAAACATTAAAGAAGGAAGGCTTCCAAATCACTAAGACCAGCATTACCCTTATACCAAAACCAGACAGACACTACACAAAAGAAAATTCCAGGTCAATATCCCTGATGAACATAGATGAAAACATCCTCAACGATATATTAATAAACTGAATTCAACAATACCTTAAAAGGATCATATACCATGATCAAGTAGGATTTATTCCAAAGATGCAGGGATAATTTAATATCCACAAATTAATCAATGTTATACACCGTGTTAAAAAAATAAAGGATAAAAATCATATGACCACCTCAGTAAATGCAGAAAAAGCATTTGACACAATTCAACATCCAAATATGATAAAAAAGCTCAACAAAGTGGGCACAGAGGAAACATACCAGCACATAAGAGAGGCCAGATATGACAAACCCAGAGCTAACATCATGCTCAAGAATGAAAGGCTGAAAGCTTTCCCTCTAAGATCAGGAACAAGACTAGAATGTCTACTCTTGCCACTTAAAAGAAATTTTTTTAATGTTTATTTGTTTTTTGAGAGAGAGTGTGAGTGAGGGAAGTGCAAAGCGAGAGGGACACACAGAATCTGAAGCAGGCTCCAGGCTCTGAGCTGTCAGCACGGAGCCTGACACAGGGCTTGAACTCATGAGCTGTGAGATCATGAGCTGAGCCGATGTCAGCCGCTTAACCGACTGAGCCACCCAGGTGCCCCATCACTTTTTTTTTTAAATGCTCATTTTAAAATTTATTTTTGAGAGAAAAAGTGAGAGAGCAGGGGAGAGGCAGAGAGGGGGAGGGGGCGGAGAAAGAGAATCCCAAGTAGGCTCTGCGCTCACAGCACAGATGTGGGGCTCAAACTCATGAACCATGATATCATTACCTGAGCTGAAATCAAGAGTTGGATGCTTAATTGACTGAGCCACCCAGGCACCCCTTAAATGTTTACTTTTGAGAGAGAGAGAGAGCAACCAGGTAGGGGCAGAGAGAGAGACAAGGGGACAGAGGATCCAAAGTGGGCTCTGTGCTGACAGCAGCAAGCCCAATGCGGGGCTCGAACTCGCGAACCACGAGATCGTGACCTAAGCAGAAGTTGGACACTTGACCGACTGAGCCACCCAGGTGCCCCTACTCTCGCCACTTTTATTCAACATATAGTGCAAGGCCTAGCTGCAGCAATGTTACAAGAAAAAGAAATAAAAGGCATCAAAATTAGTAAAGAAGAAGTAAAACTGTCATGATTTACAGGTGACATGATACTATATATAGAAAACCCTAAAAACTCCACCAAAAAACTATTAGAATTAATAAATGAATTCAGTGAAATTGCAGGATACAAAATATATAGCAATCTGTCTATACACTAAAACAAACTATCAGAAAGAGAAACTGAAAAAGCAATCCCACATATAATTGCATCAAAAAGAATAAAATAAATTTAACCAGGGGGTTGAAAGACATATACTCTAAAAACTAGAAGACAATGATGAAAGAAACTGAAGATGACAACTACATGGAAAAATATACCATGCTCATGGATTGGAAGAATTAATATTGTTAAAATGTCCACCCTACTGGGGTGCCGGGGGTGGCTTAGTCGGTTACGCATCAGACTTCAGCTCAGGTCATGATCTCGTGGTTCATGGGTTCGAGCCTCGCGTCGGGCTCTGCGCCGGTGGTGCAGAGCCTGCTTGGGGTTCTCTCTCTCTCTCCCCCTCTCTCTCTGCCTCTCCCACACTTACACACACACTCTCTCTAAATAAGTAAGTAAACTTAAAAAAAAAGTCCAAACTACCCAAAGCAATGTACAGAATTCAATACAATCCCAATAAAAATACCAATGGCATTTTTAATATTTTAGAACAAATAATCCTAACATTTATATGGAACAACATAAAACCCCGATTGGTTACAGTAATCTTGGGAAAGAAGACCAAAGCAGGAAGTAGTATGCTCCCAGATTTCGAACTATACTACGAAGCTACAGTAGTCAAAACAGTATGGTACTGGCACAAAAACAGACACATAGATCAGTGGAACAGAACAGAGTCCAGAAATAAACCTACACTTAGATGGTCAATGAATCTATGCCAAAGGAGATAAGAATGTCCGTCCAATGGGGAAAAGACAGTCTCTTTAATAAAAGGTGTTGAGAAAAGTGGACAGCGACCTGCAAAAGAAGGAAACTGGACCCCTTTCTAACACCAGACATGAAAATAAAGTCAAAATGGATTAAAGACCTAAATATGAGACCTGAAGCCATAAAACCCCCAGAAGAAAGCACAGGAAATAAACTCTTGGACATCAGCCTCAGCAATATTTTTCCGGGTCTGTCTCCTCAGGCAAGGGGAACAAAACCAAAGATAAACAATTGCAACTACATCAAACTAAAAAACTTTCACACAGTGAAGGAAGCCAGCAAAATGAAAGGCAACCTACTGAATGCGAGAAGATATTTTACACGTGATATGTCTGGTAAAGGGTTACTATCCAAAATATATAAAGAACTCCTGTGACTCAATACCAAAACGACAATCCACTTAAAAAACGGGCAGAGGGCCTGAATGGAAATTTTCCAAAGAAGACATACAGACGGCCAAGAGACACGTGAAAAGATGCTCAACATCACTGATCGGGGAAATGCGAATCATAACCACAGCGAGATGCCACCTCACGCCAGTCAGAGTGGCTGGTATCACAAAAACAAGAAATAACAAATGTTGGTGAGAATGAGGAGAAAGAAGAACCCCCGGGGCACTGTTGGCGGGCATGTAAGTTGGGGCAGCCATTATGGAAAACAGGACGGAGGTTCCTCAAACAATTTAAAATAGAAACACTGTATGATCCGGCAATTCCAGTTCTGCTTATGTATCCGAAGAGAACAAAAGCATGAACGTGGAAAGATACACGCACCCTCTGTTCATGGCAGCATTCTTCACCACAGCCGAGATGTGGACGCAACTTAAGTGCCCATCAATAGATGAGTGGATAACAAAGATGTGGTATGTATATACAATGGAATATTATTCAGCCATAAATAAAACTGAAATCTTGCCACCTGTGCCAACATGGATGGACTGAGAGCGTATTATGCTAAATGAAGTAAGTCAAAGGCAAATAACATAGGATTTCAGAGGGGAGAGGGGTATGATTTGGGTGAAACAGGTGAAAGGGATTAAGAGGGACAAGTTTCCAGTTATCAAATAAACTAGTCACGGGGAAGAAAAAAAGCATGGCAGAGAAAATACAGTCATTGATATTGTAGTAACTTTGGATGGGGACAGACCCACCGTGATCATTTTATAATGTCTATAAATGTTCAATTACCATGTTTTATGCCTGGAACTAATATAAGACTGAATGGCAACTATAGTTCAATTTAAAAAAGATGCCACCTGCTCACCGAGGCCTTTCCTGGCCATCTCATCTAAAATTACAACCCTTTCGGGGCGCCTGGGTGGCTCAGTCGGTTAAGCGGCCGACTTCAGCTCAGGTCACGATCTCGCGGTCCGTGGGTTCGAGCCCCGCGTCGGGCTCTGGGCTGATGGCTCGGAGCCTGGAGCCTGCTTCCGATTCTGTGTCTCCCTCTCTCTCTGCCCCTCCCCCGTTCATGCTCTGTCTCTCTCTGTCTCAAAAATAAATAAATTAAAAAAAAAAAAACGTTAAAATTACAACCCTTTCTCCTTCTCTGATTTACTTTTCCGCTTAGCATTCAGCTCTACCTAAGACACTAGATTTTACTTATTCACTCTTTGCTTTTCTTCTACCTCTGGATCATATATGGTCCATGAAGGAGAGGCTTTTGTCCCTTTCTCTGCCCTCAGCCCCTAGAAAGGTCAGGTACGCAGAGATGTTGACTACATGAACAGATTTCTTCTCTCCATACCATTATTTGTTCACAGATGAAGAGCTTACCTACTTTGTAGGACCGTTATGAAGATAAGACAATTAGAAAGTAGAAGGTGATGGGGCGCCTGGGTGGCCCAGTCGGTTGAACATCCGACTGGCTCAGGTCACGATCTCATGATTCGTGAGTTGGAGACCTGTGTCTCTGTCTCCCCCTCTCTCTGCCCCTCCCCTACTTGCACTCGCTCTCAAAAATAAATAAACATTAAAAAATGCTTTTTAAATTAAAAAAGGAAAAGTAGAAGGTGACTAAAAAGCTGAAAGCCCTATATAGCTACTGACATAAAATCACCTTGTTCCCAACCCTGCTAATGAAATGAGTCCTACAAGTAGAGTCTCCCGTCTAAGTGTCAGATATTTCTTTTTTGTTAATGTTTATTTATTTTTGAGAGAGAGACAGACAGACAGACCACGAGCAGAGAGGGGCCGAGAGACAGGGGTGGGAGACACAAAATCCGAAGCAGGCTCCAGGCTCTGAGCTGCCAGCACAGAACCCGACGCGGGGCTCGAACCCATGAACCGCGAGATCATGACCTCAGCTGAAGTTGGATGCTTAACCGACTGGAGCCACCCAGGCGCCCCTAAGTGTCAGCTATTTCTGATGAGGAGCTTTCTCAAGCTTACCGCAGATTTCCCAGAATCCACCAGACACCAGGGGATGGCAAATTAGTAGTTACCGTTTGCTGCGCGTTACCACATGCCAAGCACTGCTAAGCACGTCACGTGCACGATCTCATCTAATCCCCACAACAAATCTGTATGTAGGTACATCAATGTGCCCATTTTGCGGATGAGAAACCCTGAGGCTCAGACAGGTTGGACAATTTGCCCAAGGTTTTTCTGATTAAGCAGCAAACTAAAGTTCTGGATCACAGGTCTGGTACATTTTTGCTACCAGATAGCAAGAACAGTTCTTTCTGATGACAGAAATAATGCAGAGTTTTACTATGAGTGAAAAATGCAAATTCAAAGGATTTTAAGGTACTGCAACGTGAATAAGAATGGTTAAACCTGGTATCCGAAGTCTTGTGTGTTTTGGGGAGGGAACAGGTATACTCCTACATTGCCAATGAGCACAAGTAGTTTATTCTTTGAAGAAACACAATCTGGAAACAGGAATATTACAAATAAGTTCTTTCTAAGAGAAAAGTTGGAAAAAAATAAAAACCATTAAAAAAAAAACAACAAATAAGAGTTGGAAAATCCCCAATGCCTAACGTACAGTTAAAAATTATTGTTATAATAAAAATAAGACGTCATTATAAAAAAGCCCCAGTGAGCAAAAGGACAGAGTAGAAAATGAAGGTTCCCCTTCCGCCCCCACAATACCCAGTTCTACTCCCTCAGAGGTCACTTACCGTTGATAACAGTTTTGTGCATATACTTCCGGGTGCCTGTTGATTTTGAGTGTCCAATAATATGTAATTGGCTAAGCCATCCATGGTAGAGTAGCACAACGAGATATTGTTCCCTGGAAGCGAGTATATGAAGCAACGTTATGTAAAAATTACAAAATACAAGGACAACACACACTCACTGGAGCTACACAAAATCAGCTGCCTGAACCCTGATAAAAATGGGAAGAGATTGGCCTGATGGAGATGGCTGAATTTAATGTGTCTAAGGCTGGGGCGCCTGGGAGGCTCAGTCGGTTGAGCATCCGACTTCGGCTCAGGTCATGACCTCACGGTTTGCGAATTCGAGCCCCGCGTCGGGCTCTGTGCTGACAGCTCGGAGCCTGGAGCCTGCTTCGGATTCTGTCTGTCTGTCTGTCTGTCTGTCTCTCTCTCTCTGCCCCTCCCCTGCTCACTCTGTGTCTCTTTCTCTCAAAAAAAAATTAAAAAAAAATTTAATGCGTCTAAGGCTGCCTGAGTTCACAAAAGGGAAAAGAAAAGAAAACAAGACCAACCACTGCGACGCCACACGGAGGGGAAGAAAATCTTAGAATTGAGACGTCTGGTCGGGTGGTGAGAGCACTGGGCCGGCTGCTTGGGAGCCCCGGGTCCCAGTCCCCGCTGTTGTGGGCCGTCCCTTCCCGTTTCTAGGCCCCAATATGCTCATCTGCAAAGGGGCCTCCTTAAATGAGGTCTAGGGACCTTCCGATGGTACAAAGTCTTTGTGTGCCAGCGGAAACATCAGGGCTGAAGAAATAGAATAACATAGAATAACATAGAAAGGTTGGAAAGAAAGGCATCGCTCCAGTGGGGCCACAAAGGGTGACCTGTCGGGCCCCTTCATTAAGAGGAACGATAATCTGTGTAAAACACAGTCCCTGATCTCAAGGAATCTAGTACCTGGTGCTCTTGTCTGGCTGACTGAAACAATCGGCTGGGTCTAAGTCTAAAATAAAGTAAGCCGACCCCCCCCCCCTCCCGCCTGCTTTTTTTTTTTTTTAAAGGAGCGCCAGAAATCGTTTTGCCATCAGCCTCCTACTGTCCCTCCTCACATCACTGAGACTGTTAAACTGTCTCACTCCCTTCCTTCTGTGGACCTTCATCTTAATTCAGGATCTTTTTAAAATTTTTTTAAATTTTGATTTGGAAGCTTCCTGTGCCCCAATGGCCACGCCAAGGGGACTCAGTTGAATTGAACTTGTCGAATACCAATAGCATTCGAGGCCCCGTACAGCGAAGCAGGGCTGCGTTATGACTTCTGTGGGCCCGAGGCGCTAGTAAGATGCATGCTTGGGGACAGAAACATCTCCGAGGGGGTTGATAGGGATCTGAGGGGTCGGATGATCCTCGTGCCTGACCCGTTCCTCTTCTGAACTCACTTTCTATACCACCGATGGCTGCCGTGAGGCGAGTCTGCTTTTCAGAAACAGCTTGTGAAATCAGCCTCATTACAGTTTGGTTTTCTTTTTGAGAGACAGAGAGACTGAGAGCCGGGGAGGGGCCGAGGGAGAGGGAGAGAGAGAATCCTAAGAGACTCCATGCCTAGCGTGGAGCCTGATTCGGGGGTTCGATCTCACGAACGTAAGATCACGACCTGAGCCCAAATCAAGAGTCGGAGGCTTAACCGACGGAGCCACCCAGGCGCCTTGCGGCCTCATTACCCTCTAGTCATACCTTTACGCGGAGTGGGCAGAACACATGTTCGAACCACTTTCTAATTATTCTCCAAGGAGCCAAACTTGCCTCCCAAGCCAGGGTCTGGACGGTCAGTGCCCACGCCGTGTGTGGCGGGCACGTACACCTACGCATCTGAGCGTGTGCCTGTGTTCCAGAGCCCGCTCTTAGGCGATGTCGCGTTATTGACTCATTTCGTGTCCGCTTCCCTGTTTCCCTCCTCCCGTGTGGAGTTGACTCCGGTGTGAGTCTTAACAGACAATGTTAAGAACGGATGACAGAAGCGGGGCTGTGACCCCCTACTGTTGTGCGCTGCCTTTGCCTAGAGGACTTGCATAGAAGCGTGCTTTTCGTTCTGAGTGCTCTTTTTCCCGTGAAGCAGACTTGGGAGTATCAAGAACGCTGGGTGCACCACACACAGTTCACAGAGAGGAAAGACGTGGTTCACAGCTACTACTACCTCTACTGTGTGCGCTGGAGCATCCCGACCGCCGTGAGACCCATGCTACAAGTCTCCGCCTCTGCCTACTTCACCGTCAAGATCACCAAAAACAAACCTCCGGTAAGCTCTTCCTTTTCTGCCCTGTTCACGTCGATGAGACTCCAATGAGAACAGAGACCTCTCTTGTCAAGGTCATCGATGACCTCTTTGTTTTTTTTTTTTCTTTTCGGTACAACTTAATGGTTTTACAAACTAGTTCTCAACGGCTCCTTCTGTCCTCATCTTGCTTTTGGCCAATCTGTAGCACCTGCCCCGGCTGCGTGCTCCCTTCTTCAGGAAGTGTTCCATTTGGCTGCTAGAACACCATACTATCCTGGCCTTGCGCCCGCCTCAGCGACCATTCCTTCTCAGTCTCTCCTGGCCTCGAGCCTCTCCTCTAGACTCATTTCCTTGGGGACCTTGTGGTCTCCGGGCTCCAGATGCCACCTCTGCTTACGATTCCCAAATTTGTATCTCCAGCCCGGACCTCTGCCACTGTTTAATCCACATCTCACTTCTTGCATCCCAAACCGAACTTGCCATTTTCCCTTCCCAACCTGACCTACCTGCAGACATCTCATCTCGCTTCACGGCCCACATCCTTGGCATCACCTTTGACTTTCGCACCCCTGATGCAACGCACTAGGAAGTCCTGTTGGCCCTATCACCAGAAACAGGTCCTGAGGCCAACAATTTCTTACCACTCCACTTTTACCACCTTGGTGCAAGACCCCATCGACTCTTACCAAGATTATTTCAATGGCCTTCTAACTGGTCTCTCTGCTTCCACCCTTGCCCTCGTCGTGTGCCTTTTCAACCCAGCGGCCGCCAGAGTGAGCCTTGTGAAATGAATTTACGTCACTCCTCTGTTTACACTGTGTTTCTCAAACTTCCAAGCACATGCAAATTAACGGGGGATCTTGTCGAAAGAAGGTTCCGATCCAGCAGGTCTGGGGTAGGGCCGGAGATTACTAACAAGATCCTAGGCGGTGCTGATGCCACAGGCCCACAGAGCACAATTTGAGTATTGGGGGCCTACAAGGCCTTGCGTGACCTAGTCCCTTGTTATTTCTGCTGTTTTCCCTCTCCTCCTCCTCCTCCCTCAGTTACTCTCCTCTAGCTACTGTGATCTTGCTATTCTTTACCAATCCAGGTATAGTCCCACCTCTGCGCCTCTGCATTTGCTGTTCCCTCCGACGGGACCGCTCTCCCCTTGGTACGTGCATATCCTGCTCTCACCTCCTAGACCACACTTTGTAACACTTTATTACCTTCTGATAGTCTACGTAATTGCTTATCTTGTTATGGCCTGCTCCCCCTCCCAGAATGTGAGTTCCACAAAGGCAGGAATGTTTGTCTTGCTGTAAAACGAGGCCTGGCAAACAGTAGGCACTCAGTAAATACTTGAAGGAATGACTGCCTGTAGCCACCATGTAGACGATGAATATGAAATATTGATAGCTAGCGTGAAAGGAGTTAAAATAACACCCATGAATCTAGGGCTCGGGTCATCAGAGGAGCAGGGCCGGTACCGAGACTAATGCCCGGAACACAGCACACATAAAAATGTCATTTCTCCCCTTGTCTTCCATCCTTTCACAGAAGTCATCTGAGGCTTCGTCTGACCCTCGAGCTTTATATATGGCTACACAGTGAGCCAACTATGTCTTATGTTTATCCCAGCCTAGTACAAACTTACCTATTTGAACCTGCAGTAATGTAAAAAGGTAAAGTAGGTGGAGCTCTCCCTTCCCCTGGTCATATATCCTGCCATCAGCTGTCTTGCTAAGTGGCAAGGTTGGAGATTGGAAAGGAAGGCTGGTGGAGGTAAGACCATGATCAGTGCCCATGCACTGAGTGCTTAGGAGAAGGGCTCTTGATTAGAATTCCAAGTATAATTTTGGAAGGGAGAATGGGTGGGGGCCCCTGAGACAATTTTACACCCTACATTTTTTTTTTTTTTAATTTATTTTTGGGACAGAGAGAGACAGAGCATGAACGGGGGAGGGGCAGAGAGAGAGGGAGACACAGAATCGGAAACAGGCTCCAGGCTCCGAGCCGTCAGCCCAGAGCCTGACGCGGGGCTCGAACTCACGGACCGCGAGATCGTGACCTGGCTGAAGTCGGACGCTTAACCGACTGCGCCACCCAGGTGCCCCTACACCCTACATTTTTATGTGGCTTTAAAAACGTTTTCAAACTTGTTTACCTATATTACTTCGTTCTTACTCCATTCCTAAGAGGGAAATACGGCCAGCTGAGTAAAGTGGAACATGTAAAGAAGGTAAATGACTACTCATGAAGAACACAAGCCTGTCCTGACTTGTTTTCAATTTTTATGGAGATTCTTTAGGTTATTTGTTGCCAAAAAGATCTTTTGGGGAACAGAGATTTGAAGTGACAAAGAACCGATAGACATCCCGATAAGGAGGGTAAATTCTAGAAACTTAAGAGTATACATATATGGACAAGGGTAGGGATGGAAGGAATTACGAGTTGGTATGATTGGTCTAGGCTAACAGTTGCCCTTTTCTCTCTTAGCATATGCCCATTGAGGTCTCTTACATCTTTGAGGGCCATTCGTTAGTCCACAGGTAACGAACAGTTGGAGGCTTTTTTTTTTTTCTCATAATCTCTACCCCCAACGAGGCTAGAACTCAACATCTCGAGATCAAGAGTCGCATGCTCTACCGACTGAGCCACCTAGGCGCCCCTAGACACTTATTTTTAAAAAGGTGGTGGGAAAAGGTCATCACACCCCAGGAACTTAGCAGGCCCATAGCCACAGATAACTCATGTAATGGTTACTTTTCTTCTTTGAACCACCTACCCCATTACGACGGGCTAAAAGTAGGATTCTGCCCTTGTTCTAGAAAAACTTTTTTAATGGCTTCGTTTTCAGTAATTAGAAACTTGAGGACTAGTTGCTGAAGCAGGGTGGGAACAAAGTGGGTCATGCCTGTTGTTTCTATGGGAAACTTCACAATCACATGGAAGTTAAGTCCTATATAATAATCTTTAATTTGTACAGGACCTCTTTTAAAGAATCTTTCCATATCAACTCAATGCTTTTATTGATTGGGTCTATGGAATAGAGACAACCTTCACTCCCACCCCCAAAAGACTTTTTGCTTACTAGGAATGTAACAGAATAAACAGGGAATCCCTGTCTCAATGTTTTGTTTTATTTTAAAAGGTTTTAGTATGTTTGTTTTTCTTCCTCTGCAGACCAGGAATGACTCGCTTTCGAGAAAAATGGCTGAGGGACATTATTGAGGCCAAAAGTATTTTAATGGAGTCAATTGCCTTCTAATTCAATGGTGTCTAATTCCTATAGAATGTTTTAGGATTGGATTTCTAATCACAATGTATTAAAAATACGATACTGCACATCAAACCACAGAATGTTTATTGAATAATAAACTTTTGGCAAACAATCCAACTGTATTTTTTTTTTTTTTGCATTCATTCATTTTCCATTTGGCAACTTCCATCACATTAGCAGAGTAACCAGTAAGTTGTTTTCCATTTTCTAAATGGTTTTTCCCATCACTACCTGTATCACTTAGTCTTAACAGGTATAGAAGCCAAGTTTAGAGATTTGTAAAATTCACCTGTCAGACTAAACTGAGATGGACACTTGGCTGCTTGTTCCCCCATATGAGACCAATTCTCTAGTGCACACATACCTCTTTATGGGCATAACTGGGGAAAAGAAAAGTGGTGGTATTTCTACAGCTCATAATATTTCCCTACTCACAGACCCCTTCCTTCACTTACTGTGAGTAAGTTAAATAATACATTCGGAAACTCTGAAACCGGGCATGCCGCCTACCGCAATACAGCATCACAACCGTGACGGCAACAGGGTGGCCTGAGGACAGGAGGCAATAAAACAGGGAATGTTCGATAGCCACCCTTACTTTGTCTTCTTCCCAGCCTAACACCAGATCATCACTTGTTCTTACCATCCCTATGAGGCCGTCTTACCTGGCTGTAAAGTTTTAAAACACCAAAGACAAGATAGCATGACAGGTGATTACTTACAAGTACGTCAGAATACGTATTTACGTAGATAAGCACTGGAAGGGAACACAGAATACTAAAGGCAATTGATGTGGTAAGACTGTGGGTAATATTTTTCTTCTTTTTGTAACTCTTACATTTGTGCAACAGATACAAAAGGAGGGAAGATCTGATCAGAACAACAGGCAAGGAGGTGGAAAACTAGATAAGTCTCCCTGAAGAATAAAACATAAATTTCAAACACAACACCCCTCCTATTTGATTTATGGCTCAGATGACTAAGCACAGTTTGAAGCAGTAACTCTCATGAGCTCAAAATAAAATACTTTTAGCCCTTTTCTTCTTCCCTCCTCTTCCCCAAAGAACATGCTACTGAAGCTGTTCTTTGGTAGATCTTTCCTGAACAAACCCCTGGTGAAAGAAATGAAAAGTTCTGAAATACATTAGTATATTTTTTTCATTTAGTCAACAAGCATTTGTTGACTATCTAGTCTGTGGAGGAGACAGGAGAATCCAATCAAAATCCACAATAATCCTAGATCAGAGCTGTTGCATTTAAACTACCTTGCCTACTGAAAATAAGAGTGTCAACTCATTCAGTCTCTAGGAACCAGTAATAAAAAATAATGTTCTTAGAGAACAAAATTCTTGAGTAGGGATTATAAATTTCGGTTTTATCACACAGGAAGTAAATGGATTACAACTCATAAATTTGGAAACTTAGTTTCCTTTTGTCTTTTGGAAGGAAGAGATTTACTAGGTTAGGCAGCGGCAACAACGATAAACAGAAATCACTTCAGATTCAGGGGTCATAAACGTTGCTACACGCCAAATGGTTTAGCTGTGGGTTAAAGGTAGACACTTTCCTAGAATATATGTTAGATAGTAAAACTTTTTATCTATACTTTGAAATACGACTGCCTTATTTTAAAACTTTGGAAAAAAACACTTTCAACTATTACAAGGAGAAAGGGCATTTTATAAGCTCAGAGTTAGAACTTCCCCATCCCCCAGGTAATTTAGATTTATCCTAGACACGTAACAACACAGCTCAAAACAAACTTAACAAAAACAGCCAAAACTTCCCTTGTCCCCTTTCCCCTTCACTCTTGTGACCTAACAACTCAAACTGAACAAAATAACGGAAGAAAAAGATCATGAACTAGTCCCAGAATTTTCCATTTCTCCCAAACTTAAAAGTCAACAGTAGCCATAAAAAGTGATAAAGTGAGGAGTTCTATATACAAAGTTAAACTGAATGACAGATGTAAAAAATAAACTGAAAGGTTTAACAATGTTTAAAATAAAATATGCTTATTACACAAAGGACAGACTTAAAATACGTTTACTATCATTTTAGCTTCATCCTTACGAAACAACGATGTTAAAAACAATACTTCGTTAAATTTTTTCCTATGAAACTCCTAACTGCAGTGGACTCCCATTCATTTCCAGTATTCAAATAATGACCTAAGCACAACTTAGATGGAAATAATGTACTCACACTGGCACAACAGTAGACTTCCTAACATTTTATACTCGGAAGAACCATTTTTTTTTTTTTAATTTTTTTTTTTTTCAACGCTTTTTATTTATTTTTGGGACAGAGAGAGACAGAGCATGAACGGGGGAGGGGCAGAGAGAGAGAGGGAGACACAGAATCGGAAACAGGCTCCAGGCTCCGAGCCATCAGCCCAGGGCCTGACGCGGGGCTCGAACTCACGGGCCGTGAGATCGTGACCTGGCTGAAGTCGGACGCTTAACCGACTGCGCCACCCAGGCGCCCCTCGGAAGAACCATTTTTAAGTAAACCTTTAAGAATTTAAAACACTAATGTTCACGTCTTCAACTCAGTACGTCTGTGGGTTAGTTTGCTTTTTGGCTTGTTTGTTGGATTTGGGGATAGAGAGGTAGGGACTGAAAACAAAATACATTATTTCCAGGGCGGACTATGTATTATACAGGTCAATTTTCGAATTCCAGGTTTCCTCTTTTCAGCAATGCCTTCATCTTATTAACACAAGTGGCCTCCCGTATGTTTCTATCAAGACCATTTATAACACATTCAACAGAGAGAAATGATTAATTTCCCACAAGTTCAGTTGGAGTGGGGGTAGGGGTAAGGGTGGAGGGTGGGCACGATGTAGAGCTAAGAGTAGCACTGGCCCATGGTGTGAGAGTTAAGTTTCTTGTCTTATTGACACTTCCTCTCAATGCCACCTCCCCGAATACAGTATGATCTCATTCGTAATTTGGATTTTTAAATCAGAAAGTTATTACGGTCAATCCAAAAATAACCCAAAGATCTTGCTAAAATTATATCAATAAGCAGCTTTTTATTGAAGGACTACAAGAATTAAATAGAAGGCACAGTAGCACTGTAAAGCTTTTTCATTTTTCAGATCATAATAATCTTTTTGTATGTATATGTGGAACCCAGACTTTTTTTTGTTGTTAAAAATGTCTGCTGAACAATCAGAAAATCCTTATTTGTCATCTTTCCCTTTAGTTTTTCGGTATACCATCTCTCGAAAACTGGCCAGAATCTTGTTTTCTCTCTTTCGCCTCTCTTCTTGGTTAAAGGACGCCAGGGCTCTCTTCTCATCAGCACTATAGATCTGGTTCTCTTTCCGCAGTCGCACGGCCTCCATTCGGCGATGCCTGGAGATAATTTTATTTTTGGCTTAATTTCTCAGTAATTATTCTTATAGTACTTCCCCACTAATCCTGTCTTAATACAGAGAGGCCTAGTTAAAAAACTGACCGACAGAAATTGTTTTGGTCATGGGTCGGATATTCAAAAGATCATTCATTTTATCTGCCGATGTGTCCTTTGATTCATTTGCAGTATTCAAATAATGATCTGATGCTCTGTCAACATCACGAAGGTTATCAACTTCAAATACTAAGGGCGTAAAAACAACCAAGACTAGCAAACTATTAAACTTCCTATGTGATATGTGGAATTTACCTTTGGGGAACTGACAGTAAGACAGAAGAAAGATTTAACTTGTCATCGATCAGGTGGAACTTCCTCAGGGTTCTAATTTATCACACAATCAAAAGAACCAGGTCTAATACTACAATAGAATTTGAGGAATTTCGCGAGTGGATTTAATAACTTCCTTAGAATCCAGTAGCAGCTCAAAGAAAAGAAGGGATTTAGCACAAGGGCCAAATAAGGAACATGGGGGGCCGGGGCTGAGGGAAACTATTTTATCGTCTTCAAAAGGTCTCCTTGCTTAGAGAGAAAACTTCAAGAAACTCTTTTATGTATATGTAAACCAACCCTACACAATCGGTTTGCGATCAGGCTTGAGCTATGTCTAGAAAAGTAGAGAAAACTGAGTAAGGAAAAGGGGAGAACCATGGATGGAAAGACAAGGAGATGACAATGTATTCAAGGTCGCTCAGGGTACAGTGAGTTTATTTGGAACACAAAGTGCTATGTGAACAATGCTATAAAACATCTATGTACCCGTCTCCTAGTACGTGGGAAAGATGTTCTCTTGGGTATCTAGGAATAGAGTTGTCAGGTCACAAAGTATATGAATGTTCAACTTCCCAAGATGATAGGAGACTTTTCCAAAGTGGTGGTACCAATTTATATTACCACTAGCAATATTTAAGAGATCCTGTAGATCCACATCTTCTCCAATGCTTGGTATTGTTAGAACTTTGAACTTTCGTCTATCAAATAGATGTAAAATGGTATTTCGGTATGTTCTTGATGTCTGTTTCCAATGATAACGAACATCTTTTTATGTATGTGTAAGCCATATATTTTTCTTCTTCTAACAAATGCTTGTTTGTGTCATTTTCCCATTTTTCTTTTGGGTTGTTTATAGGTATTTAAATATTCTCAATACTATCAGTTCTAAGATCTTGTCCCAGCTTGAAACTTGCCTTTTTCCTTAAGTCATGTCTTTTGATGAACAAAAGTTGTTACTTTTAACCTAGGCAAATTTATCACTATTTTATTTTATGTTTAAGAAGCACTTTCCCACCCCAAGATCTACTACATATCTACTCATATTTTACACTAAGTGTTAAGTTGTTTTGACATTTAAGTCCTTTATCTAGCTGCACTTTTTTTAAAGTTTATTTATTTATTTTTGAGAGAGAGAGAGAGAGAGAGAGAGAGAGAGAGAGAGAGAGAGACATAGGGAGGGAGGGTAAGAGAGAACCCCAAGCATGCTCCATGCTGTCAGCACAAAGCTGACACGGGGCTACATCCCGCAAACTGTGAGATCATGACCTGAGCTGAAAGCAAGAGTCGGACGCTCAGCAAACTGAGCCACCCAGGCGCCCCTGCACTCATTTTTTTTTTTTTTTTTTAATTTATTTTTGGGACAGAGAGAGACAGAGCATGAACGGGGGAGGGGCAGAGAGAGAGGGAGACACAGAATTGGAAGCAGGCTCCAGGCTCCGAGCCATCAGCCCAGAGCCTGACGCGGGGCTCGAACTCACGGACCGCGAGATCGTGACCTGGCTGAAGTCGGACGCTTAACCGACTGCGCCACCCAGGCGCCCCTGCACTCATTTTTAAATATGGTGATGATGCAGGGTTCTACTTTCATCTTTTTCCAAATGGATAACCATTTTTCTCCTGCTCCATTTACTGACAGTTCTTCCTTTCCCCAATGATTTGACATACCATCTCTTTCATATAACTTAAGTTCCACACATGTATGGCTCTGCCTCTGGGCTCTGTATTTTATTCCACTGAACAATTCATTTGTTCCCCTGTGCTTTCTAAAGTTCTGTAAATTTCTTAAGTCCTCATATCTGGGATGGCACATCTTATCTTCCTGTTCTGCTTCTTCAAAGGTGACTGGGCTATTCTCAGCCCTCTAGTCTAACTTATAAAACATTAAGTTTCACATAAAACTCTGTTGTGATTTTGACTAGAACTGTACTGAATCTACAGATCAGTTTGGGAAGAACTGGCAACTTTATATAATGCCTTCCTCTTTAATGTCTCTTAATAATGTTTTATAGTTTTCTCTATAGATGTCTTAGACGTCTTTTGTTAACATTTATTCCTAAATCCTTAATGTTCTCTGCTACTATTATAATGTTGGTTTCTTTTTATTTAATTACATTCTCTAATTGTTTCCTGGTACATAGGAATGCAATTCATTTTTATGTATTAACCTTACATTGAACCATTTATTAAGCCCTCCTATTATTTAGAATCATCTGGATTCTTAAGGATTTTCTATGGAAAAAAAGTCATATCATTCACAAAAAATGACAGTTATATCCTCCTTTCCAATGCTTATGACTCATTTCTTTCTGTCTTACTGTGCTAGTCCTCAGAATTCCAAGATTCTGGAGTAGCTTCAGGTGTTCTGCAAATATTTGCCTCCAACTTTATTTTAAAATATTTAACTATTTTTAAAAGTTTATAAAGTTTTTAAAAATCCGAAATTCAGGTTTATCTTGGTACTGATGCCCTGTTAGTTCACTCGAATCATTCTTCTTCGTACTTTGCTTTTTCTTCCATAATTTTATTTTCATTTCCCTATGCTGAACCTGATGTCTGTCATAATCGTTTTCTGCTCTTCATTCTCAGAGTCCACAGAGAATCAGAGACTCCACATCCTCTGACTCTACAGAGAACTAGAGGCAAACTCAGAAAACAGGAAACACTGTCTCACGAAAATGACTTCCTCCTACCAGAATGCCACATTCTTCATGGAGCAGTGTTAAGTGACTGAATTAACTATATCCTCTAGAAAACAAAACTATCTGTACCAAAATACAGACTAGGAAAGGACACTGGAAAGACTGATTCTTTGAAGTTGGAGAGATAGCTGATTTTGAGGCTGAGTTGCACACATAGTTGCAACTTTAGACAACCATGTTTATACCAATAAACCAGTAAAACCAGTATTATATAAACCAAATAAAACCAGTATTAAACCAAAATCGTTTATGTAAACCAAATAAAACCAGTATTAAACCAAAATGTATACTCTACTTTTCATTAGGAATGATCACTTAATGAAAATCAATTACCAAAATACAATTATGATAGTGAGAAAGGAAAAGATCTAATCATGGAAACTGACCTCGATGCCAGTAACTTACCTGCTACCACTCATTACATAACCCGAGCATTCAAATGATGCAATTTCTTCACTTGTCAAGCCAATTTCACCTCTTCTTGGGATACGTTTCCCAGCTTTTACGTATTCAGCCATAGCTGCACCCTCACCAGGCAACAGTGCATGGCCATAGCTACAAAGTAATTCAGAATTCAGAAAAGTTCATTATAAAAAACTCATCATCTAAAGAGAGCACAAACACATCTCTCAGAAAACAGCACAAAAATAACAGTTGCTGGGCAGCAGCAGGCTGGGAAGCCCAATGTGAATTACTTTAATTAGTGAACATTGCACTCTGACCTACATAACTAACCCAGAAATAAAGACATGCTTTGGAAGAACAAAAGAACTGAAATGAGTGAGTACAGATTCATGGTTTACAATTATGGATCAATTTATGTCTATAAGCACTGCCTTTACAGCTTCTGCCCCCAGCTAATTCCTTTCCCCTTCTTTCCCTTTAAAGAGAAAAAAGAGAAATATCTCAAATTAACATACTTTTTAGGCTTATAACCAGTAATAATGCTACCCAGTAACTATTATCTATTAACTTTTATTTGAGGGGACTTTAAAAACTACCATCCCGGAGAGAGCCAAAGCATAAGAGACTCTTAAAAACTGAGAACAAACTGAGGGTTGATGGGGGGTGGGAGGGAGGGCAGGGTGGGTGATGGGTATGGAAGAGGGCACCTTTTGGGATGAGCACTGGGTGTTGTATGCAAAGCAGTTTGACAATAAATTTGGTATATTAAAAAAATAATAATTAAACTCAAAGCTTAGAATACAAAAATAATTTCTGTTCTTGTGGAATTTACATCCCAACAAGGACATAACTGCAATACAAGGTAGAACACATAAAACAACACACAAAAGAAACAGAAAATACTTTGAGGACGAAAGGGTTAAAGAAGGGTAGGAATCATATCTACTTGTGGAGGGAAGGTACTGGGAATCAGCACATGATCCCTCCTTTTGAAAGGGGTTTTAAAAGATGGTAAGGATTCTGACAGGAAGAAATTGGAAGTAGTAAAGAAACTAGGGCTGGGAAAAAAAGGGAAGGTATGTTGGGGGAAGCATAAGGTAAACAAGGCATGATGTGGAAAAGTGCACAGCAAATGCAGGAAGTTTTAGTTCCGCTCACTTGGAACCTGGGGTGTAAATAAAGGAGTAGAGGGTGATAGGGTTGGAAAGGTAAGTTAGGGCCATACTTTGATGAAGGGACTTCAGTTATTTTAAATACACACTTACTTCAAAGGTTTATCATCCTGAGAGGCAAGTGTTTTTGGAGCCTCTGGGCCAATTAAGTCTGAGGGTTCTTCAGGCTCTGCAGGAAAGATGTTCAGAAACAGATTCACATTTTGACTAATCAGTTAATTTAATGTATTTTTTGTTTTTTGTTTTTTTTGGAGAGAGAGAGAACGCATGTGTGCATGAGCAGGGAAGGGGTAGAAAGACAGGGAGAGAATCTTAATCATGTTGGGCACGGAGCAGCCCAACACAGGGCTCGATCTCACGACCGACTGACATGGGGTTCGATCTCACAAATGTGAGATCACGACTGAGCCATCCAGGCACCCCATGTTAATTTAATGTTTTTTATCTGTTCTGAGTCAAAGTCTACCAGAAGAACCTACTTGATCGATCCTTCCAGGGATTCTCCAGAAACTCTTCTTGGGAATCTTTAGAGCTTGAATCACTGGAATCTTTTCTATTCTTCTTAGACTTCTTTTTCTTGTATTTCTTCCTGTAATGATTATAATTTTATACAAATACAATTAACAGCCCCACATTAAAGGGAATCTCATTTTTTAAGGCAATGAAAGACTGATGAAAATATTTAAATTTTCAGCTCATTAAAATTTTTAGAGAATTTTAATTAAAAAATCTTAACTTATTTAACCAAATCATGTTTCACCATAAAAAAGATCCCTCAAGGGAACAATGAAATACAGCTCTCATGTTGTAGAAAGATAACAAATAAAGCGGTTTAAAAACCAGCTCTTACCAATTTGAGCATCAGTAATTTGAAGTGTAATGGATTAAAATACGTCAGATATGTCTGAATCCTTGGGTTCATAATGATACTAAAAAAGTCCAAATCATTATTTTGAAAATTCATAAAACAAAAGAAGTTTTTTAAAAAAGTAATTATCTTGCCTTTACTATACAAACTGTACTTCAGGGCAACCAAATAGTTGATGAGGGTTGACTTCTCTTATAAAATTATTCTACCTAAGAAAGCCAGAATTACACTATCACCACTTTGCAATCCCTAATGAAATAAGGGATCTACGCAATGACCACCCATGGCTATTAATAGGACAAAAAGAGACAATCAGACATTATCTGCCTCCTGATGAAGTATGCACCACCTATGAAGTATGTGTGCCAAAGACTCAAATCTGAACCTTATCAAGTCTCTAGACCTTACTATCAAAATATATGAAATATAGAGGACAGAGAACATGTTACAAAGCACACAATTAAAAATATAATCAGGGGTGTCTGGCTGGCTCAGTCAATGGAGCATGTGACTCGATCTCAGGGTCGTGAGTTTGAGCCCCACACTGGCTATAGAAATTAGTTAAAAATAAAGTCTTTAAAAATAAGAATTTTAAAAAACAGAATCAGGGGCACCTGGGTGGCTCAGTTGGTCAAGTGTCCAACTCTTGATCTCGGCTCAAGTCATGATCTCATGGTTTGTGAGATCAAGCCCCATGTCAGGCTCCATCCAAACTGAGCTTGGAGCCTGCTTGGGATTCTCTTGCTCCCTCCCAGGCTTGTGTTTGTGCTCTCTCTCTCAAAATAAATACTTAAAAGTACAATCAGCAAAACCCATACTACAGGAAACTCTACAGGTAAATGATTTGGTTTTTAAAAAAGTAAACAGAAAGAACAAAAATGGAAGGGGAATCAATTGATTTAAAGAGGTGTAAGAGACATATCGATAATCACAATTTATGGGCATCATGTATTTATTTATTTATTTTCTATTTTTTTATTTTCTATTTGAGAGAAAGAGAGAGAGAGAGAGAGTGCACGAGCAGGGGAGCAGCAGAGAGACAGAGACAGAATCTGAAGCAGGCTCCAGGCTCTGAGCTGTCAGCACAGAGCCCGACACGGGGCTTACCCCACCAGCTATGAGATCATGACCTGAGCCGAAGGTGGATGCTTAACCGACTGAGCCACCCGGGTGCCCCTATGGGCATTACTTAGACCCAGATATGAATACACTGTAATAAAAATCTGCTGAGAATTGAGGAATTATTGCTAAATTTCTTAGGCATGATAACAGCTCTGTAGTTATGATTTTCTCTATCTTTTAGAGAAACATGCTAGATTATGGACAAAATGACATCTGGGATTGGTTCTGAAATAATGGGGGGTGGGCAGTGGAGACTGCCAAAGAGTTGAAATTGTTCAGCTAGGTGATGATTATACAGGGTATCATTATACTATTTTATTTATCATTATTTACTTATAACTTTATGTAATTTTATATATATTTTAACTTTTCCATGATAAAAATTAAAGAGAAAAACTGACGATCTGTGTTTCTTCTTCTTTTCCTTTTTCTTGGCTTTCTTTCCTCTTCTTTTTGTATCTTCATCTGCAAATTAAAGCATATTTTAATTAAAAACAAAAACTTAACTCTAAAACCCTAGTAATTTTGATTAAATATCCTATTGCTGCCCTATTTGCTGTTACAGAGAAATTTATCAATTCAAAAATTTATTGCTACTCATCAAAATATGTGCTAGGCACCAGGGACACAGGAATTAAAGTCATACTAAGCCTTCAGTGATAGAGGTGTTATTATTAACTTCACTGTGTGAGATAATAGTATGGTGATAAGTAGGAAAATGTCATTTTTTAGAGATGTACACAGAAATTTTTAGGGTGGCAGTATGATATTTCTACTTTACTTTGAATATCTCAACAAAAAAGATGATATTTAAAGCAAATGTCAAAATACTAATCCCACGAACCGTGAGATAATGACTTGAGCCGAAGTCAGAAGCTTAACCGACTGAGCCACCCGGGTGTCCTGCTAGTTTTTTTTTTTTAACGTTTATTTATTTTTTGAGAGAGAAAAAGTGCAAGCAGAGGAGGGGCAGAGAGAGGAGGACAGAGGATCCAAAGCAGGCTCCGTACTGACAGCAGAGAGCCCAATGTGGGGCTCAAACTCACAAACCGCGAGATCATGACCTGAGCCAAAGTCGGACACTCAACCGACTGAGCCTCCCAGATGCCCCAGGCTAGTTCTTTTTAAAGTCAGTTTTATTACAAAAGCACTGCATGCCCTCTGTTGAAGTGAGGAAGGCACGCCGCACGCAGGCAGATGGACTTCTGTACCAAGTAACAGAAGCGAGAGAAAGAACACGGACTACTGAGGAGACGGAAAGCACATCTCAGGCTACAGAGGACGCTGCAAGAGTGACAGGGCACGTGTGATTAGACAGGGAGCCAGCAGGATCCAAACTTTACCCTGAAGGCCACAGAGAGCCACTGAAGGATTGTAAGTAGGGGACAGACACGCTCACACCTGTGCTCTAAGGAAGTTTGCTCTTCCAGCAGTGAGGAAGAAAAGTGACAACGGGGGCCAGGAAACCCAGGTGACATCAGAGGAAAAGACACCTTCATGTCATGTGTCCCCAGAGGGGGCACCCTCTGGTCAATCATCAGCCAGGAGAGGGCACAAAAAGGTGGCTTTTTGAGAGGCACCACCCCACAGGGGGTGTCTTCCATAAACCAGCTGCTGGCCCGAAAGGGTCCTTTATGATGTGCCTTTTTATTTATTTGAGAGACAGAGAGAGAGAGAGAGATGGAGTGTGAGCGGAGGAGGGGCAGAGAGAGAAGGAGACACGGAATCTGAAGCAGGCTCCGGGCTCCGAGCTATTAGCGCAGAGCCCAACGCGGGGCTTGAACTCATGAACCACGAGATCATGACCTGAGCCGAACTCAGATGCTTAACTGACTGAGCCACTCAGGCGCCCTTATGATGTGCCTTTTTGTTTTTTTTTTTAAATATATATTTTTTAATGTTTATTTATTTTTGAGACAATGCGAGAGACAGAGTGCAAGCAGTGGAGGGGCAGACAGAGGGAGACACAGAATCTAAAGCGGGCTCCAGGCTCTGAGCTGTCAGCCCAGAGCCCGACGCGGGGCTCAAACTCACGAACCGCGAGATCATGACCTGGGCCGAAGTCAGACGCTTAACCGACTGAGCCCCCCAAGCGCCCCTATGATGTGCCTTTTTGACAACGGCACGGAGGTGCCCACCAAGCGTGAGGATGACACACAAGGGCCGCTCCTCGGGGCCGACGCGGCCCTATGGCTTGCTCGCTGCCACACGTCTCCCAGCCCAACCTCGCCCCGGTTCGCTGCCACACGCCTTGTGCAGCCACACACAGCCAGTCGGGAGCCACGCTGCTCGGGCTTGAATCCCAGCTGTGCGACCCTGAGTGCCGCGCTTACCAGCTGCTCTGGGCCCCGCGTCCCCGGCTCTAGGACACATTCCACAGTTACCGCGCGGGGCAAGCAGCGACAACGAACACCGAGCGCTTGGCAGGGTGCCTGGCACGGAGGCAGCGAGCGTTCCACAACTCTTGGCTGCCGTTACCGCGTTTAAGAACCTTCTTTGGAAATAAATTCTAAGTAGAATGAGTCGTGAAGCCAGGCTTGCAGAGCGATGCCGGCCTTCTTACCACTGGAGTCCGTTTCAGAGTCAGAGTCACTGTCGCTGTCTGAATACTTCTTGCGTTTTCTTTTAGATGATTTTTTCTTTCTCTTTTTCTTGGACCTTTCTTTTGAATGACTAGACTTCCTCTTCTTCTTCTTCTTCTTTTCTTCTATATAAAACACGGACATAAAATTAACTTCTAAATATTATGATTATCAATTTTATTGTATTTGAAATACTGATAAAGAACAAATGATAGGCAATTTGAGTAAAAGCGAAGTATATTCAGCTATTTATAAACACTTTTTTCAACTTCTCAATTAAAAAGCTCTGTATTTTAAAAATACCTTCTGAAGTAGAAGCTGAAGTAGTGCTTTTCTTTGGCTCATCATCCTCTACTGGTGTGTGTTCATCAGAGCTGAATTTAAAGAAGACAGTTATAAGAATCAGAAAAGTGATGAAATGAGGAATATAAAAATATGGAATTAAAATTTTTGGGGGTGCCTGGGTGGCTCAGTCCATTAAGTGTCTGACTCTTGGTTTCGGTTCAGGTCATGATCTCACAGTTCATGCGTTTGACTCCGCATCGGGCTCTGTGCTAACAACAGGGAGCCTGTTTGAGATTCTCTCTCTCTCCCTCTCTGCCCCTATCCTGCTCACTCTCTATCTCTCTCTCTGTCAAAATAAGAGATAAAAAAAATTTTTCAGTGATGACACTGATTGTCCAAGAACCATTAAAAGCAAACACTGAAATAACTTGGTAAGGGTACAGTTTGAGGGTCTATCACATTCAAAATAATATAATAATCACTTACATTTGCATAATGCTTTAGAGTTTACAAAACACTATTCAAACTGAAAGCAATATGTACGATATATATTTTCAGAAGAAATCACAGGGCAAATGTATGGAACCATAAGGAGAGATGGAAAAAACTAGAGACAGGAAGGCTAAAGGAAGACTTCATGATTTTAATCTCAGTGTATAAAGGACATATGGTAGAACAGCAACCGTTCTGTCTCCCCAGAGCAATTAGAACCTAACACACTACAAGATACAGAGATTTAATTCTATTGTAGACAATTCTGAAAATGAATATATTAAAATTCTATAATAGTTTAGAAGAGAAGTTTTCATAGCATATAATCTTTTTAAAAAAGTTTTATTTGGGGCGCCTGGGTGGCTTAGTCAGTTAAGCGTCCGAGTTCAGCTCAGGTCATGATCTCACACTCCATGAGTTCGAGCCCTGCGTCGGGCTCTGGGCTGACGGCTCGGAGCCCGGAGCCGGCTTCGGATTCTGTGTCTCCCTTTCTCTCTGCCCCTCCCTTGCTCATGCTCTGTCTCTCTCTGTCTCAAAAATAAATAAAAAACATTAAAAAAATTTTTTTTAAAAGTTTATTTATTTTGAGAGAGTGACAGACATATAGAGAGCATGAGAGCATGGGAGGGGCAGAGAGAGAGAGAGAGAGAGGGAGAGAGAGAGAGAGAGAGAGAGAGGATCCCAAGCAGGCTCCACACTGTCAGTGCAGAGCCTGACCTGGGGCTCAATCCCACGAACTGTGAGATCATGACCTGAGCCAATCTCAAGAGTCATATGCTTAACCAAATGAGCTATCTAGGTGCCCCTATCATATAATCTTTTAATCTGAAGATCACATCTGGAATAATTTAGGTATTGCCTGGAAAATTATTTTTAAGGTTCTTTCCAACTCATTCTTTCAGTTCATATTCTTTGACCATTTTCCAAGGTATCTATAAGAACAAGTTTCAGATAATAATGCTATCACTGTCACAGAATACAAGTTTACCTATCAAGCACATTGTTTCAACTCAAAGTAGACACAGATAGAGGAGAGGGAAGAAGAACCTCATGAACAGCACCAAAGGGGAAAAAAATAAGGAAAAAAATAATTAGGCCTTCAGATATTGTATTTTTTAATTTTAATTTTATTTTTGAGAGAGAGAGAGAGTACACACATGCAAGCAGGAGAGGGGCAGAGAGAGGGGAACAGAGGATCTGAAGTGGACTCTGCGCTGACAGCAGCGAGCCCAACAAGGGGGTTGAACTCACAAACTGTGAGATCATGATCTGAGCCAAAGTCAGACACTCAACCAACTGAGCCACCTAGGTGCTCCCAGGTACTATTTAATACAAGAAAACTAACTAGGGGCACCTGGCTGGCTCGGCTGGTTGAGCATGAGAGTTTTGATCTCGCCATTGTAAGTTTGAGCCCCATGCTGGGTGTAAACATTTCTTTTTTCTTTTCTTTTTTTAATTTTTTAAACACTTATTCATTTTTGAGAGACACAGAGACAAAGTGTGAGTGGGGGAGGGGCAGAGTGAGAGGGAGAAACAGAATCTGAAACAGGCTCCAGGCTCTGAGCTGTCAGCACAGAGCCTGACGTGGGGCTTGAACTCATGAACCACGAGATCATGACCTGAGCCGAAGTCAGATGCTTAACCGACTGAGCCACCCAGGTACCCCTGGGTGTATACATTTCTTAAAAATAAAATATTGGGGGGAGCCTAGGTGGCTTAGTCAGTTAAGCGTCTGAATTTGGCTTGGGTCATGATCACACGGTTCACGAGTTCAAGCCCTACATCGGGCTGTCTGCTGTCAGCATAGAGCCTGCTTTGTTGGATCCTCTGTCCCCTCTCTCTCTGTCCCTCTTCCTCCTCAAAAATAAACATTAAACAAAAACCTTGGGGGGCACTTGGGTAGCTTAGTCAGTTGGGTGTCTGATTCTTGATCTCGGCTCAGGTCACAATCTCACGATTTATGGGTCTGAGCCCTACATCAGGTTCCTTGCTGGTAGCGTGGAGTCTGCTTGGGTTTCTGTCTCTCCCTCTCTCTGCCCCTCTCCTGCTCTTTCTCTCTCTCTATCAAAATAAATAAACTTCATGTTTTTAAAGTTTATTTACTTGTTTGAGAGAGATAGACACAGCATAAGCGGGGAGGGGCAGAAGGGGGAGAGAGAGAACCTCAAGCAGACTCTGTGCTGTCAGTGCAGAGCCTGATGCGGGGCTTGAACTCATGAACCATGAGATCATGACTTGAGCTGAAATCCAGAGTCTGACACTTCACCGACTGAGCTACCCAGGCGCCCCACGCCTATTGATATCAGCTCAGGTCCTGATTTCACAGTTGTGAGATCAAGCCCCCTGTCAGGCTCTGCACTGGCAGCACGGAGCCTGCTTGGGATTCTCTCTCTCTCTCTCTCTCTCTCTCTCTCTGCCACCCCTCAAAATAAATAAACATTAAAAAAAAAAAAAAGAGGGATGCCTGGGTGGCTCAGTTGGTTAAGTGTCCAACTCTTGATTTTGGCTCAGGCCATGATCTCATGGTTTGTGGGTTCAAGCCCTGCATCAGGCTCTGTGCTGAGGGCATGGAGCCTGCTTGGGATTTTCTCTCTCTGCCCCTCTTCCCCCCTCTCTCTCAAAATAAATAAACATTAAAAAATGCAGGGGCGCCTGGGTGGCGCAGTCGGTTAAGCGTCCGACTTCAGCCAGGTCACGATCTCGCGGTCCGTGAGTTCGAGCCCCGCGTCAGGCTCTGGGCTGATGGCTCGGAGCCTGGAGCCTGTTTCCGATTCTGTGTCTCCCTCTCTCTCTGCCCCTCCCCCGTTCATGCTCTGTCTCTCTCTGTCCCAAAAATAAATAAAAAATGTTGAAAAAAAAAATTTAAAAAAAAAAAAAATGTTAATACATTAAAAAAAAGAAAAGATGAATCCAAAGAGACTTACACCAAGACACATTATAGTCAGTGTCAACAGTTCGAGATAAAGAGAGAATCTTAAAAGTAGCAAAAGGAAAACAACCAGTTATATACCAAAGAACCATAAGAACCGTAAGCCCATAAGCTGGTTTCAGTAGAAACTTTATAGATCAGAAGAGAATGGCATGATATATTCAAAGTGCTGAAAGGAAAAAACTTACAGCCAAGATTACTCTACTCAGCAAGGTTCTTGCTCAGAAGTGAAGGAAAAATAAGGAGTTTCCCAGACAAGCAAAAGCTAAAGGAGTTCATCAATACCAAACCAGCCTTACAAGAAATGTTAACGGGACTTCTTTAAGTAGAACAGAAAATCATAACTAGAAGTAAGAACATTATGAAAGGAAAAATCTCATTGGTAAAGGTAAACATATATTAAAGGTAGTGGATCAACCACCTATATAGCTAGTATGAAGGTTCAAAGACAAAAGTAGTAAAATCAGCTAGACCTACAATAATTAGTCAATGGAAACAAAATAATGAGATGTAAAATATGATATCAAAACATAAAAATTTGCGGGGGGGATGTAGTTCTTTTAGAATGCATTTGAACTTAAGTGGGCATCAACTTAAAATAGATTACTATATACCTAAGACATTATATATGAACCTCATGGTAACCACCGACCAAATACCTAAAACAGATACACAACCAATGAAAGAATACAAACATAACACTAAGGAAAGTCACCAAATCTCAAGGGAAGAGATCAAGAGAAAAAGAAAGGAAGAGAGCAAGAGAAGAAAGGAACAGAGAAGAGCTACAAAAATAATCAGGAGAAAGTCAACAAAATGGCAATAAGTCCATACCTATCAATAATTACATTAAATGTAAATTTATTAAATGCTCCAATTAAAACACATAGGGTGGCTGAATAGATTTAAAAAAACAGGAGATGCTGCCTACAAGAGACTCACTTCAGAGACATACAGACTGAAAGTGAAGGGATGGAAAAAGATATTCCACACAAATGGTAACAACAACAAGCTGGGGTAGCAATAGTTATATCAGACAAAATAGACTGGAAAACAAATTCTATAAAAAGAGACAAAGAAGGACATTACATAATGATAAAGGGATCGATCCGACAAGAAGACATAAAACTTGTAAATATCCATGCACCCAACATAGAAGCACCTAAATACATAAACCAAGTATTAATGGACGTGAAGGGAGAAACTGACAGTAACAGAATAATAGTAGGGGACCTTGACACCCCGCTTACATCACTGGATAAATCATTCAGACAGAAAATCAATAAGGAAACAGTGGCCTTGAATAACACATTAGACTACATGGACTTAACATATATATACAGAATATCCTATCCAAAAACAGCAGAAAACAGATTCTTTTCAAGTGCACATGGAACAGTCTCCAGGATTGATCCCATGTTAGGCCACAAGACAAATCTTGATAATTTTAAAAAGACTGAAATCATATCAAGCATCTTTTCGGACCACAACAGTATGAAATTAGAAATCAATTATAAGAAGAAAGCTGGAGGGGTACCAGGGTGGCTCCGTCGGTTAAATGTCCGACTTCAGCTTAGATCATGATCTTGCAGTTCATGAGTTTGAGCCCCACATCGGGCAATCTGTTGTCAGCGCAGAGCCTGTTTCAGATCCTCTGTTCCCCTCTGTCTGCCCCTCCCCTTGCTTGCGCACTCTCTCTCTCTCTCAAAAATAAATACACTTAAAAAAAAAAAGGCTGGAAATACACAAACACATAAAGGCAAAACAACTTGGAATTAAACAACCAATGGATCAATGAAGAAATCAAAGAGGAAATTAAAAATGGAAACTCAACAGTACAAAATCTATGGGATGCAGCAAAAGGAGTTCTAAGAGAGAAGGTTATAGTGATACAGGCCCAACTCAAGAACCAAGAAAAATATCAAATAAACAATCTAATCTTACACCTAAAGGAACTAGAAAAAGAACAAAGCCCAAGGTTAGTAGAAGGAAGGAAATAATAAAGGTCAGTCGGTTAAACATCCGACTCTTGATTTTGGCTCAGGTCATGATCTCATGATTCAGGATATTGAGCCCTGTCACAGAGCCTGCTTGGGATTCTCTCTCTCTGCCTCTCCCCCAAGTGAAAGCACACACGTGTGTGCGCATGCTCTCTCTCTCTCTCTCAAAATAAATAAATAAGCATTTTTTAAAAAAAGATCAGAGTAAAAATAAATGAAACACAGACCCCCCAAAAAACAATAGAAAATACCACTGAAACTAAGAGTTGGTTCTTTGAAAAGATAAAATTGATAAAACCTTTAGCCAGACTCAAGATGAAGAAAAGGGAGTGCCCATATAAATAAGATAAGAAATGAAAGAGGATAAGTTACAACCAATACTACAGAAATACAAAAATAATCATGACATTACTAAGAACAATTACATGCCAACAAATGGAACAAACTAGAAGAAACAGATAAATTTCTAGAAATATAACAATTGTCCAAATGAGGAAGATTACAATACAGACTGATTACTACTAATGAAATTGAATCATTAATAAAAAAAACTTTCAACAAAAGAAACTCCAGGACCAAATGGCTTCACAGGTAAATTCTACCAGTTATTTAATGAGATAATACCTATCCTTCTTAATTCTAAAAAACTGAAGAACAAACTCACTCACTCACTGACTTACTACAAGGCTAGCATTACCTGATACCAAAGCCAAAGACACCACAGACAAAAAAAATTAGAAGCCAATATCACTGATGCAGGTATATATAGATGCGAAAGTCTGCAACAAAATATTAGGAAACCAAACTTTATACTACATTAAAAAGATCATACACCACACTCAAGTAGGAATTATTCCAGAATTGCAAGGATAATTCAATATCCAGAAATCAATGTGGATATACCACATTAACAAAATAAAGGATAAAAATCGTATGATCATTTCAATAGATGCTGAAACACCATCTGACAAAATTCAACATCCAAATAAGATACAAACTCTCAGCAAAGTGGATATAGAGAAAATATACCTCAAATTAAGAAAGGCCAGATACGACAAACCCACAGCTAACATCATACCCGACAGTGAAAAAGCTGAAAGCTTCACCCTAAGATCAAGAGCAAGACAAGGATGCCTACTCTCACCACTTTTATTCAACATAATACTGGAAGTACTAGCCAGAAGACAAGAAAAAGAAATAAAAGGCATCCAAACTGGTAAAGAAGTAAAACTGTCACTATTTGCAAAAGACATATTATATACAGAAAACTCTAAAGACTCCACCATTCATGTTGTTTGTCAATTGTACCTCAAAAAAAATTTCTTTGTGGGCACTTGGCTGGCTCAGTGGGTTAAGCATCCAATTCTTGATTTTGGCTCAGGTCCTGGACTCACAGTTAAAGGAGTTTGAGCCCCATGGCGGGCTCTGCACTGACAGCACAGGGTCTGCTTGGGATTCTCTCTCTCTCTCTCTCTCTCTCTCTCTCTGCCCCCCCCCCAATAAATAAACATTAAAAAAAATCCCTTTTAGGGCACCTGGGTGACTCAGTAAGTTTAGTGTACAACTCTTGATTTCGGCTCAGGTCATGAGCTCCTGGATGGTGAGTTCAAGCCCCACATCAGGCTCTGCGCAGCCAGTGCAGAGCCTGCTTGGGGTTCTTTCTCTCCCTCTCTCTGCCCATCCGCTGCTCACTCTCTCTCTAAAAAAATAAATAAATACACTGAGGGAGAAGCAGGGGGACCGGGATTTTCTTCATCCTTCAAACACAGCTGTATTGAAGCCAGATCACTTGGAACACCCAGGAAATCAATCTGTGGAGTGGCAGAAGGCTCTCCATGGGTGGAGAGAGACAGCTTGGCAGGATCAAGGTGCGTGTATGTGAATTGGGGGAGACAAAATGGCACAGGCATGGAGGGGAGGGAACCCCTTCTGTGGAGAGACAAAGGGGAGAGAAAGAGAGAGGGGCTGTTAAACCTCTCCGGACCATGGACTCGGGAATGAGAAATACGGCGAGTGCCAGTTTCTATTTTGCAAACAGGCTTAGGAGCTGAAACTCAGAGGTTTCAAAAGTGCCCGACTTTTTCCAGAGTGAAGCCGGAGCCGTGTACACGCACCTGGAGGGGAAGGAGCCGGCCCCGAAGCGCTGTAGCCATCCCAGGGGCGCACCGGGAGAGAATAGTCCCCTTCCTCGAGTACGGTGAGAAGAGGGTTTATTGCCTCCCTAAGAGCAAAAGACCCGGCAGGCGCCAGCCAAAGGCGTTTTACTGGCAGGGCTGAGTGGCACTACACCAGAACAGGGACCGTGCGGCGCGGGATTCTTCAAGACATCGGGTTTTGAATCGCAGCCGAGCGCCTAGGAGGAGCGGGAGACTGTGGAGCAGGACAAGTTGACCGCCCGCTCTGTGAGGGCTGCCTGAACAGCGTGGTTCGAGACACCGGGTCTGGGGAGGAGAGATTGGGGTGTCACCATTTTTCTCCCCAACACCAACATGCTGGGGCTTCAGGGAGCAGCACAATGACCCCCAGGGGAGGCGAGACCCGCTTACACCAAACCCCACCCCTCTGTGTCTGGTGACTGCTTATCTACTGGAGGAACACTGACACTGGGTGAACCAGAGGGCCTCTCTTCCAGGCCATCATAGCCACTGGTCCCAGGCACCAACAAGACGACTGTTTTTTTGTTTGTTTTTGTCTGTTTGTTCTTTTCTTCTCTTTTTTTCCTTCTACCCTCTCCTTTTTTTCTTTTGGAATCAGGCTCATAGTTTCTGATTTGTTTTTGGTCAATTCTTATTTTATACACACACACACACACACACACACACACACACACACTTTTTTGTTTTGTTTGTTTAATCCGGCATTTTCACTCTATTCTTTCTACACCTTTTCTATCTCTTCTTTAGTTTCCTTTCTCTTTCTCAGGATTTAGCCTTATAGTTTTTTTCCTTTGCTTGTTTTTTTTCCCTTTTCATTCTTCTTTTTGAATGGGATCAGGCTTCCCCCCCTTTCCTTTTTTTTCAGGGTTACTTCAATGAACAAATGAAAACACACCTGGTGGAAGGTCCAAACATTCCACCACTACAAGCAAGGAGGAGCTTTGCAGAGGACTGACCAGTGGGACAGAGCAGCGAAATACACAACAGAGTGCACACAACACACTCCATAACACTTCGTGAAATGCCAGGCCCTGGACAGTGTATGACCCCCTTTTTAATACAGTAGTTCTTGCACATAACGAGCTATTAAAAACACGCAAAAGACAGAAACTTAGCCAAAATGGCAAAACAGAAGAATCCTCCTCAAAAGAAAATTCAGGAAGAAATCACAGCCAGAGAATTGCCCAAAACATATATAAAAAATACACGTGAACAAGAATTTAGAATCACAGTCTTAAGACTAATAGCTGGGCTTGAAACACAGACGACAGCAGAGAATCTCTTGCTGCAGAGATCACAGACCTAACAAATAGTTACAATGAATTAAGAAATGCTATACATGAGATGCAAAAGAAGCCAGATACAGTGACATGGAGGATGGAAGGAGTAGAGGAGAATATAGGTGAAAAAGAAGATAAAATTACAGAAAATGATGAAGCTAAAAAAAGAGGGAAAGGAAATTACTAGATCATGAAGGGGAGAATTAGAGAGCTAAATGATTCCGTAAAACAAAACAGTATCCTTATCATAGGAGTTCCAGAAGAAAAAGAGTGAGAGAAAGGGGCAGAAGGTTTATTGAACAAATTACAACTGAGAACTTCCCTAATCTGGGGAAGGGAACAGGCATCCAAGTCCAAGAGGCACAGAGAACTCCCTTCAAAATCAACAAAAACAGGTAAACACCATGACGTATCATAGACAATCTGGCAAAATACAAAGCTAGAGAATTCTGAAAGCAGTTAGGGACAAACAGGCCTTAACCTACAAGGGTAGACACATAAGGGTAGTAGCCGACCTGTCCATGGAGATTTGGCAGGTCGTAAGGGAGTTGCAGGAAATATTCAATGTGATGAACAGGAAAAATATGCGCCAAGAATCCTTCATCCAGCAAGGCTGTCATTCAGAAGAGAAGGACAGATAAACAGCAAAGCAGAAAAGAGTATCCAACTGGAAACAGACAGTCTCTTCGGTAAATGGTGCCGGGAGAACTGGACAGCAACATGCAGAAGAATGAAACTGGACCACTTTTCTTATACCATACACCAAAATAAATTCAAAACGGATGAAAGACCTAAATGTGAGACAGAAAACCATCAAAATCCTACAGGAGAAAACAGGCAGCACCTCTTTGACCTCAGCCACAGCAACTTCTTACTTGACATGTCACAGAAGGCAAGGGAAATAAAAGCAAAAATGAAATACTGGGACATCAAGAGAAAAAACTTCTGCTCGGCAAAGGACAATCAACTAAACTAAAAAGCAATCTGATGGAATAGGAGAAGATATTTGCAAATGACATACTGGATAAAGGGTAGTATCTAAAATCTATAAAGAACTTATCAAACTCAACACCCGAAAAATAAATAATCCAGTGAAGAAACGGGCAGAAGACATGAACAGACATTTTTCCAAAGAAGACATCCAGATGGCAAACAGACAAATGAAAAGATGCTCAACATCACTCATCATCAGGGAAATACAAATCAAAACCACAGGGAGATATCACCTCACACCTGTCAGAATGGCTAAAAGTAACAACTCAGGAAACAACAGATGCTGGTGAGGATGTGATGAAAGGGGAACCCTCTTGCACTGCTGGTGGGAATGCAGACTGGTGTGCAGCCACTTTCAAAAACAGTGTGGAGGTTCTTTAAAAAATTACAAATAGAGGGGGGCCTGCGTGGCTCAGCAGGTTAAGCATCCGACTTCAGCTCAGGTCATGATCTCATGATTCGTGGGTTCAAGCCCCACGTCGGGCTCTGTGCTGACAGCTCAGAGCCTGGAGCCTGCTTCAGATTCTGTGTCTCCCTCTCTCTCTGTCCCCCCCCGCCCCCACTCACACTCTGTCTCTCTGTCTCTCAAAAATAAATGTTCAAAAGATTTTTTTAATTATAAATAGAACTACCCTACAACCCAGCAATAGCACTACTAGGAATTTATCTAATGGACACAGGAGTGCTGAATCGAAGGGGCACTTGCACCCCAATGTTTATAGCGGCACTTTCAACAGTAGCCAAATTATGGAAAGAGCCCAAATGTCCCATCAACTGATGAATGGATTAAGATGTGGTATTTATATAATGGACTACTACTTAGCAATGGAAAAGAATGAAATCTTGCCATTTGCAACAACATGGATGGAACTAGAAGGTATTATGTTACACGAAGTAAGTCAGTTAGAAAGACAGATATCACATGATTTCACTCATAAGTGGAATTTGAGAAGCTTAACAGATAATCATAGGGGAAGGGAGAGAAAAGTAAGATAAAAACAGAGAGGGAGGAAAATCATAAGAGGCTCTTAAATGAAGAGAATAAACTGAGGGTTGATGGGGGTGGGGTAAATGGGTGATGGGCATTGAGGAGGGCACTTGTTGGGATGAGCACTGGGTGTCACATGTAAGTGATGAATCACTGGGTTCTACTCCTGAAACCAAGACTACACAGTATGCTAACTAACTTGAAAATAAATAAATAAATACACAAATAGATAAAAAAAAATTTTTTTAAAGCCCTTTGTAAGGCTAACATGTGACATACAATCTGCTGTTAGGCTGAGAAAAAATAATTCAAAATAATATAAACACATTTGTTTTAATACTGAGCCCTTCTGTGAATAGGAAATTAGCACCCCCATGAATTACAATTTAAAAAGAACAATTAATAAGTTAAGATCCACTAACAACATATTTTAATCATTAGGTAGGTTCAATGTTTTTAAATGTTAAGGGGTAGAATAGCATAAATCACAAGATGAAAAATGTGAGCTTTACTTCAAGTTCTTCACTTAACAAAAATTTTTACAATAGTCTCTGGATTTAAACAAATGTTACAGTTTAAAAGTATATTTTCAAGTCACTTACTCTGGTTCTGGATTCTTTGGAGAAAGTCCCCATACTTCAGGAGCTCCCAATTCTCCAATCCTCTCTCTCTCACTTAATCTCCTAGAAGATACAGGCGTACAAATTATTAACTCCATGGCCAAACTGTCTCCTAAATCGATAATCAATTCAAAGGGGCCCAGTTAAGTTCTATTTTCCCTTTACGTTTTAAATTTTAAATTAATAAATTAAGTGTAAACTCAACATTTATGATCTCATGTTCTCGACAGTACTATTAAATGGTACAGACTATAGAGAGCCTGAGAGTCCAGGCCAGACTTCTTTGTTTATACACATTTATGAGAGTAAAGAGCAGTCTCTACTTTTGATTTAATCAAACCCATGTTCAGAAACTCAGGAATTAATAAAGAAAATAAAAATGAAGCATTAGAAGTAGCAAATAAAGAGAGCTCTGAAAGTGAAAGAAAAGTTTTACTTGACTAAAACTGTCCTCAATGCGATACGGGGCTTGTTTTCTCTATTTTCCCTTTAGTTCCTTTTTGGAAAAGGGATATATCCTCCATCTACTCTTGGAGGACATGAAAAAAATTTTTACGTTGTGGTTCCTTTTAGTTTTGCTCATAAACAAACAAACCCAAAAAACTAAGGCTCAATTCCTCAAAGTTTAGCTGCTTGTGACTCCATTTGTTAAAAAAGACAAAAAACAAACTTTTACAAAATAAACTGATTTGATTGCTTGAATATATTAGTTTTTACATCTTTATTCAGGGGAAAAGGTATTATAATCATGCAGAATTAGACTCAGGTTTCCCTTTTGAAGAAACAGCCTAAAAGGGTCATACTTAGGGGCGCATGGGTGGCTCAGTCGGCTGGGCATCCAACTTCAGCTCAGTCATGATCTCACGGTCAGTGAGTTTGAACCCCGCACCGGGCTCTGTGCTGACAGCTCAGAGCCTGGGGCCTACTTCGGATTCTGTGTCTCCCTCTCTCTCTGCTCCTCCTCTGCTCACTCTGTCTCTCAGAAATGAATAAATGTTAAAAAAAAATTTTAAAGGGTCATATATAAACCAACTTGGAATATACGCATACAGGGGGAAGAATGACACGCTGTAGGAACAGTCAAGTTCTCATCCCCACTGCCACAGCTTCATCTGTACTCTTAAGATAAATTATTCATCTCCTAAGTGTACAAATGCAAATTTCATCCAAGAAGTTCTGACATCTTTTGGTGAGGGTTGTCCGGTAAGAAGCTGGTTGCTTTCTGACTAACACAGCCAGGAGATAACTTGCTGACAAATTTAATTTGGAGAGGTAGGTCTCCAACCTAAGTCAGTACTGTTTTTATCGTTTCTGCTTCCACGCAGGAAACTCTAAGACCTAACACTCAACGACTATTTATTAGGTTCCAGGCACTAAATCATTACAACAACTCTAAAAGCCTTGGCACTAATTTTATCCTTTTTTAAATGGTTAAGAAATAAAGCTCAGGGAAGTTAAGAAACGTGCTCAAGGTCACACAACTATTAAGCAGCAAAACGGGGCTTCAATAATAATTCAAAAAAAAAAACACCCCCAAAATGTGTGTGGATAAAAGTGCACACTGTTTATAAAGATAATCAAAGTTAATAATAATAATAATAATAATAAGAAGAAGAAGAATAAAGCAGAGCTTCAAACTCAGGCAGACTGATCCTGGAGCCTGTCCTCTTCATCAATGCTTTATTACTTCCCATTCTTGGAAGAAAAAGATTTATGGAGACCTCTCCCCGCGGTCGGAACCTTAACCTCCTCCTCAATGCCTGTGAAACTTTTCAATTTCCTTTCCAACACAGTACAGGTAAAGCACTTAATATAGTGCCTGGCATAACTTAACAGTCAATAAGCATCAGCTATGAAGACTTACACAGCAATAATTATAACCTTTTTTCCTTTCTCTTTCTCAAGCGATTCACTTTCCCTCTCCAATACTCACTCTCCTGAGAGGACACTTGATTTCGCCCTGACCCCGTTTTTCATGGCCAAACTAGAAACCATTTAACAAGACCCTTTTCAGTGCAGCCTAATCAACAGTTCCGCCGATCACTTTCCCTACATGCAATCGTCTCAGTCTCAGAGGTTTTTCTCCTCTCCGAGATAAACTCTTTGACCTCAAAGCTTTCCCACCTCTCCGCCAAACGTTTCCGCTTCCACATCCCGTTATCACCTCCAACCCGTCCCATCATTCAACGAGCAATGGTTCTGCGCCTACAAAGTGCTAGGCACTCTGCTAACTTTGTGATCAACAAAACGGGGCCGTTCTATTCCATGAGCTCAACCCAGTGCCAAATGAAAGCCCGCTCCACGGGGGCACCTGGATGGCTCAGTCCGTTAAGGCTTCGGCTCCGCTCGCGAGTTCGAGCCCCACGCATCCCGCCGCCTGCTGTCAGCCCGCACGGAGCCGCGTTCAGGTCCTCTTTCTCCCAGTCTCTGCCCCTCCCTCCACTCGCGCGCGCGCGCGCGCGCTCTCTCTCTTTCTCTCTGGCTCAGAAGTAAACATTTACAAAAGAAAAAAAAAAAAAGCATGCTTTACACGTAATAATGACAAAACCAAGTAAATACTGTAATCCCGTTAGGTCTGAGGCTCTGCACAGCAGCGCTGCACGCCAGGAGCCAGAGGTAGGAGACACCAGGGCGCTGAATGAAGGGGCCGCGGGGAGGGGTGAAAACCGAAGGGAAGAAAAGGGCGAAAACAGGCGTCGTGGTGGGTGGACAGAAGGGACGGAAACGGGCGCCAGGCAGGCAGAGAGCGAACTGCGGACAGTCAGAAGGGGGCGGGGGGGTGGCGAACCGAAAGTCCGACTCCGGAGGCAGGTGGGCTCCCGCAAGAGAAGGCGTGCCCGTGTCACTCACTTTTGCCGCAGGCTCTCCTCCCTCTCCTTGTCCAGAAGGCTAGGCCACGGCTTGTCGCTCCCGTAGGGGCGTGAGTAGCCGCCATAATACGCGGTCGATGAGGCCGAAGTGAAGAGGCTGCCCCGCGGCGCCGAGGGCCGCTCTCGGGAGCGTGACCGCGAGCGGGATCGGTAAGACTGGTTTCGGGACCCTTGGCTGAAGCCACCTAGCTGATGGCTGACACCATTCCGGTCCCCAGACCGAGAGCAAGAGTGCGAGCGAGAGCTCGAGCGGGAGCGGCGGCCCCGCGGGGAGCGGGCGGATTTGCTGGGCTTAGGGCTCTTGGACAAACTGCGACGCTTCCCCCCAAAGCCCGAGGCCTCCCCGTCCGGGCTGCGCGAACGCGACACCGGAGCCATCGCCGCCGCCGGGTTCCCCGAGCCGCCGGGTGCCCTCAGCCGCTAGAGAAGGGAGCGCTCTCCCGAGCTAAGGGAGATCTCGGTTGCTTCGGATCCCAGAGCCCGCCGTCGCGCCACCACCGAATGTGAGGAAACCTTGGAAACAGTTCCGGGTACGTCGGCAAATCCCTTCCCCCGACCTAGGTGGCTCTGCCGTCGGGACAGGATGTGTGTATAGGTATAATGAAGCCGGTGGGGCAACCGGATCCACCTATCCTTCCGGTCCCGGGCGAAGCGGCTCAAATCTAAACCGGACTAGAGACCTTGTCCTTTCTTCAGCCTCGAATCGAAATACTTGAAGGGAAGGGCGAGAGGCCCCAGGAGACAGTCCACTGAGCAGCCGTATGAATAACAAACCCAGTATGACTTTATATGTATATGTTTGTGTTTATGTACATGCATGTAGGAGTATACTCACCCCCACACGCGTTTTTTTCTTTCTAATCTCACACAAAGTAAGGAGTGTTTATCAAAATTGGTGGTAAGCTATGATGTCAGCCCCATTTTGCCCAGTTAGCTTAGAGGGCACAAATTCTGTGTTGATAACTTGAGCATGGGGGTGCCCGGGTGGTTCAGTGGGTTGAGCCACCTACTCGTGATTTCGGTTCGGGTCCTGAGTTGGGATTCTCTCTCTCTCTCTCTCCCTCTGCCCCTCCCACACCCATTCTCTCTGTCTGTCTAAATAGATAAACAAACAAACATTTTTTTAAAAAAAATTACTTGAGCCTGATACACTATAGTTAAGTTTGTAGCCTGGAGAAAACTGCATATTTCGTCCCCAGAAATTCATCTCCTCTAATGTGCTCCAGCAAAAGGAATTTGTAACCCATTTCTTGTCAGGCCCCATAAACTAGTCCCATCATATGCTAGCTCAGCAATACATGGTTAATGGTCATTTTTTCGATTCATTTTATACTGTTTTTTTTTTAATGCTTATTTATTTATTTTGAGAGAGAGAGGGAGAGGGGAAGGGCAGAGAGAGGGAGACAGAATCCCAAGCAGCCTCTGTGCTATCAGTGCAGACCCCAACTCAGGACTCGCTCGCACAATCTTGAGATCATGACCTGAGCTGAAATCAAGAGTCGAATGCTTAATGGACTGAGCCTTCCAGGCGCCCCTTTTATACTGTTTTTAAATGAAAGTCCACTAGGTTGTGGAAATGGGCATTAAGGTAGTGGGAGTCAGGGGGACTCTTTTATACCAATAATTGTTAAAGAAGGTGCACTATGGGGTGCCCGGCTGGCTCAGTCGGAAGAACATATGACCCTTGATCTCGGGGTCGTGAGTTCTAGTCCCACGTTGGGTGTAGATATTACTTAAACTTACGTAAGCTTAAAAAGAAAAAAAGTTGCAAGACTGAAACAAAGTTTTGGGTTTTTAAAAATTTCTTAATGTTTATTTTAGAGAGAGAGAGAGAGTGCGCGAGCGAGCGTGGGGGAGGGGCAGAGAGAGGGAGACAGGATCTGAAGCAGGCTCCAGGCAGAGAGCCTGCTGCAGCCCGAACTCGTGAGCCAGGGGATCATGACCTGAGCTGAAGTCAGATGATTAACTGACTGAGCCATCCAGACGCCCCCAAAACAAAGTTTTTAATCTCTGATCTGTTTTTGAAAGGAGTTATGAGCTCAAAACCTGAACTAAATAATTGTTTTGTTTGTTGTATAGATTTATTTTCAAAGGACAGAACAGATAATTTAAATACAAGTCTATAGGCACATGGGTGGCTCAGTTTGTTAAGCATCTGACTTCGGCTCAGGTCATGATCTCACAGTCCGCGAGTTCAAGCCTCTCGTTGGGCTCTGTGTTGACAGCTGGGAGCCTGGAGCCTGCTTCAGATTCTGTGTCTCCCTCTCTCTCTGCCCCTCCCCCGCTCAAGCTCTGTCTCTCTCTCTCTCTCTCTCAAAAATAAAATAAACATTAAAAAAATTAAAAATAAGGGGCACCTAGGTGGCTCGGTCAGTTAAGTGTGGGACTTCAGCTCACGTCATGATCTTAGAGTTCATGAGTTTGAGCCCCACATCGGGCTCTCTGCTGTCAGCACAGAGAGCGCTTCGGATCCTCTGTCTCCCTCTCTCTCTTCCCCTCCCTCACTCACACTTTCCATTTCTCTCTCAAAAGTAAACATTAAAAAAAAAAAAAGAATTACTCTGTCAAAGGCAGCGATCATGCCAAAACATGTTCTCACTTACAGACACTCGCCAGCATCTTTTGAGTCTTTGAGAGCTCTCAGTGAAAAAAAGGGGTCTAGTATTTTATTCATATACATCCTTCTTCTCTGTGATGTAATCTACAGTTTCTTGTGGACACATTAACTTCTCCGCATCTGTATCAGGAATTTCAAACCCAAATTCATCCTCCCTGACCATGATAATCTCCACTTGTCCAAACTGTCTAAGCCCAGGTCTTTCATAAAGTGGGAATTTACCAAGAGCTTTTCTGGGTCAATCTTGCCATAGAGTTTCAAGACGTAAAGAACACGGTCCTTGATTTCCTCCCACGTCAAAGTGCATCACTGTGCGGGTGGCACACTTGCGTAACTGGGACCTGCGGGAGCACTGAGGTGGGCTGCAGAGCCCCAGGCCTCCTCCAGGTCCCTGCGCCGCACAGGGTGATGCTGAGGGACAAGGCCACTGCCAGCGTGAGAGCCCCCAGGCAGCGGTGTCAAGGCTGAGGACAGTTGGCAGACACAAGTGGAGAGGGCGTGAGCCACCATGGTTACGCCAACCCCAGATTTGAACTAAATACTTTCACCAAATAATTTTCTTCCCAAATACTTCTTGTTCCTGGTTCAAACAGACTTGTGATCTCTAGTGCTGGCTTTGCCAGTCCCTCAAACTCGTGGCTCACTAGGGTTTCTCCTTTGATGATGAGTTGATGCTCCATTTATGGGAAGGGGTTTGATATTAGACCTCTAGACATATGGAAAATTTCTCCAACTCTCGGATCAGCCCATAGGAATTTCACATTGGAAAGACTGAGCCACCAATGGACAAGTATTTCTAATTTAACCTCACTGAGAGGAGCTGTGTCTGCCAACAGGTAGAAATGTGGCCAGAGCTTGTGGGAGTGTTCTGATGACTGAAAATAACACAGGATGAAACGGAATGATATGACCATTCCGGCATATATTTGAGGTGAAGATTCTGCTGGGGTGTGTGTGCGCGCACCCACGCGGGCCCAAGACAGGGAGAAGGAAGAGTGAATGACGCCCTGCCCAGTGTGTGACTTGGATGGAGAATTTGAGTGCTTTGCTGCCCATTAGGTCCCTATGGGACTACGATGTCGGCCAACTATGCCAGTGGCTAATGCTGAGTGTGATGAAGCTCGCGGTCAGTATCTGAGAGGGATGGAGAGTAAGGAAGTTCCAGAACTTGGCAAATAACCCAGATCCCGAAGCGCAGCCAGTGCCCGTGGTGTCACAGATTCCAAAGAAAATCGAACAACTGTCGATTCACACCTATGTGTGAAAGAGGAGGAAAGGGAAAGAAGGTTTAATACAGAGATAAAGATAATACAGCCCTCTGCTCTTGCGTTGCTTTCCTCCAGTTCACTGATGTTCTTTATTTGTGGCATTTAAAGTACAAAACTTTTGTTGTGATGATATTAAGAGAGAAACGTGCTGCACATGTGCTATTTCTTTAAGAGAGAATGTTAAGTGTGGAACTGTGGCATTTGATTTCCTCAGGCTGCCACCTTCTTCTTCTCTTCCTCTTCGTTCTCTTTCCCCAGTTCCCCAGGTCTTCCTTCTTCCTTCCTTTGCTTTAGAAATGAAAAAACAAGGGCGGCTGGGTGGCTCAGTCAGTTAAGCGTCCAACTTCGGCTCAGGTCATGATCTCACTGTTCGTGGGTTCAAGCCCCGCGTCGGGCTCTGTGCTGACAGCTCAGAGCCTGGAGCCTGCCTGGGGTTCTGTGTCTCCCTCTCTCTTTCTCTGCCCCTTCCCCGCTAACGCTCTGTCTCTCTTTTTGTCAAAAATAAATAAACACCGAATTAAAAAAACAAACAAACAAAGAACAGGAGTGCCTGAGAACACAGTTTTGCACAATTTAACCAACACTACATGAAGTACTTCTTTATTATCAGATAAACCAGACCAATAAACCAAAAACCTAGAATAATAGGCATATCTTGAAAACATTGGCTTCATATGAATGGAGATGTTAGCAGCATTCATGTTTTGATCTTGTCTTGCTTTTTTAAAAAAAAAATTAATAGGCTTTATTTTTTAGGGCAGTTTTAGGTTTACAAAAAAACTGAGCAGAAAGTACAGAGAGTTCCTGTTATATTTTGCATTGGGTGTGGTACCTTTGCTACAATTGATAAGCCAGCATCGGTACATTTTAATTAAAGTCTATTGTTTACATTAGGGTTCACTCTTTGTGTAGGGTTTTCTATCAACTTTGTCAAGTGCTTAATGTCCTGTATCTACCACTACTGTATATACAGAATAGTTTCATTTCCCTAAAAATCCCCTGTGCTCCACCTACTCATCCTTCCTTTCCTGCTCTCTTCCCCTCCTCCTAAAAAAAAAAAAAGGTTTCCCCTTCCTGGGAAACCACGGATCTTTCCACTTTCCTACCGCTGTACCTTTTCCAGAATGTCACATAGTTGGAATCAGACTGGCTTCTTCCACTTAGCAATATGTACTTAAGTTTCCTTTGTGTCTTTTCCTCGGTTGACAGCTCATTTCTTTTTATTGCTGAATAATATTCTGTTGTACCAATGTATCACACTTTACCTATTCACCTGTTGAAGGATATCTTGGTTGCTTCTAGGTGTCGATGATTATGAATAAAGCTACTATAAACATTCACATGCAAGTTTCGTGTAGATATATACTGTCAAGCTACTTGGGTGAATGCCTAGGGATGGGATTATTGGATCATATGATAAGAGTATGTTTAGTTTCATAAGAAACTGCCAAATTGCCTTCCAATGTGGCTGAACCATTTTTGCATTCCCACCAGCATGGAATGAGGGTTCCTGGTGCTCCACATCCTTGTCAGCATTTGCTGTTGTCAGTGTTTTGGATTTTAGCCATTCTAATAGGTGTGTAGTGTATCTTGTTGTTGTAGCTTTTAGTTTATTTAATTTGAGAGAGAGCGTGCACAGGAGAGGGGCACAGAGAGAGGGAGAGAGAATTGCAAGCAGGCTCCGTGCTGTCAGTGCAGAGCCCACAGTGGGGCTTAATCTCACTAACTGTGGGATCATGACCGGAGCCGAAATCAAGAGTCAGACATTTAACTGACTGAGCCACCCAGGCGCCCCAGTATCTTGTTGTTTCCAAATTACACATAACGTTAGGCATCTTTGCATATGCTTATTTAGCAACTTTACATCTTCTTTGGTGAAGTTTCTGTTGAAACCTTTTGCCTAGTTTTTAACTGGATTGTTTGTTTTCTTATTGTTGAGTTTTAAGAGCTCTTTCTATATTGTGGGCACAAGTCTTTTATCAGATAAGTGTTTTGCACACATTTTCTTCCCAGTCTGTGGTTTGTCTTTTCATTCTTTAACAGTGTCTTTTGCAGGGCACACATTTTTTTTCCCCATCAACATAAGTAAATATTTTTTAAATTAAAGTACAGTTGACATACAAGATTATATATATTTTTAATGTTTATTTATTTTTTGAGAGAGAGAACGAGCAGGGGAGGGCCAGAGAGAGAGGGAGACACAGAATCTGAAGCAGGCTCCAGGCTCTGAGCTGTCAGCACAGAGCCTGACATGGGGCTCCAACTTACAGACCATGAGATCATGACCTGAGCCAAAGTTGGACACTTAACCAACTGAGCCACCCAGGCTCCCCAACATGCAATATTATATTAGTTTCAGGTGTACCACGTAGTAATTACACATTTACATACATTACAAAATGAACATCATGAGAAGTCTAATTACTGGGGTGCGTGGGTGGCTAAGTTGATTAAGCCTCTGGCTAGGGTCATGATCTCACAGTTCCGTGAGTTCGAGCCCCACATAGGGCTCTCTGCTGTCAATGTGAAGCCTGCTTCTGAACTTCTGTCTCCTTCTCTCTGCTCTTCCCCCTGCTCATGCGTGGGCTCTCTCTCTCTCTCGAAAATAAATAAACATTAAAAAAAATTTGGGGTGCCTGGGTGGCTCAGTTGGTTGAGTGTCTGACTTCGGCTCAGGTCATGATCTCACAGTTTGTGAGTTTGAGCCCCACGTCAGGCTCTGTGCTAACATCTCGGAAGTTGGAGCCTGCTTCAGATTCTTTGTCTCCCTCTCTCTGCACCTTCCCCACTCTCACTCTGTCTCTCAAAAATAAATAAACGTTAAAAAATTTAAAAAAAAATTAAAGGGGTGCCTGGGTGACTCGGTCGGTTAAGCATCTGACTTCAGCTCAGGCCATGATTTTGCAGTTCGTGAGTTGCAGCTCTGCATCAGGCTCTGTACTGACGGCTCAGAACCTGGAGCCTGCTTCAAATTCTGTGTCTCCCTTTCTCTCTCTCTCTCTCTCTCTCTCTCTCTCTCTCTCTCTCTCTCCCTCCCCCCTGCTTGCACCCTGTCGGTCTGTCTCTCTGTCTCTCTCTCTCAAAAATAAACATTAAAAGAATAAGAAAAAATTTAAAAAGTCTAGTTACCGCCTGTCACCATATCAAGTTATTACAATATTATTGACTGTATTCCCTATGTTGTACTTTTCATCCTGTGACTTGTTTATTTTATAACTGGAAGTTTGTACCTCTTAATCCCCTTCATCATTTTACCGGTTCTCCCATCCCCCTCCCCTCTGGAAACTACCAGTTTGTCCTCTGTATTTATGTCTATTTCTATTTTGTTTTGTTTCTTCATTTGTTGGGGTTTTTAAAAGAGTCTACATATAAGTGAAATCATATGCTATTTGTCATTCTTTTTAAAAAATGTTTATTTATTTATTTATTTTTGAGAGAGAGAGAGAGAGAGAGAGAGAGAGCGCGCGCACACGAGCACAGCAGGAGGGGCAGAGAGAGAGGGAGACACAGAATCTGAAGCAGGCTCCAGGCTCTGAGCTGTCAGCATAGAGTCTGACGCAGGGCTTGAACTCACCAACTGGGAGATCATGACCTGAGCCAAAGTCATATGCTTAACCAACTGAACCATCCAGGTGCCCCTAATATTTGTCTTTCTATGGATAACTTATTTAACTTACAATGATACCCTCTAGGTCCATCCATTTTGTCGGGAATGAATGGTAAGATGCCATTCTTTTTTGTGGATGATATATCACATATTTTTTCCAAGATTTTATTATTATTTTTTTACATTTATTTATTTTTGAGAGACAGAGCACAAGTGGGGGAGGGGCAGAGAGAGGGAGACACAGAATCCGAAGCAGGCTCCAGGCTCCGAGCTGCCAGCACAGAGCCCGATGCGGGGCTCGAACCCACAAACCATGAGATCATGACCTGAGCTGAAGTCGGACGCTCAACCGACTGAGCCACCCAGGCGCCCCTCTAAGATTTTATTTTTAAGTATTCTTTACACCCAACATGGGGCTCACACTTACAACCATGAGATCAAGGGTCACATGCTCTACCGACTGAGCCAGCCAAGCCCCTACCACATTTTCTTTATCCACTCATCTATCAATGGACACTTGAGTTGTTTCCATATCTTAGCTATTGTAAATACTGCTACAGTAAACATGGGGTGCATATTTCTTTTCAAATTAGTATTTTTGTTTTCTTTGGGTAAACACCCAGGAGTGCAATTGCCGGATTGTGTGGTATTTCTATTTTGAACATTTTGAGGAACCTCCATACTGTTTTCCATAGTGGCTGCACCAATTTACACTCACACCAACAGTGCACCAGGGTTCCCTTTTCTCGATATCCTTCCCAATATTTGTTATTTCTTATCTTTTTGATTCTAGCCGTTCTGACAGGTATAAAGTCACATCTCACTGTGGTTTTGCTTTGCGTTTCCCTGATAACTGGTGATGTTGAGTATCTTTTCATGTGTCTGTTGGCCATCTCTGTATCTTCTTTGGGAAAATGTCTATTCCACTACTCTGCCCATTTTTAAATCATTATGTGTGGGGGGTTTTTTGGTGTTGAGTTATATGGGTTCCTTAGATATTCTGGATATTAACCCTCTTATCAGATATATAATTTGCAATCGTCTTCTCCATTAAGTACATTTCCTTTTCATTTTGTTGATGGCTTCCTTTGCTGTGCAAAAGCTTTGTAGTTTGATGTAGTCCTATTCATTTATTTTTGCTTTTTTTGCGCTCGCCTGAGAAAACAAGTCCAAAAAACATTGCTAAGACTGACGTTCAAGAGTTTATTGCCTAAGTTTTCTTTTTTTAATGTTTATTTATTTTAAGAGAGAGAGAGAGAGAGAGCACGTGCACAAGTGGGGGAGGGGCGGAGAGACAGAGGGAAACAGAGAATCCCAAGCAGGCTACGTGCTGTCAGCGCAAGGCCTGACGTGAGGCTTGATCTCATGAACCATGAGCTCGTGACCTGAGCTGAAATCAAAAGTTGGACACCTAACTGACTGAGTCACCCAGGCACCCCACTGCCTATGTTTTCTTTTAAGAGTTTTGTGGTTTCAGGTTTTACATTTAGGTTTTTAATCCATTTTGAGTTTATTTTTGTGTATGGTGTAAAAGAGCGGTCCAGTTTCATTCTTTTGCATGTAGCTGTCCAGTGTTCCCCATACCATTTATTTAGGAGGCTGCCTTTTTTCCATTGTATATTCTCACCTCCTTTGGCAGAGATTAATTGGCCATATAACTGTGGGTTTATTTCTGGGCTCTCTATTCTCTTCTACTGATCTATGTGTCTGTCTATTTTTATGTCCGTACCACACTGTTTTGATTATTACAGCTTTGTAGTATAGTTTGAAATCTGAGAATGTAATACTTTCTGCTTTGTTCTTTTTTCTAAAGATTGCTTTGGCTGCTCAGGGTCTCATGTTATTTCATACAAGTTTTAGGATTATTTGTTCCCGTTCTGTGAAAAATGCCATTGGTGTTTTGATTGGGATTGCATTGAATCTGCAGATTGCTTTGGGTAGTATGGACATTTTAAGAATATTAATTTTTCTAACCCATGAGCATAGTATATTTTTCTACATATTTGCATCATCTTCAATTTCTTTCATCAATGTCTTATACTTTTCAGAGTACAGGTCTTTCACCTCCTTAAATTTATTCCTAAGTATTTTATTCTTTTTGCTGCAATTGTGTATGGGGTTGTTTTCTTAATTTCTTTTTCTGACTGTTATTAGTGTAGAAAAATGCAACAGAGAGGCGCCTGGGTGGCTCAGTCGGTTAAGGGTCTGACTCTTGGTTTCGGCTCAGGTCATGAGGTCAAGCCCTGTGTCGGGCTCTGTGCTGACAGTGTGGAGCCTATTTGGGATTCTCTCTCTCCCTCTGTCTTTGCCCTTCCCCTGCGCGCACTCTCTCTATCTCTCTCTCAAAATAAATAAAATAAGCTTAAAAAAAAGAAAAATGCAACATGTGTCTATTAATTTTGTATCCTTCAACTTACTGAATTCATTCATCAGTTCGAATAGTTTTTTGGTGGAGGCTAGGGTTTTCTATATATTGCATGTCATGTCACCTGCAAATAGTGACAGTTTTTCTTCTTCCTTGCCAATTTGGATGCCTTTTATGTATGTTTTTATTTTTATTTTTTTGTTGATCACCACAGCTAGAACTTCCAGTATTATGCTGAATAAAATTGGCAAGAACGGGAACGGGCATCCTTGTCTTGTTCCTGATCTTAGAGTTAAGCTCTCGGCTTTTCACAGTTGAGTATGGTGCTGGCTGTGAGTATGTCACACGCGGCCTTTATTACGTTAAGGTACGTTCCCTCGATACTCACTTTGTTGAGAGTTTCTGTCGTAACTGAATTTTGAATTCTGTCAAATGCTTTTTCTTAATTTATTAGGATGATCATGGGTGCCCGGGTGGCTCAGTCGGTTGAGCGTCAGACTTTGGCTCAGGACTTCGTCTCAGGCCATGATCTCAGTTTGTGAGTTCGAGTCTCGCACTGGGCTCTCTGCTGTCAGCGTGGAGCCACTTTGGATCCTCTGTCCCTGTCTCTCTGCACCTCCCCTGCTCGCTCTCTTTCTCTCAAAAATAAACACTTAAAAATTGAGGAAGACGACCGTATCCTTTTTATCCTTCATTTTGTTAATGTGGTGTATCTCATTGATTGCGATAAGGATGTTAAACCATCCTTTCATCCCCGGAATAAACGCCACTTGATCATGGTGTATGATCCATTGAATGTATCGTTGAATTTAATCCGCTAATATATCGTTGAGGATTGTTGCATCTATGTCTATCAGGGATATTAACCTGTAATTTTCCTTTTTGTAGTATCTCTGGTTTTGGTATTAGGGTAATCTTGGCCTCATGGAATGAATTTGAAAGCATTTTTTCCTCTTCAAGTTTCTGAAATAGTTTGAGAAGGATAGGTGTCGACTCTCTTTAAGTGTCTAATATAATTTACCCGTGAAGCCATCTGGTCCTGGACTTTTGTTTGTTGAGAGTTTTTGACTATTGATTCAATTTTATCACTAGTAAGTGGTCTGTTCAGATTTTCTGTTTATTCATGATTCAATCTTGGAGGTTTGTATGCTTCTAGGAATTTATTATTCTTCCAGGTTGTGCAATTTGTTGGCATTTGGCATATATATATTTTTTGTAGTACTCCCTTAAGATGCTTTGTGATTCTGTGGTGTCACTTGTAACTTCTCTTTCATTTCTGATTTTACTCACTTGAGTCCCCTCTCTTTTTTCTTGATGAGTCTGGCTAAAGATTTATCAATTTTGTTTATCTTTTCAAAGAACTAGCTCTTAATTTCACTACCTTTCGTATTGCTTTTTTAGTCTCTATTTCATTTATTTCTGCTCTGATATTTATTCCTTATTATTATTATTATATATTTATTACTTTGGACTTTGTTGTTTTTCTAGTTCCTTTAGGTGTAAGGTTAGATTATTTCAGATTTTTCTTGTTTCTTGATGTAGGCTTGTATTGTTATAAACTTGCTTCCTAGAGCTGCTTTTGCTGTGTCCCAAAGATTTTGGAATGTTATTATTTTCATTTTCATTTGTCTTATTTTTTAATTTTCTCTTACAGTGCTTTTGTCCTAAGGAAAGTTCCTACAGATTCCTGCCCCTCAGCACACCCCCTAAAATTAGTCAATAAATCTCCTTCATGTAAGGGCCAGGTGCCTTTCAAAAAACTGTTGCCTCTGTGCTGGGTCTGAGTTCACGCACAGACCCTTTAGTAATGGAGCCTGTTTTCTATAGCCCGCTGGCTCCCCTAGGAGATTCCCCTAGGAATTTCTACCTAGACAATCATGTCATCTGTGAACAAAGACAGTTTTATTTCTACCTTCCCCATCTACATACCTTTTATTTTACTTCGTCTTATTGCATTAGTTAGGCCTACCAGTATGATGTTCAATAATAGTAGTTACAGGGGACATCCCTGCTTTCTTCCTGATTTTAAGGTGAAAGCATCTAATTTCTCACCACTAAGTATGATAACTGTAGACATTTTTATAGATGTCCTTTTTTTTTAAAATTTTTTTTTTAACGTTTATTTATTTTTGAGACAGAGACAGAGCATGAACGGGGGAGGGGCAGAGAGAGAGGGAGACACAGAATCGGAAACAGGCTCCGGGCTCTGAGCTGTCAGCACAGAGCCCGACACGGGGCTCGAACTCACGGACCGTGAGATCATGACCTGAGCCGAAGTCGGCCATTCAACCGACTGAGCCACCCAGGCGCCCCTAGATGTCCTTTATCATGTTGAGGAACTTCCTTTTTGTTCCTAGTTTGCTGAGCGTATTTAACATGAATTGGTGCTGGACCTTGTCAAGTGTTTTTTTCTGCATCTGATGATAAGATCATGTCATTTTTTCTCCTTTAGCCTGTTGATGTGATGGATTACATTAATTGACTTTTGAGTGTGAACCAGCCTTGTGTACCTGAGATGAATCCCAGTTGGTCATAGTATATAATTATTATCATAACTTGTTGTATTTGATCTGCCAATATTTGGTTGATGGTTTTTGCATCTATATTAAGAGATACGGGTCTTTGGTTTTCCTTTTTTGTAATGTATTGTCTGGTTTTAGTATTAGGATGATGCTGATCTCATAGAATGAGTTAGAAAGCATTCCCCCTGCTTCTATTTTCTAGAACAGATTATAGAGAATTTGTATCATTTATTATGTTTGGTAGAATGCCCCAGTAAACTCATTTGTGCCTGTTGCTTTCTGTTTTGGAAGGTTACTAATTATTGGCTCAGTTTTAAAATAGATATAGACCTATTCATATAGTCTATTTCTCTTTTTATGAGTATTGTTAGATTATGTATTTCAAAGAATTGGTCCATTGCTTCTAAGTTATCAAATTTGTGACCATAGAGTTGTTCATAATATTCTTTTATTATCCTTTTAATGTCAGCGGAATCAGAAGTGATGGCCCCCTTTCTTTTTTTTTTGTTTCAAAAATTTTTTTAATGTTTATTAAGTTTTTGAGAGAGAAAGAATTCTCAAAAGCAGGCTTCAGGCTCCGAGCTGTCAGCACAGAGCCCAACACGGGGCTTGAACTCACAAACTGTGAGATCATGACCTGAGCCGAAGTTGGATGCTTAACTGACTGAGCCACCCAGGTGCCCCATGATGGCCCCCTTTCATTTCTGATAGTAGCAATTTGTGTCTTCTCTTTTTTTCTTGGTTAGCCTGGACAGATACTTATCACTTTTGTCAGTATTTTCAAAATAACCACCTTTTGGTTTCATTGATTTTCTCTATTGTTTTCTTGTTTTCAATTTCTTTGATTTTTGCTCTGAGTTTTTAATATTTTTTTCTGCTTACTTGCATTTAATTTCCTCTTCTTTCTCTAGGTTCCTAAGGTAGAAACTTAGATTATTAATTTTAGATTTTTCTTCTTTTCTAACATATGCATTCAGTGTGACAAATGTCCCTCTATGCATTGATACCAATGCATCTCCAAATTTTGATAAGTTGTATTTCCATTTCTATTTAGATAAAAATATTTTTTCAAATTCTCTTGAGATTTATTCTTTGATCCATGTGTTATTTAGAAGTGTGTTTTATGGCCCAGAATATAGTCTGTTTTAGTGAATGTTTCATGTGAGCCTGAAAACAATGTGCATTCTGCTGTTGTTGAAGTATTCTACAAAGGTCAATTAGATCTGGTTTATTGATGATGCTCTTAGTTCAATTATATTTGATTATACTGATTTTCTACCTGCTGTATTTGTCAATTAGTAATAGAGGGGATGTTAAAGTTCTCAAGTACAACAGTAGATTTGTCTATTTCTCCTTGTAGTTCTGTCAATTTTGACTCATGTGTTTTGACACTGGGTTGACACATTAAGGTTTGCTGTCTTCTGGAAAATTGAATCTTTTGCTGTTATGTAATGGCCCTCTTTATCCCTGATAATTGTCCTTGTTCTGAAGCGTGCTTTGTCTGAAGTACTCCAGCTTTCTTTTGCTTAATGTTAGCATGGTATATCTTTCTCCATACCTTCAATGCCTCCATACCTTCAATTTATCTCTCTTTATATGTAAAGTAGGTTTCCTGGGGTGCCTGGGTGGCTCAGTCCGTTAAGCGTCTGACTTCGGTTCAGGTCATGATCTCACGGTTTGTGAGTTTGAGCCCGGTGTCGGGCTCTGTGCTGACAGTTCAGAGCCTGGAGCCTGCTTCGGATTCTGTGTCTCCCTCTCTCTGTGTCCCTCCCCTGCTCACACTCTGTCTCTCTCTTTCAAAAATAAATAAACATTAAAAAAACAAATAAAGTAGGTTTCTTGTTGGCAACATATAGTTGGCTCTTGTGTTTTTTAAATCCAGTCTTACAGTCTCTATCTTTTAATTGCCATAGACTATTCACATTTAAAATTGTTATTGATATATTCAGATTAGTATCTACCATTTTTGTAATTGCTTTGTATTCATTGTCATTGTTCTTGGTTTCTATTTTATCTTCCACTCTTTTTCTGCCTTCTCTGGTTTTAATTGAGATTTTTATTATGATTCAATTTTCCCTATTCTCTTAACATACCATTAACACTTAGAAAAAAATTTTTTTAGTGGTTGCCCTAGAATTTGCAATATGCATTTACAAGAAGTCTGAGTCCACTTCCAAATAACACTATATCATTTTACTGGTAGTACAAATACCTTATGCACAGTGTTCCCAATTCCTCTCTCCTGTCTTTTGTAACATTGCTGTCATTCATTTCACTTATCCATATGCTATAATCACTGAAGACATTTTTACTGTTATTATTTTGGACAAACTGTTATCTGTTAGATCACATACAAATATTAGAAATAAAATGTTTCATCTTACCTTCATTTATTATTTCTCTAACACCTTTTCTTTCTTTATGCAAATCTTAATTTCTTTTTTTTAAATTTTTATTTATTTAAGTAATCTCTACCCCCCAATGTGGGACTTGCACTCACGACCCCAAGATCCAGAGTCGTATGCTTCTCCAAACTGAGCCAGCCAGGTACCCCACAAGTCTGAGTTTGTGACCTCCTCTCTAAGTGCTCCTCCTCTCTAAGTGCTAATTTTCCTCCTCTAATTTTCCTCCTCTCTAAGTGCTCCTGTTAACATTTCTTGCAAAGGAGGTATACTGGTGACAAGTTTTCTTAATTTTTATTTGTCTGAGAAGAAAGTCTTTATTTCTCCACACTTTTGAAGGATAACTTTGATGGATACAGAATTCTAGGTTAATGGATTTTTTTCCTCCAACACTTTAAATATTTCACCTCACTTAGGGCACCTGGGTAGCTCAGTCAATGGAGCATCTGACTCTTGATTTCAGCTCAGGTCATGATCCCAGGGTCATGGGATCGTGCCCCGTATCAGGCTCCACGCTGAGCGTGCAGCCTGCTTAAGATTCGCTCTCTCCCTCCCCGTGCACCTCTTCCTCGCTTGTACTCTCTCTCTCTCAAAAACATTTTTTTTCCACTTCACCATCTTCTTGCTTGCATGTTTTCTAAAGAGAAGCCTGATGTGATTCTTATCCTTGCTCCTGTATAGGTATTTTTTTTTTTGATCTGGCTTCTTTCAAGATTTTCTCTTTGCCTTTGATTTTCTACAGTTTGAATATGATATGCCCCAGTATAGATTTTTTTGGTGTTTATCCTGCTTGATGTTCTGTGAACTTTCTGGATCTGTTGTTTGGTGTCTGCCATTAATTTGGAACAAATCTCTGCCAGTATAACTTTTTTTTTTTTTTGAAGGTTTAAAAGAGTTTTTGAGTATAGTTGACACACAATGTTGTATTAGTCTCAGGTGTACAGCATAGTGATTTAGTGCAACCCCTACCAAAATACCAACAGCATTTTTCACAAAACGAAAACAATACTAAAATTTGTATGGTACCACAGAAGACCCCCAATAGCCAAAGCAATATTGAGAAAGAAAAACAAAGCCGGAGGTATCACGATTCCAGATTTCAAGATATACTACAAAGCTGGAGTCATCAGAGAAGTATGGTACCGGCATCAAAACAGACACACAGATCAATGCAACAGAACAGAGAGCCCAGAGAGAAATCCACACTCATATGGTCAATGAACTTATGCCAAAGGAGGCAAGAACATACATTAGGGAAAAGACAGTCCCATCAATAAACGGTGTTGGGAAAACTGGACAGCGACACGCAAAAGAATGAATTTGAACTACTTTCTAACACCACACACAAAAATAAACTCAAAATGGATTGAAGACTTAAATTGGAGATCTGCCAATTTTACTTTAAACATTTCCTCCACTCTTTTTTCTTTCTCCTCCTTCTGGCATTCCCGTCACACACGTTACACCTCTTGCAGTTGTCTACGGCTCTTAGGTGGTCTGTTTTGTTTGGTTTCCTTCATTCTTTTTTCTGTTTTTCATTTTCAGAAGTCTCTATTGTCATATTGGGGAGCTTCTGTCATATTGGGAAGTTGCTACTGTCATATCTTCCAGCTCATTGATCCTTACTTGCCTTGTACAGTCTCTCGATAAGCCCATCAAAGGCACTCTTCAGGGGCACCTGGCTGGCTCAGTTGGTGGAATGTGCGACTCTTGGTTTCAGGGTTGTGAGTTTGAGTCCCATGTTGGGTATAGACATTACTTAAAATCTTAAAAAAAAAAAAAGCCCTCTCCAGTTCTGTCACAGTGTTTTTGTTTTCTAGTATTTCCTTTTGGTTCTTTCTTAGAGTTTTTATTTCTTGGCTTTTACATTATTCATATGTTCTTGCATATTGTCCACTTTTTTCATGAGAGACTTTAGCATATTAATCATAGTTATTTTATTATTTTATTTTTTGATATATTTTATTATTTTTAGAAGTTTATCTATTTTGAGAGAGAGAGAGAGAGAGAGAGGTAGTGGGGGAGGGGCAGAGAGAGAGGAAGAGAGAATCCCGAGCAGGCTCTGTGCTGTCACTGCAGAGCCTGATGCGAGGCTCCATTTCATGAACTGTGAGATCGTGACCTGAGCTGAAATCAAGAGTCAGATGCCTAATGGACCGAGCCACCCAGATGCCTCAAATCATAGTAATTTTAAATTCCACATCAAATAATTCCAAAATTTCTGCCATATTTGAGTCTACTTCTGATGCTATGTCTCTTCAGAATATGGGTTTGTGTTTTTAGCATATGCCTTGTACCTTTTTATTGAAAGCCAGACGTGATGTACTGGGTAAAAGAACTGGAGTAGATAGTGTTTTAGTGCAAAAGGTTTTCTGTTTATCTGGCTAGGAATTAGGATGTGTTTACTGTTTGCTGTGTCAGAGGCTAAAATTCCCTCTAGTGTCCTTGTGTTTGTCTCGGCTGTCATCTTTGGGTTTTCCTAGAGGCTTCTTCTTAAATAGGGTCTGAGGCTTGCAGTTCTTTTAGGTGTAGTCCACTATTAAGCAGGAGCACTGTTCATTTGGTGGTAAGTCTGTGGGGAGGAAAAACGTTCTATAGTCCTATGATTAGATCTCGGTCCTTTAGGGAGTCCGTCTCCCTGGGCTGTGACCTTCACAAGGGCTTCTCAGCTTCCCCACCCTTTCCTCTAACTGAGACAGGAAGGCTGGAAGGGGCCAGAGTTGGGTGTACCCACCCCTTCCACCTGTCACCCAGGCTTTGGTAAAACCCAAGTCCCTTAGGCTGTGGTTAAATAGTTTCCCTTCAGGGTAGGCCTTGGTTGAGAAAATCAGAGAGCTCTGGATATGTTTCAAAATAGTTTTCCCCTCTCCCTGCTTTAAGCAAGTGGAGTTTTCTCCAATTTTTACGGTGATGGCTCCTCGGAACCCCTCCCTGGCCAGAGTATTAACTCTTAAGGCAATCCATACTAAGCTTCTAAAATTTGTCAATTACAGGGCGCCTGGTGGCTCAGTCAGTTAAGTGTCCAACTCTTGATCTCAGCTCAGGTCTTGATATCAGGGTCATCAGCTCAAGCCCTGCGTTGGGCTCCATGCTGGGTATGCAGCCTACTTAAAAAATAATAAATAAAATAAAATAATAAAATAAAATAAAATAAAATAAACTCATCAATTACAGTTTACTGTGTTCCAACTCATATTGGCTCTAACTGTGGGTTTCTGCTTAGGCTTCTGCTTCTGGCAAACTGTGTTTATCGGTCTTCTCCCTACTTTCCAGGGCAGCAGTTTGCCCTATGACCTCAATTCTTTCTTGTTATGAAGATGAGAACTCCTTCCTTATTCTTTACATTTTGGACTGGAAACTGGAAGTCCTTGTCTTTCTTTTTAAAGTGTGAGAGTTTGGGGTGCCTGGTGGCTCAGTTGGTTGAGCGTCTGACTCTTGATTTTGGCTCTGGTCATGATCTCACAGTTTTGGGGATCGAGCCCTACGTCGGGCTCTGCACTAACATGCGGAGCCTGCTTGAGATTCTCCCCCTCTCTCTCTGCCCCTCCGATGAGTGCTCTCTCTCAAAATAAATAAATATTTAAAAATAAAGTGTGAGAATTCTATATTTCCATTAATATTGTGTGTTCACGCACTGCTTACCATTCAGACAGGGAAAGGGACTTTGCATTTTCTCTGAAAAAATCACAGCTTAATCCACTTTTTTAAAATAACCACTTTTTGGGGCACCTGGATGGCTCAGTCGGTTGAGCGTCCAACTTCCACTCAGGTCATGATCTCCCGGTCTGTGAGTTTGAGCACCACGTCGGGCTCTGTGCTGACAGCTCAGCGCCTGGAGCCTGCTTCCCATTCTGTGTCTCCTTCTCTCTGTGCCCCTTCCCCGCTCATGCTCGCTCTCTCTCTCTCTCTCTGTCAAAAGTAAATAAACATTAAAAAAATAAAAAAATAACCACTTTTCACTTTATTTACTTATTGTATTATATACATCATTAACGTTATATGTTGCCTTAAGTCCTAAGACAGAGAATAAATGGATGAACGAATGAATAACAAATAAGGTAGTTTAAACCATAGAAAAGAGAACCCATTTAACTGGTGCAAGAACAAGAAGAAATGAGAAATACTTAGTTCATACCTAATGCTTTAATCTGCTTTTTAATCGAGAAATATCGCATAAAGGTATATTAATGTGAATCTGTCATTCAGCAGAATGTCTAACATATGGGGTTATTTTGGTTAATGAAATGTTATGGTGACCCGGTGGCCCGGGTGGCTCAGTCAGTTGAGTGTCCGACTCTCGATTTTGACTCAGGTCCTGATCCTAGGGTCGTGGGATCAAGCCCCGCATCGGGCTCCGAGCTGAGCATAGAGCCTACTTGGGATTCTCTCTCTCTCTCTTCCTCTGCCCCTCTTTCCCACTCACATTCTCTGTTTCTAAGATAAAAAAAGAAAGAAAAGAAATGTGAAAACATGCACTACATTTTTCTCTCAAATTCAAAGAATTTATTAACGTGAATTGTATATTTGTTTCAGTGAATTTCATTGGAGCCGCTTGTCAGTTGTGTGATCTTAGGCATGTTATTTGGCCTCTCTCTGTGCTAGTTTCCTCGTCTGCAGAAGAGGTTAATGGTAATTCACGCAGGTTGCTTAGCACAGTACTTGGTACACAGTAAGCCCGCAGAAAACTGTAGCTATTATTGTCATTATTCATTGCTGTTACATGTAAACCACCACCTCGCCGTACTGGGGGAAACAAAAAATGCAGAAGACTCAATCTCGTGCAAGAATTATTCAAAAATATCACTTGTCTATTGCCCAGGGGTTAAGGTCTTCTCCTGGTTGTCAGGGGAAGGAACGGTGACAAGGAGCAGGCTGAGGCTAATGGACCTCAATTCTCTGGCCTTGAATTTGAATTTGGTTGCTCTTCTTAGACAGTCACCTCATGATGGTGAGCTCTCTTTCCTCATCTTTCACACCCCCATCTCAACCAGGATGGTGGTCAGCTTTCTTGTTTCTGGAATAAACGGACTGAACACTATTTTAAGCTAAAGGTTAAGTGGCGTTTTGAAACTATAGAATGCATTCATCTAATGGAAGAACAGGTTTGGCCGTGGAGACCCCTGAAGTCTAAGTCTCTAAAAATAGAGCTACCCTACGACCCAGCAATAGCACTACCAGGATTTACCCAAGGGATACAGGAGTGCTGATGCACAGGGGCACATGTACCCCAATATTTATAGCAGCACTTTCAACAATAGCCAAATTATGGAAAGAGCCTAAATGTCCAGCAACTGATGAATGGATAAAGAAGCTGTGGTTTATATATATGATGGAATACTACTTGGCAATGAGAAAAAATGAAATCTGGCCATTTGCAGCAACGTGGATGGAACTGGAAGGTATTACGCTGAGTGAAATAAGTCAGTCAGAGAAGGACAGATATCCTATGTTTTCACTCACATGTGGATCCTGAGAAACTTCACAGAAGACCATGGGGGCGGGGGAAGGGGGAAAAATAGTTACAAACAGAGAGGGAGGGAGGCAAACCATAAGAGACTGTTAAATACAGAGAACAAGCTGAGGGTGGATGGGGGGGGAGAGGGGAACATGGGTGATGGGCATTGAGGAGGGCACTTGTTGGGACGAGCACTGGGTGTTGTATGGAAGCGATGAGCCATGGGAGTCTACCCCCAAAACAAGAGCACGCTGTACACGCTGTATGTTAGCCAATTTGACGATAAATTATATTAAAAAAAACCTGAAAAACATAAAATAAATAGCAGAAGAACCAATTTAACACCTTGAAATATTTTTGCCTGAGTCTCTGTTGGAATTGAGGTTTTGATGTGGTGGGTGGGCCTACAGAATTCATTGGAATTTCTTGGAAATTTCTTTTGCTTAAAATGAAGAAATAAGACCCTTCTGGATATTTCTTGGGCTGTTGTGGTTATGTGCCTGGGCCAGGGTTGAGTTAAAAGGAGGGTAGGCAAGTGAGAAAAAGAGAAAAGACAGCTCTGTTGCTTGACCTTGTGATGGGGGCTATGGAAGGAGATGGAAGGAACTCATCTGCATATGGGCCTGAGTTCTGTTTTTCCTTTCCCCTCTATGCCCAGCTGGCCAGAACCATCTCCTCGTGCCCCACTGGCTACCTCCCAGAGGAAGTGATGAGCTGCCCGCCTCCCTCACTCTCCCGCTCCCTAAACCTCATCAATAGCTCTGGGCCCAGCTTTTGACGTGGATTTCTTCCTCCCCTAGGGCTCCACAGTCTCTTTTTCCACTTCCTGTTTAAAAACATCATTTGTTTCGTCCTTTGTCTCTCTTCTTCAAGGGAGAAGTGGACAGAGGCTTTTCCTTGGTCTTTATCTTGCCTCCTTTTTTCCCCCCTAAACCAAGATTCTTGGGCCTGGAATATGAGAATGTTGAGCTCCGAATCTGCAATTCTCATAGCAGCTCTAATTGTGTCTGGTCCTGTGCTTAGGATGGGTTGAGGCATCTCAATTATGTACCCAGGCCTGAATGCCACCACTTAAGTCTCTTGTGTCCCTTGATTTTATAGTTTTTATTTTTTCTTAAAGTAGGCTCCATGCCCAACGTGGGGCTTGAACTCACGACCCTGAGATCAAGAGTCACGGGCTCTACTGACTGAGCCAGCCTGGCGCCCCGTGTCCTTTGATTTTAAAAGCAAGAGTGCGTGCAGGCGGCACCTTTTGTATTTTTAGAATCCAAAATATTGGCCTGTAAATGTTGGGAATTAAGACATTCACCGTGAGACCTACCCTTTGTGTGTGGAAGGGATGGAGGTGGACTACAGCTCAACGCATTTGAAAATTGTATTTCTAGGGGTTCCTGGATGGCTCAGTTGGTTACGCGTCCGACCTCAGCCCAGGTCATGATCTCACGGTTCACGAGTTCCAGCCCCGCATCGGGCTCTGTGCTGACAGCGTAGAGCCCGCTTGGGATTCTCTCTTTCCCTCTCTGCCCTTCCCCTCCCTCCCTCAAAAATAAACAAATAAACATTTTTTAAAGTTAGTTCACCACACGTTCAGAGCTGGCATTTGCTCACAGGTTGCGCCACAGGTTGGCAAACTTGGTTTTGAAAGGAGACTGGGAGAAATGAGGGCGGTTATAATGGAAGCACACCCGGCCTTTTGTGGAAAGGGTACAAATCGCATCACTCTCTCAAGGCCCGAAATTGTAAGCACCAGGAGGCTGAATGTCTGTAGGGGAGGTTGGTAACTTTTCCTATTTTCCTAGAAGTAAAATGACTCGGCGGGGAGTTGGGAACTTTGAGTCTCCAGCCCTTTGGAGAAAAGAGTCCTAGGCAGGATGCACGTGGCAAGCGCTGAGGCCCTGAGCCCGAGCTGGGCGTGTGCTGCCCAGAGCTGGATGATCTAAGTCTCGGGGGAGGGCATGGCCACCCAGGCGCCGAGGAACTCTGCGCGCTTTCTTGAGCTGCCTGCTCCACTGTTCTGGGCCTGTGTCCCAAATCTGTGAAATGAAGGGAGTGGACTGGATGACCTTGAAAGCCCCTTGCGGTGCAGAGACTACTGAGGTTTCTTCTCCTAAGCCGGGTACAGAAGAGAAAGGTACTTGGCTTGGAAGAGCCACGTGGCACAATGGGACTGGTTCTCCGTGGATGCCCGTCTTTTACCGCAGGGCCAATGAGCGTTTGTCTCACTTGCCGAATTAAGAAAACCTCATGTGAGAGTTCCACAAAGGAAAATGAGAATATGGTTCCTGAGATGATCTGGCCGAGGCAAGGACCGGCTCTCGCTGGGACACCTTACCGCCTGGGCTTGATGGGGGTGAGCAGAAGTCTCACTGAACCCCGATGAAGGTAATGGCACGCAGCATTCCTAGGATGAGGGCTATGTTACCATAGCAACTGACTCCCGAGGCGTCCGCTCCAGGCGTTGAGAAGCCCAGGCCACATGTGGGCTACAGCAGGTCAAATGAGGCCAAGTTTAGCTAACCTAGCAGGAAATGCAGTGGAGGATTCTATTTTAGCTCTCTTATTCCACCTCCGGGACGCCAACGTTTCCCAGAGGTATCGTATCAGCACCAAACGACTGCAAGGCAGGTCAGCACATCCACGCGTGTGCTCCGAGGACGCCCAATGATAAGCACGACACCCCATCACCTCAATTCTGGCAAATGTATTTCTGTTTTTTATTATTTACTTATTTACTTATTTAAAGCAGGCCCCATGCGGGGCTTAAACTCATGACCCTGAGATCAAGACCTGATCTGAGATCGAGTCAGACGCTTAACCAACTGAGCCACCCAGGCACCCCAAAACATTTTTTCCTGTCCTTTTTAAAACAACTCAGAACGGGGTGCCTGGGTGGCTCAGTTGGCTAAGCATCTGACTCTTGATTTCAGCCCAGGTCATGATCTCACAGTTCGTTGAGTTCAAGCCCTACGTTGGGCTCTGTGCTGACAGATCTCTCCCTCTCTCTCTGCCCCCTGCCCTGCTCGTGCTCTAATTAAATACATAAACTTAAAAAAGACTAAAACGACTCAGAACAAACTCCATTTCCCCTACTTTGTATGTAACTGCAGTGACTCTTTGTTTAAAAACTTACTTTTCACACTTACCTAGGAAAATTCACATTGATGTGAAAAAGCTTTAGAAACTTTAGAAAGATCCAGAATTTTTAATTCCTGTAAAATGCTGAAACTACTGTATACTCCCCTCCCCGAGATTGCGTTTATAACTTTTCAGCCCAAACTAACATCTACAGAGAACAGAAAAGGGACTTGTTATTCTCGCAGGCAGTCTGAGCATGAAAAAAAGAAATGTTGTTAGTGTGTCAGACTAGATATGAATGTTAACTGCAGGATTTGGGCTGAGTGCCGTCTGGCTTTCAGTCTCAGCATGGCAAAGCCACGTGTTTGACTAAAAATTTTGTTTTGGGGCACCTGGGTGGCTCAGTCGGTTAAGCACCCGACTCTCAGTTTGGGCTCAGGTCGTGATCTCATGGAAGTGAGATCGAGCCCCATGTCTGGCTCTGCGCCGGGCTCGGAGCCTGCTTGGGATTCTCTCTCCCTCCCTCTCTCTCCCTGTCTCCCTCTCTCTCTGCCCTTCCCTCGCTCACGCGCACTCACTCTCTCTCAAAATAATAAAAATAAAAATATTGTTTTCAAAATCATCTGGTGAGGGTGGCAGTGGGCATGCAGAGGTGCGTTCCTGAATGTTCCTCTCTCTCAACAGGGGCCCCAGCAGGTTGGACTTTTAAACAGGTTTCCCTCAAAGATACCTAATGGGTTATTCATCCTCTGAAACCTCTTGAGAGTTAAAAGGATGATCTGACGAGGAAGGCCTGGTTTGGAGGGCCCAGGGGGACTGTGGCTTCCTACTGGGATGTGAGAGCTGCTGACACCCTGAATACTGCCATGATATTTTCGTCTATAGAATTAAGGAACATTTAGACAAACTGGGTCCAAATTCACTAAAACTCCATACCACCAGATCTACACCCCATCTGCATGACTGCACTCACATACATACCATGGAACAAAAATAACAAACTCATCCCGGATTTTGTTTTTCACAAATAATCTCTTAATACAACATGACCTGGTACCATCTCAAATGGTCATCTTTTGACACACGAATTAGACATCACTGCCCGAACAAATGAAAGAATATTTCAAATTAACACAGGTAAGAATCTGGCATAAACTGAAACCCTCCCCCCACCCAGCACCAAATTCCATAAAACCCATCTCTTCAAAATAGCACCACCAAAAAAAAAAAAAAAAAAAATCCTTAGATGTTAGAAAGTCCTCGAGAATATTCACTCATAGAGCTCAATCTGTGCCGTATCTTCAAGGTATATGTTTGTGTGCAATTCTTCTCTAAGCTTTTCACCCTTCTTAGCTCAGTGAAACTGTATTAAAAATTGTTCTTGGGGCGCCTGGGTGGTTCAATCGGTTAAGCGTCCGACGTCAGTTCAGTTCAGATCTCATGGTTTGTGAGTTTGAGCCCCGCGTCGGGTTCTCTGCTGTCAGTGAAGAGCCTGCTTCGGATCCTCTGTCTCCCTCTCTCTGTACCTCCCTCGCCTGTGTTCTATTGCTGTCAAAAATAAATAAATATTTTAAAAAATTGTTCTTAGGGTTGGGGTGCCTGGGTGGCTCAGTCAGTCTGACATCGGGTCAGGTCATAATCTCATGGCTCGTGAGTTCGAGTCCCACATGGGGCTCTGTGCTGACAGCTCAGAGCCTGAAGCCTCCTTCCGATTCTGTGTCTCCCTCTCTCTCTGCCCTCCCTCTCTCGCATTCTGTCTCTCTCTCTCTCAAAAATAAATAACGTTAAAAAAGAAAGAAAAAAATTGTTCTTAGGGCACCCTGGTGGCTTTTGATGTCTCTCTCTCTCCCCCTCTGCTCCTCTCCCCGACGTGCACTCTTCCTCTCTCAAATTAAAAAAAAAAAATGGTTATTTCCCAGGTTTTGGCACCAAAAAAAATTGTTTGCTTCAAATTTTTCAAAATGTTTATTTATTTTTGAGAGAGACAGAGACAGAGCATGAGCAGGGAGGGGCAGAGAGTGAGGGAGACACAGAATCCAAAGCAGGCTCCAAGCTCTGAGTGGTCAGCATAGGGCCCAACAAGGGGCTCGGACCCATGAGCCATGAGATCATGACCTGAGCCGAAGTCGGATGCTTAACTGACTGAGCCACCCAGGTGCCCCTGTTTGCTTCAATTTCTAAACAAATCTCCAGTTTCCTCCAACCCTCCACTATAATGTTTTCAGGCTGACACATGAGAGTTTCAGAACATTAAAAGTAGGGCCGCCACTTTCTACAATGCTTTACTACAGACTGAAACAGCAGGAGAACCAGGCACTTGGACTTTAAAGCCGTCTCCCTGCATTCATCTTGGTGTAACTAAACAGACATTAGTTACTCATATCGTGTGTTCTCTGTATGTGAATAATTCCCTCACCCCAAGGCCTGAATGTACTTTTGTGTGTGTGTGGATTTAGCTGAGAACTTATGCCTGGTTTTAAATATTTAAAGTAACAATACAGTCGAACCCTCTCATAACCTAGGTCCTTTGTGTGTTAATGTGCATAGTTCCCAGATTTAACTGAGCCCAACATGACTCCACACAGAAATGCTCCCTAAAAGACGTGTTAGAAGGAGTTGAGCTTGGGGCACCTGGTTGGCTCAGTTGGTTAAGTGTCCAATTTCAGCTCAGGTCATGATGTCGGGCTCTGTGCTGATGGTGTGGAGCCTGCTTGGGATTCTCTCTTCCCACCCCACCCCCCCCACCTCTCAAAATAAATAAACTTTTACAAAAAAGGAGTGAAACTTTATCTACCCTTGATTTTGTACAGGGAATTCGAAGAAGCAGTTTGGTTCTCTTTTACTGTTTTCCTTTAAGAAATCAAGATCCTTCTGGTAATGGGCAATTTCCATAAACCGGGGTGTACTTATCCCAACTTCCATTCACCAAAGACCTAAAGTTCAAAACTTATTTCCCAAACATGGAAAAGGTAACCGAAGCAACAACTTGAGAATGTCTAGAACAAAAGTGTCCAAGACCCAAAGCAGATTTTAAAACGGCTGCCCAGCCACATTGCTTTTTTCAAGTTTACTGACCTGTGCCTCGGTTTGAGTCACATCCATACATATGGTAATCTCCTTTCTGAGGGAAGAAAATCGCCAATATTTAGTATCTGGAGTTGTGGATGAAATGAGATATACAATGTACAGTTCATGCTTGTTTTTAGATTTCTATTTTCCCCAATTCCCCAGCACACATTTCTGTAATACCCAAGTCCGGGCTTGCTTCAGGGACAACTTTCCTTTGTGGGCAAAATTTCAGGGTACGTTGAAAAACTCAGAGTTCCAAATCAATGTAACTTGAATCAAACGGATGCACAAAAAATTCCGGGACGACCAAATTATCAGCATTTTAAATAAAGACCAGATCCAACCCTGCACTTGCATGAGGGTGCCTGACTCCTCATCCTGATCTCAATCCTGAGCCAAGAGAATGAGATTTAGGAAAACAGGAGCGCGGCCCAAGTTTCTTGACGATTCATTTATATACTGCAGGAAAATATTTACCTCGATGCCCAGCCCTGTAGGCATCACTCCCACCTTGGACGGAGCTCAAGGGCTGGCAGATTTCGGTGGCTTCCAGCCCATAGGTAGCTTTGGCTCTGGAAGGGAGGGAGAGAGACCCGGGAGAGAGCCAAAGGCGTCCCACGCCGCCGAGCCCCTAGCGTCCTAGAGAACTGGGCGCCTCCAGAGCGAGCCACTCGCCGCGCGAACACGTCGGGGTACTGGGTGCGTTGGAAAACGCTCTCCAGCTCCTTCAGTTCCAACCGCGTGAACAGGTGGCGGAGGCGTGGCTGCCTGTCCTGGGGCTGCGGATCCTCGGTGGCCGCGTGGGCCGCCTGCTGCTGCTGCGGGGGCTCCTCTCCACCGCCGCCGCCGCCCTTCTGGATCTCGTCTACGGGGCCGGGAGCTCCCGCGCCGCCGTGGCTTTCTTCCCCTTCTGCTGCTGCTCCCCGCTCAGGTTCGGACAGTAGATCCTTCCCGACGTCTCCTCCAGTTACTGAGATCACGGTAGGCTTAGCGTCTGGAAAAGAAAAGAGAGATCACTACGTTGGAGCCCAGGGTGCGTGGGGCAGCGACCCGAGAGCAGCGACGCTGGCCGCGCGTCCCGTCCCCTCGCCTCTCCCAGGGAAAGGGCGTTTCCCACGGTTCGCCAAACGGATGTCCCGGTTCAGGCCCCGACCCTGCCATTCTCGGAACTCATCGTCTCCCAGGCTTTGGGAAGCGGTGTCTTCTAGGGGGCTCCCGGCCGGAGGTTCCATGTCCCGAGCGCTGTCGACGCAGCCGTGCGCCTTTATAGACCCCGCGCTGCGGCCCGCGGCAACCCCCCGGGTCGGGTCGTCTTTCTGGCACGGGGTCCGGGTTACCGCGCGCCTACCCCTGGATCAACGGTCGCTCGCTTAGAACGCCCACTACCCCGGCACCTGCGTGCGTGGTGGGCGGGACCTGCCGGGGAGCACACGAGGCTGGGGCGTGGCCACGAGGTAGGCGGAGCGCTTGCCGGAAGCGTGCTGCGGGAGGGGGCGTGCCCGAGGGCTCTAACTCGCCGCTTACCCGGGGCATTACCCTGGGGCAGGGGCCTTGCTGGGCGGTGCCAGCCAGCCGGGGGCGGGGCACGAAACCTCCCACCAGCCCCCAGAGCCCTGAGAGAAGTGTGGCGAGAACGTCTCACCGCCGGGCTGTCGCTGCACCGAGGTCGGTGCAGGGCTGTCGCCCTAAGTTCCTCCAGGGCGAGGGACTCAGAGGGAGGGCTGGAGAAAGCGCGGGGCCCCTGGCAGCCCCAGCACGGAAGCGACGGTGGTCGCCCTCGCCGCGTGGGCTCTGAGAGCGTCTCTCCCCGCGGAGAAGTCGGTAGTTAATGGACGGGACTCTCTGGTTCGGCTCCCTTCGCACCCAGAGTCCACGAGCCGGGCTGGCGATTCAGACGAAACGATTAGCTGGGGGTGGGCTGCTTGCTCTGGGGTTTTGCAATAACGCGCTGAAAGCGGAGCCCACCAAGCTTCCCTGGGCGATCAGGAGCGGGAGCTTGAGGCTAGGTTTGCAGAGCACCGTGGGTGCTCAGATCCACGCTGTAAAAAACCCAACCCGTCTCTTGCGAAAGCAACGAATATTCTAGATTGGTAGTAAGGAATTCAGGTTGGTAGTACAAGTGTAGAACCCTGCCCCCAGTTTTGTGCATCCAAGAATGCTTGCACTGCCCGCGGCCCTTCCTTTGGCCTTGGACTGTGGGGCTTGCCAACCTCTGCATGTCAAGCTCCGCTGTCCCCTCTCTAGCTGTAGGTCCTCTGCAAAAGCGCACGTGTTTCTGCGCTGGGCGGGTGCTGGGGACTTGGGTTAGTTTCCAGGTTTTTACTCTCCTCCTTCTCCTGTTCCTCTTGGTCCACTTCGTCTTTCTCCATCTCCCTTTGTCTAGAACCACCTTCCTGAGTTCTTGCTCTGCGCTGATAAACGTCTAATAAAAAAGAAGGCAGATTGAGGGCTCTGTTTCTCCCTTCCAAAAATGTTTTGCATAGTGTCGAATACCGCTTAATGACAGTCTGCGCGCCCCTGCCATTTCCTCTGGCTATAGTAAAAAAATATGTATGTATATACACCCAGTGCCCAATAACTCGCTGGACCTGGTGCGAATGAAAGCTAACTTACACCCTGATGCCGAATCAGCAATCACGTAATGATCCGGTATCAGAAAGACGTCAGCATCTTAGTCCCTCAAAGAACATATGAACTATTCAGTGCTGTCCTCTCGGATAAGATCCAGGGTCATCGATTTTTCACAAACACCTTCTCATAAACACCATTCATACAATCCAGTTTTTAAGAAGTCCAAATATTTTGATGGTTTTCAATTTTACCCATGTCTCACGGATGGGTGAAGAATTCATAGAATTTCGAGGATGGTGAAAGTCAAGTTTTTCTTTATTTTTTTGACGTTTATTTATTTTTGAGAGACAGACAGAACGCGAGCGGGGGAGGGGCAGAGAAAGAGGAAGACCCAGAATCCAAAGCAGGTTCCAGGCTCCAGGCTCTGAGCTGTCAACACAGAGATGTGGGGCTCAAACCCATGAATCAGGAGATCATGACCTGAGCTGAAGTCAGATGCTTAACTGACTGAGCCACCCAGGCGCCCCAAAAGTCATGATTTTAATTATGTCCTTAAGATTTCTCTTTACTTTTCATCAAGCACCAGTAATCTGAGCTCTGGTCCCTGGAATTAAGCACCATCAAGGTCTCGTATTAATAAATTTAATTTAGATAGCCCCTCAAAAAAGAAATGTTTTGCAGGTGGGAATGTGTTAGTATCCTGAGTACTGAGAATAGCCTCTAATAACGGGTCCCATGCTCGACAATGTACATGATTTATCCTGCTTTTACTTTCACAACCACCACTGTCGTCAGACCCATTTAATAAAAGAAATGAAACCATTTTCATAGGCCCCTAAAATTATGGGGGCCCCTGTCCACCTCACATTATTCCAATTCATAACAATTATCACCTACTGTGCGCGCCAAGTAAACATAGTCTCTCAATGCCTCTTGTTCCCGAAGGGTGAGTAGAAAAACAGTTACAGGATGGTGGTGGAATTCACTTTGAAAAAGCTGTCAACCCATTTCATTTCCACAGCCTCTCCCTAACTACTCAAGCCTCCTCAGGCCGCTCATGCTGGCTTCCGCAGGCCTCCCCGTCTCTCGGCTAGATACTCTACGATCGGTTTGGGCTCGGGATCAGTTATAACATGAGAGACCTACAGTGGTTAGGATCATGGTGTGCGTTAGCCTGGCTAGAACCCCCACTACAGTTTGCGTGGTGTGGTCTCTCATATTTGAGATTTCCACAATTTATTCCAGCGCTTTCTTTTTTAATGTTTATTTATTTTGGGGAGAGAGAGAGAGAGACAGAGCACGAGCGAGGGAGGGCCAGTTAGAGAGGGAGACACAGAATCTGAATCGGGCTCTGGGCTCTGAGCTGTCAGCGCAGAGCCCGACGCAGGGCTCGAACTCACAAACCACGAGATCATGACCTGAGCCGAAGTCGGACGCTCAACCGGCTGAGCCACCCAGGTGCCCCTATTCCAGCACTTTCTAAACTCCAGCCATTTATGTGCTCCTTGGGTGAGTGTCGCCTCTCTAAGCATCAGGCAGGTTAGTATTTACTTAAAACTTTTAGTTAATTCGCTTCTTGAAAGCCTTACATACCTAATTGAGCCTCGTCTACGTAAAAACAGGCATAGAAGAGAATCGCGGGTTTGCTGTACCAAATTCATGAGGGCAGAGAGCCTTGGAGTCAGACTGCTGGAATCTGTATTCCGGCTTTCCTTTTCTTGTGCTAGCTGGCTAAGCTGGTGAGTTGCTTTTTCTCCCTGTGCCTCCGTTTCCTCATCGGTAAAATTGAGTAATAATAGTACCTACCTCATGGGGTTGTTCTGAGTATTAACTGAGATAATAAGAGTAGCTCACACATAAGCTGGTTCTTACTGTGTTCCAGATGATGGTCTAAGTGATTTATTTATATTAACAGATTTAATTCTCTTAACAACCCTGTGGACTTAGAGCTGCTATTATCTTCATTTTATAGGTGATGTCATTGGGTCACAGAGATATTAAATAACCTGCTTAAAGTCACTCACTTGGGAAATGTACCAGTGAACTGTTTAAATGATTTGAACCTATCCTCCGAGAACCATCCCTCGCACAGAGGATGTGCTCAGTAACTTTTGCTATTATGCTATATGCTATTATTATACTTTTGTAGTTAGTTAAGGAGAGATAACCAGACGTAAGAGCATCTTTCAGCTCAACACTTTCTTTATTAACTAATAAATTAGTACCATAGAAATCTGGTGGTAACTCAGTCATCAGTAACCCAGGGACAAGTGGTGATATCTAGAATACCAAGTTGAAATCAAGATGCCGAAGAAAAGTGGTTGAATATTCAGGAAGATTGAGGGGGCGCCTGGGTGGCTCAGTCAGTTAGGCATCATGATCTCTTCAGCGCAGGTCATGATCTCACAATCGGTGGGTTCGAGCCCCGCGTCCGGGCTCTGTGCTGACAGCTCAGAGCCTGGAGCCCATTTCAGATTCTGTGTCTCCCTCTCTCTCTGCCCCTCCCCTGTTCATACTCTGTCTCTCTCTGTCTCAAAAATAAATAAACGTTAAAAAATTTTTTTAAATAAATAAATAAATAAAAATCTTTAAAAAAATAATAAAATCTTAAAAAAAATCATTCTTTGGGGCACCTGCCTGGCTCAGTTGGTCGAGCATGCGACTCTTGATCTCAGGGTTGTGAGTTCGAGCCTCACATAGGACGCCGAGTTTACTTAATAAAAAAAAGCATCATTCTTCACTGCTCCAACTTATTTCTGCTCTTTTTTTTAAGAAGTTTATTTATTTTGAAAGAGAAAGAGAGAGAGCCAGGGAGAGGCAGAGAGAATCGCAAGCAGGCTCTGTGCTACCAGCACAGAGCCCTACGTGGGGCTTGAACACCACGATCCACGAGATCACCGTCTGAGCCGAATGCCTAACTGACTGAGCCACCCAGGCGCCTCTCCTTCTAATAATGAGTTAGTAGCATATATCTCTAGTGAAAACCTGTTTCATTGGTTCACTGGAAGAAACATGAGGTAACCAGAACAAGTATTGGAAACCTGCAAGCTAAAAACCAGTCTTACAATACCGGGTTTTTATTTCTTGTTGGAATTTTGCCTGAAAACTGGAGATGAGTGATGATACCTAAAAAACAAACAAACAAGCAAACACTAGATAATCTAGAGAGAACTTAGAACTTAGTATATTGACTAGCGTAAGCCAGGAAGCCAAAACTCATACTTCTGAACTCTGAAATCCTATTTCTCGATGGCATAGGGGGTGGATATTCTAGAATTTAGGATTCCTAAAGAATGAGTAAACTCAAGATGACCGTAGTAAGTAATTAGTTGAATCCAGAAAGCTGAAAACCGTATTTTTCTCAACTGTGCCTTCTTATTTCTTGTTGAAACAAACAGGTAATACTAGAGTTAACTAAGTGTCCTTGGGCACTAGATACCTACAAATAAGTAGAGATACGCAGAAAAACTTGCAGACATCCGGAACCTGGAAAATATATATTTTTTTCCCAAACCTAAATTCAAATTACTTGTGGAAAAATTAGGGAATAGGATGGTCATTTAGTGGTACGTAGGTAATGAGTTCATTGAAAGTGACTCGCAATGGCCAGAGTACATCCTTGAGACAAGGCCGTTGAGAACAACATGATTCTCGGATGTAGCTTTTGTTTCTTGTGATCATAATGAGTTAGTATTGGGGTGCCCGGCTGGCTCAGCCAGTAGAACATGCGACTCTTGATCTCAGGGTTGTGACTTCGAGCCCCTTGTTGGGGGTAGAGTTTACTTGAAAAAAATAACGAGAGGGGGCGCCTGGGGGGCTCAGGCCGTTAAGCGTCCCACTCTTGATTTCGGCTCAGGTCACGATCTCCCGGTTCGTGGGGTCAAGCCCCGTGTCGGGCAATGCGCTGATAGCACGGAGCCTGCTTAGGATTCTCTCTCTTCTCTCTACCCCTTCCCTGCTCTTGCTCGCCCTCTCTCTTTCTCTCAAAATAAATAAATAAACGTGAAAAAGTTAAACATGAAAACATAGAGTTAATCGTATAAAAGCAGAATAAATATTTGAAGCCAGAAGTCTAAAAGCACATTTTTCTTACCCGTTAGTCTTAACAGAAGGAATGAGCTATAATTTCGCACCCAGCAGGTTGGCTGTTAACAGCAGTGTGGAGGAATTGGAACCCTGTGCATCACTGGTGGGGATGTAAATGGTGTCGTCACTGTGGAAAATGGTAGAGTGGCTCCTCAGAAATGTTGTCAGAATTACCACGTGATCCAGCAATTCCACTTCCGGGCACACACCCCAAAGAACGGAGAGCAAGGACACGAACAGATATTTGCATACACAAGTTCGGAACAGCATTATTCCCAAGAGCCAAAAGATGGAAACCACCCAAGTATCCGTTGATGGGTGAATGGGTAAAGACAGTGTGGTATACACATACAATAAAATTTGATTCAGCCTTAAAAAGGAGTGAAGTTCTGACACATGTAGCATATGGGGATGAACCTTGAAGGCATTAAGCTTCAGAAAGACAAATATTGTATGATTCCGTTTATCGGTGATACCTGGAGTAGTTAAATTTCTAGAAATAGAAAGTAGAATGGTAGGGGCGCCTGGCTGGCTCAGCCAGGGGGGGCATGCAACTCTGGATCTTGGGGTTGTGGGCTCAAGCCCCAGGTTGGGTGTAGAGACTACTTAAAAAATAAAATCTTTAAAAAGATGTCCCAAGGGGTGCTTGGGTGGCTCGATCGGTTAAGCGTTCGATTCTTAATTTTGGCTCAGGTCATGATCTCACAGTTTATGAGTTCGAGCCCCACATCGGGCTCTGCGCTGACGGTGCAGAGCCTGCTTGGGATTCTCTCTCTCTCTCTTCCTCTTCCTCTGCCTCTCCTGCACGCTCTCTCTCTTTCTCTCGCTCCCTCTCTCAAGATAAATAAAGTTAAAAATAAATAAAAGAAAGAGATATCCCAGAAGAAACTTAAGAAAAAATAAAAATCTTTTAAAAATAACAAAAACTTAAAAAATAAAATTAAAAAGAGAGAGAGAGAGGGAATCCAATTTTGGAGTGCCTGGCTGTCTCAGTCCGAAGAGCCTATGAGTCTTGATCTCGGGGTCGTGAATTTGAGCCCCACATTGGATGCAGAGATTACGAAAAAGTATAAATAAACTTAAAGAAAGAAAGAGAGGGAGTGAGGAAGGAAAGAAGGAAGGAAGGAAGGAAGGAAGGAAGGAAGGAAGGAAGGAGGGAAGGAAGGAAGTTAGCCAGTTAGTTAGTTAGTTAGTGTTTCCAGGGGCTGGGAGAAGCTGTACTGGGAAGTTATTGTTTAAAGGGTATGGAATTTCAGTTTGGGAAGGTGAAAAGTTCTGAAGATGGGTGGTGTTGATGGTTGCACAAAAATGTGAATGTGCTTAATGTCACTGAACTGTACACTTAAAAATGGTTAAGATGGTAATTTCTCTTTATCTGTATTTTATAACAATGAAATGACATTCGTCTTAATTCTGGTTGGAATGATGATTTTGTACTATGGATATTGGCACTACGTGTCTAGTTACTTAGGGGTAGGTAGAGATATCTAGAATAAGTAGTTGAAGTTAGGAGCTTATTTGATTTGATTTTACTTGTTTTTGAGAGAGAGAGAGAGCATGAGTGGGAGAGGGGCAGAGGAAGAGGGGGAGAGAGAATCTGAAGCAGGCTCCACACCAAGTGTGGACCCTGACACAGGGCTTGATCTCACAACCGTGAGATCATGACCCTGAGATCATGACCTGAGCTGAGATCAAGAGTCGGATGCTTAGCCAACTGAGCCACTGAGGCGTCCTTGAAGTTAGGAGCTTAAGTATGTAGGTTCTTCTGGACTTTAAATATTCTTTTTCTCCTGGTGGGTTAATGAATTAATAATGCAGATGAATAATGTTATTTAAGTAACTGAATACCTAAGGAATATTAGTATAAGGAGTTGAAGCCTTGCATTGGAAAACATTTCCTTCTCAATCTAACTTTGTATTTCATGTTGAAAGAACTCACAGGGGCATCTGGGTGGCTCAGTCAGCTGAGTGTCATCAGACTCTTGATTTAGGCTCAGCTCGTGATCCTGGGGTTGTGGGATCGAGTCCTGCATAGGGCTCCATGCTGAACGTGGAGCCTGTTTAGGATTCTCTCTCTCCCTCTGCCCCTCTCTCCTGCTTGAGCACTCTTTGAAGTAAGTTTTTAAAAAAGAACTAGGGACGTCTGGGTGGCTCAGTCAGTTAAGCATCCGACTCTTGGTTTCAGCTCAGGTCATGATCTCACGGTTTGTGAGTTCAAGCCCCACATCCGGCTCTGTGCTGACAGTGCGGGACTTCTTGAGATTCTCTCCTCTCTCTTTCTCTCTGCCCCTCCCGTTCTCTCTCTCTCAAAATAAATAAATAAACTTAAAAAAAAAAGAACTCGTAAGTCTGAGATGAATAGTGGTTCATAGGTATCCAGTTTATAGGAGATACCTAGAAATAGCTAGTAATACTTGATATCAGGAAGCTAAAAAAGACATTCCTCTCAAATCTGAATTCTTATTTTCTTTTGGAACAATGAGTTAGTACCATAGATATGCAGGGGGACCCAGATGATTAGTTAACAATAGATAATATTAATTAACAATAGATAATTAATAGATAACGAGAATAACTGGTCCAAACCAGGAAGCTGAAAACCACAGTCATTTCATGTCTAAATTCTTATTCCTTGTCCTAAAAACGAGTTCATTGGGGGCGCCTGGCTGGCTGAGTCAGAAGAGCAAGGGACTCTTGATTTCACAGTGGTGAGTTCGAGCCCCACGTTAGGTGTAGAGATTACTAAAAAAAAATAATTAAACTTAAAAAAATAAAAATGAGTTCATTGTAGAGCATCCAGTGGGATCTAGGTAAACCAGAAAAATATGAGTTGTAAATGTTCAAGAGATTTCTAGGCCGACTAAGGAAAACTATATGACCACAAGGTGGCAGTAAGATACACAAGACTTACTTGGGTGAGGCTTTGCCAGTTTTCTCAGTGGGCAAGGCTTGTGTCCCCAGGATAAGGCTTGTGGGTGCCACCATTTGGAAGGGGGGGTAGGTAAGTTAACTCCTGGGGGAGAAGGGGATCAACGAGAGAGGCTTACAAGTTTAGGTGATGTCATTTAGCAGCACGTTGGAGAGTATCTGTGTCAAAAAGAACCAAAGGGTAGGGTGCCTGGGTGGCTCAGTTCAAAGAGCAGGAGACCCTTGATCTTGGGGTCATGAGTTCGAACTCCACATTGGGGGTAGAGATTACTAAGAAAATAAAAAACTTTGGGGCGCCTGGGTGGCTCAGTTGGCGGGTCAGGATCCTGTGGTCTTGAGCTTGAGCCCCAGCATCGGCATGGAGCCCGCTTAAGATGCTCTCTCTCCCTTTGCCTCTCGTGCGTGCTTGCTTTAAAAAAAAAAAAAAAAAGGCACCAAAGAAGGGGCTTGCAGTCTTTACGGCCCGGGGCCTATTTTATCTATGGCTAGCATATGTTGGGAACAATTTCATGGAGTATGTAAAGCAGCTGGGCTATAAATGGCTAAAAATAAGGCTACGGGGAGTGCCTGGCTGGCTCAGTCAGTAGAACATGTGACTCTTGGTCTCAGGGTCATGAGTTTGAGCCCCGTGTTGGGTGTAGAGTTTGCTTTTTAAAAAAAAAATGTGATTATGATTATTTCGGATAGGTTCTAAAGCATTTGGATGTGTGAAAATTTGAGTTTGGCTCCAGCAGGCTTTTGAGGTAATGGGTCTCAGCCTGGAGTGAAGAAACAAAGCAGCCTGGAGGCCAATAGACTGAGGCCAGTTTGGCTCCTTTATAGAAACTGAAGTCACCAAGCGGAAAAAAACATCTTCTGAACCCAAATTCATATTTCATGTTGGAATAAATTATTAATACAGGAGATGACTAGTATACTTTAAGCAACTACTTTACTAGAGTTAACTAGAGGCGACTAAGAAAATTGATGAAACCAGGAAATTGTAAAATCACTCTTTTCAACACTAGCTTCTTATCTCATTTGAATAATGAATCCGTACAAGAAATAGTTAATGGTAACAAGTTAAGCAGAAATGTAAGGTGATCACATGAGATCGGGAAATGGGAAACAACTTATCCTCACATCTAAATTCGTCTGTGTTGTTGGATTAGTGTATTGGTGCAATGGGACATTAATCATACGTACACATCTATTTTATCACACGTATTTTATCATACGTACACATCTATTTTATCAGAGGTATCTAGATGTAACAAGATGCACTGGCATATTGATGCTGTTGAAAAAACCATTCTTCCTTCTCACATACAAATTCTCGTATCTTTGGGCGCCTGGGTGGCTCGGTCGGTTAAGTGTCTGACTCTTGGTTTTGGCTCGGGTCATGACCTCACGGTTTGTGAGTTTGAGCCCCGCATCGGGCTCCGCCCTGTCAATGCGGAGCCTGTTTGGGATTCTCTCTCCCTCTATGCCCCTCCCCCACTCACCTTCTCTGTCTTTCTCTCAACATAACTAAATAAACTTTTTAAAAATTCTAAACTAAAAAAATAAAAATAAATAATTTTTAAAAATCTTTTTGGAATGTGGAAGTGGTACTATAATGTTTATTTATTTTTGAGAGAGAGACAGAGCATGAGCGGGGGGGGGGGGGGGGGGGGGACAGACACGGGATCCGAAGAGGCTCCAGGCTCTGGGCTGTCAGCACAGAGTCCGATGCGGGGCTCGAGCTCACGGGCTGTGAGATCATGACCTGAGCCGAAGTCGGACGCTCAACCGACTGAGCCATGCAGGGGCCCCTGGAAGTGGTACTATAAATAACTAGATTCATCATGTTCGGTTTATATAGAGGTAATTGTATATTATCTGAATATACAATTCAGGTGAAGACAGGAAGCTGAAAAACAAGTGTTTCCCTTTTTCTCTTTTCTCATTGAAATGTGTTAGTAATATAATTAAAATTAGTGGCAATTGGGTAACTTTACCCAAAGACAACTACAGAAAACTAGAAAAGTAATTGAAATCAGGATGCTAAAAAGCAGATTCTTTTGAAGTGCAGCTTATTTCTCCTTGAATAAGATATTGGAAAGGTAGGTAATTAGTAAGTAAGCAAGTAAGGCATGGAATGGGACATAACATTTAACTAGAAGTAACTAGATATAACTGGAAAACTACTTGAAGCCCAGATGCTGAGAAACACATACATCTCATCTCTAAAATCTTTTTTTTTTTTTTAACATTTATTTATTTTTGAGACAGAGAGAGACAGAGCATGAACGGGGAAGGGGCAGAGAGAGAGGGAGACACAGTATCAGAAGCAGGCTCTAGGCTCTGAGCCATCGGCCCAGAGCCCGACGCGGGGCTCGAACTCACGGACCGTGAGATCGTGACCTGAGCTGAAGTCGGACGCGTAACTGACTGAGCCACCCAGGCGCCCCTCTAAAATCTTTTTTTTTAAAGGAAGAACGAATTATCACTAGAAATAATTAGCAGTATATAGTAAACTAGGGCTATCGAGAGCTAAGAACAACTAGTTAAGTCTGTGGATGTGAAAAACATAACCTGCCCAACTACGGATTCTCATTTCTTGTTGGAAAAACGAATTACTGCTGCAGATTTTCATTGTACTTTTGGAAGTACTTACCTAGAGACAACCAGAGATAATGAGAATAACTAACTAGTTGAAGGCAGGGAGCTAAAACTCAAGTTCTCTGCAGCTCTAAATTCTCTTTACGTGTTAGTGCCATATATATCTAGTGATACCTTAACCTTGTGTAACCTAGGGATAAATGATGATATTCAGAATCATGAGTCAAAACCAGGATACTGAAGAAAAGTGGTTGAATCCAAGAATTTGATTTTAATTCTTCTCAATGCTACATTCTTATCTGGAGTGTGAATAATGAGTTAGTACTACAGATAACAACTTGTACCCAGGAAACTAGTTAATTGGAGATGACTAGAGAGATACGCAGATGAAGCCAACGAGTGAAAACACATTCTTTTTATACTCTTGCTACCATAATCAGTTAGTTCCATATAACTAGTTGTACCTAGGTAACTACTGAACTGGAGACCACTAAAGATAACTGAAAAATTGAGAGAAGCCCAGAAGCTGGAAAGCACATCCTTCCCAATTCTGAATCCCTACTTTAAAAAAATGAATGTGTACTATAGATCAAATATCTATAGTGGTACCTAGGTGGGGGATAAAATTAAGCTCATGGGAAATTGCCACAGGAAATCTTTAAAACCAGAAACTGGGGGCACCTAGTTGGCTCTATCGGTAGAGCACGCAATTCTTGATCTGGGGGTTGTGAGTTCAAGCCCCCACTGGGGGTAGGGTTTACTTTTAAAACTTGTATTAAAATAAATAAATAAAACCAGAAGTTGGGAATTCATGACTCACCACTCGAAGTTCTTATCCTCTGGTATAATAATGAGTTAGTACAATAGACGGCTGGTGTACTTATTTCATCAGTTAACTAGAGGTAACTGGGTATAATTAGAATGGGTATTTGAAGGCTGAAGGCTGAAAAACATAGCCTTCTAATACTCTGTTGTAATTCTTTGCTGGAACATTGCCTTGGAACTATACAGCCTACAACTGAGACGACAGAACTAGGGGCTCCTGGGTGGCTCAGTCAGTTAAGCATCCGACCGTTGATTTCAGCTCAGGCCATGATCTCACGGTTCGTGGATTCGAGCCCTGCGTTGGGCTCTGCACTGATGGTGCGAAGCCTGCTTGGGATTCTCTCTCTGCCGCTCCCCTGCTCTCCCTCTCTTTCTCTCTCAAATAAATAAACTTTTAAAAATTAAAAAAAAAAAAGAACTAGCACCTAAAAAACTAGATATTGAGGGATTACTGGAGATAACTAGAATGAGCAGAGTAAGCCAGGAAGACGAAAAGCATTCTTCTCGGCCCTAATGAATCCCACTTCCGATTGGCATAACGTATTGGTATTCTGCTAAGTCATGACACCTAGGGAATGAGCAAACTACAGTTTGTGATAATTAAGATAATTAGTTGAATCCAGCAAATTGAAAACATAGTCTACTCAACGCTTTCTTCTTCTTTCTCTTTGGGATGGTGAATTACTACTACAGTTAACCAGGTTATCAAGCGAACTAGTTACCTGGAAATAAGCAGAGAGAAGTAGAAAAACTGGTAGAAGCCAATAACCCAGAAAACACTTTCTTCAGGTTTAGACCCTTATTTCTGGGAATAATGAGTGAGTGGTATGGTTATCTAGTGTTACCCCAGGTAATTAGGGACATAGAGATGAGTAAAAGTAGCCAGAACAAATATTTGAGACCAGGAAGTTAATCAGGACATTCTTCTCAAATCCAACGTTTATTTCTTTTGATAATATCGGGTTAGTATCATTGATAACAGTAAAAACTATTTAATAAGAGGTAGCTAGACATACTAAGAATAACTGAAACAGGAAGGTGAAAAGCTGTTCTTATCACTGCTAGACATTAATTCTCACTATTTTATTTATATTTATCTATCCATCCATCCATTCATTATTGCTGTTATTTATTTATCTATTTTTATTTTTATTTTAGAGAGAGTGCACAAGCTGGGGTGAGGAGCAGAGGGAGGGAGGGGGAGAGAGAGAGAGAGAGAGAGAGAGAGAGAGAGAGAGAGAATCTCAAGCAGTCTTCCACGCTCAGCACGGAGCCCGATGTGGGGCTGGATCCTATGACCCTGGGATCATGACCTGAGCTGAAATCAAGAGTCAGATGCTTAACCGACTGAGCCACCCAGGCGCCCCTCGAAATCCTAATTCTTATCTCTGTGGTCATAAAGGTTTACTACTGTAGCTTACTTGGTACTTGTAGTAAGTATAGATAAATAGCTGAAGCTAGAATATAGAAACCACATTATACTCAACCAAAACTTCTTATTTGCCAGTGAAATAATACATCGGTTCCTCAATGTTCAAAGACTGGGTAGGGAAAAGGTCACCAGGTAGCTGAATTCCTCAGCCCTCTATTGCAAAAAAAAAAAAAAAAAAAAAAATTTTTTTTTTTCTTTTGCTATCAAGCTATTCAGCAAGCCACGAGGTTAAAAAGAAAGAAAAACCAAGAAGCAAGGATCTATCAAGCCAAAGTAATTCCAGTATGGCCAAAGGGCAAGAAGTATAATTCCTGTGAAGCATTACAAAATGCCTGAAGAAGCACATAAAGTTAGGCTTGGAACTAAACGCAAATATGTATTGTGCTATGTCCGAGTATGTACTAACGCAGAATAGAGAGGCAGAATGAGTTACAAAGGGCAGTTTATTAAAAAAAAAAAAAAAATTCTGCTTCAGCATCAGGCATTAGGCATTCTTCCATTTCAGCAGAATTCCTCCAGCAACTTAGGTTGCTGGAGTTGACATTAAAATTGTTCTCCCTCAGGGCGCGTGGATGGCTCAGTCAGTTGAGCATCTGACTTCGGCTCAGGTCATGATCTCACGGTTGGTGAGTTCAAGCCCCGCGTCGGGCTGTGTCTGTTGTCAATACAGAGCCCGCTTTGGATCCTCTGTCCCCCTCTCTCTCTGTCCTTCCCCCATTTGTTCTCTCTCTCTCTCTCTCTCAAAAATAAGCATCTAAATAAATAAATAAAATTGTCCTTACTCAATGAAAGTAGGACTAGATAAAGGACTAGCTGGGTGACAGGGCAGTGGCAAAGACAAGTCACCTTGAAATGTAAACCGTATTGGGGCACCTGGGTGGCTCAGTCGGTTGAACGACCGACTTCGGCTCAGGTCATGATCTCACGGTCTGTGAGTTCAAGCCCTGAGTTAGGCTCTGTGCTGACAGCTCAGAGCCTGGAGCCTGCTTCAGATTCTGTGTCTCCCTCTCTCTCTGCCCCTCCCCCATTCATGCTCTGTCTCTCTCTGTCTCAGAAATAAATAAACATTTAAAAAAAAAAAGGGGGGGGTGCCTGGGTGGCTCAGTCGGTTAAGCATCCGACTTCGGCTCAGTTCATGATCTCACAGTTCGTGAGTTCGAGCCCCGTGTCGGGCTCTGTGCTGACAGCTCAGAGCCTGGAGCCTGCTTCACATTCTGTGTCTCCCTCTCTCCCTGCCCCTTCCCTGCTCATGCTCTGTCTCTCTCTGTCTCAAAAATAAATAAACATTAAAAAAAAATTTAAAAAAAGGAAATGTAAACTGTATTACTCAGGAAGGTGACAAGGGCTTCTGTGACATTCTCCTGAGCCTATACATCCATCTAGATGCTATATACAGCTCAAAGTCAATGGACTCCATTATTGATACGTACCAGGTGACCCACAAAGCATTCATGGTATTAAAGTTAGCAATATAGAAGTGAACCTGAGAAAACAAATTAGCAATACATAAGCGAACCTGAGACAACAAAGTACATGCAAAACAGAAGCTGGTCCTGGTCCTTCTGATCAGCTAGAGGAAAACCATGTCTCCAGGAGAATTAGGCAGAAATTGAAAATGGAAGGGATGTATTAATATGGAGGCAACACAATCTGGTCTTGAAAAAGAATAAAACCATGTGCAATTTAAATAAAGTTTCCGCTTTCCCATGCCAGTTACAAAGAGTACTCCCAGAGGATTCCAACAGAGATAGTGCTGGTCTGATATCTTGAAACATGATGTTGCTCGAAGAGAGAAGGGACTGCAAGTTTCACCCTAGACGCCCCTGCTTAAGTAAGACTTGGAAGGAAAAAAGAAACATTCAGTATTCGACCGTCAGAGTCTGGAGTAGGTTACAATAATTAGCGTTCTATAGTGTTCAATTTCTAAATTTTGTAATTTGTCCAACAGAATAGGTGCAAAAATGTGTTAAGCAGTAGGAATGAGTGAAAACAGAAGCCACATTCTAGTACCTTCTTTATGGAAAGAGTGCGAAAATAGTGCTTTAAACTTTCAGCAAGTTTACACTCTGTGTACTCAGCAAAAGGTGAGGGAAAACCATTTTATCTCACTATCTTGAGCAGCCAGGGTTAACTCGATTTTAACAGAATGTTCCCAAATACTTCCAAGAACATAGGTGCCTTAGAACAACCAGGAAGATCGTACAACATGGTACATTTTTTTACACCTGGACAAAATAGAATATTTTAACTTCTTTCTCTAAAGTCCTACCTTCTCTCTTTCCTGATGAATCCTCTGCGTAGCTTTGTTTCTTCACCACTCTTTACCGCATAGATGTGAATCCAGCTTTGCCGTAAGCTGGCCTGGAAGTTATTAACAACAGCCCTTCTCAGGGGCGCCTGGGTGGCTCAGTCAGTTAAGCGTCTGACTCTGGACTTCGGCTCAGGTCATGCTCTCACAGTTTGTGAGATTGAGCCCCGTGTCGGGCCCTGTGCTGACGGCATGGACCCTGCTTGGGATTCTCTCTCTCCCTCTCTGTCTGCCCCTCCCTTGCCCATGCTCGTGCTCTCTCTCTCTCTCTCAGAAATAAATAAATAAAAATAAAAAAGCATATATAAAAGAACAGCCCTTCTCAGATCCAGGCAACTTTTCTGGCCCAGGGAGGAAAGATGACAACGAACGCAACATCACACGAATGACACCCGCTGTACACAGTCTGTGCAGTGACAGCTTGGGTATATTAGTCAACCTAGGAGAGGATAAATTCACCATAACCCTAGTAAGTGCCATCTATTCTTTGTACTGTGTCCTTCAGTTCTGGAACTCTCCTTTTGTAGAACATTACTTTGAAGTTGCCCAAACGCCGTCTTCCTAGGATATTGCCTAAAACGCACGCTATCCCCCACGCTGGACTTCCAGCGCTCCACGTGTGGGGCGTGCTGGCTCAAACTCTCCTGTATTGCCCCCGGCCCCCGAGGCGCAAGAATGCAGAGGCTACATGTGCACATTTGTTGATTTATCCCGTGTCACCACAGCATGACAGTTTCGAGCGGGGGCCTGACGTCAGACAGACAGGAGGCGAAGACTCAGCTCGGCCACCTGCAGGCACAGGGATCTTGGGCAAATCACCTAACCTCTCGGCTTTGGCATCCGTAGGCTGGGAATAATTATAGTCATAGAGCTAAGACATAAAGAACAAGAGACGATGTCCTGGCAGAGAAACACCCAGCTGCTGAGAACACGCATGGCTGCAGCAGCAGAACTCACTTATCTCTCCCAAGAATGAGATGTAACGTGGGCCAAATCATATTCCTACCAGAATAAGCTACATACAGAGAGCTTATAAAATCATCTTAAGCTATTTTCTCCAGATATCAGCCTTAAACTAGGAGTGGAGTATAATGTAAAAAAAAAAAAACAGGATTAATGATATCTAGTACCATGTGTGGCCACATGCCACACAGATTAGGTATTTTATTTATTTCAACTACTCTAAATCATGGATTTAGAACACGTGACCAAGGAAGCCAAAAGCTAGAGTAAGTGAAGAATAATTATGTTACAGCTGCAATCCTGTAGGGGGCGCTGTGCGATTTGGTTTCAAAATGTATACCTTTAAACTAGGAGTGCTGGGGCACCTGCCTGGCTCCTCGCCCGCAACTCTTGATCTCACGGTTGTGAGTTTGAGCCCCACGATGGGTGTAGAGATTACTAAAAAAAAATAATAAAATAAGAGTACTGGCATGTTCTAAAATCATTTATTTCTGCCAAGACCATGGTTTCAAGATACTATTTCCTGCTAAAAGAATCAGAGTTCCTTGGTGAAATGGCTGATCCGAGATCTAGGGCAGGAAAAGTAAAAGGGTTGCTTAGGAAATTTTTGTTCTAGAAAACAACAAGTACACGCTCAAAGACCAATAAGGCCATGCCAGAAGGGATCAAAAGTACTTTTAAAGGAGTTTCTATTAGCAAATGTGGCAACTTGACCATCAAAGAGAATAATCAAAATAAAGAATAAAAAATAATGAAAATACAATCCACTGGCTTATGAAACACACGAGTCTATAATGAGAGAAAGAAGGAGAGAGAGTGGGAAAGAAGAGACAGAGGGTCAGAGGAAAGGAGGAAGAGAGGTGAGAGGGCCAGGGATAGAAAGAAAGATTTCTTTTTTTTTTTTAAAGAAAGATTTCTTTTTAAAAGAATACCAACTCAGATGGTAACTGCATTTATGGTGGTGAGCATTGCATAATGTATAGAATTGTGGAATCACTATGTTGTACACCCAAAACTAATATAGCATTGTGTGTCAACGATAGTTAAATTGAATAAAAATGGGTATCCTGGGGGGGGAAAATTGCATTATTGGTAATACATTCTAAATAGGCATTGTTGACTGTCACGGTCTCTAATCTTCAAAAAACAAAAAATATAAAAATATAAAAAATAAAGTACTATCAGCTTATAAAGGAGGAAACAACATCAACATTTATGAAGTATTCTTGTCAAAATATTTAACCTGAACTGATTCAATTATATTGATAGATCTACCCCTCAGTTGATTGGAAATACAGGAAATATGGGACCAAATTAAATGACACCATAATAAAACAGAATAATTCAGAAGGTGGGACAATCTAGAAGACATTTATTATTATTATTATTATTATTATTATTACTATTATTTTAATTTAAATCAAAGTTAGTTAACATATAGTGTAATAATGATTTCAGGAATAGAATTTAGTGATTCATCTCCTATGTATAACACCCAGAGCTCATCCCAACAAGTGCCCTCCTTAATGCCCATCATCCATCTAGCCCATCCCCCCACCCAACACCCCACCAGCAACCCTGTTTGTTCTCTGTATTTAAGAGTCTTTTTATGGTTTGTCTCCCTCTCTATCTTATGTTTGCTTCCCTTCCCTTATGTCCATCTGTTTTGTGTCTTAAATTCCACATATGAGTGAAATCGTATGATATTTGTCTTTCTCTGACTGACTTATTTTGCTTAGCATAATACACTCCAGTTCCATCCAAGTAGTTACAAATGGCAAGATTTCATTCTTTTTGATCACCAAGTAATATTCCATTGTGTGTGTGTGTGTGTGTGTGTGTGTGTGTGTGTGTGTGTATACCACATCTTCTTTATGAATTCATCCATCGATGGACATTTGGGCTCTTTCCATACTTTGGCTATTGTTGATAGTGCTGCTATAAACATTGGGGGTGCATATGCCCATTCGAATCAGCACACCTCTATCCTTTGGATGAATACCTAGTAGTGTACTTGCTGGGTCATAGGGTAGTTCTGTTTTTAATTTTTTGAGGAACCTCCATACTGTTTTCCAGAGTGGCTGCACCAGTTTGCATTCCCACCAGCAACGCAAAAGTTTCCTCTTTCTCCGCATCCTTGCCGACATCTGTTGTTGCCTGAGTTGTGGATGTTAGCCATTCTGACAGGTGTGAGGTGATATCTCATTGTGGTTTTGATTTGTATTTCCCTGATGATGAGTGATGTGGAGCATTTTTTTCAAGTGTTGGTCGGCCATCTGGATGTCTTCTTTGGAGAAGTGTCTATTCATGTCTTTTGCCCATCTCTTCACTGGATTATTTGTTTTTTGGGTGTTGAGTTTGATAAGTTGTTTATAGATTTTGGATACTAACCTTTTATCTGATATGTCATTTGCAAATAAATTCTCCCATTCCATCAGTTGCCTTTTGGATTTGCTGATTGTTTCCTTCGCTGTGGGGAAGCTTTTTATTTTGATGAGGTCCCAATAGTTCATTTTTGCTTTTGTTTCCCTTGCCTCTGGAGACATGTCAAGTAAGAAGCTGCTGTGGCCGAGGTCAAAGAGGTGTTTGCCTGTTTTTCCTCCAGGATTTTGATGGATTCCTGTCTAGGTCTTTCATCCATTTTGATTTTACTTTTGTGTGTGGTGTAAGAAAGTGGTCCAGGTTCATTCTTCTGCATGTCGCTGTCCAGTTTTCCCAACACCATTTGCAGAAGAGACTGCCTTTTTTCTGTTGGATATTCTTTCCTGCTTTGTCAAAGATTAGTTGGCCATACGTCTGTGGGTCCATTTCTGGATTCTCTATTCTGTTCCACTGATCTATGTGTCTGTTTTTGTGCCAGTACCATACTGTCTTCATGATTACAGCTTTGTAATACAACTTCAAGTCCAGGATTGTGATGCCTCCCACTTTGGTTTTCTTTTTCAGGGTTGCTTTGGCTATTTCGGGTGTTTTCTGGTTCCATACAAACTTTAGGATTGTTTGTCTTAGCTCTGTGAATAATGCTGGTGTTATTTTGATAGGGATTGCATTGAATACTTAGATTGCTTTGGGTAATATTGACATTTTAACAATATTATTTAAAAATGGATTGTTCTTCCAATCCATGAGCATGGAATGTTTTCTTGTTTTTTTGTGTGTGTCTTCGGTTTTCATAAGCTTTCTATAGTTTTCAGTGTATAGATTTTTTGCCTCTTTGGTTAGGTTTATTCCTAGGTATTTTATAGGTTTTGGTGCAATTGTAAATGGGATCGATTCCTTGATTTCTCTTTCTGTTGCTACATTATTCGTGTATAGAAATGCAACCGATTTCTGTACATTGATTTTATATCCTGCGACTTTGCTGAATTCATGGATCAGTTCTAGCAGTTTTTTGGTGGAATTTTTTGAGTTTTCCATATATCATGTCATCTGGGAAGAGTGAAAGTCTGACCTCCTCCTGGCCGATCTGGATGTCTTTTATTCCTTTGTGTTGTCTGATTGCTGAGGCTAAGACTTCCAATACCGTGTTGAGTAACAGTGGCGAGAGTGGACATTCCTGTCTTGTTCCTGACCTTAGGGGGAAAGCTATCGGTTTTTCCCCATTGAGGATGATGTTAGCGTTGGGTCTTTCATATATGGCTTTTATGATCTTGAGGTATGATCCTTCTATCACTACTTTCTTGAGGGTTTTTTTTTTATCAAAAAAGGATGCTGTATTTTGTCAAATGCTTTCTCTGCATCTGTTGAGAGGATCATGTGGTTCTTGTCCTTTCTTTTATTGATGTGATGAATCACATTGATTTTTTTACGGATATTGAACCAGCCCTGCATCCCAGGTATAAATCCCACTTGGTCGTGGTGAATAAATCTTTTAATGTTGGATCCGGTTGGCTAGTCTCTTGTTGAGGATTTTTGCATCCATATTCATCAGGGAAATGGGTCTGTAGTTCTCCTTTTTAGTGGGGTCTTTGTCTGGTTTTGGAATCAAGGTAATGCTGGCTTCATAGGATGAGTTTGGAAGTTTTCCTTCCATTTCTATTTTTAGAACAGCTTTAAGAGAATAGGTGTTAATTCTTCTTTAAGTGTTTTGTAGAATTCCCCTGGAAAGCCATCCGACCCTGGACTCTTGTGTTTTGTGAGATTTTTGATTACTGATTCGATTTCTTTACTGATTATGGGTCTACTCAAATTTTCTGTTTCTTCCTGTTTCAGTTTTGGTACTTTATAAGTTTCTAGGAATTTGTCCATTTCGTCCAGATTGCCCATTTTGTTAGCATATAGTTGCTCATAATATTCTCTTATTATTGTTTGTATTTCTGCTGTGTTGGTTGTGATCTCTCCTCTTTTCATTCTTTATTTTTTTTATTTTTAATGCTTATTTTTGAGAGAGAGAGAGAGAGAGACAGACAGAGCATGAGCAAGCAAGGGGCAGAGAGAGGAAGACACAGAATCCAAAGCAGGCTCCAGGCTCTGAGGTGTCAGCACAGAGCCTGATGCAGGGCTCGAATTCGCAAACGGCGAGATCCTGACCTGAGCCGAAGTCAGACACACAACCAACTGGACTACCCAGGTGCCTCTTTCCTCTTTCATTCTTGATTTTATTTATTTGGGTCCTTTCCTTTTTCTTTTTGATCAGTCTGGCAAGGGGTTATCAATTTTGTTAATTCAAAGAACCAGCTTCTGGTTTCATTGATCTATTCTACTGTTTTCTTTTCTTTTCTTTTCTTTTGGTTTCGATAGCATTGATTTCTGCTCTGATCTTTATTATTTCCTGTCTTCTGATGGTTTGGGGCTTTATTTGCTGTTCTTTTTCCAGCTCCTTAAGGTGTAAGGTTAGGTTATGTATCTGAGACACAACCCTCTTCCTTCTTTCTTCTTTAGGAAGGCCTGGATTGCTACATGCTTCCCCCTTATGACTGCCTTTGCTCCATCCCAGAGGTTTTGGGCTGTGGTGTTATCATTTATGTACTTTTTAATTTCCTCTTTAACTTCTTGGTTAGCCCATTCATTCTTTAGTAGGATGTTCTTTAGTCTCCAAGTATTTGTCATCTTTCCAAATTTTTTCTTGTGGTTGATTTTGAGTTTCATAGCATTGTGATCTGAAAATATGCATGGTACGATCTCAATCTTTGTACTTGTTAAGGGCTGATTTGTGTCCCAGCATGTGATCTATTCTGGAGAATGTTCCATATGCACTGGAGAAGAATATGTATTCCACTGCTTTAGGATGAAATGTTCTGAACATATCTGTGAAGTCCATCTGGTCCAGTGTGTCATTCCAAGCCATTGTGTCCTTGTTGATTTTCTGTTTAGATGATCTGTCCATTGCTGTAGGTGGGTGTTCAAGTCCCCTACTATTGTGATATTATTATCAATGAGTTTCTTTCTGTTTGTGACTAATTGATTTATATATTTGGGTACTCCCACATTTGGAGCATAAATGTTTACAATTGTTAGCTCTTGATGGATAGACCCCTTCATTATGATATAATGCTCTTCTGCATCTCTTGTTACAGTCTTTATTTTAAGATCTACATTGTCTGATATAAGTATGGCTACTCTGGCTTTCTTTTGGCGACCATTAGCATGATAGATAGTTCTCTACCCCCCTACTTTCAATCTGAAGGTGTCTTTAGGTCTAAAGTGGGTCTCTTGTAAACAGCATATAGATGGATCTTGTTTTCTTATCCATTCTGTTACCCTATGTCTTTTGATTGGAGCATTTAGTCCATTGACATTTAGAGTGAGTACTGAAATATATGAATTTATTGCCATTATGTTGCCTGTAGAGTTGGTGTTTCCAGTGGTGTTCTCTGGTCCTTTCTAGTCTTTGTTGCTTTTGGTCTCTTTTTTTTTCATCTTTTCTCCCCTCAGAGTCCCCCTTAAATTTTTTTGCAGGGCTGGTTTAGTGGTCACGAACTCCTTTAATTTTTATTTGTCTGGGAAACGTTTTACCTCTCCTTCTATTTTGAATGACAGCCTTGCTGGATAAAACGTTCTTGGCTGCATATTTTTCCGATTTAGCACATTGAATACATCCTGGGGGGCATAATTATTTACAATTGTTAGATCTTCTTGGTAGATAGACCCCTTAATTATGATACAATGCCCTTTGTCATCTCTTGTTATAGCTTTTATTTTAAAATCTAGTTTGTCTGATGTAAGTATGACTACTCCAGCTTTCTTTTGATGACTGTAGCATGATAGATGGTTCTCTATCCCCTGACTTTAAATCTGCAGGTGTCTTTAGGTCTAAAATGGGTCTCTTGTAAGCAGCATATAGATGGGTCTTGTTTTCTTATCCATTCTGGTACCCTGTGTCTTTTGATTGGAGCATTTAGTCCATTGACATTTAGAGTAAGTACTGAAAGATATGAATTTAGTGCCGTTGTGTTGCCAGTAGAATTGGTGTTTCTGGTGATGTTCTCTGGTCCTTTCTAGTCTTTGTTGCTTTTGGTCTTTTTAGTTTTGCTTTGTTTTGTCTTTTCTCCACTCAAAGAATCCGCCTTAAAATTTCTTGCAGGGCTGGTTTAGTGGTCATAAACTCCTTTAGTTTAGTTTTGTTTGTCTGAGCAACTCCTTATCTCTCTCTCCTTCTATTTTGATTGACAGTCTTGTTGGATAAAGAATTCTTGGCTGCAGATTTTTCCGGTTCAGTACGTTGAATATATCCTGCCACTCCTTTCTAGCCTGCCAAGTTTCTGTGGATAGGTCTGCTGTGAACCTGATCTGTCTTCCTTTATAGGTTAAGAACTTTTTTCCCCTTGCTGCTTTCATAATTCTTTCCTTACAAGACAACTTTTCAAAAAGCCAATGTCATAAGGAAGGTGGTAAATACAGTAAAACCTTGGATTGCAAGTAACTTGTTCTGGGAGTGTTCTGCAAGATGAGTGGAATAAATTTTAATTTAAAATAAATTTTAACTTGATAAATGAGTGATGTCTTGCAATACAAGTAGTACATGATGCTGAATGTCACATGATCATAACTGAGCCAATGGTTCTTGAAATTCATTTGGATATACAAGTGCTTTGGATTATAAGCATGTTTCCAGAACAAATTATGCTCGCAAACCAAGGTTTTACCATAGATGCGTTACAGATTAAAAGAATCTGAAGAGACATAATATCTAAACACAAGTGCAATGCATGAACTAGATACTTATTCTCAAAATAGCTATAAAAGACATTTGGGTAATTGGTGAAATTTGAATATGGACTAGGTATATGATGATATTATTACATTATTGTTAATTGTTTTTAGATGTGGCAATAGCATTGTGGTTATGAAGGAACATTTCTTTTTTGAAGAAGTTTAATGGATATATCTAGAATTATAAGGGTCATGACAACTGTAACTTATTTTCACAAGGTTCAGGAGACAGACACAAAGAAAACAAATATGACAGCATTTACATTAAAAAAGTATATAGGTGAGGGGCACCTGGGTGGCTCAGTCAGTTGAGCGTCTGACTTCAGCTCAGGTCATGATCTCACAGCTTGTGAGTTCGAGCCCCGTGTCGGGCTCTGTGCTGACAGCTCGGAGCCTGGAGCCTGCTTCAGGTTCTGTGTCTCCCCCTCTCTCTGCCCCTAACCCACTCGCATTCCTGTCTCTCTCAAAAATAAATAAACATTTAAAAAAATTTTTTTAAGTATATAGGTAAAAGATGTGCCAGGTTCATTATCCTAGTATTCCTTCAATTTTCCTGAGCGTTTGTGATAATTTGACAATAAAAATAAATTGGGCAAGGAAAGGATATAAAAATAAGTATTTCCAGACATGATATATGTCGCCATCATAAAACTCATTTTCAAGAAAATTATATAAAATGTCACTAGTACTTGTAATACATTTATAAGGGGATTTCTAAATGAATTTGAGTACTTAGTTAAGCACCAGATTTACATTCTGCAAATTATATGCCCCAACAAAGTTACTCTTGTGCCTGGGGAAGTTTGTATACAAAACTGGTTAAAACAGGCAGAGGCAGGATCACTAAAATGCTTCTAAGGGTTTTGTTCTTGACAGAGAATGCAACCAAATCCAGCAGAAATACTACATAGAGCTAGTACGTGACATCTTATACCCACCACATTTCCAGAGGGAGGGGTGGTTAGGTGGCTCAGTTGGTTAAGTGTTCGACTCTTGATTTTGGCTCAGGTCATGATCTCACATTTCATGGGTTCAAGCCCTGAGTCGGACTCTGCATTGACAGTGTGGAGCCTGCTTGGTGTCGTAGACTCTAAGTCTAAAGTTCTCTTTTGGCCTGCAAAAGAGCGGATGCAGGATTAAAGTGAGAGATGGCTAATGTCTGGGAAAAGACAAGAGCCCCGAATAAGGGTCCTTGCCCCATTTTTATTAGGATCAGAAGGCTTACATGGCAATGGACATGCACAAAGGGACAATGCATCTGTGAACATTAACTTGTGGACATGAGGGAAAGGGAGTCTTGAAGATATTCGTGGTTAGGGGTTTGGGTTAATAAAAAACAAAATCCAGGCCCCGGGCAGTCGGGAGGAGGGTTGTTTACAGCAGACTTGAGGCAGCATCTCTGTTTACCTTAGCCGGCCTAGGGGATGAGACAGGTAGGGGGAGTAACCTCAGGGTTGACAAGGCACCTTTTGTTTTGTTAACCATCTCCATTCTGGACTGCTTTGCCTGCAGGGCAGTGGGTCCATAGTCCAATTCACCAATTTACCTAACCTGGCCCTATTCTCCTGTGAAAGCAGCTTTCTGCTATAGTACTAAATTTGGGGTGCTTTCAGCCTGAATATATAATCTTGTTATTCCTATGTATTGGGCACCTTTGTGCCGTTTCTATTTCAGGCCTTTGCCTCTCTCTATTTTGGGGAGCTCTGCACCCTCTCACCCAAAATAAGGGTGCTTTTGCACCTCCCTAATCCTGGCACCTTTGTGCCTCCCTACTCTCAGGGTGTCTTTGCACCCCCCGATTCTTGGAGTGCCAATCTGGTTTCCCCAAACTCGGCTGTGAGCATTTTATGACTTTGTATTTCTTTATGCCTTGTCAACCCATTGGTGTAAGCCCAGGGGATTCCTAAGCTTATCCCCCACAGCTTGGGATTCTCTCTCTCCCTCTCTCTCTGCCCCTACCCATTTCTCTCTCAAAATAAACAAACTCGAAAAAAAAATTCTGGAGATAAAGATAGAAACGAAAACCATCAGGACTATAAAACCAAAGAGAAACTCACTTCTTCCAGGAGATCCAGTACAACCATTCCCTAATTTTCCCTTTTCCCATGCAGGGTTGAGATAGACAGGAACCATGACAAATACCTTTTATTTCATGCTTAATATTTAGTGTGGCTAGTAAAACAAAATACTTAGCAAGTGTTCCTTAGCTAAACAATGAGCAAACCTTCTGATAAGCAATAGGTCCAAACCAAACATGGATGCTCGAAGGGGAGTATGATAATTACATGTTCATGCTAGAATTGAAAATTGCTTATATTTCAAGTATGCAATTTAAAATGGCTAAGTAATTTTTTTAAAAATCTCAATCAGCACCTAGTGCCAACCCCTCCACTCTGTTGCAAGGTCTGAGGCATGTCATGAAATAATTAAATATAATGCGAACTTCCTCAGTTAGGTAATAGGGACTTATCACTAAATTCAATTTAGTCACAAACACAAGGAACAATAAAATCTAAAGCAAACATCATATACTCAGGTTAATAGAAAAATGTCTACATTTCCAGAGCCCCACGCCAGGGGTGCTATATCCCAGGATAAGCAGGACTGAGAACAAACTTAAACGTGTGTGTGTGTGTGTGTGTGTGTGTGCTCACATACACGTGCAGTTTGGCTTTGTAAGCCATTTGACTTCAAAGGGTGTGATATTCAGAACAATCAATGTGAAATGAAGAGTTATGGAAGCACTTTGGTTTTTGTTTTTAAGTTTCTTATTTTTCTTTATTTACATAATCTCTACACCCAACATGGGGCTTGAATTCATGACTCCAAGATCAAGAGCTGTATGGTCTTCTGACTGAACCTGCCAGGCACTCCGAAACTACTTTGAAAAGTGAAGCCCTCATTCACTTTGGGTAAGAACATTTTATGTAGCGGCAATTTTCATTTTCCGAGTAGGAAGTCTTAACAAAAATACAGAGTTTTCTAAGTAAGTCATCAAATTGGCTGTCATGGATAGACCCTGTGGTGGCCCCTATGTTCATACCCTGTATCATCTCCACCTTGAATGTGAGTGGGATTTGTGATTTGCTTCTCACTGATAGAATATGGCAACAGTCATGGGATGTCACTGCTGTATGTTACCTTATACAAGACTATGTGTGGGGTGCCTGGGTGGTTCAGTTGGTTAAGCGTCTGACTCTGGATTTCAGCTCAGGTCATGATCTCACAGTTTGTGAGATTGAGCCCCATGTCAGGCTCTGTGCTGATAGTGTAGCACCTGCTTGGGATTCTCTCTCGTTCTGTCTCTCTCTGTCTCTCTCTCTGTCTCTCTCTCTCTCTCTGCCTCTATCTCTCCATCAAAATAAATAAAATGAACTTAAAAAGAAGAATCAAACTTAAAAAGAAAGACAGACTATGTGTTAACAGACTAGAGAGAGACACAGAGAGAGAGGGATTCCCCTTGCTGGCTCTGAAAAAGTAACCTACAATGATGTGAGATTGTCTATGGTGAGGGCCCCACGGCCAAGAATTTCAGGCAGCTTCTAGAAGCTGAGAGTGCCCTTTGGCAGAGAGGCAGCTAACAAATAGGGACCGTGGCCCTAAAACCATGAGGAAATGGATTCTGCCAACAACCTGAATGAGCTTCGGAGTAGATGCTTCCTTAGTCAAGGCTCCAGATAAGAACATGGTCTGACTACACCTTGATGACAGGTCGTGAGAGCGTGAATGGAGGATCCCGTTAAGCTATGCTCAGACTCCTCTGACACAAAGAAATGATATAATAAATTTGCGTTGGTTTAAGTGGCTAAATTCGGGGTAACATGTCACACAACAATAGAAAACTAACACACAGGGGCGCCTGGGCAGCTCAGTCGGTTGAGCGTCCAACTTTGGCTCAGGTCATGATCTCACGGTCGGTGAGTTTGAGCTCCGCGTCAGGCTCTGTGCTGACCGCTCAGAGCCTGGAGAGCCTGCTTTGGATTCTGTGTCTCCCTCTCTTTCTGCCCCTCCCCTGCCTGCGCTCTGTCTCTTTCTCTCAAAAATCAATAAACACTAAAAAAAAAAAAAAAAAAAAAGAAAAGAAAAAGAAAACAACACCCAGGTTGCAATGGGCAGAACCAAAGTCTAGATGTGTGGCTGCAAGAGGCCTACAATTCCCTATCATGATCTAGATCGGGGATGGCAAAGAAGTTTCATCTCCTCTTCCTATGCCAACTAGTGATAGCTCTCTGGATTGTCCTGTGGTAGATGGAACAGTTCACCAGAGGTGTCCATGCACAGATCCCTATATCCCCTGACTCTATTACGTTACGTACCGAAAAGGACACTTGGCAGATACAGTTAAGGTGATGGACCTTAACAGAGGGACGCTATCCTGGGTTAGCTGCGTGGGGCCGGTCTGATCACAGAAGCTTTTAAAAGCAGAGAACTTCACCTGGCCAGAGGCAACAGACATGTGGGAAAAGGAGTGGGTGGAGAGATGCAGATTGTGGGCGGGGCTCCACCAGCTGTTGCTGGAGGAAAGCCATGTGAAAAGCACGAGAAGGAATGAGAGCAGTTTCTAGAAGCAAAAACTGCCTCTCGGCTGACAGACGACAAGGAAATGAGGTCCTTAGTCCCCAAACTATAAGGAACTAAATTTAGCTAAAAACCTACATGAGCTGGGTGGTGAATTCATCCCCAAAACCTCCTGAAAGAAATGCAGGCCTGTTGATGGCTTGATTTCAGCCCTGTGACATTTTTTTAATGTTTTTTCACTTTTGAGAGAAGAGTATGAGTGGGGGAGGAGGAGAGAGAGAGAGAGAGAGAGACAGAATCCAAAGCAGGCTCCAGGCTCCAAGCTGTCAGCACAGAGCCCGATGTGGGGCTCGAACTCACGAACTGTGAGATCATGACCTGAGCCGAAGTCAGACGCTTAACCGACTGAGCCATCCAGGCACCCTGTCAGCCCTGTGACATTGTAAACAACGGATCCATGGAGCGACATACTACCTAGACTGCTGACCTACAGAACCGGGAGATAAGAAATTCGTGTTGAGTGACTGAGTATGTGGCAGTTTGTTATGGCAGCAGTGGCAAGTTAATACAAGCTGTGTTCGAGAGGATTCCAAGGCCATATCTGGGTACTGTGGGAAAGCGCTCATCGACTCATCAAAGATATGTGCCGTGGAAGCAACATACGGGTGGCTTACGTGGTTCTTCATTTGTCCCCCATGATCTACATGCTGTGCTCAGGGGTAGAAATTACGTAGCTATTGTTTCTGTTTGGAGAGCCCTGCCCCAAGGTATCTGTAAAGGCTTGTCCTCTCACTTTCTTCTGGCCTCTACTCCAAACCAATTCACCAGGAGGTCTTTACTGCACATTCTAACTAAAATTTCGTCTCTTCCCCCTCTCCTGGAAACATTTTACACCATGTCCCTGCTCCATGTTTCCCCTTTAGCTGTTACCACCTCGTAATATCCTTATTTGCTTGGCTTATTGCCTGTGTCCCCACCGGTAGAAAGTAAGCTCCGTGCCGACAGAGGTGTTTGTGTCTTTGGTTCGACGCTGTATTCCCAGAACCTACAACAGGTTATGCCAAGAGCACAAATGACGAAATAAAGAAATAAAGGATAAAATTACCATTAAAATGAAGAGGCTTGTTTTTTTCTAGTTTGTCAAGTTCACACATCCCAACATCCTACAGTCATCTCCTGTGGAGGGGCTCTAAGGGGGGGTCGGTTGGCACAGAATACAGAAGGCATAACTGTGGCGGGCACACATGCCCATGGTGGAGCCATCACAGCTGGCAGCATGAATGGGAGCCAAGTCACCACACCCCCTTCAGGTCCCGGGAGGACTGGAGGAGAGCGTGGTCGTAATACGCAAATGATTCCTCGGGCACTAGTCCTTTCCCCTGGAAGGAAGCAGAACGTGTGACAAGGTTGGACGTCCTCCTGGCCAGTTCGGTCCCTGGTGCTACAACACAGGGAAACCCTGAGGATTCTGGGCCAGTTCAGCTGCTTAGCCATGTAGAGCCTTCTTCTCACTCCAGGCTCCAACCAACTGTGGCTGTACTTTGCTTAAGTGCTATAAATAACCAGATTAGCCCATCCAGGAGATGTGGGCCACAGACACTAAGCTCATGAAAAGAGGCTAGAACGTTCCCCAGGATGATGGGACTTATAGCAGGTTTACGAAGCAAATGGCCAGCACTGCAAAATAACACTTGTGGGAGAGCCTGGGTGGCTCAGTCAGTTAAGCGTCCGACTCTTGGTTTCGGCTCAGCTCATGATCCGTTTTGTGAGTTCGAGCCCCATGTCATGCTCCACGCTAACCGCGTGGAGCCTGCTTGGGATTCTCTGTCTCCCTCTCTCTCTCTCTGCCCCTTCCCCACCTGTGTTGTCTCTGTCTCTCTCAAAATAACCACATAAACTTAAAAAAAAAGCACTTGCCCTGTGGAGGACTGCTGATTTCAGGGTCAGCAGAGGTGGATTTAGATTTGTGTGCCCCTAAAGTGAGATACAAGCATCATTCTTGCTGGATACCGAAAACAGGTTAAGGCCTGGCTGCAGGCCTGGGAATGTCCTGGTGAGCCTCTTCAATGAAGTTCTTGAGAGGCAGGTTCCCATCGGGAAGTGAGCTTCCAGATGAGTAAGCACTTACCTGACTATACGTGGCCACAAAGGGCACTTCGGTTTGGGGCAGTTGAGGCAGTGAACTTGGTCGTCCAAGATCTGGCTTCCAAAGTAGTCTCTCAAGGGGTGCCCAGGTGGCTCAGTCGGTTGAGGGTCCGACTCATGATTTCGGCTCAGGTCGTGATCCCAGAGACATGGGATTGATCCCCGGGGACGTTGAGCTCTGCGCTGAGCGTGGAGCCTGCTTACGTTTCTCTGTCTCTCCCCATTGTCTGCGTGCTCTCTCTTTCTAAAATAAAATTTAAAAAAATATTCCAAAGTAGTCTTTCAAACAGGCTCTGCCGTGCACATGCATTCACCGGCCAGCTTGAGCCAGAAACCGATATTACCTGGGTACATTTTCTGTGAAAGCGCTTTTTTTTTCCGATTTTGATCAAAGTCCAAGACTACTTGGGACGGAATCAATAATCACACCACATCTGCCACAGCTCTGTCACGTGCACCTTCTTTTGGACTTTTCCATTGCTTCTCCAATGCCTAGTTCCCTTCTGGGAGGGGCTGGGACTGTCCTTTTCTACACGTTCCCCTGAGCACCCATCTTGAGCTCAAAGGGAGAGATCGTGTTCAGACATGCGAGGGTCCCTTCCTTGAGAAATTGCACCCATGCAGACAGGACTGCTCTCACATTCTTTCTGCAGATTTTTCTAAGTGCTGGAAGAAAGCAATTAGCTGCAAGAAATAAGGACACTGGTAAATTTGGAAAAGAAAGAATATGTTGCTTTCAACTCCTGACTCATAACTAAAAAAAAAATCGTTATTCCTGAAACTCTCTGATAATTGATTCTGTCACTTCTGTGACATCCTGTGCTGCAGAAGGAACTAATCATCTTATACCTCTGCTTAGAAATGTTTGCCTGGCCTGGTTGGCTCAGTCGGTGGAGCATGTGACTCTTGGTCTCAGGGTCGTGATTTCGAGCCACACGTTGAGCATGGAGACTACTAAACAAAAGAGAAAGAAATGAGAAATGTCTGCCTCAGTAAAGTCATATGATACGAGAAAGAAACATGATAAAAACAAGACATGATTGAAAGACTCTACATGCATTGAGGACATTAAAAAAATTTTTTTTAACGTTTATTCATTTTTGACAGAGACAGAGCATTAGCAGGGAAGGCATAGAGAGAGAGGGAGACACAGAATGTGAAGCAGGCTGCAGGCTCTGAGCTCTCAGCACAGAGCCCGATGTGAGGCTCGAACCCATAAACCGCGAGATCATGACCCGAGCCAAAGTTGGACCCTCAGCCAACGGAGCCACCCAGGTGCCCCTAGAACAGTTTAGATAAGAACTATCGCAATGAGGGATTTTTCTTCATTTCTTTGCGTTATTTTAAAATGTATCGTAGGGAGGCAAAAGAGAACTGGGTTGGGAGTAGAGTGTTTCTGATTCACTACAAGCCTGTCCTTTAGATACTCTGGAATAATTATTAGAAATAGAAAGATAAAAAATACTATCATGCTTACACCCATTACAAGTGCCCAAAAGGGTCTGACTCATAGGGGAAGGTCACATTTCTCAAGTTTAAGCAATCAAAGTAAAAAGCCTTTGACTGTTTCTTCCTTAAAAGTGGTCTGATCAGGGGCGCCTGGGTGGCTCAGTCGGTTGAGCGTCCGACTTCAGCTCAGGTCACGATCTCGCGGTCTGTGAGTTCGAGCCCCGCGTCAGGCTCTGAGCTGATGGCTCAGAGCCTGGAGCCTGCTTCCGATTCTGTGTCTCCCTCTCTCTCTGCCCCTCCCCCGTTCATGCTCTGTCTCTCTCTGTCTCAAAAGTAAATAAACGTAAAAAAAAATAAAAATAAAAAAGTGGTCTGATCAATTTAATTTGGAGGGCACCTGTGTGGCTCAATCGGTTGAGCTTCTGACTCTTGGTTTCTGCTCAGGTCATGATCTCATTATTCATGAGTCTCTGGGCTGACAGCATGGAGCCTGCTTGGGATTCTCTCTCTCTCTCTCTCTCTCTCTCTCTCTCCCTCTTTCTCTCTGTCCCTTCCCCACTGGCTTGCTCACCTTCTCTCTCTCCCTCAAAATAAATATATAAACTTGAAAAAACCTTTAATGTGGAAAGGGAATATGGAGGATTTTAAACTGAGAGATTTACAGTATTTTTCAGCACAACAACTGTGATTAGAAAGGTTTTTTTTTAAGGCAAATGTATAAAAATATACCTTCTGCAGGACAACGTTCTTTAAAAAACTGATGATATAAAATTAACAAGGAGTGGGGCACCTCTGTGGCTCAGTTGAGCATCCAACTCTAGCTTGGGTCATGATTTCATGGTTCATGAGTTCTGATGAGGGAGCGTGGGGCAAGCTGAGGGCAAAGTACATGCTAACAGCACCGCCCCTTCCTCCCCCCGCCCCCCGCCCCAGGAGTATGTGTGCTATTCCTCGGACACTCCTGGCTGCCCAAGGACAGGGGAAAGGAAAGAAAGCAGATAGTTGGCCGATAGAGATGACAGTCATGCAGGACAGGAGTCTCCTTCAGTTCACGGATAACTTAGAAAACTGCAAGAAAAAGGCAATCTTCTCCATAGCCTAATCTCTGGAAACCTATAGACTCCGTTTCCTACAGCCCTAATACCACCCTCACCAAGATGGAAGGGGGTTTAAGTGCCAGCCATGATGATGTGGGAAACTAAGGCAAGTGAGAAATTGAATTCCCTTACTGCCTACAGCCCACTGACAAGTCCTTGAGGCCAGCAGAGTGACCTCCCTCTAGGAGCTCAGCTGCCTCGATGATGACACTTTGCTAGGGGCAAAAGGGAGTCTTGGGTTAACATTATCCTGACGCCCCAGGATTCTGTAAGTCTACTGTACCATATAAAAATTCCTTTGGAAACTTCCTTTATCTCAGCTCCCCGGAGATATATGCTGGCAATCATACTCCAGGCTTGTGGCCCCTGATATACATCTGAGGGGTCTCATGACTGAAGTTTTACTAAATGGTAATACATTGCATTTTCCTACCAGCAGCTGGCCCCTCAAGATCCTGGAAACCTTGCTTCCAAAATTCCTTAGAAACTTATGCTGTTCCTGACCCCCCTCCTAACCTGAGGGTATCTAATCAGTTACTCGTCACAACCCCAGTGCAGCTCTTTTGCCCACGGGTCCTGTCCCCGTGCTTTCATAAAATGATCTTTTTGCACCGAAGATGTCTTCAAGAATTCTTTCTTGGCCATCAGCTGTGAATCCCAACATCACCCCAAGACCTCACCAAGACCATCAGACACGCTGGGCTTTGTCTCCCACTGCTTCTCCCCGGGCAGACATCTGGTGAGGACACTGCCTGGAAAGAAGGTAGAGGCTTCAGTCTCTGGGGGAGACGAAGCCTCAGAGAGGCTCACCTGAGGAAGAGGACGGGCGTGCTCCCGGGGGAGGCGGCACAACACCTCCCTGATGGTGATGAGGAGGTGACCCTCTGCTTTGCTGTAACCACCCACAGTATAAAGACAGAAAAGGTAACGTGGGAGGGCCAAGGAGGGACCAGCTGCCCTACACACACACACCTTGGCCCAGTCTTTCCCTAAGGGCCAAATCCAGGAGCCGAGCGAGAAGGGGGCTGCCGGCTACATGGAATGTTATCTGTTGGGGCGTCAGCTCCACTTAACGGGGGCTGGAAGGAAACAACTGGCTGCCGGAGCACAGGAGACAAAAATCCCCAGTAGTGTGGGAGGTGGGGATTTCTCCCGGAGGAGGCTTCACCCTGGGTCACATACACCTGGGTGAGGTGGCGTTTCTGGTGTGGGGGGCTGCCCAACCGAAGGTGGGCCTCATGCCGACCCAGGCCGACTCAACGGAAAACGTTAGCTGAGGCCTCCTCTCCCTGTCCCGTGTCAGTACGTGGTCCTTCCGCCGCATGGGTATGTGGTCTAAAAAAGCCAGCGCTTGGAGCCCAGTTTGGGGGGACCCAAGTTTACCGGAGGTCAAATCTGCATGAACATAAGCCAAAGCACAAAGCGGGCCAACTGAAGAATCGGCTGGTACTGATGAGGGAGCGTGGGGTGGGCTGAGGACAGAATGCAAGCTAGCATCCCCCCCCACCCCAGGTGGGGTATGTGTGACATTCCTCAGGTACTCCTGGCTGCCCAAGGACAAAGGAAAGGAGAGAAAACAAATGGTTAAGTGATAGAGATCACAGTCATACAGGGCATGAGTCCCCATCAGTTTGCAAATATCTTAGTAAATTACAAGAAAAAGGCAACCTTGTCAATAGCCTAATGTCCAGAAACCTATAGACTCAGTTTCCTGGAGCCCCAACATCACCCCTCCATAGTGATGTGGGGAACAAGGGCAGGAAGGCAATGGCAGGTAAAATTAAATTTCCTTATGACCTGCAGGCCATTGACAAATACTTGAGGCACATACAGAGTATAACATTTCTCCAGGAAATCCTGCTGCCCTAATGCCAATGCCTTACTAGAGGGAAAAACAACCTTAGCTTGACAACAGCAAGGCCTCAGGTATCCTAGGAATCCTCTTTAGCACATCAAAGTCCCTCTGGAGGCCTCCCTTTCGTCTTGACCTCCCCAACTCCAGTGTATATAACCAGCCACTCTTCACAACCCCAGTGCAGCTCTTCTTGCCCATGGGTGTTGGTCCCATGCTTTAATACAATCACCTTTTTGCATCAAAGACATCTTCAAGAATTGTTTCTTGTACGTCGCCTCCAGAATCCCCACCATCATCCCAAAACTTCATCATATGGTGCCCAGCTTGGGGCTACAAGTCCTTCCATCTGGACTCTGAGCTGGTGCAAACCCGGTGAGTACTTTCTCTTTTCTCCCTTTACTCTCATTTCAGGGGCTTTTCGAGGAGGATGGTCTTACTGGAACACTTTCATGTCAATTGCTCAGGCCGCAATCCTCTAGCCCGTGGCTACTCTACGGGGAGGAGAAAGCCTGCCTTTTGCCTGGTAGTACCCTCCCAGGAATGGTAATAAGACCCAGAAACTTGATGCCCTCTCTTTATTCCTGTCCTTATACAAAGTTGTCTGTCTTGGGCACGGGACAGCCACCTAAGTCACTAGGAAGGCTGCCAATCTAAAGACTCCCGGGTGAGGTTTCCTCCTCATTGGTCTAACGTGATCCCCTCCACATCTCTGGTCTAGCCGCTTCTGGCCGAGAGACCTCCACTGGGAGCCGGCGGAAACCAGTACCCCATTGAATGGAAACCACAGGGGGACTGTTTTCTAGGGAAGTTGGCTATAAAGACTAGGTGTTGGAATGTTGCTTAGATTATGATGGGTTTCCATCTTTACTGTTTTCCGTCAGTGTCCTCTACTAACTACTTAAATTATAAAATTGTGTTATCCCTCCTTGTAAAACTTTTCTAGTGTTTTCCATGGTTAAAGACGGAGGTTTCTTCTCTGCCTTCTCAGCAAGGCTAACTCAGGTCCATACACCAGGCACCCATCTGTAGCCTAGGATGCAATGGGGAAGCGGCGGGACGCTAGTATCCCTCCTCCTCAGGGGCCCTTAGTGGCTGGTCAGCAGTCATAACGATTTCATTCGAGGGATGCCTCAGGTTGCTTTGACACCTCAGGAACCTCTGACATATCCTGTACGTGGGACGCCACCAGGGAGTTGGGGGATTCTCGTGGTAATGGGCCTTCACTACTTCTCTCTCTCTCTACTTTTCTCTCTAGGAGGAGCATGGGAGCATCTCTTCGGTCCCCAAGTGTTCTCCTTTGAGATGCCTTTTAACCACTGGAAACAATTTGGATTGCAAAATGTAGACAAGGACTGTCTCCTGTAACACTGCACGGCCTTAAACAGGGCAAAGGAACACAGGTACCCTAGGTCTAGCCTTCACGGCTCTAAATCAGGACCCAGACCAAAAGGCCTCTTGCAGAGAGGCTCTGGACCTCCCACCATCACCCCAAAACCCCATCAGTACTAGTGTTGTATATTTCTAAGGCTGGTTGCATAAAACAGCTCTTGCATAATAAGAGTATATGCAACATAAGAGTTGCATAATACAACTCTTACTGTATTTGCAAGATAGAGAGGGGGGCGTCCACTAACATTTTCTTCAGACAAACACGTTATTGCCTCAATTATATGTGGAATCTAAAACAGAAACAAAAACACCCCAAACTCCTACAAAAAGAGATCAGACTTGTGGTTAGCAGGGGAGGTAGGGAGGGGGAACTGGACAAAGGTGTTCAAGAGGCACAAACTCACGCTGTAAGAAAAGGAAGTACCGGGTGCGATGCACAAGGGCCGTCTATAGGCAGCCCTGCAGGAGGGAGGATATGGAAGCTGGTAAGAGGCTCAGTCCTAGCAGCTGTCATCACAAACATCGTTTTCTTTGTTTGCATCTATAGGAGATGCTGGATGGTGACTAACTTATCGTGGTAATCACCTCACGACGTATGTAAGTCACATTATTATGCTGAACCCCTTAAACTTATACAGGGCTGCGTATCAATTGTATCTTAATAAAAAGGGGGAAATTTTTCTTCAAGAATTCATGCGTCGAGTTTGGAGACGGAGGAGAACATGATGTCTTTTTTCTGATTTGTTTCCTGTGGTTCCTTTTCCCTTCAGAACTCCATTGAGAGAGCACTAGGCAAACCCGGGGGGGCGGAAATCAACTCAGCCAAATTCACCAAACTGAAGGGTTTCTTTTCCTGAGCTTTGCTTTGCTGGCCTGACAAAGCAGAGAGGCCCGGGGCTCCCAAGCCCTAGCCAGACCTGCCTGGGAGCCCCGTGCCTGGTCTCCGGGGGCCGCTTTGTCCGACTGCCTGTCTGGCCTCCCCAGGTCCACCTGTGCTCGACCTTTCCGTCTCAAACCTACTCACACTCTCTGCAGCAAGGCTAATAAGCCCACCCTGAGTTTTCCTTTTCTGCTTTATTTTCTCCTTATTCTATTTTTTTTCTCCAAATTATCCTTTGATACAATTTAGGGTTTTCTATGGTCACAAACAATCCTCCCTTGATCCATTGACCCACAAATCAGCCATCACTGACTAAGCCAATGAAAAAGTATTTGGAATTAATACATGGAAGAATCCAGCCTGAGGTAATAGCCAGCCCCCATCAGTGACAAGTTCCAGACAAGATCTTCAGCATAGGTCACAAAAAGGAAGATAAAAATTTGAGGTGTTAGAAATTTCCCAGAACTTTGACTTTTGCATTTGGTAGTTACAGAATTTTGAATGTGACCGATATCCCTAAGGCATAATTCTCCCCTAACATTTCTACCTTTGTTAGGTGGGTGGAACTTTGCTTGAAATTTTTTTTTTAATTTTTTTTAACGTTTATTTATTTTTGAGACAGAGAGAGACAGAGCATGAAAGGGGGAGGGTCAGAGAGAGAGAGGGCGACACAGAATCTGAAACAGGCTCCAGGCTCTGAGCCATCAGCACAGAGCCTGACGCGGGGCTTGAACTCACGAACCACGAGATCACGAGCTGAGCCGAAGTCGGACGCTTAACCGACTGAGCCACCCAGGCACCCCTGCTTCAAATTGTTTTTTATAGTCTGTTTCCTCTAACCTTCAAGGTACTCCTCGCTGTTTTAAGAATTAAAATCGACAGGAAAAAAAAGAATTAAAATTGACAGGAGACAGACTAACAGGAGAATCAAAATTACATACATGGGGAGAAGCCACCATAAACATGAGAGATTTCAGACAGATAAAATGAGGTATAAATGTCCTTCTGGACTAAGGAGGAGGAGTGAGGAGTCTGGGCTTCAGAGGGAAGGAGGACAATTCACAGGAAGAATGGAAAGATGTTTGGTAAACAAATCTTTATGGGTCATAGAGACAATGGGACTTAGAGAAGAATTTTAACAAACAGATTTTACTAACTTCCTGCCTACCACCCCTAGTTCATATTATAATGTAGTTGTCCTTGGTGACTGCTCCTTTCCTGGAGTGGGTGCTCTATCTAAATTCTTTTTTTTTTTTAATTTTTTAAAATGTTTATTCATTTTTGAGAGACAGAGAAAGACAGAGCAGGAGCAGGGCCAGGGCAGAGAGAGAGGGAAACACAGAATGTGAGGCAGGCTCCAGGCTCTGAGCTGTCAGCACAGAGCCCGATGCAGGGCTCAAACCCCACAAACTGTGAGATCATGACCTGAGCCGAAGTCGGATGCTTAACCGACTGAGCCACCCAGGCGCCCCTCTGAATTCTTTAAGCAGTTAGTGGGAAGGTCTTCCCCCCACCCCAGCCCTAAATCCCAAATATTCTCTTCTATGTTTTTTTCTAAAGTTTTTAAATTTTACTTTTTTTTTAAACATTTATTTATTTTTGAGACAGAGAGAGAGAGAGAGATCATGAACAGGGGAGGGTCAGAGAAAGAGGGAGACACAGAATCTGAAACAGGCTCCAGGCTCTGAGCTGTCAGCACAGAGCCCGACGCAGGGCTCGAACTCACGAACCGTGAGATCATGACCTGAGCTAAAGTCGGTCGCTTAACTGACTGAGCCACCCAGGCGCCCCTAAATTTTACTTTTAGGCCCATGATGCATTTTGAGTTGACTGTTGCATAAGAAGTGAGCTCTGATTCAAGGTCGGCTTTTTACCTACGGATGTCTGACTGCTTCCGCATCACTTGTTTAAAAGTCTACCTTTTTTCCATGAAATTGCTTTTGCAGCTTTTGCAAAAGTAATTTGAGCATATATGTGTGAGTCTGTGTTTGGGCTATCTGGTTCTACTGATATATGTTTCTTTCCTTCTGCCAATACCACACTTTCTAAATTTCATTAAGTATATAATAAAACTTCACATCTGGTAGAATAATTCCTCCTCCTCTCATTCTTTTTTTTTTTTTTTTTTAATTCTTTTAGCTCTGGGGATGCCTGGCCGTTTGAGGAGTCCTGACTTCAAGCCCCACGTTGGGCGAGGAGCCTACTGAAAAAAAAAATTCTTTTAGCTCTTCCGGGTCAATTGTCTTCCCATGTAAATTTTAGAACGTCCTAGCCTATGTCTGCAACAAACATTGCTGGAATTTTTATAGGAATTGCATTAAATATACAGATCAATTTAGGGGAATTTGAGGGTTACTGTTTCACTTTCATGAGTTATTCACTCATTCATTCCCTGACCACTGGGGAAACGATGTGTTTGATAGTCTGGATTGTCTATTATTTTCCCCTAAACCACGTTATGGTTTCTTCTAGTTACATTACTGACAGATTGTGTCTTTTCTGAGCACACGTCTGTCAGTTTTCCCTTTCGTTCCAGGGAGAATCTCCTGGTCCAGGTGTATGCTCTTTTATCCTAAAATGTGGCTTATGTTTTCTGTGGGAATCCTGGTGTCTTGTCCAGTGACCCTAACTTGGGTTGAATAAACTCCTGCATGTGTCTCCACAGCGGTGGGCACAGCGGGACTCTTAGCTCATGTCTTTTCACCGTCCAGCTGTTGCCTTGCACCTGCACTCTTTGGATCTTAACTCCACACACGTACAATTTAGGAGTCTCTCAAGAATTTGAGAGAAGTTTGGGGCACCTGGGCGGCTCAGTCGGTTAAGCATCCGACTCTTGATCTCAGCTGAGGTCTCCATCTCAGGGTCCTGAGTTGAAGCCCCATGTTGAGTGTGGAGCCTACTTAAAAAAAAAAAAAAAAGAGAACTTGAGAGAAGCTTCTATGCAGATTTGAGAGCTTCCCTTCCTCCGCTCCCCATAGAACCTCCCTTTCCTAGTTTATCCCCAACATTCACAGCCATCCTAGCACCCCCTGAACGCTGTTCTCTGCCTGCAAAGACCATGGAGACTCCAGCTTTGCTCAGTTTCTATGGCCACATGCCACACAGCATGGGGGTTATTTGGGGGCAACAAACCTTGCAGATGGGGATGTAAACTATTCCCTTCTTCCAATGGCCTGATCCCTTTCAATTTCTACCTCTTTTAGAGGTAGAGAAATTTCACTTTTGCCAGAATTTATACTTGTTATTGGCAAATGGGTTAGTTGGACATAAGCCAGTCCACCATCATCCTCTTTGTTCTTTCTTCTCCTTGTGAATTTTATATTTTTAATCTTTTTAATGTTTTATTTTTATTATTTGAGAGAGGGTGAGTTGGGGATGGGCAAAGAGAGAGGGTGACAGGATCTGAAGGGGGCTCTATGCTGACAGCAGACAGCCCAATGTGGGGCTCGAATGTGATGGGGTTTTGGGGGTGATGGTGGGGTGGTCTGGAGCCGATGGCCAGGTAAGAATTCTTTTTTTTTTTTAATTTTTTTTTTTTAATGTTTTTTATTTTTTATTTTTGGGACAGAGAGAGACAGAGCATGAACGGGGGAGGGGCAGAGAGAGAGGGAGACACAGAATCGGAAACAGGCTCCAGGCTCCGAGCCATCAGCCCAGAGCCTGACGCGGGGCTCGAACTCACGGACCGCGAGATCGTGACCTGGCTGAAGTCGGACGCTTAACCGACTGCGCCACCCAGGCGCCCCTAGAATTCTTGATGTTTTGGTGCAGAAAGCTGATTTCATTAAAGCATGGGGACAGGACCCGGGGCAGGGTAGAAAGGGCTGCACTGGGGTTGTGATGAGTAACTGATTTGATACCCTCAGGTTGGGGGGGGGGGGGTTAAGTTTCTAAGGAATTTTGGAAGCAAGGTTTCCAGGATCTTGAGGGGCCAGCTGCTGGTAGGAAAATGCAATGTATTACCATTTAGTAAAACTTCAGTCATGAGACCCCTCAGATGTATATCAGGGGCCAGAAGCCTGGAGTATGATTGCCAGCATATATCTCCGGGGAGTTGAGATAAAGGAAGTTTCCAAAGGAATTTTTATATGGTACAGTAGACTTACAGGATCCTGGGGCGTCAGGATAATGTTAACCCAAGACTCCCTTTTGCCCCTAGCAAAGTGTCATCATCGAGGCAGCTGAGCTCCTAGAGGGAGGTCACTCTGCTGGCCTCAAGGACTTGTCAGTGGGCTGTAGGCAGTAAGGGAATTCAATTTCTCACTTGCCTTAGTTTCCCACATCATCATGGCTGGCACTTAAACCCCCTTCCATCTTGGTGAGGGTGGTATTAGGGCTGTAGGAAACGGAGTCTATAGGTTTCCGGAGATTAGGCTATGGAGAAGATTGCCTTTTTCTTGCAGTTTTCTAAGTTATCCGTGAACTGAAGGAGACTCCTGTCCTGCATGACTGTCATCTCTATCGGCCAACTATCTGCTTTCTTTCCTTTCCCCTGTCCTTGGGCAGCCAGGAGTGTCCGAGGAATAGCACACATATCCCACCTGATGGGAGGGTGGTGGGGGTGCAGTGCTGTTACCCTGTACTTTGCTGTCAGCTTGCCCCACGCTCCCTCATCTTATCCCCCCTGAACAATTTTGACCCTTAAACCTTTATGGTTGCTGAAGGTGGAAGGTCTCATATTCTGTAGCTTCTTTCTGCTGAGTAAGGGCGTAGAGATGTCCCTACCTTTATGGGTCAATATTGGTCAGGGAACATACAGGGGAGTTAAGGTGGAGGCAGCTGAATCCAAGGCGGACAACGTGGATGAACCTTCTTGAGTAGAAAGGATCGTCTGTTGGCTTGAAGTTCCTGCAGTGATGGAGTCTTGGCACCAGGCAGAGGGACAGAGACATGGGAGAAAACAGCCAAAGATAATGAGAATAACTAGAAAGATTAGCCCAAATAAAAGTCCTTTGGTAGTTGACAAAAATCCTCTAGTCTAGGAGTTTAACCAATCACGAAAGGGAAGAGAGGGATTGTTTAAAGTGCCAATTCGAGTACTCATGGCAGTTAGAAATCCAAAAATATTTTTGTGGTCGTCTGGAATGTATACACCGCATTTCGTTTTGATGACAGCTCAAGTTCCACCTTGTACAGCAGCGAAAGCATCTAATGCCATTCTATTTTGTAGAATGGCTGTATGCATATGAGGTATTTTAGCATTTAATAATATCATGTTACTTTGAGAGCCACTTAAGTCCTTCACTGTGTAGCAGGTGGTGTTTAGCCATCATATAGACTCTGTTTAGTAAGCAATTGGGTGATTAATAAGAGGTCCTTTTACAGAAATAAGAAAAATATAGGTTAGTGGTTAGAGCAAATTAGAAACCCAGTGTCGACCAGTGAGATTTTTAGATGTGAGGCTTGAAGCATCCTCAGATGGGAGTGGGAACAGGCAGCTGGAATCAAATTGGTCGTTCTGGTTTGTAACTCAGATGTCTGTGGTGATCCTTTTGAACGACCCGTTATGAGAAGGAATTGTGAATAGAAATTGGGAAAGGGGAATGAAAAAGAAAGGTACAACCATTATTTCCACTTGAAGAGAAGTTTGAGGTCTTCTACAGGTTTACGGGAATAGGAAGGCACATTAGTTTGCTCATTGAATTCCTGTAAAGGGGGCACAGGTTTTATTTAGATACGGGAGCCCATGAAGACCGCTCCTCTAACTTGACTGCAGTGGGAGTACATAATATGACCCAATATAGACCCTTCCATTTTAGAGTTAAATCCCCTGTTGTATTGGGCTTTCAATCCTTTAAATAAACCAGGTCTTTTGGGTTTATGTGGGGTGGGTTTCTAGTAACTGTCAGATCAGGTTTAGGGAGGATATGGTTTGCATACTGAGAGATTTATGAATTAACCTTAAGTGAATAATTTAATAAAGCACCATAGTCTTTATCTATTTATCTATTACAGTGAGAAAAGTCTTTTTATGTACAATTGTTGGAGGAATCCATCCCATTTCCAGTTGTTTAAATAGTATGCCCATGGGGTTATTATTCCCACAGAATAACAAGCAAGACAATTGTCCATATACCTGTACTTATTGGGACAATTTTTCTGAAGTTGGCTAGTTTAGGCAAACAACAAACATTTCAAGACAACCAGAACTAGAATTTAACATCCATATGGTACATTATTGAAACAGTTTTTCTCTCTCAAAAATCCTCATTTCCAGAGACAGCCAAATCAAGACTCATTCTTTTGTAAAACAAATCCAGTTTAACAAACTTGGCCTAATTATTTACATATGCTCAGCAAGAATAGCGATTGATCATAAGGGTCTTTTAAAGTTTGCTTTGCCAACCTGGGTGGCTCATTCAGTTGAACATTCGACTTCAGCTCAGGTCGTGATCTCATGGTCCATGAGTTCAAGCCCCGTGTCAGGCTCTGTGCTGACAGCTCAGAGACTGGAGCCTGTTTGAGATTCTGTCTCCCTCTCTCTCTGCCCCTCCCCCACTCACGCTCTGTCTCTCTCTCTCTCTCTCTCTCTCTCAAAAATAAATAAACATTAAAAAAAAATTTTAAGTTTGCTTTGCCAGAACCTGCCTCTCCAGGCCAGAAGCCAACGCAAGTACTTGCCCTCAGACATGCCTGCAACACCTGTAGAATTGGGTGAATTCCTCTTCGCAAGGTCCCCAAGATATCCTGAGGTTCCTGCCCCTGCCAGGAAGTGACATTCTTTACTCACCTGGTAAGCCTGGTAGGAATTCTGTAAGCAAGGTATCAGCCCAACATTTCCAAGGGGCTTTATGGCTCCAGGTTTCATAAAGTCAACCTTAACTCCTTAGAGCTGTGGGGTCATATCTGAGTCTATGCATGTCTCACAAGTATGACATTCCAGTCAAAGCCTTGGGAAAGCAACCAGTATTTCCAATGGTGTCCTGTTACAAGGAGAAGATTCTTATCGAAATTATGCAAAAAGTATGATTGCTGGAAGAATACTCACTGAGACTTTTTGAATTTTAGAGGGTTCAGGTAGAGAGAAAATATAAATGCTTCAGTTTACAATTGAATACTTTATGAAATTTCTGTATATTATATATATCAAAAGAGAACATTCCTCAATCTGGAAGAGCAAACATTAGACAACCAGCAATATTTCCAACAAGAGTCACAAAACTATAATCTTCCTCAGTTCATTTAGTCCCATGTTCCTAATTCTTGTTCAGTTTGAATGCAACTTTTTAGTTCTGGAAATTCTTACCCGTTTTAGTTTTAGGATTTTAAAGATGTCAAATACCTGTATTTGTCTTAAAAGTCCTTTTTATGAATCTCCTTGAAGATGAAATACATTTTGTGAGAGAATAAGAACAATTATAAATGACAAAATCTCAGAAATGGACATTGTGCCAGATCTGAGGACAGTTCATTATGATCCAATTGACAAGGAAACTGTTCTTTCTGTGACATATAACACTTCAATAATCAGAATATCAAGCGAGGACCTTATACCAAAACATTAAAATTTTAGGAACGGCAATACATACTTGAGCAGTTATAGCACTTACTCATGAAATACAACCTAAGGTTTACCATTATTTGAGAGTGCTTTTCCAAGTAACTTAACATACCAAATAAAAAGACTTCATTTACAATTTAAACCCTGGGAAGTTTGTTAAAATCTTAGAAAGTTTATAAAGCACATCCTACATGGGATTACAGATCATTACAAATCTTTATTTATTTACCCAAGATGCCAATAAGAGAGTCAAAGGCAAATATGTAGGGTTATGTACTTGTTAGCAAAGCTACGCTCCTTTAACACTGAGAAGTTTTAACTAAGTAATCAAAGACCTGAAAAAATCAAAACATAAGCTTTGGTTTTCCCTGCAGACAAAAGAGAAAAACGCCTTTGTTTACATTTTCTTATCAAGAGCAGATCAACAGTCCAAGAAAACATTGTCTTTTGAGCAGAAAGAATGGCAGAATTTTAATCTTGTACCAGGATACTTTTAAAATCCATTCATCTCAACCTCAGTCCATCCTGACCACACATATAGTTCCTTTCCAAAGATATCCCTTCACGAACCTTCTGCAACTTTCCTTTGCCTTCAGATTTTCTCCCAAGCCAGTTCTCTCCAAATAACAGTCTCATTTAGGACAAAATTACTTTCTTTTACCTTCAACAAAAAATGTATTTCCACTCCTTGTATCTTTCTTACATATCACCTACTTTTCTACATACAGAGTTTTTTCCTCATTTCCATCAGTCTTAAGTACACTTAGCAGAATTTTAACTCTTGGAAACCTTCATCTCCCATGAAAACGTAGTAACCAATTGTAAACTGTTACACCAGAGTTCTTTAGGTGGCAAATTTGCAAATCAATTAAGCACAAAAGCATGCTTACCAATAGACCCAAACAGCCTTAGTTTCTCTGCAGTAAGTCAAAAGCACAAACCTACAGCCAGTAATCAACGCTTTAGCTTCTTATCTCATTAGATATCCAATGAATTTAATCCCATGTATCATGCAATCAAAACTTTAAAGTTTTAGGTTACCAAAGGCTTTGAAGGCTATCTTAACAATTACCCATAAAAACTTTGAGACAGACAAAATTAACCATTAAGTCGTCTCTTTGCTAACAAATTGCAACAGAGATAACATGAGTTTACTTGACCTTCAGTGAACCTTGGTAGAATAAGTTTCATATAAATTTTTTTTAATGTTTATTTCTTTTTGAGAGAGAGAGAGAGAGAGAGAGAGAGAGACAGTGCGAGCAGGGGAGGGGCAGAGAGAGAGGGAGAGGCAGAATCCAAAGCAGAATCCAAAGCTGACAGCGCAGAGCCAGACACAGGGCAAGAACTCACAAACCTCGAGATCATGACCTGAGCCAACGTTGGATGTTTAACCAACTGAGCCACCCAGGTGCCCCTAAAAGTTTTATATTTAATGCTGGTAACTCTAAAGACAGATCTATCTTAATTAAACCAGCAAACTTAAATTAGCTTAAACACCGAATGTGTTTCACCTGCACCCACTTAAAAGTCCATCAATTTTTCCCCATTGTCAGCTTTTACCTGGGACACCAGTGCGGGAACCTGAGGTGGGCGGTCCAAGTGGATGCTCTTCACTCCTTGACGTCGAGGGTGGGGGGAGGAGTCAGCGGTGCTGGCTGAAGATGGTATAGGAACCAGTAATGTAGGCCACGCCCAAGGTGGTGCAGAAACAGGAAGAGGGGGAGGGGAAGGCAGGAGAGATGAGATGCCCGCAGAAGGCAGACAGAATTCCCGGTTCTAAACCTTGTCCACTCGGACAGAGGAGCAGACGCCATGTTTTTTCCACCAACGTGGAAATACGGAGTCCATGTTAGGCCGGAGTAGACAGGGAATTTCCCGGAAACAAATGGAGTTTTGGCAGCTGCTTGGGAATAGTCCTTAAAGTCCCCGTCCTGAGGTAGACTAACCAGAGTTGGCTCCAATTATCATAGCCATTAACCTGGGAAATGAATGAGGGAGAAGCCCTCACATCTATTAGGAGGAGGAACAGGCAGAAAGAGTCAGCGTCTCCTTTGTCAGGGATGGCCGGTGCTTCCTCCAGCGACTGAGTTCTATTAGGGGGACGCCTATTTAGATCATGATCATCGGTATATCACAAGGGAGTTTACTGGCCTGGTTACTGACTAAACATGTTCTGCAAGAGGCCCTTGGGTCCAGGTCCTGATTTAGAGCGGTGAAGGCCTGGACCTAGGGTACCTCCGTCCATTTGCCCTGTTTACTAAGGTCATGCAATGTTACAGGAGATCAGTCCTTTCCTACATTTTGCAATGTTTTCATTGGTTTGTTTCCAGTGGTTAAAAAGGCATCCCAGGGGAGAGTCCCTGGGGACCGAAGAGAAGCTCCCATGCTTCTCCAGAGCAGAGACAGAGAAATAGTGAAGGTCCATTAGGAGAATCCCCCTGACACGTGGCATCCCACGTGCAGGATATGTCAGAGGTTCCTGAGGCATCCCTCAAACGAAGTCGCTATGATCATGGACCAGTCGCTATGGCCCCTGAGGAAAGATGCTAGTGTCTCCCCACCTCCCCATTGCATCCTAGGCTACAAGTGGGTGCCAGCGTATGGACCTGAGTTTGTCTTGCTAAGAAGGCAGAGAAGAAACCGCTGTTTTTAACCCATGGAGAATACTGGAAAAGTTTTACAAGGGGGAATCACTCAATTTTGTAATTTAAGTAGTAGTTAGTAGAGAACATTGACTAAAAACAGTAAAGACAGAAATCCATCATGAGCTAAGAACATTCCAACACATGTAGTCTTTACAGCATACTTCCCTAGAAAACGGTCCCCAGTTGGGTTTTCATTCAATGGGGTACTGGTTTTGGCCGGCTCCCAGTGGAGGTCTCTCAGCCAGAAGCGGCTAGACCAGAGATGTGGAGGGGATCATGTTAGACCAATGAGGAGGAAACCTCAAATAGGAGTCTTAAGACTGACAGCCATCCTGGTGACTTAGTGGCTGTCCCGTGCCCAAGACAGACAACTTTGTATAAGGACAGGAATAAAGAGAGGGCATCAAGTTTCTGGGTCTTATTACCATTCCTGGGAGGGTACTACCAGGCAAAAGGCAGGCTTTCTCCTCCCCATAGAGTAGCCACGGGCTAGAGGATTGCGGCCTGAGCAATTGACATGAAAGTGTTCCAGTAAGACCATCCTCCTCCAAAAGCCCCTGAAATGGGAGTAAAGGGAGAAAAGAGAAAGTACTCACCGGGTTTGCACCAGCTCAGAGCCCAGATGAAGAGACTCGAAGCCCATGTTAAAGTCACAAAATGATGGGGTTGTTGGGTGATGGTGGGGTGGTCCGTAGCCAACGGCCAGGAAAGAATTCTTGAAGACGTCTTTGGGGCAAAAAGGTGATTTTATTTTATCTTTATTTCAAAAAAATGTTTTAATGTTAATTTTTTTTGAGAGAGACAGAGTGTGAGCAAGGGAGGGGCAGAGAGAGAGGAGACACAGAATCCGAAGCAGGTTCCAGGCTCTGAGCTGCCAGCACAGAGCCGGATGTGGGGCTCAAAGTCATGAACTGCGAGATCATGACCTGAGCTGAAGTTGGACGCTTAACCGACTGAGCCACCCAAATGCCCCCAAAAAGTGATTTATTTTATTAAAGTGCAGGGATAGGACCCGTGGGCAGAAAGAGCTGTACTGGGGTTGTGACGAGTAACTGATTAGATACCCTCAGGTTGGGAGGGGGTCAGGGACAGCATAAGTTTCTAAGGAACTTTTTAAGCAAGCTTTCCAGGATCTTGAAGGGCCAGCTGCTGTTAGGAAAAGGCCATTTTTACCATTTAGTAAAGCCTCATTCATGAGACCCTTCAGATGTATATCAGGGGCCATAAGCTTGAAGTATGATTGTCAGCATGTATCTTGGGGGAGTTGAGATAAAGGAAGTTTCCAAAGGAATTTTTACATGTTACAGTAGACTTACAGGATCATGGCTGGGGGGGGGGGGTGGTCAGGATAATGTTAAGCCAAGATTCCCTTTTGCCAATACCAAAGTGTCCTCATCAAGGCAGCTGAGCTCCCAGAGGGAGGACACTCTCCTGGTCTCAAGGACTTGTCAGTGGGCTGTAGGCAGTAAGGGAGTTTAATTTCTCACTTGCCTTAGTCTCCCACATCACCATGGCAAACACTTAAACCCCTTTCCTTTGTTCTTGGGTAGTCAAGAGTGTCCAAGGAATATCACCCATATTCCACCTGCGGAGGAGACGGGCTCCTGTCGGCCTACTTTGCCCTCAGCTTGCCCCACGCTCCGTCATCAGTTTGAAGCACCTGTTCCAGAGGACGGCAGCCTCCGTCCTGGGAGGGACAGGAGTAGCAACCTCTCTGCCTTTTAGTCACTTCCAGGAGCACTAGCCAGCTCAGCCCAAGGATGGGGGGCCTCCATACCCCTGTGGGGAGAGGCTAGAGTGATGTCGTCTTCAACAGCAGAGGCAAGTGTGACAGCAGCAGAGACAAGCTTGCCGTTTACTAAGGTGACTGCTCCCAGTGTCCTCAGCATTCAGCCTCAGCCTGCCGTCTCCGCCCCGTGGGCTCCTTTACCTGCCACGGTGGTCCCCAGGGAGAAGGACATCCTCTTGTCTCAGAGCGCTGAAGCGGAGGAAAAATAAGTTCCCCTTTACCCTTCTATGTCTGGCTGTGTAGGGCAGCACAATTCGGACCCCCTCACCATACACGTACCTGTCTCATTGGAGTGTGGATTATTTTAGGTAGTTATATATATATATTTTAATTTAAATCCAAATTAGTTAACATATAGTGAAATAATGATTTCAGGAATAGAATTTAGTGATTCATCACTTACATATAACACTCAGTCCTCATCCCAACAAGTGTTCTCCTTAAAGCCCCTCACCCATCGAGCCCACCCCCCCCACCCAACACCCCTCCAGCAACACTCAGTTTGTTCTCTGTATTTAAGAGTCTCTTACAGTTTGTCTTCCTCTCTGTTTTTATATTATTTTTGCTTCCCTTCCCTTATGTTCATCTGTTTTGTGTCTTAAATTCCACATATGAATGAAATCATGATATTTGTCTTTCTGTGACTTTTTCGCTTAGCATAATATACTCTAGTTCCATCCACGTTGTTGCAAATGGCAAGATTTCATTCTTTCTGATCGTCAAATAATATTCCACTATATATATACGTATATACGTATATATGTATATATATGTATATATGTGTATATATATATATATATATATATATATATATATATATATACATACACCATATCTTCTTTATCCATTCATCAGTTGATAGACATTTGGGCTCTTCCCATACTTTGGCTATTGTCAATAGCACTGCTATAAACATTGGGGTACATGTGCCCCTTCGAATCAGCACACCTGTATCCTTTGGATAAACACCTAGTAGTGCAATTGCTGGGCCATAGGGTAGTTCTAGTTTTAATTTTTTGTAGAACTTCCATGCTGTTTTCCAGAGTGGCTGCATCAGTTTGCAGTGCAAAAGGTTCCTCTTTCTTCGCATCCTTGCCAACATCTGTTATTGCCTGAGTTGTTAATTTTATTTTATTTTAAAAAAAATTTTTAATGTTTATTTATTTTTGAAGGAGAGAGAGACAGAGTGTGAGTGGGGGAGGGGCAGAGAGAGAGGGAGACAGAATCTGAAGCAGGCTCCAGGCTCCGAGCTGTCAGCACAGAGCCCATCGCGGGGCTCAAACTCACGAACCGCGAGATCAGGACCTGAGCCGAAGTCGGACGCTCAACCGACTGAGCCACCCAGGTGCCCCGTGAGTTGTTAATTTTACCCATTCTGACAGTTGTGAAGTGACATCTCATTGTGGTTTTGATTTGTATTTCCCTGATGATGAGTGACGTGGAGCATTTTTCATGTTTTGGTTGGCCATCTGGATGTCTTCTTTGGAGAAATGTCTATTTATGTCTTTTGCCCATTTCTTCACTGGATTATTTGTTTTTTGGGTGTTGAGTTTGATAAGTTCTTTATAGATTTTGGATACTAACCCTTTATCTGATATGCCATTTGCAAATATCTTCTCCCATTCTGTTGGTTGACAGTTTTCTGTAGTTTTGCTGATTGTTTCCTTTGCTGTGCAGAAGCTTTTTAATTGATGAAGTCCCAATAATTCATTTTTGTTTTTGTTTCCTTTGCCTGCAGAGACATGTAGAGTAAGAAGTTGCTGTCGCCGAGGTCAAAGAGGTTGTTGTCTGTTTTCTCCTCTAGGATTTTGATGGCTCCTTGTCTTATGTTTAGGTCTTTCATTCATTTTGAATTTATTCTTGTGAATGGTGTAAGAAAGTGGTCCAGGTTCATTCTTCTGCGTGTCGCTGTCCAGTTTTCCCGGCACCATTTGCTGAAGAGACTGTTTTTGTTCCATTGGGTATTCTTCCCTGCTTTGTCAAAGATTAGTTGGCCATATGTTTGTGGGTTCATTTCTGGGTTTTCTATTCTGTTCCACTGATCTATGTGTCTGTTTTTCTGCCAGCACCATACTGTCTTCATGATTACAGCTTTGTAATACAGCTTGAAGTCTAGAAGTGTAATGCCTCCAGCTTTGGTTTTCTTTTTCAGGATTGCTTTGGCTATTTGGGGTCTTTTCTGGTTCCACACAAACTTTACAATTGTTTGTTCTAGCTCTGTGAAGAATGCTGGTGTTATTTTCATAGGGATTGCATTGAATATGTAGGTTGCTTTGAGTAGTATTGACATTTTAACAATATTTGTTCTTCCAATCCATGAGCATGGGATGTTTTTCTGTGTTTTGTGTCTTTTTCAATTTTCTTCATAAGCCTTCTATAGTTTTCAGTGTATAGATTTTTCACCTCTTTGGTTAGGTTTATTCCTAGGTATTTTGTGGATTTTGGTGTAATTGTAAATGGGATCGATTCCTTGATTTCTCTTTCTGCTGCTTCATTACTGGTGTATAGAAATGCAACTGTTTTCTGTACATTGAGTTTATATCCTGCAACTTTGCTGAATTAATGGATCAGTTCTACCAGTTTTTTGGTGGAGTCTTTTGGGTTTTCCATGAGTATCATGTCGTCTGTGAAGAGTAAAAGTTTGATTTCCTCTTTGCTGATTTGAATATTAGGTGGTTATTTTTATTTTATGTTATTTTTTTAATGTTTATTTTTGAGAGAGAGAGAGAGAGAGAGAGCAGGAGAAGGGTAGATAGAGAGGGAGACACAGAATCCAAAGCAGGCCCCAGGCTCTGAGCTGTCAGCATAGAGCCCAATGTGGGGTTCGAACCCACTAACTGTGAGATCATGACCTGAGCCGAAGTCAGACGGCTCAATTGACTGAGCCACCCATGCACCCCTAGGGAGTTATTTTTAAGAAACAGAAGACTTTAAGAAGTTTTTCTTTTTTGCCTTCCTGCTAACTGCCTAAAAGAATTTAGATAGAGGACCTGTTCCAGGAAGGGAGCTATCACCATAACATAACTATATATAACATGAACTAGGTATGGTAGACGAGGAGAAATCTAGCATGGTATGTTTCATTGTTTCTTGATATCCCAGAAAACCTTTTGTTTAACAAACATTTACTCTTCCCTTTCTTCCTGTGACTTGCCTTCCTTCCCTTGAAAACTCCAGATCCCTACCCACCCTACTTAGTCCAGCATGACTTACATACCTCATTTTGCCTGTCTATGGAATTGTTCCTGTTTATATGGCTTCCCTGTATTTACATAATTAAATTTGATATTCTCATGTTAATATGTGTGATGTCAATTAAATATTTAGGCCAGTCAGAAGGACCTTCCAGGATAGAGAAAAAATTTTCCTTCCTAACACAGTATATGATATATGTGCAGGTGTGTTATATATTACTAAATTTTTTAAAAATTAAAATGAGGGGTGGGGCACCTGGGTGGCTCAGTCAGTTAAACGTCCGACTTCAGCTCGGGTCATGATCTCGCGGTTTGTGAGTTTGAGCCCCTCATTGGGCTCTGTGCTGACAGCTCAGAGCATGGAGCCTGCTTCAGATTCTGTGGCTTCCTCTCTCTCTGTCCCTTCCCCACTCTTACTCTATCTCTCTCTCTCTCTCTCAAAAATAAATAAACATTAAAAAATTAAATTAAAATGAGGGGTGCCTGGCTGGCTTAGTCAGTAGAGCATGGGGCTCTTGACCTCAGGGTTTTGAGTTCAAGCCTCACACTGGGCATGGTATCTGTATGGTATCTATCTAGTTTTTAAAAAATTAAGATGAAAAAGAAAATTTTACTTATTTTAATAGTATTACACGACCAAAAAAATATAACTAATGCATCTTTATCACTTAAAAAAAAAACTAGAACACAACTGAAGTTTGTAAAATTATAGACATAATGTATCTCAAGCGCCTATCACTGTGCCCAGTGCCTAATACTTCATAAAAGGTAGATCATTGAGCAATATAGGAAAAGCAAAAAGTATTGTTTCTTTCTAGTCCCTTTTCTGTGTGCAACCCAGAATGTTTAAATTTTCAGTTAGGGGGCGCCCGGGTGGCTCAGCCCGTTGAGCATCTGATTCTTGGTTTCTGCTCAGGTCATGATCTCACGGTTCGTGGGTTCGAGCCCCGCATCGGGCTCTCTGCTGACAGTGTGGAGCCTGCTCAGGATTCTTTCCCTCTCTCTCTGCCCCTTCCCCATTTGAGCGCCTGCACTCTCTCTCTCTCTCAAAATAAATAAATAAACTTAAAAAAATTTCGGTTAGGATTCTCTTAAAACTGCGATTTAACCTCCAGCTTTCATGCATTCTGTATGGTATCTAACGCATAATACTTGTGTAAACATTGATGTTGATGTCGGTATAGAACAGGAACAACAACGACCACAAAATAACCACAGGCACAACCAGAAACAGTTTTTGAAATGTCTATTACAAGGAGATTGTAGTGGTCAACTCAAATAAAGTGTCGCATGTCCACCCTTAAATGAAACCAAATAACATCTGTAAGAGCATGACTGCTCCTTATGTACACATCAGTGTCACAGCTGACATCAGTATCTGCAAGTGAGAAAACAAAATCGTGTATCATGATCTTTTGTGCCATCTAACTTTAAGTTTATTTATTTATTTTGAGAGAGAGAGAGAGAGAGCATGCATGGGAGGGGCAGAGAGAGAGGGAGAGGGAGAGAATCCTAAGCAGCCTCCACACTGTCAGTGTAGAGCCCCACACGGGGCTCGAACCCACGAACCATGAGATCACGACCTGAACCAAAATCAAGAGTCAGACATTTAACCGACCGAGCCTCCCAGGTGCCCCTATGCAATCTAACTTTTGATCTCATGATGACCTTAAAAACATCTGCCCTGTGTGACTGCATTCACTTCATCATATAGGGCAGAGTTTACAGAAGGAAGCAGGTAGCCTTCCAGCCTAGAGGAATACTTTATATTGTGCCATCCCGATGATAAGGCAATGACCTTTAACTGTTAAGGGAAAGGTGTATAAGCTTCATGTACTGCAATCTTTAGTGTTGATTAAGTGCTTCACGGGCCTAATTGAGTTGACTGTTAAGGGAACTGTCTCTGTAAAGGAAGACAAATTAGGTGCCATGGAGATGATATTACTAAGTCTCCTTCTGAATCTCTTGATGCCTGTCTATTTCTCTCAACTTTTCTTAGAGCAGCTCTGACTGATGTGGTCCAGTCAATACGTGATATGCTCTTTTTTTTTTTTTTAATTTATTTTTGGGACAGAGAGAGACAGAGCATGAATGGGGGAGGGGCAGAGAGAGAGGGAGACATAGAATCGGAAACAGGCTCCAGGCTCCGAGCCATCAGCCCAGAGCCTGACGCGGGGCTCGAACTCACGGACCGCGAGATCGTAACCTGGCTGAAGTCGGACGCTTAACCGACTGCGCCACCCAGGCGCCCCCTTTTTTTTTTTTTTTTTTTATGATATGCTCTTTTTTATAAGTTTTCTAAGGTTCATCCAAATTGTAGCATATATCAGTAATTTATTTGTTTGTTTGTTTGTTAGTTTAACTCAGCTCTACACCCGGTGTGGGGCTTAAACCCATGACTCGGAGATCAAGACTCACATGCTCTACCGAGTGAGCCAGCCAGACACCCCGATATGTCATCTGCTCTTAAAGCCTGTTGAAATGCTACTTGGAAACCATGCCATTCATTTGGTTTCATTTACTATCTTTAACATAATGGTATAGCTCAAAAATCCAAAATATAATATATTCAGTGAAAAGAATCACTGACATCCCCTGCCCCACATGTACCCAATTACTACCCAGTGTATTATTTACGCAAGCATAAATATAAAAACACAAGGCGCCTGCATGGCTCAGTTGATTAAGCGTCCAACTTCGGCTCAGATCATGATCTCATGGTTCATGGGTTCAAGCCCCACACCAGGCTCTCTGCTGTCGGCGCAGAGCCCACTTTGGGGCCTCTGTTTCCCTCTCTGCCCCGACCCTGTGTGCATACGCTGCACGCTCTCTCAAAAATAAATAAAATAAACATTAAAAAATACAAAAACACGTTCTTGTGTCTTCCCTTTGTTACACAAAGGTAGAATTTTACAACGTTCTTCACCTTTATGCCATTTGGTTAGAAAAATGGTTTGTATAACAACAAGGAGTTTCTTTTTAACGTGTATTTATTTTTGAGACAGAGAGAGACAGAGCATGAATGGGGGAGGGGCAGAGAGAGAGGGAGACACAGAATCCAAAGCGGGCTCCAGGCACAGAGCCTGACGTGGGGCTCGAACTCAACAGACCGCGAGATCAGGACCTGAGCCAAAGTCAGACGCTTAAACGACCGAGCCACTTGGGCGCCCCAAGAGTTTCTTTGTTTTGTTTTTTTTTAAGTTTATTTATTTTGAGAGGAAGAGAGAGTGCAAGAGGGGAAGAGGCAGAGAGAGGGAGAGAGAGAATTCCCCAGATGTGGGGCTCGAACCAACGAACTGTGAGGTCATGACCTGAGCCAAAATCAAGACGGTTAACCGACTGAGCCACCTAGGTACCCCACAAGGAGTTTCTTTATATGGATAGAAGAGTCCTATATCCTAATTTTGGTGATGGTTACATGCATTTACACATGTGATAAAATTTCATAGAGGTGTACAGCACAAATGAAAAACAAGAACCAACCAAACAAACCCCCCCAAACAATTAAAAAGTATATGTGAAAACAGGTTAAATCCAAATATGTTCAGAATTGGAGTTACTACAGTGGGTATCGATCTGAAATGACTTTTCACCTGGGTCGCATTAGTGAATGTCTGGAGATATTTTTGTTTATCACAACTGAGGGAGGGTATGAAAACTACTCCTTGAAGAAAGTTTTTCTTTTTTTTTATTTTTTATTTATTTATTTATTTATTTTTTAATATATGAAATTTACTGTCAAATTGGTTTCCATACAACACCCAGTGCTCATCCCAAAAGGTGCCCTCCTCAATACCCATCACCCACCCTGCCCTCCCTCCCACCCCCCATCAACCCTCAGTTTGTTCTCAGTTTTTAACAGTCTCTTATGCTTTGGCTCTCTCCCACTCTAACCTCTTTTTTTTTTTTCCCTTCCCCTCCCCCATGGGTTTCTGTTACGTTTCTCAGGATCCACATAAGAGTGAAACCATATGGTATCTGTCTTTCTCTGTATGGCTTATTTCACTTAGCATCACACTCTCCAGTTCCATCCACGTTGCTACAAAAGGCCATATTTCATTTTTTCTCATTGCCACGTAGTATTCCATTGTGTATATAAACCACAATTTCTTTATCCATTCATCAGTTGATGGACATTTAGGCTCTTTCCATAATTTGGCTATTGTTGAGAGTGCTGCTATAAACATTGGGGTACAAGTGCCCCTATGCATCAGTACTCCTGTATCCCTTGGATAAATTCCTAGCAGTGCTATTGCTGGGTCATAGGGTAGGTCTATTTTTAATTTTCTGAGGAACCTCCACACTGCTTTCCAGAGCGGCTGCACCAATTTGCATTCCCACCAACAGTGCAAGAGGGTTCCCGTCTCTCCACATCCTCTCCAGCATCTATAGTCTCCTGATTTCTTCATTTTGGCCACTCTGACTGGCGTGAGGTGGTATCTGAGTGTGGTTTTGATTTGTATTTCCCTGATGAGGAGCGACGTTGAACATCTTTTCATGTGCCTGTTGGCCATCCGGATGTCTTCTTTAGAGAAGTGTCTATTCATGTTTTCTGCCCATTTCTTCACTGGGTTATTTGTTTTTCGGGTGTGGAGTTTGATGAGCTCTTTATAGATTTTGGATACTAGCCCTTTGTCCGATGTGTCATTTGCAAATATCTTTTCCCATTCCGTTGGTTGCCTTTTAGTTTTGTTGGTTGTTTCCTTTGCTGTGCAGAAGCTTTTTATCTTCATAAGGTCCCAGTAATTCACTTTTGCTTTTAATTCCCTTGCCTTTGGGGATGTGCCGAGTAAGAGATTGCTACGGCTGAGGTCAGAGAGGTCTTTTCCTGCTTTCTCCTCTAAGGTTTTGATGGTTTCCTGTCTCACATTCAGGTCCTTTATCCATTTTGAGTTTATTTTTGTGAATGGTGTGAGAAAGTGGTCTAGTTTCAACCTTCTGCATGTTGCTGTCCAGTTCTCCCAGCACCATTTGTTAAAGAGACTGTCTTTTTTCCATTGGATGTTCTTTCCTGCTTTGTCAAAAATGAGTTGGCCATACGTTTGTGGGTCTAGTTCTGGGGTTTCTATTCGATTCCATTGGTCTATGTGTCTGTTTTTGTGCCAATACCATGCTGTCTTGATGATGACAGCTTTGTAGTAGAGGCTAAAGTCTGGGATTGTGATGCCTCCTGCTTTGGTCTTCTTCTTCAAAATTACTTTGGCTATTCGGGGCCTTTTGTGGTTCCATATGAATTTTAGGATTGCTTGTTCTAGTTTCAAGAAGAATGCTGGTGCAATTTTGATTGGGATTGCATTGAATGTGTAGATAGCTTTGGGTAGTATTGACATTTTGACAATATTTATTCTTCCCATCCATGAGCAGGGAATGTCTTTCCATTTCTTTATATCTTCTTCAATTACCTGCATAAGCTTTCTATAGTTTTCAGCATACAGATCTTTTACATCTTTGGTTAGATTTATTCCTAGGTATTTTATGCTTCTTCGTGCAATTGTGAATGGGATCAGTTCCTTTATTTGTCTTTCTGTTGCTTCATTGTTAGTGTATAAGAATGCAACTGATTTCTGTACATTGATTTTGTATCCTGCAACTTTGCTGAATTCATGTATCAGTTCTAGCAGACTTTTGGTGGAGTCTATCGGATTTTCCATGTATAATATCATGTCATCTGCAAAAAGCGAAAGCTTGACTTCATCCTTGCCAATTTTGATGCCTTTGATTTCCTTTTGTTGTCTGATTGCTGATGCTAGAACTTCCAGCACTATATTAAACAACAGCGGTGAGAGTGGGCATCCCTGTCGTGTTCCTGATCTCAGGGAAAAAGCTCTCAGTTTTTCCCCATTGAGGATGATGTTAGCTGTGGGCTTTTCATAAATGGCTTTTATGATCTTTAAGTATGTTCCTTCTATCCCGACTTTCTCAAGGGTTTTTATTAAGAAAGGGTGCTGGATTTTGTCAAAGGCCTTTTCTGCATCGATTGACAGGATCATATGGTTCTTCTCTTTTTTTTTGTTAATGTGATGTATCACGTTGATCGATTTGCGAATGTTGAACCAGCCCTGCATCCCAGGAATGAATCCCACTTGATCATGGTGAATAATTCTTTTTATATGCTGTTGAATTCGATTTGCTAGTATCTTATTGAGAATTTTTGCATCCATATTCATCAGGGATATTGGCCTGTAGTTCTCTTTTTGTACTGGGTCTCTGTCTGGTTTAGGAATCAAAGTAATACTGGCTTCATAGAATGAGTCTGGAAGTTTTCCTTCCCTTTCTATTTCTTGGAATAGCTTGAGAAGGATAGGTATTATCTCTGCTTTAAACGTCTGGTAGAACTCCCCTGGGAAGCCATCTGGTCCTGGACTCTTATTTGTTGGGAGATTTTTGATAACCGATTCAATTTCTTCACTGGTTATGGGTCTGTTCAAGCTTTCTATTTCCTCCTGATTGAGTTTTGGAAGAGTGTGGGTGTTTAGGAATTTGTCCATTTCTTCAAGGTTGTCCAATTTGTTGGCATATAATTTTTCATAGTATTCCCTGATAATTGTTTGTATCTCTGAGGGATTGGTTGTAATAATTCCATTTTCATTCATGATTTTATCTATTTGGGTCATCTCCCTTTTCTTTTTGAGAAGCCTGGCTAGAGGTTTGTCAATTTTGTTTATTTTTTCAAAAAACCAACTCTTGGTTTCGTTGATCTGCTCTACAGTTTTTTTAGATTCTATATTGTTTATTTCTGCTCTGATCTTTATGATTTCTCTTCTTCTGCTGGGTTTAGGCTGTCTTTGCTGTTCTGCTTCTATTTCCTTTAGGTGTGCTGTTAGATTTTGTATTTGGGATTTTTCTTGTTTCTTGAGATAGGCCTGGATTGCAATGTATTTTCCTCTCAGGACTGCCTTCGCTGCGTCCCAAAGAGTTTGGATTGTTGTATTTTCGTTTTCGTTTGTTTCCATATATTTTTTAATTTCTTCTCTAATTGCCTGGTTGACCCACTCATTCGTTAGTAGGGTGTTCTTTAACCTCCATGCTTTTGGAGGTTTTCCAGACTTTTTCCTGTGGTTGATTTCAAGCTTCATAGCATTGTGGTCTGAAAGTATGCATGGTATAATTTCAATTCTTGTAAACTTATGAAGGGCTGTTTTGTGACCCAGTATATGATCTATCTTGGAGAATGTTCCATGTGCACTCGAGAAGAAAGTATATTCTGTTGCTTTGGGATGCAGAGTTCTAAATAGATCTGTCAAGTCCATCTGATCCAATGTATCATTCAGGGCCCTTGTTTCTTTATTGACTGTGTGTCTAGATGATCTATCCATTTCTGTAAGTGGGGTGTTAAAGTCCCCTGCAATGACCACATTCTTATCAATAAGGTTGCTTATGTTTATGAGTAACTGTTTTATATATCTGGGGGCTCCGGTATTTGGCGCATAGACATTTATAATTGTTAGCTCTTCCTGATGGATAGACCCTGTAATTATTATATAATGCCCTTCTTCATCTCTTGTTACAGCCTTTAATTTAAAGTCTAGTTTGTCTGATATAAGTATGGCTACTCCAGCTTTCTTTTGGCTTCCAGTAGCATGATAAATAGTTCTCCATCCCCTCACTCTCAATCTAAAGGTGTCCTCAGATCTCAAATGAGTCTCTTGTAGACAGCAAATAGATGGGTCTTGTTTTTTTATCCATTCTGATACCCTATGTCTTTTGGTTGGCGCATTTAATCCATTTACATTCAGTGTTATTATAGAAAGATACGGGTTTAGAGTCATTGTGATGTCTGTATGTTTTATGCTTGTAGTGATGTCTCTGGTGCTTTGTCTCACAGGATCCCCCTTAGGATCTCTTGTAGGGCTGGTTTCGTGGTGACAAATTCCTTCAGTTTTTGTTTATTTGGGAAGACCTTTATCTCTCCTTCTATTCTAAATGACAGACTTGCTGGATAAAGGATTCTCGGCTACATATTTTTTCTGTTTAGCACACTGAAGATATCGTGCCAAGCCTTTCTGACCTGCCAAGTTTCAAAGGAGAGATCAGTCACGAGTCTTATAGGTCTCCCTTTATATGTGAGGGCACATTTATCCCTTGCTGCTTTCAGAATTTTCTCTTTATCCTTGTATTTTGCCAGTTTCACTATGATATGTCGTGCAGAAGATCGATTCAAGTTACGTCTGAAGGGAGTTCTCTGTGCCTCTTGGATTTCAATGCCTTTTTCCTTCCCCAGTTCAGGGAAGTTTTCAGCTATAATTTCTTCAAGTACCCCTTCAGCACCTTTCCCTCTCTCTTCCTCCTCTGGGATACCAATTATGCGTATATTATTTCTTTTTAGTGTATCACTTAGTTCTCTAATTTTCCCCTCATACTCCTGGATTTTTTTATCTCTCTTTCTTTCAGCTTCCTCTTTCTCCATAACTTTATCTTCTAGTTCACCTATTCTCTCCTCTGCCTCTTCAATCCGAGCCGTGGTGGTTTCCATTTTGTTTTGCATTTCTTTCAAAGCGTTTTTCAGCTCCTTGTGACTGTTCCTTAGTCCCTTGATCTCTGTAGCAAGAGATTCTCTGCTGTCCTGTATACTGTTTTCAAGCCCAGCGATTAATTTTATGACTATTATTCTAAATTCACTTTCTGTTATATTATTTAAATCCTTTTTGATCAGTTCATTAGCTGTTGTTATTTCCTGGAGATTCTTCTGAGGGGAATTCTTCCGTTTGGTCATTTTGGATAGTCCCTGGAGCGGTGAGGACCTGCAGGGCACTTCCCCTGTGCTGTGGTGTATAACTGGAGTTGGTGGGCGGGGCCGCAGTCAGACCTGATGTCTGCCCCCAGCCCACCGCTGGGGCCACAGTCAGACTGGTGAGTGCCTTCTCTTCCCCTCTCCTAGGGGCGGGATTCACTGTGGGGTGGCGTGGCCCGTCTGGGCTACTTGCACACTGCCAGGCTTGTGGTGCTGGGGATCTGGCGTATTAGCTGGGGTGGGTAGGCAAGGTGCACGGGGGCGGGAGGGGCAGGCTTAGCTCGCTTCTCCTTAGGTGATCCACTTCAGGAGGGGCCCTGTGGCAGCGGGAGGGAGTCAGATCCGCTGCCGGAGGTTTGGCTCCGCAGAAGCACAGAGTTGGGTGTTTGCGCGGAGCGTGCAAGTTCCCTGGCAGGAACTGGTTCTCTTTGGGATTTTGGCCGGGGGATGGGCGGGGGAGATGGCGCTGGCGAGCGCCTTTGTTCCCCGCCAAGCTGAGCTCTGCAGTCCGGGGGCTCAGCAGCTCTCCCTCCCTTTGTCCTCCAGCCTTCCCGCTTTCTGAGCAGAGCTGTCAACTTCTGACCTCCCAGACGCTAAGTCGCGCTTGCTGTCGGAACACAGTCCGTCCGGCCCCTCCGCTTTTGCCAGCCCGACTCGGGGGCTCTGCTTGGCCGGCGAGCCGCCCCTCCGCCCCGGCTCCCTCCCGCCAGTCCGTGGAGCGCGCACCGCCTCGCCGCCCTTCCTACCCTCTTCCGTGGGCCTCTCGTCTGCGCTTGGCTCCGGAGACTCCGTTCTGCTGATCCTCTGGCGGTTTTCTGGGTTCTTTAGGCAGGTGTAGGTGGAATCTAAGTGATCAGCAGGACGCGCGGTGAGCCCAGCGTCCTCCTACGCCGCCATCTTCCGGAACTCTGAAGAAAGTTTTTCTGACGTGAAGGAGAGATGTTGGGAAGTTGCCAGAAGGAGAATGCAAAGTCCAGAGGAATTTTTTTTTGGTATTAAAGAATTTTTTTAAGTTTATTTATTTGGGGGGGGGCAGAGAGAGAGGGAGGGAATCCCAAGCAGGCCCCGCACTCTCAGCGCGCAGAGCCCGACGTGGGGCTCAAACTCGAGAACTGTGAGATCAGGACCTTAGCTGAAATCACCAGAGCCACCCGGGCCCCCTAGTGTTAAGGAAATTTGAATATGACTAATGTGGAGAAGGGAACTCCAGGGCACCATCCCACCCCCCAGAGCAACTACTGAGCTGGCAAAAGCTGTCAGAATCCATTTCCGGTGAATGTTGGAATTCAGCTAAAAACTCACAACAACCTCATAAGGTTTGGTGTAAAAAGAATCCACTGCTTTGTGGTGTGGGGGCTCAAGGTGAGCCACCCCAAGATATGCCACAGTGAATAAACAGCCAGTGCAGGAACAACACTCTGATCCCCCTTTGTCTCCAGAAAGTGGGGAATAAATCTCCCATGTGAAAGGTACCCTCTCTGCACCAGGAGGTAGAGAAACATCTTTAACATCAGAGACAGGGAAGTCAGGGCCCAAGAAGTCTATGTAAACAAACCTTGTAACTTTGACTAATTTACTACCCCAGCCCAAATTTTGTTTGGAATTCCTTACTAAGTGAAGTTCCCAAACAGAAGTTTTCTTTGTCCTGTTGATCCCTCACAAATGTATCGTTTCTTTGTGTGAACAGTATAAATGCTACCTGCCTTGATCATTTCTTTTAAGTTTGTTTATTTTTGAGAGAGAGAGAGAGTGCAAGGGAGGGGCAGAGAGAGGGGGAGACACAGAATCTGAAGCAGGCTCCAAGCTCCGAGCTGTCAGCACAGAGCCCGACGCGGGGCTTGAACCCACGAACCGTGAGATCATGACCTGAGCTGAAGTCCAATGCTCAACCGACTGAGCCGCCCAGGTGCCCCTGCCTTGATCATTTCTTAGGTCCTGCATCTTTGAGGCCTCCATACATATGAATTAAACTTGATTTTCTCTTGTTAATCTGTCTCATGGCAATTTAATTCTTAAGACTGCCTAGAAGAATTTGGAAGTCTAGAGGCAAATTCTTCCTCCCCGACAGTGGTAAGAGAACACTTTGGTGTTTCAAACTGTCTGCCTACCATCCCTCACACCCCAGACTTGCAGTGGCCTTGAGGATGGGAGGCCCGCACTCCTGGTACTAGAAGGAGCAGTATGGACCTTATTCTCAAAGGATTGTGGTTCCGGGTCTTCTCCACTCTGCCGGCTCCCTCAAGGACTGGCATGGTGTTTTGCCTTGTTTTGTCCGACTAGGAGCGAACCCTGGGCCGAGGCTGCTTGCTCAAAGCGTTTAAAGGCACAAGCACTGGCCACAGCATCCTGGGGCAAGAGACAACAGTCAGGACAAGCAACAGACAAGAGTGGGAAACACAAGCTTGAGAAAATGTAGATGGAAGAACAAAGGCTTTGAAAAGATCTCAGGTATACAGAGGAATCAAGAAGGTCATGTGCTAGCCACATGCTCAGAAACAGCGGAGAGGACCACAAGCTTTCACTTCCGGATGGCTCTCAGGCTCTGTGCAAGCAGGAAGTAAGAGAGAAGGCAGACTTGTGAATAGTCTGGCTAAGCACTGAAGAAAAGCATAGCACAGACGCGATCCCCAAACACTGGGAGAGTATTACGTCTCCTTTTTCTTTTTTTGTCTTGCTTTTTTGAAGTAGAGTTGGCATATGATATTATATTAGCTTCAGGAGTACAACACAGTGATTCAACTTTATATACATTACGAAATGCTCACGACTGTGAGTGTAGTTAACAGCTGTCACCGCATACAATTATCACATGATTATTGCCTGTATCCCCTGTGATGTACTTCTCATCACCCTGAATTACTTGTTTAATCACTGGAAACACGTACCTTTTATTTATTTATTTTTTAAATACTTATTTTGGAGAGAGAGAGACAGGCAGAGAGAGAGGGAGACAGAGGACGAAAGCAGGCTTTACACTGTCAGTGCAGAGCCTGGTGCAGAACTCAAACTCACAAACTGAGATCATGACCTGAGCTGAAGTTAGACACTTAACTGACTGAGCCACCCAGGCCCCCCAGAAACCTGTACCTTTTAATCCCCTTCTCCCATTTTGTCTATCGCCCCATCTTCCTCCCCTCTGGCAACCACCAGTTTGTTCTGTTTCTGGGTTTTTTTGTGTGTGTGTTGTCTGTTTTGTTTAAGATTCCACATGTAAGTGAAATCATACAGTTATTTGTCTTTGGGTGTCTGACTTACTTAATTTAGCATAATATCCTCTAGGTCCATCCATGTTGTCACGAATGGCAAGATTTTATTCTTTATCTTTTAGATTTTAACATTTATTTACTTTTGAGAGACAGAGAGAGATAGAGCATGAGCAGGGGAGGGGCAGAGAGAGAGGGAGACACAGAATCCGAAGCAGGCTCCAGGCTCTGAGCTGTCAGCACAGAGTCCGTCGTGGGGCTTGAACTCATAAACTGCAAGATCATGACCTGAGCTGAAGTCAGACACTTAACCAACTGAGCCACCAGGCACCCCATTTTTTTTTTTTTTTTTTAGAAGCGAGGCAAGATTTTATTCACGGCTGGGCCAAACCTGATCTCCTGATCTTAAGGAGAAAAGTGCAGAGAATGGCCCCCTATTTTTTTAAGTTCATTTTATTTATTTATTTTGAAAGAGAGAGAGAGCATGAGTGGGTAAGGGGCAGAGAGAGAGGGGGAGACAGAGAGAGAGAAAGAGAGAGAGAGAGAGAGAGAGAGAGAGAGAGAGAGAGAGAGAGAGATTGAGAATTCCAGGCAGGCTCCATACCTGTCAGTGCAGAGCCTGACATGGGGCTCAAACCCACGAACCATGAGATCATGACCTGAGCATAAGATGGACGCTTTTAACCAACTGAGCCACTCAGGTGACCCAGCAAGATTTTAGTCTTTATATGGCTGAGGAATATTCCAGTGTGTCAGTGTGTGTGTGTGTGTGTGTGCGTGTGTGCATGTGTGTGTATCACATCTTCTTTATCTATTCATCTATTGATGGGCACTTAGGTTATTTCCATATCTTGGCTATTAAAAATAATGTAGTCAAATGCTCTACCCCTGAGCTATACCCCCAAATGCTACAATAAATATAGGAGTGCATATATCTTTTCAAATTAGTGTTTTTGTTTTCTTCAGCTAAATATCCAGGAGTGGAATTACTGGCTTGTAGGGTATTCTATTTTTAATTTTTAAAATTTTATTCATTCATTCACTCCCTTCATTCACTCATTCATTCATTCATTCATTTATTTATTTTGAGAGAGAGAGAGAGACAGAGTGCGAGCTGGGGAGGGGTAGAGAGAGAGGGAGACACAGAATCCGAAGCAGGCTCCAAGCTCTGAGCTGTCAGCACAGAGTCCGATGCAGGGCTTGAACTCATGAACCATAAGATCATGACCTGAGCTGAAGGTGGGCACTCAACCAACTGAGCCACCCAGGAGCCCCTCTATTTTTAATTTTTAGAGGAAACTGCACACTATTTCCCATAGTGACTGTCCCAATTTACATTCCCACCAACAATGCTCAAGGGTTCCCTTTTCTCCACATCCTCACTAACACTTCTTATTTCTTGTCTTTTTGATATTAGCCATTCTGACTGGTGTGAGGTGATTTAGGTTTGCATTTCCCTGATGATTAGTGATGTTTCATGTGTCTGTTGGCCATCTGTACGTCTTCTTTGGAAAAATGTCTAATTAGGTCCCCCGCTCATTTAATATTTTGATTGTGTCGTTTTTTGGGGTTTTTTTTTTTGTTTTTTTTTTTTTTGGTATTGAGTAGTAGGAGTTACTTATACATTTTGGATATTAATCCCTTATCAAAGATATCATTTGCAAGTATTTTTCTCCTATTCTCTTTTTCAATATTTAATTTTGAGAGAGAGAGAGAGAGAGAAAGAAAGTGAGCGGGGGAGGGGCAGAGAGGGAGACAGAGGATACGAAGCAGGCTCTCCACAGACAGCAGAGAGTCTGATGTGGGGCTTGAACTCGCAAACTGAGATCATGACCTGAGCCAAAGTTGGACGCTCTCCTATTCACTAGGTTGCCTTTTTGTTTTGTTGATCTTTATTCATTTTGAATCCAGGAATTGATGGTAAGTATTTCAAAACACTTGCTGGCCACTAAGCTAACGGAATGTAGATTTGAGTGGCTCTACGTGACAAAGAATGCAGGTGTTATGGAAAACAGTATGGAGGTTCCTCAAAAAATTAAAAATAGAAATACCATATGATTTAGTAAGTCCACTACTGGGTATTTACCCAATGAAAACAAAATACTAATTTGAAAAGATATATGTATTCCTATGTTTGCTGCAGCATTATTTACAATATCCAAGATACAGAAGCAATGTAAGTGTCCATCAATAGATGAATGGGTAAAGAAGACGCCATACACACACACACACACACACACACACACACACACAGCATGGAATATTATTCAAACCATAAAAAAGAATGAAATCTTGCCATTTGCAACAACATAGATGGACCCAGAACATATTATGTTAAGTGAAATACATCAGACAGAGGAAAGACAAATACCATGTGATTTTACTTATATATGGAATTCAAAAAACAACAAATCAGAAACAGAGTCATAAACACAGAGAACGAACTGGTGGTTGCCAGAAGGCTGGGGGTGGGGGTGGGGGACATGTGCAAAATAGGTGAATGGGGATTAAGAAGTACAAATTTCCAGTTATAAAATAAATGAGTCGGGGCACCTTGCTGGCTCAGTTGGTAAAGAATGTGACTTTTGAACTTGAGGTCATGGGTTTGAACCCCACATCTGGGGTCGAGTTTACTTAAAAATAAATAAATAAATAAATAAATAAAATAAATGAGTCATGGAGATGAAAAGTACTGCATAGGGAATACAGTCCATCATACTATAATAATTTTGTATGATGGCAGATGATATCTACACTTATTGTGGTGAGCATTTCATGTTGTATATAATTGTCAAATCACTAAGTTGTATAACTGAAACTAATATAATATTGCATGTCAAATATAGTGAAATTTTACTTATTTTCTTTGCATTTATTTTTATTTTTTAATACTGAAATTTAAAAAAACGAACACAGATATTGCCAAAAATAGCTTAGGAAGTCACTAAATAAGCCAACCACAGCAGCCCAAACAATTAGGAACAACAAACCTAGAAGAGGGGAGAAAACGTGTCTTCCAAAGTTGTCACATTCTAATATTCAGAGTTTCTGGTTTTTAACAAGAAATGCAAGGAACAAGAATTCTAAAATCATATGGAATTATAAGGGAATATAATAAGCCAAAATAATCTTTAAAAAGAAAATAAAAGTTGTAGGACCCTGACATCTAAATTTCAAAACTTACTACAAAGCTACAGTAATCAAAACAGCATTGTACTGGCATAAGGATAGTCATACAGATCAATGGAATAGACTTGAGGAACCAGAAACCATAAATAAACCCATACACCAATGGTCAATCGATTCTGGATAAAGGTGCCAAGATAATTCAACTGGGAAATAATTGTTCAGGAAATGATGGACAACTAGATAGCTATATGCAAAAGAATTAAGTTGGAAATATACCTCATATCATATACCAAAACTAACTGAAAATGGACAAAATACCTAAATATGAGTTAAAATTTAAAAACTCTCATATGTATAGTTATATAAAACTCTCTCTCTCTCTCTCTCTCTATATATATATATATATATATATATCCCACTATATATATAGAGAGAGACAGAGAGACAGAGTATATATATATATAGTGAGATATATATGGGGGAGAGGGAGAGAGAGAGGGAGAGAGAGAGGAAGAGGGAGTTATAAAACTATAAAACTCCTTTGCTTCAGGAGAAAAAGGAAAAACTCATGATCTTGGATTTGGCAATGGATTCTTTTTTTTTTTTTTAATGTTTATTTATTTTTGAGAGAGAGAGACAGAGCATGAGCATGAGAGGGCAGAAAAAGTGGGAGACACAGAACCCAAAGTAGGCTCCAGGTTCTGAGCTGTCAGCACAGAGCCCAAAGCATGGCTCAAACCCATGAACCATAAGATCATGACCCGAGCTGAAGTCAGATGTTTAACTGACTGAGCCACTCAGGTGTCCCAGCAATGGATTCTTCAATATGACACCAAAGCATAATAGCAACAAAAGAAAAATTACATAATCGGATTTCATCAAAATTAAGAACTTCGTGCATCAAATGACACTATTAAGATAGTGGAAAGACAACCAACACAACGAGATAAAATATTTATAAGTCATATATCTGATAAGAGTATAGTTTCCAGGGGCGCCTGGGTGGCTCAGTCCGTTAAGTGTCCAACTCTTGATTTCAGCTCAGGTCACGATCTCACGGTTTGTGAGATCCGGCCCCTCGTCTCTGCACTGACAGTACGGAGCCTGCTTGGGATTCTCTCTCTCCCTCTCTGTCTCTGTCCCTTCCCTTCTTTCTCTCTCAAATCAATAAACTTAAGAAAAAAAACCCTTAAAAATGAGTAGTTTCCAGGATACATAAAGAATCCTTACAACTCAGCAGTGAAAAAATAAACCACCAAATTAAATGAGTAGATGTTTTTTTCCCAAGAATATGTACAAATGGCCAACAAGCATGACAAGATGCTCGATATCATTCGTCGTTAGGGAAATGTAAATCAAAGCCACAACGAGATACCGTCTCACATCCACTAGGATGTCTGTAATTTAAAAAATGGGATATAAGAAGTGTTGGTGAGGATGTGAAGAAACAGGAGCCCCCGCACGTGGCAAGTGGTAATGTAAAATGGTACAGTTGTTATATTTGACAGTTCCTCGAAAATTCAAACATAGAATTGCCTTGTGACCCAGCAATTCCAATTCTACGTATATACGTTAAAGAATCGAAAATGGGTTTTCAAACAAATAATTGTACATGAATGTAGATAGAAGCACTATTTACAACAGCCAAAAGGTGGAAATAACCCAAATTTCCATCCACTGAGGAATGGATAAACAAAATGTGGCATATTCACATAATGGACTGTTATTCAACTCAAAACCGGAATGAAGTACTAATACTTGCTACAAACTGGATGAACCTCAAAAACATTACGCTGTGAAAGAAGTCAGACACAGAAGGTCACATATTTTATGATTCCATAAATATTAAATATCCAGAAGAGGCAAATTCATAGAGACAGGAAGCAGACTAGAAGCTGCCAGGGGCTGGAGGAGGGAGGAATTGGGGGAATGATGGCCAAATGAATAAGGGGTTTCATTTTGGGGTGATGCATAAGCTTGGAAACTAGACGGTGGTCATGGTGGCAGAATATTGTGAATTAGGGCGCCTGAGTGGCTCAGTCGGTTGAGTGTCCGACCGGGCTCAGGTCATGATTTCACGGTTCGAGTTCGAACCCCACTGTCAATGCAGAGCCCGCTTTACATCTCTGTCCTCCTCTCTCTGTCTCTACCTCTCCCCTGCTCATGTGCTCTCTCTCTCTCTCTCAAAAATAAATAAACATTGAAAAAAAAAGGGAACATTGTGGATGCACTAAATGCCACTGAATCGTACACTTTAAAGTGGGTACTTTTGTTATTTGAATTTTACCACGACTTTTAAAAAAGATATAAGGGGAAAATAATCATTATGGAAAGACTGTGATAAAGGGCACAAGTGGCCGAAGACGTGGGACAAGGCATCAGTTTGAAGCTCATAGGCCTCTTGTATGTACTATGCTCCCCCAATTCAATCCCACTCTCCTGAAAATCTAGATTATTGTCTGGGCACATACTGATGAAATGGGCAATAATAGAATGAACACTGAGAAAGAAAGCCTGAAGGTATAAAGGGTCAAAATCTAAAAGTAGGTCATTAATCCCTTTGTATTTTTTGTTCTTCCTGAAATTGGTTTCAAATTTTGAATTGTGGGAGGCTTGATGGTATTTTTTCCCCCTGTGGATAAATAAGGTCTAATATCCAGATTTCAAGATCAGGTAGAACTTAAAACCATATGCTACTTTTGGCCTTAAGTTTTTTCCACTGAAATGAATGCAGATACTGCCAAGTAAGACTTTGAATGAGCACTGAAAACGTGACCTGTGTCAAGGCACCATTCCATCTAAGGTCTCATGGTAGTTAAATCCCTTAGGATAGTGATGAGGACCCATGAAGCCAGATATTACAATTACAAACAGCCAGTTTGATTATCGAATCACCACATTGTGCACCAGAGACGAATACAAGATTGTACATCAACTAAACTTTAAGAGTAATACTTTTTTTAAAGAAATTAAATTAAATTAAAAACACCCAGTTTTCCTCTGGCATCTGACACTATTAAAATACGCAAAAAAGAATAATAAAAAGAATACATTGATCTCCATCAAGGAACATACTTGGAAGTGGATTCAAAAATTGCTATTGAGACTGCAGATCTAGACAGTAGCCCAGTGAGTCTGGAATCCTCCCACCTGAGAAGATGGCTAATCCTTCTTGACAGGAACGCAGGGATTATGCAGTAACCTTAGCAAGGCGGGCTGAAGAGGTGGTTATTCAAGCTCTAAAAAGTGAAATGAATGTTATGGTTCAAAGTTTCCCATTGACTTGCTCTCTGAAACTAAACAAAAAACTGGGGGGGGGGGGATGCTTATCTGTTTTTCCTCAAACCTGGCTTTTTAATTTCATAGCCACTGGATTCTATTCAGGTTCTAAATAGTCCTTGATGGTCCTTGGCTTATCAAATTCAAAAATAAAACTGTCCTGGCATCAGATATTTTAACACTTTAATTTACTGTTTAGCCTTGTCCCTTGGCACGTGAACAGACTGTTAAGTGTTATTACAGTCTCACGTGAGCCTTGCGTTTGATAACACGTAAAGTGAACCGACAAAATTTTCACGGAAGAGGTGATTTTATTGTTGTGTACATTTAATATATATGATACAAAGATCTGACTATTGTAATTACTGATTTGGACCACAGGTCATGTGTAGTAAAAACGTTTCATACTGTTAAAGAAAAAAATTGCTATTTACACGCAAGGATCCTGGGGTCAGAAACGACGATGGTGCCCAGACAGCTCCTGCAAACACACCTGCCCGGGGAGATGTAGGATGGGCTTGCGGAGCCTGGGTGGAAGGCCCACGGCTACAGACCCAGGCCGCCCGGGTCCCGGCGGGGAAGAAGAAGGTGAGTCACGGCGGCGGCTACGCAGACAGCCTGCGGCTTCGCGGCGCTGGGGGAGGGGCGGGGGGCGGGGGACCGGCCTCGATGGGAGCCTACGCTTCCGCCAACCAGAGGCCACGGCCTGGAACCATCGCCACCGCGGGGGGGGGGGGGTGGCCCCCGATATCAGATCCGGGAGATCCGCGACGCCCCGGCTCACAGACCCCGCTGCGGCGCCACAACCCAAACCTGGGGGACGGGGGGAGACATTTTGGGTGCACCGGCGAAACTCGTCCCCGGGGCCGGGGTCGTCCTGGCAACGAGAAGGGCTGTGTGTGCCAGTGTAAACAACCCGATCGGGCACCAGGTGCACGGTCTCGGTTCCGCAGGAGCCCCTCCGCCACCCCAAGTCCGAGGGGACAAAGACCCAGGTCCTTTCTCAGCTGCGGACTTGAAATGACCGCACGCGAGGGCGGCGGGCCATAGGAAGGATTTCGCGGAAAGGTGCCGGGCAGCTGCGAGCTGGGGGCCGAGCGATGCCGGGCCCTGCACCCCTGGGGAGTGGGGGACAGGGGAGAGAGAGCGAGCCCAGCGCCGGCCTGGAAGGGGGTCTCGCCTCGCGGTGCCTCCGCAGGCGCCGGACCCTCCCGCTGGAAGGCCGCGCGGCCCGGTCTGGTCCGCCCGCGGGGCAGGCGCCGGACGCCACTTGGAGAGCACCAGACGCACACCCGGCTGCCGCTTCTCCGGGAGCTGTGAGTAGCCCCTTCCGAGTTTCCCTGCCAGTGCTCGGCTGTGCCCCAGCTCCTCGGGGCGACTGGGGCCCAGCCCCGCCCGGAAGCCCGCCGGTCCCTCCTTAGGGGCTGACGCCACCCGCTCCTGCACCTCTGCGGGGTCGGGCTTGCGCGCGGGGCGGGAGGACGGGGTGGCCGAGGAGAGGGTGGGTCTCTGTAACCCTGCCCCGGGCACGTGGGCACCTTCGGGGATGTGCCTGGCCTGCCGATGGTGGCTCAGGGACAGTGCTGCGTGAGAGCAGGTGTCCTCGCCTTTCCCTATGAATGGCATTGCCCATGCAACTGACTGACCCCACACCACACGCAAAAACAATTGTAGAGAATTCACAACTTTATTGAAAACGTAAAAAGTGCCCTAAAATAGAGGGTCAGTGAATTTGACTTCCCTTTAATACATTCAGCACACATTTAATGAACTATTCGTTATGGCGACAGATACAGAAACTTGAATCTGGCTCAACAAAACCTCGGAAAAAAACTGTCACAGATCCCATTCTTTGGGAAAAGGATTAAAGAAGAGCCAAGGGTGGTACCGCACCAGGATGGGCCATAGGAGGACAGGCGTAGGGAGGGAAAGGTGGAGGGCAGCCAAAGGGAAGGGAAAATGGAAGGTAGCCAGAGGGAAGGAAAAGTGGAGGGCAGCCATAGGGAGGGAAAGGTGGAAGGTAGCCAGAGGGAAGGAAGGGTGGAGGGCAGCCATAGGGAGGGAAAGCTAGACGGAACCAAGGTTGAGGAAACAGGAACATAGGAGGAAAGGGTTGCATGGGCGGGCAAGGTGGCCCCGGCATCATTGGCTCCTGAAAAATCCACACAAAATTCAGCTGACTAATGAAGATGCCACGGTAGGGTCGACCCACGTTTATGATGGAAGGGGGGACCGTGGCCATGGGGGGCATGTTTCTGTGCCTCAGTGCCCTCCGCTGTCTTCTCAGCTTGGCCCTCCTATTCTTAAACCAAACCTTCAATCAGAGAGAAAAAAGGATCGTTTTAGTATGTGGAGCATTGAATGTCATACATGAAAAAAAAAAAAAAACCCAGCAGGCTACTCTCTACACCCTCAGGGTTTTAAACTGCACCAGGGAAGCTACTTCCTTGTTGCTAAATTATCCTAGGAAAGTTACCACCGAGGGGTCTCCCTTCAGCTCGCCCTCAGACGGCACCCACTACGTGCCAGGCTGTGGCTTGGCTTATTGCTTTCACTCTGTCCTCCCACCTCGCGTATTATTTTTCCCCACCCTGACAAACAGGTGTAGCTGAGGAATGGCACTCCGTCCCTGCTGTTACTCTTACACGTGCTGGGCTGTGTCCTGACAGCTGGCCCTCAGCTGTCCAGCTGCCACGGACTCCTAATCACTAGGCTAGTGTCACCCTGCTTGTGGGGAAGCTCAGCATACAGTCCTGCTGGGGCGACAACCCCCAGTTTGCAAAGCCCGTCTTCAATGTGCAGTAAATAATCCATAGGCACGTGTGGGATTTTGAAACCAAAGGTTTCTTTGAAGGATGACTAAAGGGTCATTCGTTTTCTGAAACCTCTTCATAGTTGAAAGGATGGTTCTGTGAGCGAGGCTTGGGCTTGGAGGGCCCAGGAGCCTGTGGCTTGTCTTGCTGGGACACAAGTTAAGCTGAAGCACCGGACAGCACCTGGACGTTTTACACTTCGGGGGCAACGAAGGTTTAGCCTGACTAGGACCACATTTACTCAAGTTCTCAAAATCTCTGCCCAGCCAGCAGTTCGGGGGCAAAGAGGCACAGCACCGTTGTCCACTCTGCACCCTCCACCCTGCCCCACCCTCCAGACTTCCCTGGGCTCAGCACCCGGTCAGCGCCCTCTGCTCTGGCTACAGTTCCAGGACCCTGGACAGGAGCCGCTGCTGCCCAGCAGGGCAGGGCCCCCTAAGCCCCTCTCCTCAACCAGGAGAGCCCCATCCCATCCCTCCTTCTCCTTTCTTTTTTGAGTCGAAGCATAGCTGACAATACAATATTATGGTAGTTTCAGGTGGACGACACAGTGATTCGTCATTCCTCTGCCTTACAAAATGCTCACCACGATCAGTGTGATCACCATCATCACCATACAAAGTCATTGCTGTATTTTGACTGTATTCCTTCTGCTGTACTTTTCATCCCCGGGACCGATTTACTACATGACTGGAACTTGGCGCCTCCTAATCCACTTCACTTGTTTTGCCCGTCCCTCTCCCCCTACCCCGCAACAGAGTTTCTCCTCTGTATTACAGTCTGCTTCTGTTTTGTCTGTTCGGTTAAGATTCCACACATAAGTGAAGTCATATGGTTTTCCTAAGGCAACAAGGCGAAACTGACACTTTAGGGAGACAGCTAAGCATGTGGGAGAGGAGTCACAAAATGGCTCCTCCCGCCTATCTGCCAGCTATGAACAGTACAAAAAACAAAACAAAACAAAACAAAACAAAACAAAACACCTGTCCTTTGGACTCCACTGTCCTTTCCACATCGTATTAATGGAATTCCTTTGTATTTAATATTTGTAGACATTCCCAGTTGGCAAAGGTTACTTGAGACTAAGGGCCTCTACTCTCTCTGTTGCCTCATTTTCCCTCTCCCAGCTTCGTAGTTACTTGGTCTTTCTGCTGCTTGAATATGAAAAGTCTAAAGAAACCGGTGCTGGGAGCTCCTTTTGGGGGATCCAAGTTTACCAGAGGCCAAGTCTACACAAGTGCAAGCAGCCTAACTGAGGTGGGTTATCAAAACAACTCTTAACTGAATTCGCGAAATAGTCGAGGGGACACCCATTAAAATGTTCTTCACACAAACGCTTTATGTTCTCAGTTATATGTGGAATCTAAAAAAAAGCTCAACAAACTCATGGAGCAACATCGGATCTGTGAGTGCTAGAAGGGTGGGTGGAGGAAGGGCCTAGAGTCGGTCACAAGGTAAAAGTTGCCACTTTTGAGATAGATACGTACCAGGAAGATAATGTGACATAACGACCAGACTTAACACTAACACTGCCACGTGGCATGTATGGCAGTCAAGAGATTCAATTTTGTTAATGTTTTTTTATTTTTGAGAGAGAGCGCGAGCAGGCGAGGCCGGAGAGGCAGACAGAGAGGGAGACAGAGGATCCCAAGAGGGCTCCACGCTGACAGCGGCAAGCTGGGAGCCCCCTTCCTGCTCTTGTGCCCCCTGTCTCTCCCTCTCTCAAAATAAATAAGTACACTTAAAAACAGAAAAAGAAGACCAAAATCTCAGGTGTTAGACATTCCTCGAAGGACCATTCGCTAATGCGTGTGGTACTCTCACAAATTTGAACGTGAGTGATATCCCCAAATAATTCTCCCCTTACCCTCCACCTCGTTAGACTGGCTTCCCCCTTTGTTGAGCTGATGCAACCTTGTTTGAAATTGTTGTTTGGGTTTATTTTGTCTTGGACAGATTTCGAAGGTTGCGACTCCCCCCTCCCACGTCTACCATAATGCACAATCTACTCTTGAACTATGTTTTCAGGCTGACAGATCAAAGAATTCTGGGAAATTAAAGTGGAGGCCTGCCACTCTCCACACCCCTTTACCAAACACTTAAAAGCAATAGCTCCAAATTGGAATTGATTGAATTTAAAAATGTTGAAATAAAATAATTTTTTAATTAAAAAAGAAAACTGCCTTACTCCAAATCCTAGAGTAACAAATCATAGATGTTAAAAAAACAAGCAAAACACAAAACAAAACAAAACGAAAAGCAATTAAGCAGTGAAAATCAAAAACATTTTTGAAATTTTTAAATAAAATTTAAAAAATAAATCAAACGAATTTTATAATTAAAAAATAAAATTGCTTTAGTCTGGATCCTAGAGCAAAAGATCATATTCAAAAGGAAAACCACCACATAGGGCGCCTGGGTGGCTCAGTTGGTTAAGCGTCCAGCTCTTGATTTCTGCTCAGGTCATTATCTCAGGGTTCGGGGAATTAAGTCCCCATGTCAGGCTCTGTGCTAACAGCTCAGCACCTGCTTGGGATTCTCTCTCTGCCCCTCTCCTGCTCGCACAGACTCTCTCTCTCTCTCAAAATAAATAAACTTAAAAAAGGAATATACGTGCAATATACTACATATTTTTTATATGTACATTTATATATTAAGTGTGTTTCTACTTTAGATAAATATAAGCATTATTCTACGAATTAAATGTATTGTATATCTTATATAATTTATATTTACTCCATTACACACATATTTTTGTATTTATAATATATATAAAATACATGTATAGTTATATTAGCACGTAAATATATATTGCACGTGAAAATAAGTATACTATACATGTGACATATAATTATAAAAGTATGTGTATTATAAGTCTAATTTAGTGACCTAAGAAAGTACATACGGTAAGGTGTAGCTTAGACAAAGGTGTATATATATGTGTATGCAAGGGATACTATACTATACCAATCTTTTCATTCCTTTAGGAAATCATGTTCCCTCTGGTAATGGGCAATTTCCAAAACCTGGGCTTTATGTATCCCACCTTCCCCTCCGCAAGACCCAAAAGTTCAACACTTATTTCCCAAATCTAAAAAAGGCAACAAAAACACAGAAACGAGAGAAAGTCTATGACCAAGGTGCCCCAAATCCTGAAACAGGTTTAAAATGGCTCCCAGCGAAATTGTTTTTTTCGGGTTTACTGACCTGCAGTCTGGCTACAGGCACATTCATGAATCTCGAAAGTTCCTGGCTGAGGGGAGAAAAATCGCAAGGATCAGTATATGGAGTTGGCGGTGAGTTAAAATATAGGATTTTTCACTCATCTTTTGAAAAATTGTTTTCGGGGAGATGTCAGTGACATTTTATGAACCAGTTTCTGCACTAGGAAAAGTCACGCCATTTCAGGATTTACAGTGAGGTTCAGTTGACAAAGAATTTAAGGGAAGCCAAGTCTTGGGTAAAGGAGGCACAGTCCCCAAGAACACGTGACATTCTAATTCAGTTTCTTTTAGTGTTATCAACACCAAAATGAAAAAGAATCTGACTGAGGAACTATCTGTATGGACTTTCAGTCATTGCTCTTACCCAATTTATGGGTTAAATTAGAGCCCTAAGGGGCGCCTGGGTGGCTCAGTTGGTTGAGTGTCCGACTTCGGCTCAGGTCATGATCTCGCGGTCCCTGAGTTCCAGCCCCGTGTCCGGCTCTATGCTGACAGCTCAGAGCCCGGAGCCTGTTTCAGATTCTGTGTCTCCCTCTCTCTCTGACCCTCCCCCGTTCATGCTCTGTCTCAAAAATAAACAAATGTTAAAAAAAAATTTTTAATAAAAATAAAAAATGATAAATTAGAGCCCTAAAACAACATGCGTTCTCTCTCTCTCTCTCTCTCTGTCTCTCCCCTCCCCTCCCATCCCGTCCCCTCCCCCATCTCTCTTTATCTATCAGTAATGAACCCAGTTAAGAGTACATTCCCACTAGAGGCTAAAGGATGGCACAAACTGCTGTTTATTCCTTGGTCGTGCTTTGTTACGTTTTTCTATCACTAACTTCCCCCCTGCCATCCACCATCCACCCCCCAACACACACACACACACACACACACACACACACACCACACACACATACACTCTCCCCCCCCACCCCCGCCCCCACTATTCTGTAAGGGGTAGCTTGAGGCTTCCTTTGAGGGCAGTTTTTCCTTCGGCACGATTTAATTTTAATTTTTTTTTCAATTTTATTATGTTTTCTTTTCTTTTTTTTTTTTTAAATGCTTATTTATAGTTGAGGCAGCGCCACGCGCAAGCGTGGAAGGGGTGAACAGGGAGGGAGACAGAATCCAAAGCATTTCAGGCAAAGTCAGAGGTGGGGCTGGAATCCCAGAACGCTGAGAGATCTCTCGACCTGATGAAGTGGGACGCTCAACCACTGAGCCACCCAGGCGCCCGATTTACAGTTTTCTTAAGTAGGCTACGGGTCCAAAATGGGGCTTGAACTCACCACTCGAGATCAAAATTCATATGCTCTACGGACTGAGCCAGCCGCGCCCCTTTTCTTCTTTTTTAAATTTTAATTGATTTTTAAAGACCTCTAGCAAAGTTTAAGGCAATGCAGAACATTCACTACTCGAGACCGTTTTCCGGTGCACTATTTAAAAATACCAAAATCAGGGCAGGGCCGACTGGCGGGTTCGGTTGGAGGAGCCTGTGACTCTCGACGTCAAGGGTCATGAGTTCCAGCCCCACGTTGGGTGTATTTAAAATACATAAATTGGGATTACTTTAGTGAGTTGGGATTACCTCAAATACGTCAATAATTTAAAAATAACACTAAAATGTAAAAATAACACTAAAAACCGGGGCAGAAATAATCCACAACGAGCAGATTTATCACCATTTTAAGCAAAGGCGGGATCCTACTAGCCCGTTTGCTCCCGCGTCTCAGACTTCTCGCCCTCCCCCTTTCCCCCTCTTCCCCTCCCCCCCCCCCCCCCCCCCGCCGCTTCTAGTAGGATTTTCTAGGACTTTCTTCTATTAGCCGCAGCGGACAGTTTTCCGGCTCCAGATGTTCCCCTCCACGCGAACGTCCCCCTTGGTCCCCACCCGCAGAGCCCTCAGCTCCCGCCTAAACCAAGGGAGGCGCGGGACCCGCAGCCTCGAGGGCCGGGTAGGTTTTACTTCAGCCACGAGGAGAGAGACACGTGACAAGCCTCCGCGCCACCCCCCCACCCCCCCACTCGCCGCCGTCCCGTTCCCGCCGTCGCTCCCCCCGCCAGTCTCCGCCGCCGTCCCCCCAACGCCCTAGTCCGCGTCCCTTCCCCCCCGCCCCCCCCCCAGCGCCGTCCCCGCCAACCCCAGCCACTCCCCCCAAACACGGGCACCCGCACCCAGCGCAGCGGCCCACTTACCGCGTGGTGATGCTGGGATAGTGGGTGGTCTGGAACAAGCTCTCCAGCTGGCGCATCTGCTGGGGGGTGAACTTGATGAGGCGACCCACCGGCCACCTCCCTCCCCGAGCGGGACCCGGAGCCGGAGCCGCGGCCGAGGGCAACCGCCCCTCCGGCCTTGGCTCCTCCGGCTTCGGCTCCTCCGGCTTCGGCTCCTCCGGCTTCACATCGCGGGTTTTGCGACCCGCGGGGCACGGATATCCAGCGCCCACATCGTCGGCCCCCTCCTCGCCGTCACCGTCACCATGGTTGTCGTCCCCATGGCTGTCTCCTTCCTTCTTGATTTGTATGCCTGCCGCCTGCTGCTGAGGTGCGAACTCGGCCCCTGCTTCCTCAGCCGCTTGGTCTCTGGTAAGCGACATCCCCACTTGCTTGGTTTCTGCAAAGGAAGAAATCCAGAGACAAATATCAGCATCAGAGCCCGGGCTGTGGGGGAGGAGGCGAGGGGAGGCATCTGAGGGGTGGCCAGACCGCTCCCCTCGCCCAGGGACCCTTCATTTCTGGGACGTGGCGAAGACGCTTGTCCCGACGGGCACAGACCACGCAGCTCTTCCCGGTCCTCGTCGACTCCCAGGCTGGGGAAGCCCGTGACTTCGCGCTTGAATTGGTTGAAAGGATCCATAGTATCCCTCTGCCGTCCTGTGTGGATCTGCGTCTGGATCTGCTGGATCGCTGGGTCACACATGAAGCGGTGGCCTGCCACTGAGCTCCGGCTACGCTGCCGTGCCGTCGAGTTCAGCTACCCAGCGTCGGGCTAGGCGCTTTATATATACCACCCTTTAGTGGGGGGTGGGCTCGCCGCGGTGCGCATGCGGCTGGGCTTGGGCACCAAGTGGGCGGGTGCTCCTGCCAAGAGGGCTGGGGTGGGGAGCACTTGCTCTAAGGCATCGGAGGGGACTATGGGTAACCAGAGCTGGCGGCTTCGGTTGTAACTTAGCTCGTGTCCCCCAAACTGGCGGCATGTCTCCCCCACTCCCGAGCAAGGGGCTGTGCTGCATTGTGTTTGCCCATTTCCATAGGGTGAGAGACAGACCTCACCCTAGGTCTGGAGACCTGGCAGAAATGTTGGGACAATCTCTCTTGGGCCAGCCCCACCCCCACCCCCCAACCTCTGGACCTAGCAGCCGGTACAAAGCAGCGAATAGTCATCAAACGAATGTGATCAGCTCTGAGGTGGCACACTCTTGAGTTTCTTCAGCGAGATGCTGAAGTTAGAGCCCGCCAAACTCCCGGGTACCCGGGAACAGGAGCTGGGGCTTGGGGTTGCTGATCGTGCCTGGTGCTCAGATGCACTATGCAAATAAAACCACACGTGCCCCTTGGGAAAGTCCGGTGCCTCCAGAATTTCAGTGATGAAGCTACATCTCGGTGCAGGGCTACAAACCTGCACAGTGCATTCAAGGCTGCTTAAAGTGCACAAAGCTCCTGCTTTTTTTTTTTTCTTGCAATTTTTCTTTTTCAAATATTTGTTTCTTTGTCTCATTGTAACCGCCAGTCCTGAAGCATTCCTGCACAGCAGCTATGCCTCTAGCTATAGATTTCTCTATACAAGCATGCATGTCCCTCAAGGGTTGGGACCTTTTGGACGTGGGTAATTTCCCGCCGCCATTTCTCCCTTCCCTCAGCCTCTCGGTTTTTCTAGAAAGATCTTCCTGAGCCCTTGCTGAGGGAATAAATGAAGTTTACTTCTTTTGTTTTTAAGTTTATTTATTTTGAGAGAGAGCACAAGCGGGGCGGGAGGGACAGAGGATCTCAAGGGGGCTCTGTGCTGAAGGCAGAGAGCCCGATGGGGGGCTGGACCTCATGAACCCAGAGATCATGAAGTGAGCCAAAGCCAGATGCTTAACCGACTGAGCCACCCAGGCACCCCTAAATAAATTTCGTTTCTTGTTGGTTGTTTTTCTTTTCCTTTTCCTTTTTTATTTATTTATTTATTTTTCTTACGGCAGGGGTACATTTTTATTGGTCGGAGAGTTGAATTTATGTAGGGTTTTGGTTTCTCCAGGTGAGTACAGAAAAGAGACAAGGGACAAGAGATTTGGGGTATAGCAAGGAATCCGTGATAAAGAGTGACTCTACATAGTTTTATATAGTTTGTCAAAACTCAACAAATGTAAGTTTGAGATTTGTGCATTCTTCGTATGTCACTTTTACATCAACAGAGGAAACCTGTAAGCAAATATTGTACTCCACTTAATGGTATGCATGCTTGTTTCTTGTCAAATAAAAGGGAGCAGAGCAGATTGAGGGCTCTGTGGTTTTCCCCGCCAGGACTGTTTTATTGACGTTCCAAGACTCGTTAATATCCTAAATATTGAAAACAGCTTCCCACAGTGGGCCTTATGCTCGACAACGTGCTCGATTTATCCCTCGTTTACCCCACGGCCATTCTCCTCACCCCCACTTGAATTCAGACACTCCATCATTTCTGTGGGTTCCTAAATGCATCACGGGCCCTAGTCACCTCACCCACTGGGTCTCAGGGATAAGTGCCCCTGCCTCATGCCCCTGGAGGATGGGTAAGAAACTAACTAAAAGAGGTTTGCGGACCAATTCGTTTTCAAAGAGGTGGTAAGGGATGCAAGGTGACTGCGTCCTCCTGACGACTTTAACCAGATGTTTCCTCCTCAGGGAGGCCCTTGTTGAATGCCGCAGGCACCTCCCCCGCCTCGGCTGGACACCCTATGCCCAGGTTTGACTTGAGATTAGTTATTGCGTGAGCGACCGACGAGGGCTTTCATTCTGTTTGTGCTGGACTAGCTGCGATTCTCCGTGACCGCCGAGGGGACGCGTTCTTTCGTGTCTCCCGTCCCCATGGAGCCTTCCCGCTGGCTCCATCCCAGTCCCTCCCGTGTCCCGAGACAACTATTGCCCTACCTTGGCATCAGTTGTGGCAGTATTTTCTTCAGTAACTTCACACTTTGCAAACCTTAACAACCGAATGGAGCCTCGTCCTAAGCAAAAATAGCCACGACTGGGGTTCGATGTGCCGGGTTTATGGCCGTGGGCGCTCTGGAGGCAGCCTGCCGGGATGTGCGTCGCGGCTTGCTCGCCCTGGCTAGCTGGCTAACCTGTTGAGTTGCTGAGTCTCAGTTTCCTCAGGTGTCCTCATCCGTATAACGAGGACAGCAATAGCCACCACCTCACCAGGGTGCTGCGGGAGTAATTGAGGTGACAAAAATAAAATATTTCCAGTGGCCACGCCACACTGTCTCACATTTCTGATTTCAGCCAATTTTGTGTTTCTTTATTCGCAAGGGTCCATGAGAGAAGACAGGTGCTGGTTGTTCTCTGGCAGTTGACAACGAGGACAGAAAGTTTTCTTGCGACCGCCAGGTCTCCAGGGCTACATGTCATTTGGGGTCTTTGTTTTTTTAACTCTTTTTTTCAGTCATCTCTCCACCCAACGTGGGGCTCGAGCCCATGGCCCTGAGAGCAAGAGTCACACTCCCCCAACTGAGCCAGCCAGGCGCCCCGCTACATGTCTGTGTGTACCTACCTGGGCTCCCGTCACCAAACCTCGTGGCCTGCTGTGCTTACAGGGCCCCGTGGCAGGTAGTGTGGGCAGCGCCTCCAGCGCAGACCCAGCCTTTGTGCCCTGGCTTCTCCCAGTCTGAGCGGAGGGATCAGCCCACATGAGAGACAGAAGCTGAAAATGATGGAGCCCCACCCCCACTAAGTTGCTCTGTGGCCCGGGTGGATCAGCTGACATCCCTGTGCCCCCCGGGCCGCATCTGTACAATGGGGGTCACGATGGTACCCCCTCTCCTGAGCTGAGAAGTGTACAAGGTGATAGAAGTAAGGCCCACAGGACGGGCTCCGACGACCGGAGCTGATGCTGGAGGTAAGGGGTCAGGGCTGAGGGGGCTCGGGCTGTGCCTGGGCCCTCGCCGTGATCGAAGGTGCCGGACACGGAGCATAACCCCCGCCCCTGGGTGCGTGTGCGGGCCTGTGGAGTGAACGCGGCCGCGCTTGCTCGTGCTGGTGACCTCACGTGAGTGCTGGCTGCGCACCGGGGCCTGGCTGACGAATCTTGCAGCCGTCCGCGGGGAGGGGAGGAGAGCGGCGCGAGGCGTCACTGTTGCTTACTGAAGCAAGGCGACGGAGGCGTGGGGAGGTTGGGGGACCTTCCCAAGGCTATGCAGCTTGGTGGAAGTGGGCAAGGGTCCAAACCTCTGAAGACTGTTCCTGGCAGCCCCTGGTAGAAGCGGAGTTGGCTTTCGGGGAGCAGTGGGGCTTCCCTCACGTCTCAGAGTGAGCCAACGCTTGGTAAATGCTAAGCAGGCTGTGCGCAGAACCGCAGTTAGAGGGGGGAGGAGAGGGGCGCCTGGGTGGCTCGGTCGGTTAAGCGACGGACTCTTGGTACTGGCTCAGGTCGTGATGTCGTGGATGTGAGATCAAGCCCCATATGGGGCTCCGGCCCAGCGTGGCTCCTGCTCGGGGTTCTCGGTCTCCGGCTCTCTGCCCCTACCCGACTCGTGCGTGCGTGCTCTCTAAATAAACAAACGTCCGTACAAACAGAGACAATAGGAGAGGGTATTACGAGCAACCCCGGGAGGGAAGAAGTAGAAAGCTGAGCTCAGGAAACCCGGACACAGCCAGGGTGGCTGTGGAGCGTGACCTCGAGAGGGAGCTAGAGAAGAGCCTGCAGAGAACTCCATATCCAGCAGGGAAATCAAGTTTAAATATTACGTTGGGGTCGAATTCAAGGGAGGTGTTGGGATATGTGCATCTGGGAGCATGGAACCCTGTAAGTTTGGGGCAAGCGAGACTCATGAAAACAGTGTTTTAGGACGAGGTTCTTGGAGGGGAGTCCCAGATGGCTCTGGGTTCGGCTCACTGCAGTTACTGGGCTCGGGGATCAAGGTGGAGAGCCAGAGTCCCTGCCTGGAGGCCACATCGGTCCACAAGGTGCATGAGGCGTCCCCTGGAATTGGGATGTAAACGTCTGTGTGTGTAGTGGCATTACGGTGACGTGTGCACCTTTCATCAGCTAGAGTGGCGACCGCGCCCCTAACCACCCCTTCCGCCTTCATAAATGTTATAGGAGAGAACAGGGGGCTGAGGCAAGCGAGCAGGCTCTGGAGTTGGGTGGAGCACGCGTGTCTGGTTTCCGGGCACAGCCGTGTTCTTCTGCTTTCATGGTATATTCTCACCTCACGACACTGGCAAGCCTTCCTGTCTCTGTGCCTCCGTTTCCCCAGCTGGAAATAGGGCAACTCTTCCTATTACTACCACTGTTTACTAACCTAGTGATGGTCAACTCACAGAATTCTCAGCAAGTCGGAATGAAGTATGGAAAAACAGTTTCCTTCCCTCTCCTTCCCTCCCTCCCTCTCTCTCTTCCTTCCTCCCTTCACCTGTTCTTCCCTCCCTAGATTCCTCCTTCCCTTTCTACCTCTCTGCCTTCTTCCCTGCCATCCTCTTCCCTCCTACCTCCTTCTCACCCTCCTCCTACTCTGTTCCCTATCCATCCCTCACCTCCCTCCATCTTCCCTACTTTCTCCTCCCTCTTCCCACTCCCTCCTTCCCTCCCTGTCTTTTCTCCCTCCTCCTTCCTTCCTTCTCTCCCTCCTCTTCCCTCCCTATTTCCCTCTCTATTGTGTGTGTGTGCACACGTTCGTGCATGTACCTCATGGCATTTAATTGTATAAATGTGTCTATGTGCTAAAAACAAGCACCAAAGATATAAGCAAGTCATGGAGAGAAAGAAAATACGTGAGTTAAAATCACATATAATCTAGAACAAGGCAAATGTCACAGGTAAGTAATAAAGCAATATATGGAAGTGCAAAGAAGGCGGAATTTACTTCAGTACAAATATGAAAACAGTCGGAGGAGGTAGATTTTAAGATGACTCTTGAAGCGTGGGCAGAAGGTCTTCCTGGCCTTCCCCCAATAAATGCTTCTTCCTCAATAACAAAAGTGACACGTATTGGGCACTCGGCTGGTTCAGCTGGTAGGTCTTGGACTCTTGGTCTCAGGGGTGTTAAGTTTGGGCCCCATGTTGGGCGTAGAGTTTACTCAAAATCACTAGGTATGGAAAGAGCCAAATGTCCATCGATGTATGAATGGATAAAGAAGATGTGGTATATATATTTACAATGGAGTATTACTTAGCAATCAAAAAAGAATGAAATCTTGCCATTTGCCACTACGTGGATGGAACTGGAGGGCATTATGCTAAGCGAAATTAGTCAGCCCAGGACAAATATCATGACTTCACTCATGAGGAATTTAAGATACAAAATAGATGAACATAAGGGAAGGGAGGCAAAAATAATATAAAAACAGGTAGGGGGACAAAACGTAAGAGACTCATAAATATGGAGAACAAACTGAGGGTTGCTGGAGGGGGTGTGGGAGGGGGGATGGGCTAAATGGGCAAGGGGCACAAAGGAATCTACTCCTGAAATCATTGTTGCACATATGCTAACTTGGATGTAAATTAAAAAAATAGATACATAAATAATAAATCTTTAGGGGTGCCTGGGTGGCCCAGTTGGTTGAACGACTGACTCTTGATTTTGGCTCAGGTCTTGATCTCATGGTTGGTGAGATTGAGTACTATGTGAGGCTTGCGCTGAGAGTGGAGCTTGCTTAAGATTCTCTGTCTCCCTGTCCCTCTGCCCCTTCTCCGCTCATGCTCTCTCTCTCAAAATAAATAAATAGACATTTAAAAAATAATTAAATAAAAATAAAATATTTTAAAAAGGTAACACATTATTGTGATTTATATGGAAAGTATGAAGACACCAAAAATAAAACTTATTAAACTCGGCGCGCCTGGTGGCTCGGTCGGTTGAGCATCAGACTTTTGATTTTGGCTCAGGTCATGATCTCGGGGTTTGTGGGGTTGAGCCCCATGTCAGGCTCGGCGCTGACAGTATATGGAACCTGGTTGGGATTCTCTCTGTCTCTCCCCATCTCTCTGCCCTTTCCCTGCTCGGTCTCTCTCTCAAAATAAAGAATGAAAAATAGAAAAGCATATTAACCTCAACTATAACCCTGCCAAATATCCAAGGGTAATAATGAAAATGTTATTTTTCAGGTTGTTTTCCTATAATTTCTTTTCCAAGTACTACTGTATTCCACATTGTATCTGATATTCCGACATTTCATCACAAGCATTTCCTACATTTTTAAAAAGTTTGTATTTATTTATTTTGAGAGAGAGAGAGCACACAAGCAGGGGAGGGGCAGAGAGAGAGGAAGAGAGGGAATCCCGAGCAGGCTCCGTGCTGTCAGCACAGCCTGAGCCTGACAAGGGGCTCAGACTCACGAACTGCGAGATCATGACCTGAGTGGAAACCAAGAGGTAGACGCTTAACCGAATGAGCCACCCAGGAGCCCCAGGCATTTCCCACATCTTAAAAAATATTGGAAATCTTAGTGGCCATTCACAACCTCACTCACAGGGACCGTGATTAGCTGCTAAGGGGTGTTCTTCCTACCCATGATTATACTGTAATTAACAGACAAGCCAGATAGCCTCCTGGTAAGGCCGCCATTCCCTACAGAGTAAAGAGATAACCAGAATTTCTTCCAGACCCTGCTAAGAATGACCAGGAAGTGGTTCAGACTGAGGCCAATGTTCAGGGGCTGATAGCAGCAATAGAAGAGGCTTGCCCTCCTAAGGTGAGTTGGCCTAAGGCTGGATATTTTGACACTGGAGTTAGGGAATAATCCACACACAGAACGCAACAGACGAGCAACAGATGTATGTTTAGTGAGGCTGAGTCTGATAGGTAGGGTCCAGCATAAAGTCCAAGTACCTGGGCCTCCTGCGGTCGCTTTTTTCCTCCCTTTTCCCCACAGAGAGTAGTTTATTGCTTTTAGAACAAAATAAGATGCTCTCAGAACTTGTCTTACTGAAGAAAATACTTTTAGAACTTTTTGAAACTTTCTAACACACTATTTTGTCAACTGATGAAGTAGGTACTTCGATGTAGAAAACGGGCCAGAGATTTGTTTCTGTTAGCGTTCTCTCTCCTCTAGTGGGCAGGATGTTTTGTTGGTATTAGTTGCTTTTAATCTGGACCCCGTTTGTATCATCATGTGACCCATGTATTCGCATGACCAGGTCAGGCCAGGGAGTCACCTGGACCTTACTATACCGTACCCACTTCTCATGCCAGGGAAAGACCTTGGGGACCTGCAGACACAATAAGACCACCTATGCTATCTGCCAGTGGGGGAGTCAGTATACTTGCTTTGACCTGCAGGACTCCCCAAATGAAGATTGATTAAAAGTCCGATCCTACCGGGATGGAGGGGGGGCTTCATCAGCCAGACACAAATCACTGACCCCAAACGTCCGGTGTCAATACTGTTGGATGCATGTGCAGTTATAGGGATTGGCCCAGAGGCATTTGTTATGCGAGAAAAGCGGGCACTTATCATGGAGGGCCCGAGGACTCTTGATATACCGTTTGGAGGCTTAGATTGGGAGCGAAAATACCGACTCAATGACAAGTACGTAATGTGAGGAAAAGGGCTTAGGTGCCTATACATCTAAGTTTTTATGCATCAGTTGGAACTGTGTTTCATGGGCTGCTTGGGGAAAAAAAAGGCACAACAGCACTCCTTCAGAAGGGGACACTACATCAGGTTGTCAATCAAAAGCCTGTAACCCTGGCCACCTGGGTGGCTCAGTTGGTTAAGCGTCTGACTTCGGCTCAGGTCCCGATCTCGCGGTTCGCGAGTTCCAGCCCTGCATCGGGCTCTGTGCTGACAGCCCGGAGCCTGCTTTGGATTCTGTTTCTCCTCGTCTCTCTCTGCCCTTCCTCCGCTCGTGTTCTGTCTCTGTCTCTGTCTCTCTCTCAAAAATAAACATTAAAAAAAAAAAAGCCTGGAACCCTGTTAATTTCACCATCATTAACCCAGAAGGCTACAAGTGGCCATGGGGCACCCGATTTGGCATCCGAATCTATGGGCGAGACAGAGACCCAGGGACTGTGCTGTATTTCAAGAGGGTCACTACCACCCATCTGACCACGTCCCATCAAGTCTTCCACTCCTTCTATGAAGAAATAAGTAGTCCCCCTCCCATTTCAGTCCCAGCAGGGAACTGGTTTCTAGCTCTGCAGAGACTATAGCCCAGACCCCAAAGATCTCTTCATGTTATGTATGTGGGGGAACCAGCGTGGGGGATCCGTGGTCAGGGGAGGCCAGGGAATCAGATCCCCTGAGCCTTAAAATGGAACAAAATACCCCAGTTCTACTACCAGGGTTTGGCTTCTCGAAACCTCAATCATTGGGAAGTACCGTCTTGCCCGATGGGGGAAAAAGTTCACCATCCCTGTCGGAAACTTATCATGCTGAAGCCAAAAGGTTTTATAATTCAGTCACCTGGGAAACCCAATGGTGGGGGTCTCCGGGTCACCTCGAGCCAGACCTTCATCCCTTGTTTATCTTCTCTCATCTCCGAGAGGCCTGGGACAACATCGAATGGCAGGCCCCAGGTGGCCTATACTGCATATGTGGGAAAACAGCCTATACGGTACTCCCTTCAGGCTGGTCAGGGTCATGTGTGCTGGGGACTATCCGTCCATCTTTCTTCCTGCTCCCACTTGCAAGGGGAGAACATCTGGGAGTTCAAATGTATGGAGATAGAGAGGCTCAAAGAAGCCAGTGTGTCCTACAAATTGGCAAATGGAAAGATGATGAATGGCCTCCTGAGCGTATAATCCAGTATTATGGCCCTGCCAGCTGGGCAGAGGTTGGGTCCTGGGGCTACCGCACTCCCATTTACATGCTAAACCGCATCATCAGACTGCAAGCGGTTGTAGAATTTATAACCGATGAAACTGCCAGAGCTCCTAACTTGCTAGCCAAGGAGCAAACCAAAAAAGCGCAATGCTATCTATCAAAATCGCTTGGCCTTAGATTACCTGCTTGCTTCTGAGGGAGGTGTTTGTGGAAAATTTAACCTGAGCAACTGCTGCCTACAGATCGATGATGAAGGAAAAGTCATAGAGGAGATGACAGATCGGATGAGAAAGGTTGCTCGTGTCCTGTCCAGACCTGGGACGATTGGAACCCTGGGGAGTTATTTGGAGGATGGTTTTCAACTCTCGGGGGATTCAAAACCCTCATGGGAATTATCTTTCTAATTTTGGGAGGGTGCTTGATCTTACCCTGCTTAGCCCCCTTGGTTGTACGGTCTGTCTCCAGTCTCATTGAGGCCATGGTTGAAAGAAAGATGGCCACGCGTGTAATGATGTTCTGGAAATATAAACCTCTAAACCAAGATGATGCTCTTTGACCCAAAATAGGGGAGTCTGAGCATCAAAGGGGGGGAATGTGGTGGAGCCCCTCCCAAAGGAATGTGATGAAAACCTCAAGACAAGGGAGGGTAACCTGGCTATGTGCACCTATGTGACATTCCTCACGACTCTGTCACCTAGACCGCCCCATCAGACTGTATGTCTGTATATTACCATGTATGGGAGACAAAGAAGTAGAAATCGTATAAAAGGCTATACCCAGCTGTGCGCGGGGCTCAGTTTTTTGGGTACGAATCCACTGAGCCCAGGAATAAAGTTGCTTCCTGGAAAGAAAAGCCTCGGTGTCATGACTCTCTTTATGAACCTCAGTCCTGTTACAGACCCGGTCCTGACACCTTCTCTGCTCTGGCCACTGGAAGAACCACATTCAGCTTTCCCACCTTGAGAGTGAAAGCCAGAAACTACTCAGCACAAACCCCTCGGTTAACCCTCACATCCGGTGAGACACACACGAACAAAGAGCAGTCTCTTTTGAAGCCCGGGCTGCCTGGAAGAAACAAACAACAACAAAAATGAATAGCTTTCCCGTAAGTGCATGGCATTTTTGTCACATCCACGATGTTTTTAAACTTGTCCTTCCTTCTTTCAGATGCCACATGTATTAAGGCAGAGCGGTGGCTTAAGGCACAAGAAATAAGCAGAACATCGCTGTAGATAATAATTTACACTTAGCCTAGGTTTGCAAAGAGAGAAGTCTTCATTAGTCCCCCAAATGAATTAACACACCCCCCCCAAATTTTCTCTTAATGTACATTTCAAATATCCCAAAGGCATAGATCAGGAATGAATTATTCTGAGATATGGAAATAACTCTGATTCATTAAAAAAAAATCTTTAGAAACTGGCCACCAACAACTTCATCGACCTGAGATAGGTTGTTTTTGTAGATTTTAGGGTTTTTTAAGTTTTTTTTTTAAAGTAATCTCTACACCCTACGTGGGACTTGAACTTACAACCCCGAGATCAAGATTTGCATGCTGTACCAACTGAGCCAGCCAGGCGCCCCCTGTAGATGTTAGTTTTGACTGAAAAGTTATAAGTACAACAAGGAGTGCAGCAGATTCAGTAATTTTTACAGTAATCTAATAGTTCTGGATGTAGTCTTGCTTTCTACTGTTCTCCACAGTAAACAACACATGCCAGCGAACTTTCAAAATTGGAAGGTTGATGGTCAAATTAAGTAGGAAGAACTCATGAACTATTTGGGGGAAGTAACATTTTTTGATTAAAATTAGATTTATGTAACCTGGATCTTGATCAAACAAGTATCATCAGTTAAATCAGAGGATTGTGTTGCAGAACAAGAAGCCAGAGGCACCGTAAGAATGTCCTGAAGGAAAGGGACGGAGCAGCAAGGAACTGAAAGCAGATTGGAAAGCTGCCGGGACTGCTTGTTCTCTTCAGAAGGACATCATATGGGCACCAGGTCTGGGGTAAGAATGTTTTGTCTGGCGCCAGATGTACTCATGACCCAGTATGGAATACACTGCAGGTGCACGACCTGTCAAGATGCCAAATACTATTTGTACGTGCTTGCTGTTATCAGACAGTTTGCAAAAATAAAAGAGGCTTGAGCCAGGGGGCCGGTGCTCGGCTCCTGGAGAGTCCTAGCCCCCTGCTTTCCAATTCTCTTGTCACCGCACCTTTAGGACCTGTCTCACTACAGATTGAACTTGGAAGTAGCTGGCAATCAAAATTCTAAACAACTATTTTAACCACAAGTACTTAGAAACAAAGGGTCAGGAGGAAAGGGAGGGACCAGAAGCAATTCTTTATCTCAATACAAGAGTGTGGCTGGCTCAGTCAATAGAGCATGTAACTCTTGATCTCCGGGTCGTGAGTTCGAGCTCCATGTTGGGTGTAGAGAGTACTTAAAAAAAAAATCAATACAGGACTGCCTGGGTGGCCCAGTTGGTTGAGCGTCCGACTCTTGATTTCGGCTCAAGTCATGCTCCCGGGGTCGTGGGATCAAGCCCCACATCAAGCTCGGCATTGAGTGTGGACCCTGCTTATGATTCTCTCTCTCTCCCTTTGCCCCTCTTCTCTGCTCATGCTCTCTTTCTCTCTCTAAAATAAAGGAAAAAAATCGATGTAAGAGAGTGGTCCCTCGGGGGCACCTGGCTGGCTCCACTGGTAGAGCATATGACTCGATCTCAGGGTTGTGAGTTCAAGCCCCACCTTGCTTGTGGACCCTACATTAAAAAAAAAAAAAAAGTTTGGTCCCTCAAACAGATATGAAACGTGACTTTTTTAAAAATACTTTTTAAAATGTTTTTTATTTATTTTTGAGAGAGAGAGCACGAGCAGGGGAGAGGCACACAGAGAGGGGGTCAGAGGATCTGAAGTGGGCTCCTTGTTGACTGCAGTAAGCCCTATGCGGGGCTCGAACTCACAAACCGTGAGATCATGACCTGAGCCGAAGTCGGACGCTCAACTGACTGAGCCACCCAGGCGCCCTTGAAAAGTGACCTTTTAAATAAAGATAATGATTACTATAAATGTGTACAAAAGAGAGGAATGGAGTTTGTTCTCAGTGGTCTTCAGAAGAACAGAAGTACGTTTGCCAGAATTGAGGTGATGGGGTGTCGTGCTTATCATTGGGCGTCCTCGGAGCACACGCGTGGATGTGCTGACCTGCCTTGCAGTCGTTTGGTGCTGATACGATACCTCTGGGAAACGTTGGCGTCCCGGAGGTGGAATAAGAGAGCTAAAATAGAATCCTCCACTGCATTTCCTGCTAGGTTAGCTAAACTTGGCCTCATTTGACCTGCTGTAGCCCACATGTGGCCTGGGCTTCTCAACGCCTGGAGCGGACGCCTCGGGAGTCAGTTGCTATGGTAACATAGCCCTCATCCTAGGAATGCTGCGTGCCATTACCTTCATCGGGGTTCAGTGAGACTTCTGCTCACCCCCATTAAGCCCAGGCGGTAAGGTGTCCCAGCGAGAGCCGGTCCTTGCCTCGGCCACTTCCTCTCAGCAGACTGGCACTTATTCTCCTTTGTGGAATATTCTGTCACCCAAGCCCGCTTTCATTTGGCAAGTGAGACAAATGTTCACAGGCCCTGTAGTAAAAGGTCAACACCGAGAACCAGTCTCATCATTTCATGCTGCTCTTCCAAAAAAAAAAAAAAAAAAAAGGACCTCCTTGTCTTCTGGGGAACACCCAGGTCAAGGAAGTCACAGTAGTCTGTTCTGTAAGGGACTTTTGCAGGCATCTGGTCCATTCCCTTCATATTACAGACGAGGGAACACAAGCCCAGAGCCGGGGGGTGGTCTACAAGACAGAGTTCATCCCGCAGAAGTCCAGCCTCTAGGGAGCCATGCCCTCCCCTGGACCCAGAGCCTTCCAGGCATGGGCATTGCTCACCCAGGTTGAGCGCTTCAGGACTTCGCACTACCTTCCTACACAGAACTCTTCATCAAAGGGCTGCTCATTCTAGGTTTCTCCCTCAGTCTCAGCACTGAGCCACCCCTCGCTTAAGGCAGGGGGTCCTGCTGTTCACTCTTGCTCACCCTTTGCATATAGATATGGATTGATAGTTGTTTGCTTGTATTTGGAATCCGTGACTCCACGAGCCATTGGCTGTGCTCTGGGACCTGGATTGCTGGCCTAGGTTTAGAGCTTCCTCATCTTTCCGTCCCTCCCAGATATTGAGGACGAGTGTCCGCACATGCAGCATTAGTCCCTAGCATAGTTGGCCACCATCCTAAGGGCCTGGTGGGCAGCAGAGCACAGACAGACAAAAAACAAACGGAAACACACTGGTAGTTGCCAGAGGGGAACCACACCTACTTTATCTTACACTGTAGTTATCTAGGCTGATAGCTCTCTTTCTGGGGCAGGTCTTCTGTATAAATTCTATCTATCTATCTATTATTTAGAGAGTGAGTGAGAGAGCAGGGGAGGGTCAGAGAGAGAGAGGGAGAGAGGGAATCCCAAGCAGGCTCCGCACTGTCATCGCAGAGCCCTACATGGGGCTTGAACCCACACACCGTGAGATCATGACCTGAGCCAAAACCAAGAGTTGGTTGCTTAACCAGCTGAACCACCCAGGTTCAGCTAAATTCTTTTAGTCGGGGGCACCTGGCTTGCTCAGTGGTGGACCACATGACTCTTGATCTCGGGATTGTAACTCTGAGCCCACGTTGAGCGTAGAGATTATTTAAAAATAAAATCTTTTAAAAAAGAAACCCATTCAGACGATTAGGAGGCAAAAAAACTTGTGAGTTTTCTATTTCTTAAAAATACCAAAACTAGGGTCACCCAGGTGGCTCAGTTGGTTAAGCATCTGACTCTTGATTTAGGCTCCGGTCATGATCTCACAGTTTGTGATTTCCAGCCCCTCGATGGGCTCCGCTCGGACAGTGCGGAGCCTGCTTGGGATTCTCTCTCTCCACCCCTCTCCCACTGTCTCTCTCTCTTTCTCTCTCTCTCTCTCTCCACCCCCCCAAACAAAACAAAACTAATCCACACTCCAATGAGACAGGTATGTGTATGGTGAGGGGGTCCGAATTGTGCTGCCCTACACAGCCAGACATAGAAGGGTAAAGGGGAACTTATTTTTCCTCCGCTTCAGCGCTCTGAGACAAGAGGATGTCCTTCTCCCTGGGGACCACCGTGGCAGGTAAAGGAGCCCACGGGGCGGAGACGGCAGGCTGAGGCTGAATGCTGAGGACACTGGGAGCAGTCACCTTAGTAAACGGCAAGCTTGTCTCTGCTGCTGTCACACTTGCCTCTGCTGTTGAAGACGACATCACTCTAGCCTCTCCCCACAGGGGTATGGAGGCCCCCCATCCTTGGGCTGAGCTGGCTAGTGCTCCTGGAAGTGACTAAAAGGCAGAGAGGTTGCTACTCCTGTCCCTCCCAGGACGGAGGCTGCCGTCCTCTGGAACAGGTGCTTCAAACCACCAGGCACGCTGGGCTTTGTCCCCCACTGCTTCTCCCCGGGCAGACATCTGGTGAGGACACTGCCTGGAAAGAAGGTAGAGGCTTCAGTCTCTGGGGGAGACGAAGCCTCAGAGAGGCTCACCTGAGGAAGAGGATGGGCGTGCTCCCGGGGGAGGCAGCACAACACCTCCCTGATGGTGATGAGGAGGTGACCCTCTGCTTTGCTGTAACCACCCACAGTATAAAGACAGAAAAGGTAACGTGGGAGGGCCAAGGAGGGACCAGCTGCCCTACACACACACACCTTGGCCCAGTCTTTCCCTAAGGGCCAAATCCAGGAACCGAGCGAGAAGGGGGCTGCCGGCTACATGGAATGTTATCTGTTGGGGCGTCAGCTCCACTTAACGGGGGCTGGAAGGAAACAACTGGCTGCCGGAGCACAGGAGACAAAAATCCCCAGTAGTGTGGGAGGTGGGGATTTCTCCCGGAGGAGGCTTCACCCTGGGTCACATACACCTGGGTGAGGTGGCGTTTCTGGTGTGGGGGGCTGCCCAACCGAAGGTGGGCCTCATGCCGACCCAGGCCGACTCAACGGAAAACGTTAGCTGAGGCCTCCTCTCCCTGTCCCGTGTCAGTACGTGGTCCTTCCGCCGCATGGGTATGTGGTCTAAAAAAGCCAGCGCTTGGAGCCCAGTTTGGGGGGACCCAAGTTTACCGGAGGTCAAATCTGCATGAACCTAAGCCAAAGCACAAAGCAGGCCAACTGAGGTATGGGCTGGTTACGTAGTTCTAGTTAAATATTTCCAAGACTGATTTCATAAAATAACTCTCACTGTATTTGCAAAATATAGGGAGGATCCATTAATATTTTATGTGCCCTAATACTGTATAATCTCACTTACATGTGGAATCTTAAAAAAAAAAATCAAGGTCTTAGAAAAAGTAATGAGCTTTTGTGGTTACTAGAAGGGGTGGGGATGGGGAATTGAATGAAGGTCATCAAAAGGTACAAATTTACACTTAAAAAATAAGTACTGGGGTACCTGGGTGGCTTAGTCTGTTAAGCATCCACCTTCGGCTCAGGTCATGAGCTCATGGTTCATGAGTTCGAGTCCCTCACCAGGCTCTGTGTTGACAGCTCAGAGACCAGAGCCTGCTTCGGATTCTGGGTCCCCCTCCCCCACTCACGCTCTGTGTGTGTGTCTCTCTCCCAAAAATAAATAAACATTAACTTTAAAAAAAAAATAAGTACTGATGTAGCTGGATTCTCGCACAGAGAGTCGTGACACCGAGGTTTTTAATTCCCATGGAAGCAACTTTATTCGTGTCGGCACCACTAAGTTGGGTTCGTACCAGAAGAACTGAGCCCCAAATGTCACGTGGCATAGTTTTTTATACATTTTCTATTTCTTTGTCTCCCGTATATGGTAACACACACAAACACGCAGTCTGATTGAGTAATCTCAGTTTACAAGGTCATGAGGGATGTTGTCACGTAGGCGCATAGCCAGGTTACCTTGAAGTTTTTTCTCCCTTTTTTTTTCTCTCTCCTTAGTGAAGGGACCCTACCACATTCCCCCCTTTGATGCTCAGACCCCTTCATTTTGGGTCAAAGAGCATCATCTTGGTTTAGAGGTTTATATTTCCAGAACATCATTACACGCGTGGCCATCTTTCTTTCAACCATGGCCTCAATGAGACTGGAGACAGACCGTACAACCAAGGGGGCTAAGCAGGGTAAGATCAAGCACCCTCCCAAAATTAGAAAGATAATTCCCATGAGGGTTTTGAATCCCCCGAGAGTTGAAAACCATCCTCCAAATAACTCCCCAGGGTTCCAATCGTCCCAGGTCTGGACAGGACACGAGCAACCTTTCTCATCCGATCTGTCATCTCCTCTATGACTTTTCCTTCATCATCGATCTGTAGGCAGCAGTTGCTCAGGTTAAATTTTCCACAAACACCTCCCTCAGAAGCAAGCAGGTAATCTAAGGCCAAGCGATTTTGATAGATAGCATTGCGCTTTTTTGGTTTGCTCCTTGGCTAGCAAGTTAGGAGCTCTGGCAGTTTCATCGGTTATAAATTCTACAACCGCTTGCAGTCTGATGATGCGGTTTAGCATGTAAATGGGAGTGCGGTAGCCCCAGGACCCAACCTCTGCCCAGCTGGCAGGGCCATAATATTGGATTATACGCTCAGGAGGCCATTCATCATCTTTCCATTTGCCAATTTGTAGGACACACTGGTTTCTTTGAGCCTCTCTATCTCCATACATTTGAACTCCTAGATGTTCTCCCCTTGCAAGTGGGAGCAGGAAGAAAGATGGACGGATAGTCCCCAGCACACATGACCCTGACCAGCCTGAAGGGAGTACCGTATAGGCTGTTTTCCCACATATGCAGTATAGGCCACCTGGGGCCTGCCATTCGATGGCTGCGTCGACATTGTCCCAGGCCTCTCGGAGATGAGAAAAGTTAGACAAAGGGTGGGGATCTGGCTCAAGGTGATCTGCGGCTCCTTACCATTGGATTTCCCTTCCGGTTGAGTTATAAAATCTTTGGCTTAGGCGTGTTAAGCTTCCAACAGAGACGGTGAACTTTCTTCCCCATCGGCAAGGCAGTTTTTCCCAACAATTGAGGTTTTGAGGAACCAAACCCCAGTAGTAGGACTGGGGTATTCTGTTCCATTTTAAGGTTCGTGGGGATCTAACTCTCTAGACTCCCATGGCCATTGATCCCCCTTGATGGTTCCCCTACATAGCAAGAAGAGATCTTTAGGGTCTGGGCAATATTTTCTGCTAAGGCAAGGAATAGGTCGCTTGTTATAGAGGAGATGGGGCGGGTACTTTTTATTTCCTCATAAAAAGAATGAAAGACTTTGTGAGTTGAGGCTCGAAGTGAGACAGCAACCCTCTTGAAGTACAACAGTTCCTGGGGGGTCAGCGCCTATACCAATCCTGAGGCCATTTTCCCATTTGAGGTCTCCTAGGTTAAAGATAGTGAAATTAACGGGGTTACAGGCTCCCAATTTACAGCTGGAGATTGCAGCCCCCTTTTGGAGGAGTGCCGCCATATCTTTACCTTTCCAAGTGGCCCACGAGACACAGCTCCAGTAGGGGCAGTAAGTCCAGAGGGTACCGTAACATATGGATTGGGGAGAGGCCTGTTCGCACATATATTTGTCATTGAGCGTGTATTCTCATTCCCATGGTGGACTTCTGCAATTTAGAACCCAAAAAGGGTTTTTGTTAATAGCTGCATATCTGTCAAAAAGTACCAATACTGGCATGTGGGGATTAGCAACCTGGGTTTGGCTGATTAATTCCCCCCCTTCCTGGGAGTATCAGACCTCCAGCCACTCCTCAGTTGAGGAGTACTGCGGGTCAAAGCAAGTGTATTGACCCCCCCCCCCACTGGCAGATAGAATAGGTGGTCTTATTGTGTCTGCAGGTCCCCAGGGTTTTCCCCTGGCATGAGAAGTGGGTACGGTATAGTAAGGTCCAGGTGACTCCCTGGCTTTACCTGGTTATGCGAATACATGGGTCACATGATGAGGAATCGAGGTCTACACAAGGGGTTCAGATTAGAAGCAACCAATACCAACGAAGCATCCTATCCACAAAAGGAAGGTGGGTGCTAACAGAAACCCCTCACCACACTTCCAGCCAGCCGGGGTGGCCTCTGCCAATCTTATGGCGAAAAGTAGAGTCAGAATCACAATAACAGTGAGAAACAAGGGGCGGCAGTGCATCACAGTAAGGAAAGAGATCTAGAAAATGAGGACAGTCTATTTGTTCCACCAGACCGTCGATTCCCCAAGCTTCTGCCATGCATAGGTTAGTCAGTTTCCAGAGTGACTGAAGCAGGAATGCAGTGTCCCCAAGCCTCTGGAGTTGCAGATTGCTTCTTCCACATGGTCAGCTTGCGTGGCGTTGTTGGATCAGGAACGCACTCCCAGTTTCAAGATGCTGGCTTCACTCTGCTGTGATGAATCCAGGGACCCACCTCAGGTACCTTTACTACAGTAGGGGTGGACAAAATGACAGTGAACGGGCCCCTCAGAAGGGTTTTAGGGGTTGGACATTCTACTTCTTCACCCATACAGCATCTTCTGGTTTAAAGAAGTGAGTGTCTGGGAGGAGCCAAGATGGCGGAACCGCATGGAAGTTTTTTTGCGAATGGCGTCCATGAAATACAGCCAGATCAACACTAAACCATCCTGCATGCCTAGAAAACTGATTTGAGGGTTAACACAACAATGTGCACAACCCAAACCACAGAACTAAGTAGGTCTGTGGCAAGGAGAGGTGAACTGGGGGAGAGAGAAGCTGCATAGGAGGGAGGACAGAGATGGGGGGAGAGTATGGGAAAAGCACCCCTCCAGAAAAGCAGCTGGAGAGAAAGTGGAAAAGTGGAAACAGCCGCAGGGACTGAACTAACACGGGAGAAAGGAGAAAGGAGAAGGTTTAAATTCCATTAAGGTTCTATAAACGGGGAGTGCAGAGTCTGAAACTCTGCAGCTCAGTACCTGGTGGTGCTCTGGTGGGAAGGGCGAATCCCCAGGAGCAGAGTGAGGTCCAGAAGTCCTCAGGCCACACGGGGAGAAGCGGTTCCACTACTGGAAGGACATTTGGTAGAGGCTGTGCGGCCACCCGGGCCCAGCAGACCCCAGAGAACAACCACATTTGCTGGTGCTGGAACAAGGTCGGTAAAGGTAAGGCCTGGTGCCAGATGTGTGTTGTGATTTTCCACAATCCCTGAAATGCTGCTGCTACACGATCACATGAACTTTTTCTGGGGCATACTGGTGCCCAGCCACAGTCTCTGGGCATTGACAGCAGCATAGTCCCATGAACATTCCTGGGAGCTGCCCGCACCCAGCTGTTGCTCAGTGAGACCCTCCCACAGAGGATCTGAGCAGGTCAAAGCTGCAGTCCCTCAGAAGTGAGGGGTCGGGAAATACAGCGGCATTTGAGATAAAACTCAGGAGGGAGGTGCCGCCTGGGAACCTGACAGCTTGGTCACAGACCGTGTAAAAGCGGGGAGTGGACAGAAGCTGGAGACAAAGGACGGGTGTGCGATTGCTGGTCAGGAGAGCACAGAGTTCTGATACTAGAGACTGGGTACCTGGGTGATGCCATTTTTACGCCTTCAGCTCATGCGCATACACACTGACAAGGGCCACACCAATCCACCCCAGTAAGCTAAGCAGCACCATCTAGTGGAAAATGGAGCCATTACACTAAGCCCCACCCAACTGGGCCAACCTCGCTCCTCAGGAACACAAATCTCTCTGCCTGCTTAGTTTACAGAATATAAAGTGCTTCATAGTTTGACTTCTAGGGGAAAATGATGTAATTTCAATCATATTTCAGTCTGTTCACTGGTTTATCTATTCAATTTTCTTTTTTTTCTTTTTCATTTCTTTTCTTTTTCTTGAATACAGAAAGAGAAAAAAATATTTTTATTTTCAATATTTATTAAAAATATTTTTCTTTTTTTCTATTATATTTTTTAATTTTGTAAATTTTTCAAATTCTATTTTACTTCCATCATTTCATTTTATTCTATTTACTTAATGAACACAGATACAAGCAAGATGTCTGAACCAGAATTTAGAATCATGATAATAATACTAGTTGGGGGGCACCTGCGTGGCTCAGTCAGTTAGGCGTCTGACTCCAGCTCAGGTCCTGATCTCACAGTCTGTGAGCCAAGCCCAGCGTCAGGATCCTGTGCTGACAGCTCAGAGCCTGGAGCCTGCTTCAGATTCTGTGTCTCCCTCTCTCTCTGCCCATCCCCCACTCATACTCTGCTTCTTTCTGTCTCTCAAAAATAAATATATGTTTAAAAAAATTAAAGAAAGAAGAATACTAGCTGGGGTCAAAAATAGATTAGAATCCCTCTCTGAGGAGATAAAAGAAGTAAAAGCTAGTCAGGATGAAATAAAAAATGCTATAACTGAGCTGCAATCTCTAATAGATGCCACAGTGGCAAAGACAGATGAAGCAGAGCAGCAAATCAGCAATATAGTGGACAAACTTATGGAGAACAATGAAGCAGAAAAAAAGAGGGAGACTAAGGCAAAAGAACACAATTTAAGAATTAGAGAAATCAGTGACTCATTAAAAAGAACAACATCAGAATCATAGGGGTCCCAGAAGAGGAAGAGAAAGAAATAGGGGTAGAAGGGTTATGTGAGCAAATCATAGCAGAAAACTTTCTTAACCTGGGGAAAGACACAGACACCAAAATCCAGGAAGTACAGAGGACTCCCATTAGATTAAAAAACCGACCATCAACAAGGCATATCATAGTCAAATTCACAAAATACTCAGACAAGGAAAGAATCATGAAAGCAGCAAGGGAAAAACAGTCCTTAACCTACAAGGGAAGACAGATCAGGTTTGAAGGAGACCTATCCACAGAAACTTGGCAGGCCAGAAAGGAGTGGCAGGATATATTCAATGTGCTGAATCAGAAAAATTTGCAGCCAAGAATTCCTTATCTAGCCAGGCTGTCATTCAAAATAGAAGTAGAGATTAAAAGTTTCCCAAACAAAAATTAAAGGAGTTCATGGTCACTAAACCTGCCCTGCAAGAAACTTTAAGGGGGACTCTGAGGGGAGAAAAGACAGAGAAAAAGACCAAAAGCAAAAAAGACTAGAAAGGACCAGAGAACACCACCAGAAACCCCAACTCTACAGGCAACATAATGGCAGTACTCACTCTAAATTTCACTAGACTAAATGCTCCAATCAAAAAACATAGGGTAACAGAATGGATAAGAAAACAAGATCCGTCTATATGCTGTTTACAAGAGACCCACTTTAGACCTAAAGACACCTTGAGATTGAAAGTAAGGGGATTGAGAACTATCTATCATGCTAATGGTCTCCAAAAGAAAGCCAGAGTAGCCATACTTAAATCAGACAATCTAGATCTTAAAATAAAGACTGTAACAAGAGATGCAGAAGGGCATTATATCATAATGAAGGGGTCTATCCATCAAGAGCTAACAATTGTAAACATTTATGCTCCAAATGTGGGAGTACCCAAATATATAAATCAATTAGTCAGAAACAGAAAGAAACTCATTGATAATAATATCACAATAGTAGGGGACTTGAACACCGCCTACAGCATTGGACAGATCATCTAAACAGAAAATCAACAAGGACACAATGGCTTGGAATAACACACTGGACCAGATGGACTTCACAGATATATTCAGAACATTTCATCCTAAAACAGTGGAATACATATTCTTCTCCAGTGCATATGGAACATTCTCCAGAATAGATCACATGCTGGGACACAAATCAGCCCTTAACAAGTACAAAGATTGAGATCGTACCATGCATATTTTCAGATCACAATGCTATGAAACTCAAAATCAACCACAAGAAAAAATTTGGAAAGATGACAAATACTTGGAGACTAAAGAACATCCTACTAAAGAATGAATGGGCTAACCAAGAAGTTAAAGAGGAAATTAAAAAGTACATAAATGATAACACCACAGCCCAAAACCTCTGGGATGGAGCAAAGGCAGTCATAAGGGGGAAGCATGTAGCAATCCAGGCCTTCCTAAAGAAGAAAGAAGGAAGAGGGTTGTGTCTCAGATACATAACCTAACCTTACACCTTAAGGAGCTGGAAAAAGAACAGCAAATAAAGCCCCAAACCATCAGAAGACAGGAAATAATAAAGATCAGAGCAGAAATCAATGCTTTCGAAACCAAACACACACACACACACACACACAAACACACCCCAGTAGAATAGATCAATGAAACCAGGAGCTGGTTCTTTGAATTAACAAAATTGATAACCCCTAGCCAGACTGGTCAAAAAGAAAAGGAAAGGATCCAAATAAATAAAATCAAGAATGAAAGAGGAGAGATCACAACCAACACAGTGGAAATAAAAACAAAAAAAGAGGAGTTCCGGAAGATGGCGGCATAGGAGGACGCTGGGCTCACCGCGCGTCCTGCTAATCACTTAGATTCCACCTACACCTGCCTAAAGAACCCAGAAAACCGCCAGAGGATTAGCAGAACGGAGTCTCCGGAGCCAAGCGCAGACGAGAGGCCCACGGAAGAGGGTAGGAAGGGCGGCGAGGCGGTGCGCGCTCCACGGACTGGCGGGAGGGAGCCGGGGCGGAGGGGCGGCTCGCTGGCCAAGCAGAGCCCCCGAGTCGGGCTGGCAAAAGCGGAGGGGCCGGACGGACTGTGTTCCCACAGCAAGCGCGTCTTAGCATCTGGGAGATCATAAGTTAATAGCTCTGCTTGGAAAGCGGGAAGGCTGGAGGACAAAGGGAGGGAGAGTTGCTGAGCCCCCGGACGACAGAGCTCAGCTTGGCGGGGAACAAAGGCGCTCGCCAGCGCCATCTCCCCCGCCCATCCCCCAGCCAAAATCCCAAAGAGAACCAGTTCCAGCCAGGGAACTTGCTCGCTCCGCGCAAACACCCAACTCTGTGCTTCTGCGGAGCCAAACCTCCGGCAGCGGATCTGACTCCCTCCCGCTGCCACAGGGCCCCTCCTGAAGTGGATCACCTAAGGAGAAGCGAGCTAAGCCTGCCCCTCCCGCCCCCGTGCACCTTGCCTACCCACCCCAGCTAATACGCCAGATCCCCAGCACCACAAGCCTGGCAGTGTGCAAGTAGCCCAGACGGGCTACGCCACCCCACAGTGAATCCCGCCCCTAGGAGAGGGGAAGAGAAGGCACTCACCAGTCTGACTGTGGCCCCAGCGGTGGGCTGGGGGCAGACATCAGGTCTGACTGCGGCCCCACCCACCAACTCCAGTTATACACCACAGCACGGGGGAAGTGCCCTGCAGGTCCTCACCGCTCCAGGGACTATCCAAAATGACCAAACGGAAGAATTCCCCTCAGAAGAATCTCCAGGAAATAACAACAGCTAATGAACTGATCAAAAAGGATTTAAATAATATAACAGAAAGTGAATTTAGAATAATAGTCATAAAATTAATCGCTGGGCTTGAAAACAGTATACAGGACAGCAGAGAATCTCTTGCTACAGAGATCAAGGGACTAAGGAACAGTCACGAGGAGCTGAAAAACGCTTTAAACGAAATGCAAAACAAAATGGAAACCACCACGGCTCGGATTGAAGAGGCAGAGGAGAGAATAGGTGAACTAGAAGATAAAGTTATGGAGAAAGAGGAAGCTGAAAGAAAGAGAGATAAAAAAATCCAGGAGTATGAGGGGAAAATTAGAGAACTAAGTGATACACTAAAAAGAAATAATATACGCATAATTGGTATCCCAGAGGAGGAAGAGAGAGGGAAAGGTGCTGAAGGGGTACTTGAAGAAATTATAGCTGAGAACTTCCCTGAACTGGGGAAGGAAAAAGGCATTGAAATCCAAGAGGCACAGAGAACTCCCTTCAGACATAACTTGAATCGATCTTCTGCACGACATATCATAGTGAAACTGGCAAAATACAAGGATAAAGAGAAAATTCTGAAAGCAGCAAGGGATAAACGTGCCCTCACATATAAAGGGAGACCTATAAGACTCGTGACTGATCTCTCCTTTGAAATTTGGCAGGCCAGAAAGGCTTGGCACGATATCTTCAGTGTGCTAAACAGAAAAAATATGCAGCCGAGAATCCTTTATCCAGCAAGTCTGTCATTTAGAATAGAAGGAGAGATAAAGGTCTTCCCAAACAAACAAAAACTGAAGGAATTTGTCACCACGAAACCAGCCCTACAAGAGATCCTAAGGGGGATCCTGTGAGACAAAGTACCAGAGACATCACTACAAGCATAAAACATACAGACATCACAATGACTCTAAACCCGTATCTTTCTATAATAACACTGAATGTAAATGGATTAAATGCGCCAACCAAAAGACATAGGGTATCAGAATGGATAAAAAAACAAGACCCATCTATTTGCTGTCTACAAGAGACTCATTTTAGATCTGAGGACACCTTTAGATTGAGAGTGAGGGGATGGAGAACTATTTATCATGCTACTGGAAGCCAAAAGAAAGCTGGAGTAGCCATACTTATATCAGACAAACTAGACTTTAAATTAAAGGCTGTAACAAGAGATGAAGAAGGGCATTATATAATAATTACAGGGTCTATCCATCAGGAAGAGCTAACAATTATAAATGTCTATGCGCCAAATACCGGAGCCCCCAGATATATAAAACAGTTACTCATAAACATAAGCAACCTTATTGATAAGAATGTGGTCATTGCAGGGGACTTTAACACCCCACTTACAGAAATGGATAGATCATCTAGACACACAGTCAATAAAGAAACAAGGGCCCTGAATGATACATTGGATCAGATGGACTTGACAGATCTATTTAGAACTCTGCATCCCAAAGCAACAGAATATACTTTCTTCTCGAGTGCACATGGAACATTCTCCAAGATAGATCATATACTGGGTCACAAAACAGCCCTTCATAAGTTTACAAGAATTGAAATTATACCATGCATACTTTCAGACCACAATGCTATGAAGCTTGAAATCAACCACAGGAAAAAGTCTGGAAAACCTCCAAAAGCATGGAGGTTAAAGAACACCCTACTAACGAATGAGTGGGTCAACCAGGCAATTAGAGAAGAAATTAAAAAATATATGGAAACAAACGAAAACGAAAATACAACAATCCAAACTCTTTGGGACGCAGCGAAGGCAGTCCTGAGAGGAAAATACATTGCAATCCAGGCCTATCTCAAGAAACAAGAAAAATCCCAAATACAAAATCTAACAGCACACCTAAAGGAAATAGAAGCAGAACAGCAAAGGCAGCCTAAACCCAGCAGAAGAAGAGAAATCATAAAGATCAGAGCAGAAATAAACAATATAGAATCTAATAAAACTGTAGAGCAGATCAACGAAACCAAGAGTTGGTTTTTTGAAAAAATAAACAAAATTGACAAACCTCTAGCCAGGCTTCTCAAAAAGAAAAGGGAGATGACCCAAATAGATAAAATCATGAATGAAAATGGAATTATTACAACCAATCCCTCAGAGATACAAACAATTATCAGGGAATACTATGAAAAATTATATGCCAACAAATTGGACAACCTGGAAGAAATGGACAAATTCCTAAACACCCACACTCTTCCAAAACTCAATCAGGAGGAAATAGAAAGCTTGAACAGACCCATAACCAGTGAAGAAATTGAATCGGTTATCAAAAATCTCCCAACAAATAAGAGTCCAGGACCAGATGGCTTCCCAGGGGAGTTCTACCAGACGTTTAAAGCAGAGATAATACCTATCCTTCTCAAGCTATTCCAAGAAATAGAAAGGGAAGGAAAACTTCCAGACTCATTCTATGAAGCCAGTATTACTTTGATTCCTAAACCAGACAGAGACCCAGTAAAAAAAGAGAACTACAGGCCAATATCCCTGATGAATATGGATGCAAAAATTCTCAATAAGATACTAGCAAATCGAATTCAACTGCATATAAAAAGAATTATTCACCATGATCAAGTGGGATTCATTCCTGGGATGCAGGGCTGGTTCAACATTCGCAAATAGATCAACGTGATACATCACATTAACAAAAAAAAAGAGAAGAACCATATGATCCTGTCAATCGATGCAGAAAAGGCCTTTGACAAAATCCAGCACCCTTTCTTAATAAAAACCCTTGAGAAAGTCGGGATAGAAGGAACATACTTAAAGATCATAAAAGCCATTTATGAAAAGCCCACAGCTAACATCATCCTCAATGGGGAAAAACTGAGAGCTTTTTCCCTGAGATCAGGAACACGACAGGGATGCCCACTCTCACCGCTGTTGTTTAATATAGTGCTGGAAGTTCTAGCATCAGCAATCAGACAACAAAAGGAAATCAAAGGCATCCAAATTGGCAAAGATGAAGTCAAGCTTTCGCTTTTTGCAGATGACATGATATTATACATGGAAAATCCGATAGACTCCACCAAAAGTCTGCTAGAACTGATACATGAATTCAGCAAAGTTGCAGGATACAAAATCAATGTACAGAAATCAGTTGCATTCTTATACACTAACAATGAAGCAACAGAAAGACAAATAAAGAACCTGATCCCATTCACAATTGCACCAAGAAGCATAAAATACCTAGGAATAAATCTAACCAAAGATGTAAAAGATCTGTATGCTGAAAACTATAGAAAGCTTATGCAGGTAATTGAAGAAGATATAAAGAAATGGAAAGACATTCCCTGCTCATGGATTGGAAGAATAAATATTGTCAAAATGTCAATACTACCCAAAGCTATCTACACATTCAATGCAATCCCAATCAAAATTGCACCAGCATTCTTCTTGAAACTAGAACAAGCAATCCTAAAATTCATATGGAACCACAAAAGGCCCCGAATAGCCAAAGTAATTTTGAAGAAGAAGACCAAAGCAGGAGGCATCACAATCCCAGACTTTAGCCTCTACTACAAAGCTGTCATCATCAAGACAGCATGGTATTGGCATAAAAACAGACACATAGACCAATGGAATCGAATAGAAACCCCAGAACTAGACCCACAAACGTATGGCCAACTCATTTTTGACAAAGCAGGAAAGAACATCCAATGGAAAAAAGACAGTCTCTTTAACAAATGGTGCTGGGAGAACTGGACAGCAACATGCAGAAGGTTGAAACTAGACCACTTTCTCACACCATTCACAAAAATAAACTCAAAATGGATAAAGGACCTGAATGTGAGACAGGAAACCATCAAAACCTTAGAGGAGAAAGCAGGAAAAGACCTCTCTGACCTCAGCCGTAGCAATCTCTTACTCGGCACATCCCCAAAGGCAAGGGAATTAAAAGCAAAAGTGAATTACTGGGACCTTATGAAGATAAAAAGCTTCTGCACAGCAAAGGAAACAACCAACAAAACTAAAAGGCAACCAACGGAATGGGAAAAGATATTTGCAAATGACACATCGGACAAAGGGCTAGTATCCAAAATCTATAAAGAGCTCATCAAACTCCACACCTGAAAAACAAATAACCCAGTGAAGAAATGGGCAGAAAACATGAATAGACACTTCTCTAAAGAAGACATCCGGATGGCCAACAGGCACATGAAAAGATGTTCAACGTCGCTCCTCATCAGGGAAATACAAATCAAAACCACACTCAGATACCACCTCACGCCAGTCAGAGTGGCCAAAATGAAGAAATCAGGAGACTATAGATGCTGGAGAGGATGTGGAGAGACGGGAACCCTCTTGCACTGTTGGTGGGAATGCAAATTGGTGCAGCCGCTCTGGAAAGCAGTGTGGAGGTTCCTCAGAAAATTAAAAATAGACCTACCCTATGACCCAGCAATAGCACTGCTAGGAATTTATCCAAGGGATACAGGAGTACTGATGCATAGGGGCACTTGTACCCCAATGTTTATAGCAGCACTCTCAACAATAGCCAAATTATGGAAAGAGCCTAAATATCCATCAACTGATGAATGGATAAAGAAATTGTGGTTTATATACACAATGGAATACTACGTGGCAATGAGAAAAAATGAAATATGGCCTTTTGTAGCAACGTGGATGGAACTGGAGAGTGTGATGCTAAGTGAAATAAGCCATACAGAGAAAGACAGATACCATATGGTTTCACTCTTATGTGGATCCTGAGAAACGTAACAGAAACCCATGGGGGAGGGGAAGGGAAAAAAAAAAAAAAAGAGGTTAGAGTGGGAGAGAGCCAAAGCATAAGAGACTGTTAAAAACTGAGAACAAACTGATGGTTGATGGGGGGTGGGAGGGAGGTCAGGGTGGGTGATGGGTATTGAGGAGGGCACCTTTTGGGATGAGCACTGGGTGTTGTATGGAAACCAATTTGACAGTAAATTTCATATATTAAAAAATAAATAAATAAATAAATAAGTAAAAAAGAGAATATTATGAGCAATAATACGCCAATAAAATGGGCAATCTGAAAGAAATAGACAAATTCCTGGAAACATATAAACTACCAAAAGTGAAACAGGAAGAAATAGAAAATTTGAACAGACCCATAACCAGTAAAGAAATTGAATCAGTAATCAAAAATCTCCCAAAAACAAGAGTCTAGGGCCAGATGGCTTTCCAGGGGAATTCTACCAAACATTTAAGGAAGAGTTAGCACCTATTCTCCTGAAGCTGTTCCAAAAAATAGAAATGGAAGGAAAACTTCCAAACTCATTCTATGAAGCCAGCATTACCTTGATTCCAAAACCAGACAGAGACCCCACTAAAAAGGAGAACTATAGACCAATTTCCCTGATGAACACGGATACAAAAACCTCAATAAGATACTAGCCAACCGGATCCAACATTAAAAGATTTATTCACCACAACAAAGTGGGATTTATACCTGGGATGCAGGGCTGGTTCAATATCCGCAAAAAAATCAATGTGATTCATCCCATCAAAAAGAAAGGACAAGAACCACACGATCCTCTCAATAGATGCAGAGAAAGCATTTGACAAAATACAGCATCCTTTCTTGATAAAAAACCCTCAAGAAAGTAGGAATAGAAGGATCCTACCTTGAGATCATAAAAGCCATATATGAACGACCCAACGCTAATATCTTCAATGGGGAAAAACAGAGCTTTCCCCCTAAGGTCAGGAACAAGACAGGGGTGTCCACCCTCGCCACTGTTATTCAACACAGTATTGGAAGTCTTAGCCTCAGCAATCAGACAACACAAAGGAATAAAAGGCATCCAGATCGGCCAGGAGGAGGTCAAACTTTCATTCCTTGCACATGACCTGATATTCTATATGGAAAACCCAAAAGATTCCACCAAAAAATTGCTAGAACTGATCCACGAATTCAGCAAAGTCACAGGATATGAAATCAATGTACAGAAATCAGTTGCATTTCTATACATGAATAATGTAGCAACAGAAAGAGATATCAAGGAATCGATCCCATTTACAATTGCACTGAAAACCGTAAAATACCTAGGAATAAACCTAACCAAAGAGGCCAAAAATCTATACACTGAAAACTATAGAAAGCTTATGAAAGAAATTGAAGAAGACACAAAAAAGGAAAAAGATTCCATGCTCCTGGAGAGGAAGAACAAATATTGTTGCAGTGTCAATACTACCCAAAGCAGTCTACATATTCAATGCAATCCCTATCAAAGTAACACCAGCATTCTTCACAGAGCTAGCACAAACAATCCTAAAATTGGTATGGAACCAGAAAAGACCCTGAATAGCCAAAGCAATCTTGAAAAAGAAAACCAAAGCAGGAGGCATCACAATTCCAGACTTCAAGCTATACTACAAAGCTGTAACCATAAAGATAGTATGGTACTGGCACAAAAACAGACACTCAGATAAATGGAACAGAATAGAGAACCCAGAAATGGACCCACAAACGTATGGCCAACTAATCTTTGACAAAGCAGGGAAGAATATCCAATAGAATAAAGAGAGTCTCTTCAGCAAGTGGTGCTGGGAAAACTGGATGGCGACATGCAGAAAAATGAACCTGGACCACTGTGTTACACCATACACAAAAATAAACTTAAAATAAACGAGAGACCTAAATGTAAGATAGGAAGTCATCAGAATCCTCGAGGAGAAAGCAGGTAAAAACCTCTTTGATTTTGGCTGAAGCAACTTCTTACTCAACACGTCTCTGAGGCAAGGGAAACAAAAGCAAAAATGAATTATTGGGACCTCATCAAATAAAAAGCTTCGTGACAGCGAGGGAAACAATCAGCAAAACTAAAAGGCAACTGATGGAATGGGAGAAGATATTTGCAAACGACATATTAGATAAAGGGTTAGTATCCAAAATCGACAAAGAACATATCAAACTCAACACCCAAAAAACAAATAATCCAGTGAAGAAATGGGCAAAAGATATCAATAGACACTTCTCCAAAGAAGACATCCAGATGGCCAACCAACACATGAAAAAATGCTCAACATCACTCATCATCAGGGAAGTACAGATCAAAATCACGATGAGATATCACCTCACCCCTGTCAGAATGGCTAACATTCACAACTCAGGCAACAGCAGATGTTGGCGAGGATGCGGAGAGAGAGGATCTCTTTTGCAGTGCTGGTGGGAATGCAAACTGGTGCAGCCACTCTGGAAAACAGTATGGAGGTTCCTCAAAAAAATTAAAAATAGAAGTACCCTACGACCCAGCAATTGCACTACTAGGTATTTATCCAAGGGATACAGGTGTGCTGTTTTGAAGGGACACACACACCCCGGTGTTTAAAGCAGCACTATCGACAATAGCCAAAGTATGGAAAGAGCCCAAATGTCCATTGATGGATGAATGGATAAAGAAGATGTGGTGTATATATTCAATGGAGTCTTACTCGGCAATCAAAAAGAATGAAATCTTGCCATTTGCAACTACGCGGATGGAACTGGAGGGTATTATGCTAAGCGAAATTAGTCAGAGAAAGACAAATATCATATGACTTCACTCATATGAGGACTTTAAGACACAGAACAGACAAACACAAGGGAAGGGAAGCAAAAATAATATAAAAACAGGGAGGGGGACAAAACATAAGAGACTCTTAAATATGGTGAAAAAACAGAGGGTTACAGGGGGGATTGTGGGAGGGGGGATGAGCTAAATGGGTAAGGGGCACTGAGGAATCTACTCCTGAAGTTATGGTTCCACTATATGCTAACTAATTTGGATGTAAATTTAAAAATAATTAAATAAATAAGGGTGAATATCTGTCAGACTCACAGGTAGATCACTCCCTCACCCAGTGGTGTGAGGTGGTTAGGATAGAGCCGAGGGTCCGCATCTGCTGCCTCAGGGATAGACTGCCTATCTCATTTAAATCCCCCCTATGCCCTCGATAATGGGGGGAGGGCGCCCATAAAGGAATTCATAAAGGGAGAACCCAGTCTTAGCGGGGCTGCCCCGATTCTTAACAAGGAGATCGGCCACACCTGGTCCCAGCGCAGGTGGGTTTCCTGACACGGTTTACTTAACTGCAGCTTCAGGGTTCAGCTCACTCATTCCCCCTTCCCGGAGCTCTGGGGTCCGCACGCAGCATGTAACCTCCAGGTGATCTTTAACCCCTTTGCCACCAGCCGCACCCCCTCAGCCACGAATGCTGGCCTGTCACGTGATCCCACAGCGACAGGGATCCCAAAACGTGGGATAATTTCCTTTGGAAGTAGTCCGGCCGCTTCTTGTGCCTTTTGCGTGCGAGCCGGGAAGGCTGCCACCCAGCCCGAGAAAGCGCACACAAACGCCGACGGGTAGTGGGGCCTCGGCCCCCGGGAAGCTCGGTGAAGTCCACCATCGCGCTTTCAAGTGGGGCTCCCCGACGCTCTGCACCCCGGGGGCGGCCTTGGGTCCCTGACGTGGGCCATTCCGGGCACACGTTTCACATTGCTCCCATCCCCCCCGGGGCTGGGCCGGAGAGTGGGGGGGATGCCGGCTCACTAGTGTCGAGGGCTGGCCGGCCCACACGGGTGTCCCGATGGAACTGCGGGACGAGAGTTGGGGCCCGGGCCTCAGGAATGGCTACCCGGCCGTCTTCGCATTTCCACCATCCACCCGGGAGGCAGCTTCCATTTTCAGTCCTGAACCAGGTACTTTCGTGGTGTGAGTAAGACGGCTCCCACTGTGCCAGCGGGGTGGGGAACAGCGCGGCGGTTAAAGCCGCCGATTCCGCCGTTCCTTTGGAGGCCGCGAGCTTTGCCTCTCGGTCTGCCTTACGGTGCCCCCGTGCAGCCGTGGTGTTTCCCCATCCTTCGATGTCCCCGGCAATGCATGACTGCCACCCTTTTAGGGGCCCACAGAGCGTCCAAGAGTCCCAGGATTTCCTTACCATAGTTTACGTCTTTTCCTCCTGAGTTTATTAGACCCTTCTCTTTCTATAAAGCCGCATGCACGTGGAGGGGGGTGAAGGCATAGCGTTTGCGTGTATATTAACACGCGTCCCTGCCGCCAGTTGGAGGGCGCAGCTTAGCGTGATGAGCTCTGCCTTCAGTGTTAAAGTCCCTTGGGGGAGGGGTCTGGCCTCAGTGACGGAATTCGGCGTCACCACGGAGTTCCCTGCACGGCGTTCTCCCTCTTTCACAAAACTGCTACTGTGGGTGAAACACTCGGCGGCGCCGGGGTCCTCGAGAGGCTGGCCCCTCAAGTCTGCTCGGCTGGAGGACACCTCATCCGTGACTTCAATGCAGTCAGGGTCTGGCTGGCCGGCCCGACGGGCAGCAGGGTTGCAGGGTTCAGGGTGGGCCCTGCTTCCAGGGGAATGTGCGGGTTCTCACGTAGCATTCCTGATATCTGACCATCCCGGCGTTGGGTGGCCAGTATTGTCCCTTGTACTCCATTAATGTCAGTACTGGATGTGTCATTCGGACTGTCCATTCTCGTCCCATAGTTAACTCGTCAGCCTCAGACACTAAGAGGGCCGTGGCCGCAAGTGCCCATAGGCAGGGTGGCCAGCCTTGGGCCACGGAGTCAAGCTGCTCGGAGAGATATGCCACCGGGCCATGCCATGACATCTGAGTTAGGACTCCCACTTCAATACCAGTGCACTCATGGACGTAGAGAAAGAAAGGCTTAGTCGTGTCTGGGAGCCCCAAACCAGGCACATTAGTGAGGGCTCGCTTTGTTTCCCAAAGACCTTCTTCTGGGCCGATTCCCACATCAGGCGCTCCTGCTCTCCCCGCTTTGTAGCTTCATAGGATGGTTTCACCAGGACTGAATAGTTATGTATCCAGATTCTACAGCAACCTGTGGCCCCGAGATACTCCTGAACCTGGCATCAGGTTGACGGGACCAGGACTGAACAAAAAGCCTACTTCCTCTCTGGCCGAGTTGGCGCTTCCCCTGGGAGAGGTAAAGCCAGATATTTGACTTTCTCTTGACAGATTTGGGTCTTTTTCCTTGAGACCTTGTAGCCGGTTTCCCATAGGAGGGTAAGGAATTGCCAAGTTCCTTCCACGCAGTCCTCCAGGGACCTTCTGGCCAGCAGTAATCATCTAGGTACTGAAGCAGGACACAGCCATGTCGATCCGCTGGGAAGGTTTTTAAGTCAGAAGCTAATGCAGTATGAAAAATGGTTGGGGAGTTTTTGAATCCCTGAGGCAATCCAGTCCAAGTCAACTGACCCTTGTCACCACCATTTTCGGGATCCTCCCACTGGAAGGAAAAGATCGATTGGCTCTGGAGAGTCAGGCAGTCGGGGAGGTACAGGAATTCATGGATGGCTTCATGGCCGCCTAAACTGCATCCCCGAGGCAGCAGGAAGGGACAGCCTGTCTGATTGTCCGTGGAACCCATAATAGTGGCTTGTCTCTATGAGAGGGGGCCCACGTGTTGTGTCACCACCAAGTGTTCTGCCCCAGTATCTACCGTGAAGTCAATGGGTCGCCATCCCCCCCCCCCACATTCATTTGGACCATAGGCTCTTGGGGGCCTAACAAAATAGAGCCGGGTTGCCCTCGTCCTCCTCATAGTCCTCCTTGGTGGCTAGCCCCATAAAATCACTTCATGGGGGCCCCATGAGGCCGTGATGTTGGTTGGCACCGGCCCTGGACCACTTGGCCTCTTCCTTTCGGCTTGAGGCCCTGCTGAAAATTACCCAGCTGCGGGGGACTCTCATTTTCCCAGTGGCCCTCCCGGCGACAGTACGCACACTGGTTCCATCCTAACTTTGGTCCTGGGTGAGACCCACCCCCTCCCCGACGTTCCCCTTTTTGGCCCTGGCCTCGCCCCTGCGGGGCACCTTTCCAGGAGGGATCTGACCACTCCACCGAGGCAGCAGCCAACAAGTCTGCCTTTTTCTGCCTTTTTTTTTGTCACGGTTGACAAACCCCTCAGTTGCCACTTTCAGCAACCGACTGGCATTCATGCTGGTGAAACCCTACAGCTTTTGCAGCCTGTGCCGGATATCCCTTTGGGCCTGAGCTACGAAAGCCACGCTGACCATCCGCTGGTTAACGGGCGCCTCCGGGTCAAAAGGGATGTAGAGACGAAATGCCTCACATAGTCTCTCACAGGTCTGGCTAGGGCTCTCCTCGGGTCCCTGGAGCACTTCTGATGTCTTACTCCTATTTATGGCCTTTGCCCCCTTCCTTCATGCCGTGTAGAAGGGCTTCTTGCTACCCTTCAGTCCTTGCGAGCCCTCCATCTACGTTTGAGTCATTTGGGTCCCATTTGGGGTCCTCCCCAGGGAAGTGAGCCTGAGCCTAAGCCTGGGATCTAGCATCCCAGCCGGGGCACTCTCCTCTAACCATTTTAGGGCCGCCTGGGTAATTCAGCGACGTTCCTCCATGTGGAAGGGGGTCGGGAGGAGTTGACGGCAGTCTGTCCAGGTAGGTTTATGGGTTTGAGTTACCGACTGCATTAGTTCAATCGCAGCCTGGGGCTTCTCTGTATAGGAGGGAGTTCAGGAGGTCCAGAGTGGTAAAGGGTTGGTACACAAAAACACGCTGGCCTCCTCAGATCTGGCCTTCCTGATCATAATAGACGGGTCCCCTAGTTTCCCTCAGTGGCACCTGTAGGGCTCCCCAGTATTGCTACAGGGAGGGACCGTCTTTGCTGGCCTGATTTTCTGGGTGCCTTCCGGGAGGGGTGTATGGGGTTAGGACCGGTGGTCCGGGCGAGCCGGTCACAGCCGGAGAGGCCGGTGGTGCTAGAGGTGGTGAGGACTCGGGACTACGGGCAGCCTCCGGTGGGGTTTCAGCAGCCGGGGTGGCCGGAGGTGCAGGTGGCAGTGAGGGCTGCAGAGGGGCACATAGCGGTGGGGTTTCCTCAGGCTCTGCCGACAGTATGGGTTTTTCAGTTTCCGGCCAGCATTTGGAGGAAGCCGTGGCACGAGCCATCATAACTTTACAGCTCTCTTTGATACAGACTTTCAGCCAAGGTGGCCAGGATAGGACCAGGTCTTGCCAACAGTCAATGTAAGGTCATTGGTCGGGGCGGCCTGGATCCCCCACAACGACCCCGAACACTCGGCCAACCAGTTCCTTATCAAGTGAGTGCTCGGAGGGCCAGCCTACCGCAAACAATGTTCCATCAGTTTCACAGAATGTCTGGAGCTTTCTGGGAGTTAATTTCACACCATAATCTCCTGAATATCCCTTTTTGAATTTTCTCGACAGGCACTCTAGGGGAGCCGGTTTACTCTGCTTTCCACCCATTTCCTCCCCCTGACGGACAACTTTCATGCACAAGAGAGGAAAAAGGGGGAAGGGGGGGCTAATTTGGAGAGGACGTACATCGCTTTGTCCGTTTCCCGCCACTCTCCTCTCGGAGATATTTCAGGAGCCCCTCAGCATTGGCAGGTTCCGTATTAATCCCTGACCAGGATCAGATTCCTGAGGAAGCCTGACGCCGTCTTCAGCCATATGAGGTTGCCACAGAACCACGGATCGGGACTCAACACTGGCTTTGGCCCTTGGTCAGGTTGGAACCTTTCCATTGTCTATCACTTTCACACACAGTCACACAGCGACTCCAACCTGCTGCCCAGTGCCCAGTGCCTTAGAGTTGCGGTTTCGTTCCTTTTTCCTTAGGGAACTACTCAGGCAACTCTGGGACTCTGGGGGGTGATCAGGCTCTCCTTCCTCTTAGAGTCAGGTCTACCAAAAGGAACCCCAGGTTCTTACCAGTGTGTTGGGCAGCGCTCCCTGAGCTGGTTCCTGGGCCTCACCGTGTGTGTGTGTGTGTGTGTGTGTGTGTGTGTCCTTTGTGCATCCGGGTCCTTGCCCTGGCGAGCTGGGATGGGCTAGTCTCCTATGGATCAAGTGGTCTGCTGGTGGTAGGCGAGGTCGCCTCTCCTGGTACCCCGAGGTTGGTACCCCGGCGATGGGGGTAGGGGGCGGGTGGAAATGCACCGTCTTCGAATCCTAGATGAGCCCTCATGTAATGTAATGGGACTGAGGTTTGTACAGAGTCGTGACACCAAGGCTTTCCTTTCTAGGAAGGAACTTGATTCATGCCCTCACAGGCTCAGTGGGTTCGTACCTGAAAAGCTGAGCCCCGAGCGCAGCGGGTTGTGGCCTTTTATACGATTTCTACTTCTTTGTCTCCCATACATGGTGACATGCAGACATGCAGTCTGGGTGGTCTATGTTAGAGTTGTGAGGAATGTCACCTGTGCGCACATAGCCTCCCTTGTCTTGAGGTTTTCACCACATTCCTTAGGTGTGACAGTGCCTGGAGCATATTGGTACAGACCTCGTAGTTCTGAAGGTACCTAAAGCAGTGAGAAAGTATTTAAAAAAGAAGGATGGGGAGCCCGAAAGGTCAGTTGGTTGAGCATCTGACTCTTGATTTCAGCTCAGATCATGATCTCAGGGTTGGTGGGTTCGGCTCCCCCCCCCCCCCCCCCCGGCTCTCTGCTGTCAGCACAGAGTCTGCTTCGGATCCTGGGTCTCCGTCTCCCTCTCTCTCTCTCTTTCTCTCTGCCCCTCACCCCCCTCCCAGAGCACACACTCTCTCTCTCTCACTCTTAAAAATAAACATTTATAAATAAATAAACTAAAATAAAAAAGAAGGACAGTGGCCAACACTAGGAAATAAGTTTCGCTTTCAAAATCCTCTGGCGAGAATGGCAATGGGCATGTGTGCGCAGGAACATTCTTGAATTTCCCTCACTCCCGGCAAGGCCTGGAGGCCCCGGTGAGCAGCGCGACACCCTCTCTGTGGGGCCCGGCATTGCAACCGCTTTACTGACATCCGTCACTCACAAGCGAGAAAGGCAGGACGAAGGAATAAGGCATCAGTGGATGCCATGGCACAGAGGGCACGCTTTCCCAAGGTCACAGAGCCCCCCTTCACTCTGGGGACACACGGGTGCTGTGAAACTGGTGTCTAACTCCCACCAGAGGAAACTCTGGCATGACCATGGCACTTTATCCATCATTACTGCCATCACCTTACAGGACCGCGGTGTCCACAACTGGTGACTTTTCACGCAGAACTCCATTAAAGGAGCCTCACGTTGCTAAAGAGTCCTCAGAGACAAAGGTTGAACTGAGAATTTAATGCTTTTTAAAAAGGGGGCCCGCGTTCGCTTCGGCAGTGCATACGCCAAAATTGGAACGACGCAGAGGAGGGGCATGGCCTTTGTACGTCACTGACCCTTACTTGTTTGGGTTTTTTCCTACGCTGGTCTTCTCACACGAAGACAGCGGAGGTACGACTTCTTCTTTACAAGGAGGGGTTATTCTAGAACACTGCTCCGACCGTTTCCTTACTCTTGCTCTGAGCAGCAGTAAACCAACAGGCCCCCTTTTAGTGTTTGGAATTGGGGTGCTCTCAACGATGTGAAAGGTGACAAAATGCTTCTGAGCTGGGGAAGGATCAATAATGTGCTTTCCTCGGCCGGTGGGGGGAGGGGGAAAAAAAGGGAGAAGAGCCTCTTTCTGGCCTTGATGGAATCCCTTCTCATTTTTCTTTTAAAGCCGCAGGACCTGTGTGCCAGAATGGCTTCTAGTCCCCAGTCTCCTCCGCAAAAGGGCGGGTAGTGACCAGAATTGGAAACACAATGTATGCATGTTCGGTGGCCGCCTTCCCATAAATCCCCGTGAGTAACCTCTTAGGAGGTTTCCCCCAGAGTCCAGGGTTCGGCCTGAACTAGTCAGCATGGATGGAGCTCATCTCTGGAAGAAACACTGCTCTCTCACTAGGGACTCCTCCCACCCCATTTTGCACATACTTGTGGTCCCGAAGGAGCAAGGTGGGGATGACGATGGGGTGAGGGAGGGCGGGATGGTAGAGAAGATACAGGTCAGTGCCGAGTCATCATGGGCACTCGGGGAACTTCTGTGACATGCAGGGCCTCCAGATGGTGACTCAGGGAGGTCTCCTCATGAAAGGAGGCCTCCTTGTCATTCTGTGTAAGTGGCATTTCCTTTGCAATTTGCATACGCACCCTACTTGTTCCCGTTTGATACACAAAGGCAAAGGCACAGAGAATTTTTCTCTTTATTGATAACACAACTGCGGAGGAGAAAAGGGTGGCAGGGGCAACAAGGCGGCCCTGGTGTCAGTGGCACCGGAAGAACCCATCTCCAATCTGGCTTCTGAACGAGAGCAACATTCTAGGACCCGTCCAGCATTAGGATGACCAGGTGTTCCAGGTTAGTAGGTGGGGTAGTTGTGGGCATTGATGCCCTCTCATTTCTCCTGAGCTTGGCTCTCCTGTTCTTAAACCAAACCTGCAGTCAGAGGGAAAAAGGGATCGGTTTAGTACATCGAACAGTTAACGTCTGAAGACAAAAGCCACTACCTGCGTGCAAGTGTGTGCACCACTGAGATTTCATGCTGCGCCAAGGGAAGCTGTTTGCTCAGGGAAGTTACCACCACACCCCCTCCCTTTAGCTCCCCCTTAGCGAGCACCAGCTATGTGCCAAATTCTGGAGTAGGCTTATCACTTTGTCCCTCTCTTCCCAATTTTAAGATTCAAATGGTCTTTTCAGGTATCGGATGCAGGTCTACTTATGAGTTGCACCCGCTTCTTGCGGATCCTGGATTCTTACTACCTGGTAACAGGATAAAGAAGGGTCTGTATCCTGGCGGCTGACGACCACCTGTTACCGCCAGTTACCTCCTGCCGTCTCCTCACTAGGGACAGTGTCACCTTGTTTGGGGGATAATGTGGGCATTGTCAATAGGGGGCCCTATTTAAGGTCATATTGAGGGGAACAGCTTCCTATTTGACCAGCCTATCTTCGGTGCAAAGTAAATAATAAGAAGAAACGCGTTGGGTTTTCAGACAGATTTCCTTCAAGGATGTCTAAGGGGTCATTACTCCTCCGAAACCTCTTGAGAGTAAAAAGCAGTCTGGCAAGGGAGGCCTCGTCATGGGGTCCCATGGAGTTTGTGGCTCGTCTCACTGGGGTGTGAGAGTTGCGGGGGCCAGGCACACTGCCTTGATACTTCAGCCCGTAGTGTTAAGGAAAGTGGAGACCAACGTGACCCGAATGAACTAAAATGCTCAAGACTCTTTGGCCACCCGGGAGTCTAGGGGAAAGAGGCACACCATCGTCACCGTCGTCAATTCTGCATGCTCCAACTTGCCCCACCCTACAAACCTTTCCGGGCTCAGGGCCAGGTCAGCTCACTGTACTCTGGCCACAGTTCCAGGATCCCGGACCTGAGCCGCTGTTGTCCAGCAGGGCAGGACAGGGCAGGGCAGGGCCCCTTGGAGCTGCTACACAACCAGGAGGTCCCAATCCCATCCCTTTTTCTTAAGGCAAGGTGAAACAGCACTTTAGGAAGGTGGATGACAACAATGAGGGTAAAGGGGTCATAAAATGGCTTCTTCTTCCTAAATACCTGCCCGATAGTTTTGCAAACAAGCAAACAAAACGGTCAGTTAGACTTGACTATCTTCTCGGTGTCCTAGTTAATGGGGTTAACATTAGATTGAAATCCCTTCAGAAGTTTCCAAACTACGCATCTTGAGCGGCACAAAAGGCCTTCTCTCCCTGCCTGAGGCCTCACGCTTGCACTATTTTAAGATTTGTGGTATTTCTGCTGCATAAATACATAGCTTCAACAAGGCCGATGTGATAGAACTCATTCCGGGGTGGGGGGGTGGAATCTGAACATACCAGTGGTCAAATACCCATAAACATAAGATAACAAAAGCTGGCTGTTGTATGGGTTGTATTCTCTATTTTTAAAAATTTTTAAAAATGTTTATTTACTTATTTTGAGAGAGAGAGAGAGAGAGAGAGAGAGAGGAAGTGGGGGAGGGGCAGAGAAAGAGGGAGAGAGAATCTCAAGCAGGCTCCGTGCTGTCAGCATAGAGCCTGATGGGGGGCTCAAACTCACAAACAGTAAGATCATGACCTGAGCTGAAACCAAGAGTCAGAGGCTTAATCGACTGAGCCACCCGGGCGCCCTGATATGGGCTGTATTCTCAACATTGGCTTTACAAAACAGTTCTGTTTGCAAAAGAAAGGAGGAAACCATGTATTAAGTTTCTTGGAGAAATTCAGCTGTCTGGTTGGGAAATCTGTGAGAACACTGTTTTCTCCCTGATTTGTGTCTTGTGGCCTCTTTCCCCTTCAGAATGCCACTGCGAGTGCATTAGGAAACCCAGGAAGGAGAAAGAGCTAGTCACCAAACCTTAACGTTTTTCTTTTCCTCTGCAATACGCCTTGTCAGCCTGAAAAAGCGATCCCAGTCTGCTCCCAACCTTTCCAGTCTGAGCCAGGCCCGGGGCCCCAGTCTGCGGTGTTGGGATGCCACTACTCAACGGTCAGCTCTGTTGGGCTGCTTTTCAGGTACTCCCACCACCAGATCTGCAACTGTTCTTTTTTTAGAAATCTTTTAAAGTTTATTTACATTTTTTAGTAATCTCTACACCCAGCATGGGTCTCGAACCCACGACCCGATATCAAGAGTTACATGTTCCTCCAACCGAGCCAGCCAGGCGCCCCTGCAACTCCTTTCCATCAATGCACTCACACGTGTACTTTGCAGCAAAGCCGATACACCCAGCCTGACTTCCTTTCCTTTCTTTTTTGGGCAAATATCACTTTGCTGTAACTTAAGTGGGTTTTTTTTTTGGGGGGGGGGTCACCTTTTTACGGCATGACCTACAAATTAGTCAAAAGTGCCTGAGGGAATGAAAGTATTTAAAATTAACACAATGACTCTATCCCCAAATAAGGGCCACCCAACCCCCAACCGACCAAATTCCACAAAACTCAACTCTTCAAAATAGCATCACCAACATGAAAAAAATTCTTAAAATGTTACAAATCCTCAAGAGAATATGTGCTTACGTGTTTAGTGGATTTGTAGAATTTGTGTAGTATCCAGAAGGCCTATTTTGACTGACATGTAGTTCTTCTCTAACCTTTTTGCCCTTCTTAGGTCAATTAATATTTATTCAGTACTGGGTGGTTTTTTTTTTGTTTTTTGTTTTTTTTTTTTGCTTGTTTCATACTTTAGGCAAATTTTCAAAGCCTGCAAACCGTTCCCCCATTCTCACCATAACGTGACTGTCCCAGCAATGTTTTCAGGTTGATGCATCAAAATATTCCAGAAAATTAGAACGTTGAGCTCTCACTCCCCACATTGCCTTACCAAACACTTAAAAACAACAGCAAGAGGACTGGGTTCTCGAACTTTGAAGCTGTCCCTCCACCATCAGTCTCAGCTTCACTAAACAGACACTGGTTACTCATATAGCGTGTTCTGAGCATACATTTCTCCCTCACCCCAATGTTGTTGTTTTTTTAATGTTTATTTTTGAGAGAGAAAGAGAGAGAGAGAGAGACAGAGCACGAGCAGGGGAGGGGCACAGAGAGAGGGAGACACGGAATCTGAAGCAGGCTCCAGGCTCTGAGCTGTCAGCCCAGAGCCCGACGCGGGGCTCGAACCCACGGACTGTGAGATCATGACCTGAGCTGAAGTCGGACGCTCAACCAACTGAGCCTCCCAGCGCCCCCACCCCAAAGTTTATAAATTCACCCACTTCGCTAAGAGCTTATGCATGGCTTTAACTTAGTATAACCAATCCCTCTCATAACCTGCTCCTCTGTGCATTAATTTGAATACTTCCACAGTCAGCCTGAGCCCCAATATGTCTCCACACATGACTTTTCAAAGGATATCTGTGTTTTGGGTGGTGGGTTCGGCCCTGCAGCCGGCTCTGTGCTGACAGCTTGGAGCCTGGAGCCTGCTTCGGATTCTGCGTCTCCCTCTCTCTCTGCCCCTCCCCCGCTCACCCTTAAAAAAATTTTTTTAAGTAATAAATGAACATTAAAAAAATTTAAGAGAAAGGAATCATGTTCCCTCGGGTAATGGGAAACATCCATAAGCTGGAGTTCACATACCCCATTTTTCACCCACAAAGACTCCTAAAGTCGATTTATTTGCCAAAGTTGAAAAAGAAAACCGAAACATACCAACTTGAGAACCCCTGGAACAGAAGTGTCACAAGCCCTAAAGCCGGTTTCAGAATGGCTGCCCGGCCATTCAGGTTTACTGACCTGCACTCTGGTTTCGGTCACATTCATGCAGCTTGCAAGTTCTCTTCTGCGGGGAGAAAACCACAAATGTTTAGTATTTGGAGCTGTGGATAAAGTGAAATGTACAGATATACATTTTATGCTTGTTTTAAAACGTGTACCCTCCCCTCAAGAGCCTACCCCCCAAGTAAATTTTTCTGTAATTCCCAGTTCCAGGCTTGCTACGGTTTCCCCTCAAAATTTAAGGTAGCATTAACATCTTGGTAGTCAAGATAAATAATTTTATTGCACTATTTAAAAAAAGAAAAATTCGGGGCTCTGGGGTGGCTCAGTTGGTTAAGCATCCGACTTTGGTTCAGGTCATGATCTCATGGTTTGTGGGTTCGAGCCCCGCATTGGACTCTGTGCTGACAGCTCAGAACCTGGAACCTGCTTTGGATTCTGTGTCTCCCTCTCTCTCTGTTCTCTCCTCCACTTGCACTCTGTCTCTCTCTCAAAAATAAATAAACACTAAAAAATCTCTTAAATAAAAAATAAATTAATGCAAACAAATATATGATCAACAAATTATCACAGTTTTATTTACTTATTTATTTATTTATTTATTTATTATTTTTTAAGTAAGCTCTATACCCAACGTGGGGTTTGAACTCACAACCCCGAGATCAAGAGTCACATGCTCTGCTGACTGAGACAGCCAGGTGCCCCTCCAACTTTTTAAAATTTATTTAAAAATTTTTTAAGTAGGCTCTATGTCCTAAGTGGGGTTCAAAGTCTTGACCCTGAGATCAAGAGTCACACACTCTTCTGACTGAGCCAGCCAGGTGACCCCCTCCCTCAAAATTTTATTTATTTATAAAAAGTTTTTAATGTTTATTATGATTTGTTTTTTGAGAGAGAGACAGACAGACAGAGAGTAAGCAGGGGGCGGGCAGAGAGAGAGAGGGAAACACCGAATCTGAAGCAGGCTCCAGGCTCTGAGCTGTCAGCACAGGGCCCGACGCCGGGCTCGAACTCACGAACCGCGAGATCACGACCTGAGCCGAAATCGGACGCTTAACCACCTAGCCACCCAGGCGCCCGCCTCAAAATTGTAAATGAAAGGATCCAGCCCTACAGCTAGCTGCAGGAGAGTACCTTGTTCTCCTTAGCCTGATTCCGATAAAATTTTATTTACAAAAAGCTACCAACACAGACGATAAAAAAAATGTATAAATTATACTACATCAAAATTAAAAACTTCTGTAGACCAAAGTACAAAATCAATAAAGTGAGGGGTACCTGGCTGGCTCAGTCAGTTAAGTGCCTGACTCTTGATTTAGGCTCAGGTTATGATCTCATGGTTTGTGGGGTTGAGTCCCACGTCAGGCTCTGTGCTGAGTGTGGATTGTGCTTAGGAGTCTCTCCCTCCCTCTTCCCCCTCTCCAACTAGCACATATGCACTCAGGTGCGTGTGGGCTCTCTCTCTCTCCCCCAAAATAAATTTTCAAACTTCAAAAAGATCAGTAGAGTGACAAGGCAACCCTTCAAATGGGAGAAAATATGTGCAAATCATATATCTGATAAGGAGTTAACATCCACAATATATTAAGGACTACAACTGAATAAATAAACAAGCAACCGGTTAAGAACTGGGCAAAGGCCTTGGATAGACATTTCTCCAAAGATGATATTAAAATGGCCATGAAAAGATGCTCAACATCACTAATTAGTCATTAAGGAAATGCAAACCAAAACCACACTGCTACCTCATACCGTTAGAATGGATACTATCAAAAAAAAAAAAACAAAACAAAACACCAAAACCCAGAAAATAACAAGTGCTGGTGAGGATGTGGAGAAATTGGAACCCTTGTGCAGCTGCTAAGAAAAACAGTTCGGTTCAGGTCATAATCTCATGGTTTGTGGGTTCGAGTTTGTGGGTTTGAGCGCTGCTCAAAAATTTAAACATAGAAATTACCAAATGACCCGACAATTCCATTTCTGAGTATATACCTGAAAGAACTGAACACAGGGTCTTGGAAAGATATTTTGACACCTATGTGCCTAGCAGTGTAATTCCCAAGGGCCAAAAAGTGGAAGCAACCCAAGTGCTCATTAATACTAAATGGATAGGGGCGCCTGGGTGGCTCAGTCAGTTAAGCGTCCGACTTCGGCTCAGGTCATGTTCTTCCGGTTTGTGAGTTCAAGCTCCGCATCGGGCTCTGTGCTGACAGCTTGGAGCCTGGAGCCTGGAGCCTGCTTCGGCTTCCGTGTCTCCCTCTCTCGATCAAGAGTCAGATTCTTAACCCACTGAGCCATCCAGCCACCCCTATAGGTAGAATCTAAAAAACAAAACAGAGATAGACAACCAAAAAGACAGACTGTAATACAGAGAAGAAACTGACGGTTCCCAGAGGGGAATTGGGTCGGGGGACAGGTGAAATTGAGGGGATTAAGAAGTACAAACTTCTAGTTATAAAATAAATAAGTCATGAAAATGAGCATACAATATAAGGAATATAGTCAATAATTTGTAATAATGTTCTATGGTGACGGATGGTGACCACACTTATCGTGGTGCGCACTGAGTAATGTATAAAGTCGTTGAATCATTATGTTGTACACCTGAAACCGATATAACACTGTATGTCAATTATACTTCAATAAAAAAGCCAAAAAGCTTGCAAAAAATTAAAAGACTGTATGCTATGGAAAATAAACCGGTCACAAAAAGACAAAATCACAGACAGGAAGTATAATGGTGGTTACCAGGGGATCGGGGGGTGTATTATTGTGTAATGGTAATAGTTTCAGGTTTGCAATATGAGATTTCTGAAAATGAACGGTGGTGATGGTAACATAAGAATAATGTACGTAATGCCACTGAACTGCACAATGAAAAATGGTAAAGACAGTACATTTTACGAGTATTTGACCAAAATAAAGAAATCAGGAAAAAAATGAATAAATTAGTCTTACGGAGAATAAAAATGGGCGCAGGGCTTGAATATGCCCATGAAAAGATCCTCAACATCACTAATCAATATGGAAACACAAATCAAAACCACAATGAAATACCACTTCACAGCCATTGAGACGGCTAATATTAAAAACAGGGGCGCCTGGCTGGCTCAGCCAGTGGAGCGTGTGACTCTTGATCTCGGGCTTGTGAGTTCAAGCCCCACCTGGGGTGTAGAGATTACCTAAAAATAAAATGTTTTAAATAAATAAACAAATAAGTGTTAACAAGAATGTGAAGAAATTGGAATCCTTGTGCACTTGCGGCCACTACGGGACACAGCACAGTAGCTGCTTGAAAAATTAAAAACAGGCTTACCAAACGATCCAGCAATTCTGGATATCTACCCCAAATGATTGAAAACAGTGACTCCAACTGCTATTTGCACGCCCATGTTCACAACAGCGTTATTCACAATAGCCAAAAGGTAGAAGCCCCTCAAGTGCCCACAAATAAATGAATAGATCAATGAAATTCTGTATTTACAAGCAATGGAATATTACTCAACCCTAAAAAGGAAGGGAATTCTGAGACACGCTACATCATGGGTGAACCCCGATAACATTATAGTAAGTGAAATACTTCAGGCATAAAAAGGAAAATACCGTGTAATCCCACTTATATGAGGCACCTACAGTAGTCAAATTCATCAGAACACAAAGTAGAAAGGTGATCGCCAGGGGCTGGGGGAGATGGGGGAACAGAGAGTGGTTCAGCGTGCATCCTTTTAGTTTTGCAAGGTGGAAAGAGTTCTGGAGATTCGTTGTAAAAAAAAAATATGAATGCACTTTAGTGAACTATACACTGAAAAAAATGGTTAAGATCGTATATTTTATCTTCACACATATTTTACCACAATTTTTTTAAATTTATTTTTTTTTAGTAATCTCTACACCGATAAATGGCTCGAACTTAGGACCCTGAGGTCAAAAGCTGCATGCTCCTCTGAGCCAGCCACGACTCCCTATTTTACCAGCTTTTTAATAAGTCTTTTTTCTTTTTTTATTTATTTTTTATTTTTGAGAGAGAGAGAGAGAGAGAGAGAGAGAGAGAGAGAGAGAGAGACAGAAAGAGCGCGCGCACGAGAGCACTTCAGCGCAGAGCCCGATGCGGGCTCGACTGGGCTCGAATTGACGAACCGGGAGATGAGGACCTGAGCCCAAATCAAGAGTTGGACGCTTAACCGCTTAAACGACTGAGCCACCCAGCCTCCCCTTAAGTCTTTTTTTCTTGAAGTTTGTGCTTGTTTATGTAATCTCTATGCCTAGGTGGGGCTCGAACCTCGAACTCACGACCCCCAGAGATCAAGAATCCCACACTCTCCCAACTGAGCCAGCCCGGCGTCCCCACCACAATTTAAAAAAACAAAAAGACCACCCACCACAGATTTCCACAGACTTGTTTCATATAATTACTGTATACAAATATTTCCCTTGATGCACAGAAGGCATTCTCCCCACCCCTAGTCCTTTTTGGTTTAGGAGGGGGAGAAGGAGGTCGGGGTGGGGGGAGGGGGGGACGGGCGAGGGTGGAGGGGCAGGGGGGCCGGGAGGGGGTGGGGGAACGAAGATGCCTGGAAATGAGGCGAAGGGCACTTGCCGGAGCAAGCCACTTACCTTGTGGCCACGTCAGGGTATCGAGTGCGCTGGAAAACGCTTTCCAGCTCCCGCACCTGAAACGCCGTGAACTTAGAGCGCGGGGCCCCCTGCTGCCTGCCGTGGGGCTGACGGGCCCCAGCGGCTGCCACTTGGGGTGGCCCTTCAGCGTGCTGCTGCCCCAGCGCCTGGACGACACCGCTGGCCTCGTGGTTCCCCTCGCCGTCACGGTTCGCCACGCCTTCACGGTTGATGTCGCCTCCACAGTTGGCATAGCTGACACCGCCCTGGGGGTTATTGTTGCCCACGGGGACTAGACTGCCGTCATCAACGTGGCCGTCTTCTTTGGCTTCTGGGGCCTCGTCCTCCACAGATTCAGATCTGATTTCCACTTCTTGCATCCCCAGCCAGTAGTAGTCGGGGTCACAGTATGCACCCAGGTCACAGTAGTCGCCGCTGGGCAGAGGCTCCATGGCTGTGGTGTGGTGGACGGCCACCGCCTCCGCCCACCCTGTGGTGATCGAGACCAGAGCTGGCCTCTTGTGGCGCCTCGTACCAGTTCAAACGCTTTGGCGCAAGTTCGACGCGTACGTGATCCCCTTTAGACGATTGCTATTGGCTTTCCCTTTCCGCCAACTGAGGTGGGTGGGACTTGCTTCGACACGCAAGTGTCTGGGGCGTGGCCAAAAAATTAGGGCTGTGCGGGGCAAGGCGGGAGCTTGGGTTTGCGCACAATCGGGTCTCTAATTGAAAGTTCGGTTTACCACACCCGTCTTGAGCAGAGTGGTCCGAGGACGGGATGGTACGGGATTATGCGAACTGATTTGGGGGACAAATCAGGGACGGGGAGAGATAGGGGTTCGAGACTTCTCACTACCTACAGGAGCCCTTTGGGAAAAGTTCTGAGAAAGTCTCATGGTCCAGCCCTCTATATTTGGCAACCTGCACACACGCCGGGCTAACAAGTAAAGTGAAATGATGAACCGAGTTTCTTCAAGGACACAGAAAGCAGAGCCCACCACGTTTCCCGGGTGCCCAGAGTCGGATCTTGGGGCCGGATTTGTAGAACATTCTGGGTAAGATGCACTCTACAGGAAATCCAATGTGCCCGATGAGAAAGTTCAAGTACTCCGGATTTTTAGTAATGACGCCCCATCGGAGTGCAAGTGTAGACCCCCAGCCCAGGGCTTAGTGCACCCGAGAACTCTTGCATTTTGCTGGCTTAGGGGGCCACAGTGAAGTATGCATCTTCCGTGGTCCTCCACTCGCACATCTGCGGTAGCATGTCCCCTATACAAGCTCAGCCGTCCCCTGTGCTGGGCTCCTGGCATGAACTCAGGTCAGTTTCCACCTTTCCCCCTGCTGCTCCCTCTCCCCCCCGTGCTCCCTTTTTTTCCCTAAAAATATCATCCTGATCTCTTGCTCTGGAAAAAATAAAATTGTATTTATTGTCAAAAGAGATCCAGGCCAGTGTAAGGGAGGAAGATTTTTTCCTTCCATCCTTCAAGGTCTTCTAGCTGGTTTAGGAATTAAATTGACATGAGACAGTTTGACAGGAGAAAAAACAAAGTTTTATTGCGTGAACACAGAGGCCAAATAATGACAGTGACACCTCAAGAAATAACTAAGGCATCTCTGAGGAATTGGCAGGGCAAAGAAAACTTGTGTTTGGGAGCTTCGATTCAGAAGGAATTCTAAACAGAATTTGGGCTGGGGTAGTAAATTAGGAAAGGGTGACAAGGGGTGTTTACACAGCCTTCTCTGCTCTATGGAGGATGTCTCTTTACTTCCTGGTATAGGGAGGGTAACTTTCACGATTTATTTCTTACTTTTTTGGAGACAAAGGGGGCTCGGGGTGTTCTTTTTGTATTGGCTGTTTCTTTTTTTTATTATTATTTTTTAACATTTATTTATTTTTGAGACAGAGAGAGAGAGAGAGCATGAACGGGGGAGGGTCAGAGAGAGAGGGAGACACAGAATCCGAAACAGGCTCCAGGCTCTGAGCTGTCAGCACAGAGCCCAACGTGGGGCTCGAACTCACGGACTGCGAGATCATGACCTGAGCCAAAGTCGGGACGCTTAACCGACTGAGCCACCCAGGTGCCCCTGTATTGGCTGTTTCTTAAGTAATTTTTATTTAAAATAATCAATATACCAGGGTGCCTGGGTGGCTCAGTCGGTTAAACATCTGACCCTTGAATTCAGTTCTGGTCACAATCTCATGGTTTGTGAGATCAAGCCACCCAGGTGCCCCTGTATTGGCTGTTTCTTAAGTAATTTTTATTTAAAATAATCAATATACCAGGGTGCCTGGGTGGCTCAGTCGGTTAAACATCTGACCCTTGAATTCAGTTCTGGTCACAATCTCATGGTTTGTGAGATCAAGCCTGGCATCAGGCTCTGCACTGAGAGCTCAGAGACTGCTTGGGATTCTCTCTCTCTCTCTCTTTTTAATTTTTTAATGTTTATTTATTTTTGAGAGAGACAGAGTGCAAGTGGGGGAGGAGCAGAGAGAGAAGGAGACAGAATCCGAAGCAGGCTTCAGGCTCCGAGCTGTCAGCACAGAGCCCGGCATGGGCTCAAACCCACAAACCTAGAGATCATGACCTGAGCCGAAGTCGGATGCTTAACCGACTGAGTCACCCAGGCGCCCCTCTCTTTCTCTTGCTCTCTCTCTGCCCTCCCCCGCTAGTGCTCTCTCGCTCTCTCAAAATAAATAAACATTGAAAAATAAATAAAAATGAAATGAAATCACCAATATTCCAAAGGGGCACATTTTGGAGTCGTCTGCCCTTGGCCCCTATACCAGATTGAGGGCTCTATGGTTCTCTCTTCAAGATGTGTTTCGTAATGGGGTGCCTCCGTGGCTCAGTTGGTTAAGCATCTGACTCTTGATTTCAGCTCAGGTCATGATCTCACGCTTTGTGGGCTGGAACCCTGCATCGGGCTCTGTGCTTTCAGGGTGGAGCCTGCTTGGGATTCTCTCCCTCTCTGGGTTCCTCCCTGACTCACGCTGCTTCGGTCTCTCTCAAAATAAATAAACTTAAAAAAAAAAACATGTGTTTTGTAGATGCTTTGGGAGGTGTTAATATCCTGAACATTACAAGCAATTTCTAATAATGAGTCCTATGCTTCGTATTACACATGATTCATCTTCTTTTTATTATGGCAACCATCAGTGTTTTCAGCATCATCCTGTGAAAGAAATTAAACAATTGGTGGGGGCCTTTGTAAGACGTATGCACCTTGCCTACCGTGCCTAATGGATAAGCGTCGCTGCAGGATGGCTCAGAAATCAGCTGAAACATGGTGATTGACCAATTCACATTTAGAAAAGATGTCAAGGAGGTGGGGGGGGGTCGCCTGAGTGGTTCCGTCAGTTGAGCATCTGACTCTTGATTTCGGCTCAGTTTGTGAGTTTGAGCCTCGAGTCAGGCTCCATGCTGAAGCATGGAGCCTGCTTGGAATTCCTTCTCTCCCCCCAAAATAAAATGAGCATTTAAAATTTTTTTTTTTAAAAGAAAGAAAAGATGTCAAGGGATGGCGATCCCACGGCCTCTCTCTGACTTTAACCAAGGTGTTTCGTCCTCAGGCTGACTCTTCCGGATTGTGCAGGCCTCTCCCTCCCTTGGCTAGGATCCCGATGATGAATTTTCAGTCTTGGATCGGTTGTTATGTGGGAGAAATACAAGAGTTTTCCTCACGGCTTGCATTAGACTAGCTAGAGCAGCTGTGACGTCTCAGACGTGTTCTCGCACATCTCTGTCCGCAGTGTACTCCCCGTCATCTAACCCACAGTCCCTCGTGTACCCCAGGGGAGCATTGCCCGAACTCCATACCACCCACGCTAGTATTTATTTACAATTTTTAAGCTAAATTTAATCTACTTTTTATTTTAAACTTCAGGTGGGGCCTTATTCTTTTTTTTTTAATTTTTAATGTTTCTTTATTTTTGAGAGAAAGAAAGGGACAGAGCGCAAGCAGGGGAGAGGCAGAAAGAGAGGGAGACAGAAAATCCAAAGCAGGCTCCGAGCTGTCAGCACAGAGCCCAATGTGGGGCTCGAACCCGTGAATCGCAAGATCATGACCTGAGCCGAAGCCAGGCACTCAGCCGACTGAGCCACTCAGGCGCCCCAAGGGGAGCCCTATCGTAAGCTAAAGTAGCCAGGAATCATGATCTGGTATGACAGGTTTATGAGAGCGAATCTGGAGCCAGACTACAGAGGTCTAAATCCTGGCTTCGCTCGCCACGCGCTCTCTGGCTAATCTGGCGAGCTGCGTATTCTTACTTTGCCTTGGTTTCATCATCTTTAAAATGGGAATGACAGGGGTACCTGGGTGGCTCAGTCGGTTAAGTGTCCGACTTCGGCTCAGGTCATGATCTCGCGGTTCCTGAGTTCGACCCCACATCGGGCTCTCTGCTGTCAGCGTGGAGCCTGCTTCGGATCTTCTGTCTCCCTCTCTCTGCCTCTCCCCTACCTGCATGCGCTCTCTCTCAAAAATAAATAAGTATTAAAAGAAGAAGAAGAAGAATGTAATAACAGTGGCCATGCATTAAATGCCTATTCTAGGCCAAACAGAAAGACAAGCACTATAGAAGTTATAGTCACCGGCACAACAGGGTCGAATTCATATTTTCAGTATCAGATCGTCCTGGCTTCCTCGTGTAGAATGGTCATAGGAGAGAAAAGGTGAAAGCAGGGAGCCAGGAGGCTAATGCAACATTCTGCTTTAAGATAACAGTGGTTAGGGTTAAGGCATGAGGGAAAAGTGAAAGGTTTGGGGATGTGTGTTTCAGGTGGAGTTAAGAGGATTTGCTGATGGATTGGAGGCTTGGAGCGGAAGAAAGACGTTACATGCATTCACTCATTGGACCCTCACGAAAACCCAGTGAGGTAGGCACTGTCATTCTCCCCGTTTTTCAGGTGAGGAAGCTGAGAGACGGGCTCATGCATTGGCCCGGGATTCACAGCGAGCCAGGCTTTGGACCTGCACTCTTAACTGTCTCTTCCCGGTTATTAGTGGCTTTTTTTTTTTTAATTTTTTTAATGTTTATTTATTTTTGACAGAGAGAGAGAGACAGAGCATGAGCGGGGGAGGGGCAGAGAGAGAGGGAGACACAGAATCCGAAGCAGGCTCCAGGCTCTGAACTGTCGGCACAGAGCCCGACGCAGGGCTGGAACTCATGGACCGTGAGATCATGACCTGAGCCGAAGTCGGATGCTCAACTGACTGAGCCACCCAGGCACCCCTTAGTGGCCTTTTCCTGCTCCCCACGATGCACCTCTTTTCCTATTTCCTTTTCTTCTTATGCTCTTTCAGTACTTTTTCCCTCCTTTCTCCCTTGACTGAGGATAAAACCCAAGGATCTCACTGAGACCAGTGAGTGTCAAATAGTTAAAGACGCAAGTGAGCGAGTCCCGTCCTGTGGATTCCCTAGATGCAGCAAAGGGCTTGAGGGCCTTTCCATGTTCTGAATCACCACGAAGACCACATTGGTGGGCCACAGACTCAGTGGGTCTATCTCTCTGGTTAATGTGCCAAAAACACAAAACGAAACAAAACAACCGATATTTGTAAATGCAGACAGAAAGCTTAAGGGTTTTTTCCATTTTACTTAATTTTTTTTAAATTTACATCCAGATTAGCATATAGTGCAACAATGAATTCAGGAGTAGATTCCTTAGTGCCCCTTACCCATTTATCCCATCCCCCCCCCACACCCCCTCCAGCAACCCTCAGTTTGTTCTCCATATTTACAAGTCTCTTCTGTTTTGTCCCCCTCCCTGTTTTTATATTATTTTTGTTTCCCTTCCCTTGTGTTCTTCTGTTTTGTCTCTTAAAATCCTCATATGAGTGAAGTCATATGATATTTGTCTTTCTGTGACAGACTAATTTCGGAAAGCTTAAGTTTTTAAGTATTATTATTATTTTTCCTTTTAGAGAGAGAGTGCACGTGGGGGAGAGGGGCAGAGGGAGAGAGAGAGAGAGAGAGAGAGAGAGAGAGAATCCCAAGCAGGCTCCATGTGGAGCCCGACATGGGACTCGATCCCACGACCTGGGATCATGACCTGAGCCAAAATCAAGAGTCAGATGCTCAACCCACTGGGCCATCCAGGCGCCCCACATACAGAAAGTGTAAAAGAAAATATAGCATCACTTCAGAGCACACTCACACTGTTTTCAGAAAAAGAAAGGATTTGTGGGGCACCTGACTGGCTCAGTTCGAGCAGCGTGCAGCTCTTGATCTTGGGGTCATGAGTTTGAGCCCCACGTTGGGTGTAGAGATTATTTAAAGAAATAAAAACTTAAAAAAAAAAAGAAAAAGAAAGGATTAGTGAGCTGTTAACCCTCAGAAAGTGTTTCCATATCCTTCCTCATGACAGACTCTAGGGTTTTTCTTTGTGATTTGGCCTATTGGGGGCAGGAGCGGGGGAGGCTACATCATTCGGCGTCTGTATCGTGCCAAAGGGGGACCCAAGTCGAGTAAGCGGCATATTCGTAGATATCCTGAATCTTGAGTGTTCGCAGTAGGTGTGCCCTTACCCGAACTCTCCTGGTGCTGCCCCCTCCACTCTTTTTTTCACTAGCTCCAGTCTTGTGTTTGAAGCCCTGTTTGCCTGTCCTAAGAGTGCTCTGCTGTACCATGAGTATGGGTCTCTCCTGCCTAGGCAAAGATACTCAATCTCGGACTAGCAGATTCTGCCCCATGTTTATTTTCACCCGAAGATTCTTCTGACTTATTCAAAAGCCTCCAACATTGTGTAAAATCAAAGATAGGCTTTCTGAAAATCAGCAGACCTGGGCCAGGCAGCAGCTAGCTGTGAGTGAGTATTGGAGAAGTCCCTTATTTTTCCTTATGTTTCTGGACGTTGACCCACGTCTGCAAGAGGAGATATTTAGATTTTGGACATTCAGATATTAAGACTCGTTCTTAGGAATCTGCCAGGCAGGCTTGCAATTCCACAATTCTATCAATCTATGCTCAAAAGAAGCTTATCAGGCTTCTATGAGTTTGTTCCCTTAAAAGAAAAAAAACAATAGCCTTTTCCATAATCTTATTAACGCTGTTCCCCATAGATCATTAAAATGTCTTTTGTCCAGAGGTGGCCGGGTGGCTCAGTCGGTTGAGTGTCTGACTTGATTTTGGCTCAGTTCATGACCCCGAGGTTGCGACATAGAGCCCTGCGTGGAGCTCCACGCTGAGTGTGGAGCCTGCTTAAGTCTCTCTCTCTCTCTGTCTCTCTCTCTCTGTCTCTCTCTCTCTCTCTCTCTCTCTCTCTCCCTCTGCCCCTCTCCCCTGCTTGTGCTCTCTCTCTCTCTCAAATAAAAAAAAAAAAGAGGGGTACCTGGGTGGCTCAGTCGGTTTTGCGTCCAACTTTGGCTCAGGCCATGATCTCATGGTCTGTGAGTTCAAGCCCCACATCGGGCTCACTGCTGTCAGTGCAGAGCCCGTTTTGAATCCTCTGTCCCCCTCTCTCTTTCTGCCCCTACCCTGCTCACGCATGCTCTCTCTCTCATAAATAAATTTTGAAAAACATTAAAATAAATTAATTATTTTTTTAAAAAAGCCCTGGGTGGCTCAGTCCATTAAGCATCAGACTCTATGGTTCGTGATGAGTTCCAGCCCCGCATCAGGCTCTGCGCTGACAGCGTGGAGCCTACTTGGCATTTTCTGTCTCCCTCTCTCTCACTGTCCCTCCCCAGGTCGTGCTTGCTCTCTCTCTCAAAATAAACCAACCTTTTAAATAATAATAAAAAAAGAAATATAAAAAAAAAAGAGTTTAAAATGCCTTTCTTCCAGAGTGATAAATCTTTGAACATGCTCTGGGCCCAAATGTTCATTTCACATACATTTCTTTAATATTTGTGCATACTATGTACAAGACATTACTGCAAATACTTTCCAAATAGTAACACATTTTTCTTTACTATAACACTCACTGGGAAGGACCCCATGCAGTGTGTTTTTGGAGGCACTAGGCACCGGGCAGGAATCTGCAGTTGTACTCTGACGTGAATTCATTACTAAGACTCTGGGGCACTTAAGCCTTCTCAAGTGGCACAGTGCGTGTCTTGCAGAGTGCATATGACCACCCGGAGAGCCAGACCAACCCAGCCCCGTGATTCTACCTACTCCCAGAGCTCTAGGTAGCATGGAGGGCTTTGACTTCAGCATCATTACAAATACAAATTCGAGCCATCCGGGCGCCCCAAAAGCCATTCCTTTTACGATATATCGTATTAGTGCACACAATTCTTTTTTTTTTTTTTTTTTAACATTTATTTATTCGTTTCAGGAAAGAGAGAGAGAAAGTGCTCATGAGTGGGGGAGCGGCAGAGAGAGGGGGAGGGAGAGAATCCAAAGCAGTCTGCTCGCTGTCAGCCCAGAGCCCGACTTGGGGCTCGAACCCACGAACCGCGGGATCATGACCTGAGCCGATATCAAGAGCTTGATGCGTAACCAACCGAGCCTCCCAGGCGCCTCAGTACACACACTTCCAATGGCAAATATATTCTTCGCCACTCAAACACTGTGCGAAATTTATATTTGTAAATATTTTACATAATTTTGTGGCCACACCTGGACATTTGTGCACCAGCAGGGTCCCATCTGCCACAACTGGTGGTGAGAAAGCCAATAGTCAACGTCTTATGTGTTAGTCCAAAGGCTTTGAACCTGAAGCCGACACACCGTCACTGAGGCCAGATACTCCAAGAGGACCCTACTCGGCTGCTAGTTATACCTCCACCAGATCATAGATCCCCGGGGACCCCAGCACAGTCTGCAGAGAAGCACAGCTACCTCGACAGCACTGAGGACAAGGAGCCTTCACCCAGACGCAGCAGTGATGAAACTGGTCGTTTAGGAGTCAGGGAGGACCAGGAAGGACGGCACGGTCAGTGCCTGGACGGTGACAGGTGCTTCAGCAAACTCTATGAAACGAACTTTCTCTGGGACAGCAGGATGGACTGAGCTGTATCTGCTGCTCTTAGTTTGGGGCCCTGGGCCTCCTCCTGCCCTTGAAGCCGGGCATTCAATGTCACGATCTCTCTCTTTGCCTTTCCTCCTCTCCAGATGCGAACCCTCCTGTGATCCTGGCAATTGCATCAGAAAATGAGGAGGAAATACACTGTGAACTTAAGGAAAGAGCAGCAGCGCTGGCAAAAGGCCACGGCCGTGCAGGAGCTCCTGGCCCCATGGACAAAAAGGACCCGGAGGGTGCTGGGCTGAAGCTCAGGCAGCTTGGGGACGGGCAGCAGCCCCACTCCCATGCCACTTTGAGCCCGTTGCGGCTGCAGGAGCAGGAGGGCGTTTTACAATGAATTCCCCGCTTGCACATGTTGCCACGGTAACCGGCACGCACAGGCAGCATCTGCTTTCCGGGGAGCACTGGCTGGATCCACCCTCATTCTCTCTCAGGGAGCTTCATTTTCTTCCTTCCTGAGCCAAAGGTTGGGGGGGCCAAGGCCACTAGGGCTCTCCTGACCTCAGGCACCAGGGTGGAGGCAATGCTTCCTGGGCACCAAGGTAAATATTTTCATGCAGCATTAAAATGAATCAAGCAGTGTGGGTGGTACCTGGGTGGCTCAGTCAGTTGAGAATCCAATTCTCGCTTTTGGCTCAGATTATGATCCCAGGGTCGTGCGATCAAGCCCCACGTGGGGCTCTGCAGTGACCGTGGAGCCTGCTCAAGATTCTCTCTCTCTCTCTCTCTCTCTCTCTCTCTCTCTCTCCCTCTGCCCCTCTCTCCCACTCACGCTCTCTTTCTCTCTTTAAAAAAATAAAATGAATCAAGCAGGGAAATGTTAACATGATGCTAGCTAGGTTTTTGTAAACAGTCTTTGAGTGAAATCAGGGTGAGGAGAGTGCGGGGTGGCCAGCTGTGTAAGCGAAGTGTCAGATTCTGCCTTTCTTTAAAATTGTGACACTTTGTTCATAGTAATAATTAATTATTTTTTTTAATTGTGCAACAGGTATCATTTATCAGGAATCTGGAGTTTTTGATGCCCTTTAAATTTAGTGTGGAGGAAAAAAACATCCCTAAAGCAAGGCCTCAATCTGAATATTACAGAACAATGTACTGGGGGAGAGGTGTTGTGGAATAGGTATGTATGTATGTATGTAAGTAAACTCTACTCCCAACTTGGGGCTTAAGCTCATGAATCCTGGATCAAGAGTCACATGCTTGGGGCGCCTGGGTGGCTCAGTCGGTTAGGCGTCCGACTTCAGCTCGGGTCATGATCTCACGGTTCATGGGTTCAAGCCCCGCATAGGTCTCTGTGCTGACAGCTCAGAGCCTGGAGCCTGCTTCGAATTCTGTGTCTCCCTCTCTCTCTGTTCCTCCCCCACTCATGCTCTGTCTCTCTTGCTCCTTCAAAAATAAATAAAAACATTAATAAAAAAAAAAAAAAAAGAGTCGCATGCTTTACTGACTGAGCCAACCAGGCACCCCTGGATAAGCGTGTGTGTGTATGTATGTGGGTAGGTAGGTATGTAGTTTTAACAAGGATTTTAATTCTTTCTTTTTTTTAAATTTCATTTTAAGTTTATTTATTTATTTTGAGAGAGTGAGCAAGCATGGGGGGAGGGGCAGAGAGAGAATCCCAAGCAGGTTCCCCACTGTCAGTGAGGAGCCGGATTCGGGGCTCGAACCCACGAACCGTGAAATCACGACCTGAGCCAAAACCGAGAGTCGGAGGCTTAACCGACTGAGCCACCCAGGCGCCCCTGGAGTAGGTATTTAAAAGCATGCATGAACTGAATGTGATGTATTTCATTTCCTCTACAACTCCTGATACTGAGTGTTTGTGATTCGCTCACCTCAGAAGGGAGCTTGCAAGATGCATATGCACGTGACTGAAGCCAGCACCCAGGCTAATATATCTGAAAAAAAGTATGTGGTCAGAAATAATTAGCCATGTTTGGAAAGTAGGTTTTTTGTTTGCTTTTGAAAAGGAGTTTATGTTTCAATAATCTCTACACCCAGTGTGGGGCTCAAACCCACAAACCCGAGATCAAGAGTCGCATGCTTCATGGGCTGACCCAGCCAGGCGCGCCTGGAAAGTAAGTTTCGAACCTTGGGTCTTTGTGAGAGGAAAATGGGATACATAATCCCCGGTTTATGGGACTTTCCCATTACCAGAAGGAATATGATTTCTTTAAAGTAAAAAAAAATAATAATGAGGGTCACCTGGCTGGCTCAGTTAGAAGGGCATGCAACCTACATTTATTATATTTATATCTACTTTAATGTTTATTTACTTTAGTATTTATATTTATATGTAATATTTAATGTGTAAATTTAATTTAATTTACTTATGTTTATTATCGATAAGGATAATATATTAATGAATAAGGATAATATATCAATGGTATATAAATATTATATATAAATACATATTTTCTCCTTTTTTTTTTTTTTTAGTAGGCTTCACACCCAGCGTGCAGCCCAACACGGGACTTGAACTCACGACCCTGAGATCAAGACCTGAGCTGAGATCAAGAGTCAGACGCTTAACCGACTGAGCCACCCAGGTGCCTCCAAACCATGTATTTGCATGTATATATAAATTAGGGTGGACTTCTGTGCGGAGACCCTCTATAAGATGGGGGATAGCAACGTCCCTGCCATAGAATTGGTGAGAGGACATAACATATGTAAGTACCTGGCACAATGTCTGGCCACAGAAGCCCTCAGAAATGCCCACTGCTTTTATTTCATAACACGTCCTATTACCACAGCATAACCCGCGGTGTAGGTGGCATGATGGAAAAAGGCATGATTAGAAATGACACATTCTCTGGGTGCCTGGGGGGCTCAGTTCGTTGAGCATCTGACTCCTGATTTCGGCTCAGGTCATGATCTCACTGTCAGGAGATAGGGCTCCGTGCTGTAAGACCCCACTGGGGATTCTCTCTCCCTCTCCCTCTCCCTCCGCTTCTCCCCTGCACGTGCGTATGCACACGCACACTCGCGTACTCTCTCTCTCAAAATAAGTAAACGTTAAAAAATTTAAAATTATAGAAAAGAAATTACACATTCTCATTCTTTTAGAGACACTGAAATATATACGAATGCAACAATGTGGTGTCTCTATTTGCATCAAAATAATTATGTTGAACTGGTTAGGGTATTGATGAAACAAGGCAGGCTGTGAATAAGTTGAGACTGAGATTAGTCCATGAGGTATGTCTTGTAATTCTCTCTGCTTTTGTGTACGCTTGACATTTCACGTAATAAAAAACATGTTTTTATGGGTTTTTTTTTAAGTTTTATTTACTTAAGTAATCTCTGCGCTCAACGTGGGGCTTGAACTCGTGACCCCAAGATCAAAAAGTCACATGCTCTAGGGGCGCCTAGGTGGCTCAGTCAGTTGAGTGCCCGACTTCAGCTCAGGTCATGATCTCACAGCTTGTGAGTTCGAGCCCCGCATCGGGATCTGTGCTGACAGCTCGGAGCCTAGAGCCTGTTTCAGAGCCTGTTTCGGATTCTGTGCCTCCCTCTCTCTCTGCCCCTCCCCCACTCACGCTGTGTCTCTCTCCTTCAAAAATAAACATTAAGAAATTTTTTTTTTTAAAGTCACATGCTCTTCCAACTGAACCAGCCAGGCGCCCCTAAAAAACATGCTTTTAAATGATCAGGGTTATAAACTCAAATGCTGACAGACACAGGTGACAGGAGACCAGCAAGGAGAGTGGAGACTGGTGAACTGAGAAAGAATAGATCTTTTTCAAAGGGGATGGCCAGTACTCAGCTCCAGCTGAGTGTACTGGGGGGAATGTTGGGCCAAGACTACTAGATTTTCCAGTTGTTTTTTTTTTTTTTCAAGACTGGCCCCAAATCCAAATGTTTATATGAAACCTTCCATTCTTTAAATGTTGGCAACTAACTGGGGCGTCTGGGTGGCTCAGTCAGTTGGGCGTCTGACTTTAGCTGGGGTCATGATCTTGCAGTTCGTGAGTTTGAGCCCCGCGTCGGGCTCTATGCTGACAGCTCAGAGCCCAGAGCCTGCTTCGGAGTCTGCGTCTCCCTCTCTTTCTGCCCCTCCCCACTCACACTCTGTCTCTCAAAAATGAATAAATGTTAAAAATTTTTTTTCAATGTTGGCAACTAACTGAAATATGTATCAAGAAGTGTGCTGGCCCTCTTATGTGGATCCTGAGAAACGTAACAGAAACCCATGGAGGAGGGGAAGGGAAAAAAAAAAAAAAAAGAGGTTAGAGTGGGAGAGAGCCAAAGCATAAGAGACTGTTAAAAACTGAGAACAAACTGAGGGTTGATGGGGGGTGGGAGGGAGGGCAGGGTGGGTGATGGGTATTGAGGAGGGCACCTTTTGGGATGAGCACTGGGTGTTGTATGGAAACCAATTTGACAGTAAATTTCATATATTAAAAAATAAATAAATAAATAAATAAATAAATAAATAAATAAAAAAAGAAGTGTGCTGGCCATCTAAAACAGGCCTGCAGAATAGATTAGATTCAGGCTGCAGCTGCCAACGTGCAACCTTTGCCTGAGAAGCTGACATTCAACAATTTTCATTCTCTGGGGCAGAAGAATGTAATCGAAAGCACCCCTAAAGCTAACAATCCCAGGATGCCATTGTTCTACCCTCTTCTGTTTACAAGTCCTGCTCCCACACGTGCTTTGTTCTCTCCTTCTCTGTCCGTGACTGTGAGTTTCTCTCGCTTGGTCCTTCACTCTGCTTACCTAGTCCTGATCTCAAATTTCTGACCACCGAGGACCAAGACATCTGAGTGTCCAGGGCAGGAGGCCCTACGGTAATAAATCAGACCCCACTTGACCTGATCATACTCGCAGGAACATTTTGTAGCTGTTCCTAATGATAAGTGGGCGTCTTTGGGAGAGACTCAGGAAATACTGTGCCTCAGAGACAAGGCAACAGGCTGGGAAGTTCAGAGTACCCTGGAGAAGAAAAGTGGGATTTCATGAAACTTCTATGTCTTGTGGTCAAAAACAATCTCCTGAGGTTCAGCAGTTCCTTCAATCTCCTGTGGTTCTTTTTCTTCTATTAAATGAAGTAAAATTTAAATTTAAGATTTTTCATCTTGTTTACCACATATGTAGTATGATTCCAGTCTTATTAGATTCGCTCTGCAAACACACAGCCGTTCACCCTTTTTTCTTCATCCTTGTGTGTGTAGGGATGTCTGTAAGAATATCAAGCGATATTGAATATCCCAATACCAACTCTGATTATTTCTTCTTCATGAAATGTGAGTAGATTTGTTCTTTCGGCTTTGGACTCCCACGAATTCCTTGAATTTTCATAATGCCAATCACGCCTGTGACTAAAATAAAATATTATATAAAAGAGCAAAAGAACAGAAATTCAAAACATTTTAAATGCATCAATATTTTAATCTTGTTGATTTTCAAGACTGGAAAATAAATTTGCCCTGGCAGATAAAGTGCAGAACTTTCATTTATATTTGAATTTCGAATAAACAACAAATAATGTTTTAGTATAAAGATGTCCTGAATATTGCATGGGACATTCTCATTGAAAAAATAGTGTTATTTGTCTGTAATTAAAACATGATTCAGCCTCCTGTATTTTTTATACTGAATAATGCAGCAGCAATATAAACATATTGCCATTTCTATAGAAAATACTTTCAATACTTTGTACTTTTTTTCCCATTCCATTCACATTTTTCTTTTAATTCAGGAGAGATTAAAAAAATATGTGCTTTGAGGGGCGCCTGGGTGGCTCAGTTGGTTAAGCATAGGACTGTTGATTTCGGCTCAGGTCATGATGTCACGGTTGGTGAGATTGGGTACTGTGTTAGGCTCGTGCTGAGAGTGGAGCCTGCTTGGGATTCTCTCCCTCTTTCGCTGCCCCTCCCCGCTTGTTCTCTCTCTCTCTCTCTCTCTCTCTCCTCTCTCTCTCTCAAAATAAATAAATAACATTTTAAATATATATATGTGGGGGCACCTGGGTGGCTCAGTCAGTTAAGCATCTGACTTCAGCTCAGGTCATGATATCGAGGTCCGTGTGTTCGAGCCCCGTGTCAGGCTCTGTGCTGACAGCTCAGAGCCTGGAGCCTTCTTTGGATTCTGTGTCTGCCTCTCTCTCTGCATCCTCCCCTACTCATGCTCTGTCACTCTCTGTCTCTCAAAAATGAATAAATGTTAAAAGAAAAAAAATTTTTTAAATGTATATGTGCTTTGACTTGAGCCATTTCTATATTATTGCACATGTATTATATATACACATATATACCTAGAGATATAGGACACAGTACACAGCCTGTATCATGTAATATGTGATACACACACACACACACACACACACACACACACACACCCTAATGCAAGCTGAATGGACTGTACTGTCAAACCCAGCTCTCTGTGAAATGTCTTCTGGTCCATCGCCTCTCCCTTCAGTCGTTTCAGGCACCGGGCTGAGAAAGGACACGGTCTCTTATTCAGCTTAGACTCCAATCTCCGAGGAACCGGAAGGATGCAGGGAACTGGGTACTTCCGAAGTTCATTTCCTTGGATGCCCACAGCCTGTTCCGTCGTGGGCAGGACCCCACTCTAGGCGCGGGAGGGGCTTTGTCGACTTCCCTGGAACTGGTTCCAAGTCTCCGATTTGGGCAGGTGTGTGGCATCGCGTTCCAGAAGCCAAGGCACCACTCGTGGCGACAGTGACTCCAGTGGCTCCAGTGGCGGGTTTGCACCCCCAAGAGCGGGAGGCCTGGAGCTCTGGGGGTAGGGGGGCAGTGTCACAGTTGGTCAAAGAGTCTGGAGCCCCCCAAATCTGCCCGCTCCCCTCGGGGCAGCCGCTCTCACTCTCACCCTTGCTCTCCATCCAGTAACTGGAATGGTCTGAGCCATTAGCGTGGTGGCCTTGACCAAGGCTCCTGAAACCAGTCATACCCATCCCTCTCCTGATCCGCACATGCCCTCTGTGCCACGGGGCATCCTCTTCTCTTCTGTCGCGTCTGCTCCCCGCGCCCGCCCTGCCCCCCAACCGGAGCGGGAGCAACAAGCCATGGCCTGGCCCCTGGGGACAAGGAGAGGGAGGAGGTGAGTGAGACGGACGCACCTTTGCCTTGAGGAGCCCACCTGACTTTAGCGTCCCCTTCATCGTTCATCCCGCTCTGGAGCGATCCCATTGAAGCGTTTTCTGTCTTCCTTGCACCCATTTTCATCCTTGTCTTCAATCCTTCCAGTCGAGCCCTTATAAATCCTACTCCCTTACATTCTCACACTTACTCGAGTCCCTTCATATGGTGCCCTGGCCTCCCGCTCACCTTTCCACCTCCCGACTTGGGGCCGACAAAGCCAGCGGCTCCTACCTACTGGAATTTACTTGTTTACTTTAATTTTATTTTACTTTAGTTAATACTTTTCCAGCCAGGTCAGGCGAAGCAGCCCTGACGATCAGCGAGGTGATGAGAGGCCCCGTGCAGATCGCCTTCAGGGCAGGAACTTACTTGTTTTACGTTTCCTTTTGACACCATGTTTTATTCCCCCACTAGATTCCTGCATGGAAGGAAGGAGCCCCATTTTTTTAAGTGTTAAATTCTAATTCCAGTATAGTTAACATACAGTGCTATATTAGTTTCGGGTATACAATATAGCGAGTCAACAGTTCTATACATTACCCAGTGCTCATCATGGGGAGTGTAGTCTAGGCGTACATCAGTACATCCAGGAGTACTCTGGAATTCATCACAGAATTCCAAGGGCCTGACACTCAGTAGGCACTCAGCAGCTGCCTGGGGGATGATGAACAAACGGCTTTAGTTTGAGATAATAACAGATCTGTAAGTGCAAATTCTTTGTTGGGAGTTGGGGAAGGTGGAGAAAAAGGGTTACAAGTGGGAGAGGAAAGCAAGAAGACCGTTCTAAGTGCTCTATAATACTTAGCTATTATTCCTATATAACGGTTAGTTATTATTCCCATGATTGTCGTTGCAGATGCCGTTATTTTAAATGTCCTTACCTGGTGTTCTTTACCAGTTTCTTCTTCCCGCTCCTCTATTTCTGTGTCTCTTTTATTCTACCTGAATTTTTTTCAGCTTTATTGAGGTATAATGGACAAATAAAAATTCCATATATTTAAGAAATACAGCTTGATATTCTTTTTTTTCTTTTACAATTTGATATTCTGATATATGTATGTATACATTGTGAAATGATTGCCAAAATCAAGATAACTAACATACCGTTACCTCACGTAGTTGCCTTCTATTTCTGGAAAGAACACTTAAGATCTGCCTTCTTGGGGTGCCTGGGTGGCTCAGGCACTTAAGCGTCAGACTCTTGATTTTGGCTCAGTTCGTGGGTTTGAACCCTGCGTCAGGCTTTCTGCTGTCCATGCAGAGCCTGCTTGGGATCCTTTGTCCCACTCTCTCTCTCTCTCTGCCCCTCCCCAACTCTCTCTCTCTCAAAAATAAATAAACATTAAAAAAAAAAAGGGATTTGGGGCGCCTGGGTGGCTCAGTCGGTTGGGCATCCGACTTCGGCTCAGGTCATGATCTCGCGGTCCGTGAGTTCGAGCCCCGTGTCGGGCTCTGGGCTGACAGCTCAGAGCCTGGAGCCTGTTTCGGATTCTGTGTCTCCCTCTCTTTCTGCCCCTCCCCTGCTCATGCTCTGTCTCTCTCTGTCTCAAAATAAATAAATGTTAAAAAAAAATTAAAAAAAAAATAAAAAAATTTAAAAAAGGGATTTGACATTTATATTTATGTATTTAAAAAAAATTTAATGTTTATTTTTTTAAATGTTTTTATTTATTTTTGAGACAGAGAGAGACAGAGCAGGAGCAGGAGAGGGGCAGAAAGAGAGGGAGACACAGAATCTGAAGCAGGTTCCAGGCTCTGAGCTGTCAGCACAGAGCCCGATGCGGGGCTCGAACTCACAGACTGCGAGATCATGACCTGAGCTGAAGTCGGACGCTTAACCGACTGAGCCACCCAGGCGCCCCTAATGTTTATTTATTTTTGAGAGAGACAGAGAGAGACACACACACGGAGCGTGAGCAGAGGAGGGGCAGAGAGGGAAGGAGACACGGAATCAAAAGCCGGCTCGAGGTTCTGAACTGTCAGCACAGAGCCCAAAGCAGGGCTCAAACCCATGAACTTCAAGATCACAACCTGAGCCAAAGCCAGAGTCTTAACTGACTGAACCACCCAGGCCCCCCTACATCTTTTTGTAAAAAAAAAAATTTTATTTATTTATTTTGAGAGACAGAGAGAGAACATGAGCAGGGAAGGGGCAGAGAGAGAAGGAGATAGAGAGAGAATCCCAATCAGCCTCTGTACCGTCAGCACAGAGCCCGACTTGGGGCTCAAACTCAGGAACCGGGAGATGATGGCCTGAGCTGAAATCCAGAGTCAGACGCTTAGCTGACTGAGCCACCCAGGTGCTCCTGACATATATATCTTAAAAAAAACAGTCTATCCTCTTACCAAATTTCAAGTATCAATATGGTATTGTTAATGTACTCACCATGCTGTACATACGGTCTCTAGAACTTATTAATCTTGCATAATTAAAATTTTGCACCCTTTGTCCAACATCTCCCCATTTTCCCAAACCTCGGCTTCTGAAAACCACCATTCTAATCTCTGTATGAGGTGAATTCTTTTAGATTCCACATATAAGTGAGATCATGCAGTATTTATCTTTCTGTGTCTGGCTTCTTTCTTTCTTTCTTTCTTTCTTTCTTTCTTTCTTTCTCTCTCTCTTTCTTTCTTTCTTTCTTTTTAAAATTTATTTATTTATTTTGGGATAGAGAAAGAGAACCAGCAGGGAAGGGGCAGAGAGCAATGGAAACAGAGGATCCTATGTGGGCTCCGTGATGACAGCACCTTTGTCTCATGTGGGGCTGGAACTTGAGAACCATGAGATCGTGACCTGAGCCGAAGTCAGATGCTTAACTGACAGAGCCACCCAGGTGCCTCCTGACTTATTTCATTTAGCATAACGTCCTCCAGGTTCATCCAAGTTCTTGTAAATGACATTCCCTAATTTTTAAAGGCCAAATGATATACCATTACACACACACACACACACACACACACACACACACACACACATGCATTTGTTTATTTCACCACATGGAGCCAGGAACAGTGGTGATTCTACAAGTTTCTGGGTCATAATGGTCTAATATATCAGACACAATTGAAAGAAAACTCATGGAATTTTACCCTTCACACCAGATTACAGCAGAGGGACACGGTGTACCAGGCTCTAGACTGGAATTTAATGTGCAAATGATACAGCTTCCTGGAACAAACCTGAAGAGTCCGTGGTGTCCCAAGATAGGGCAGTGAACACAAAATCTGCTTAGCTTTTAAAAAAAAAAAATCTTTATTTTTGAGAGAGAATAAGTGGGGGAGGGGCAGAGAGAGAGGGAGACAGAGGATCCCAAGCCGGCTCTGTGCTGACAGCAGAGACTCAAATGCGAATGCGGGACTCCAACTCACAAACCATGAGATCCTGACCTGAGCTGAAATCAAGAGCCAAAGGCTGAACCGACTCAGTCACCCAGGTACCCCGGGTCTGTCTATAACTTCCTCCTCTTCTTTTTTTTTTTTTTAAGTTTATTATTATTTTTTTTAGTACTCTCTATACCCAATGTGGGGCTCAAACTCATGACCCGGAGATGAAGAGTCACACGCTCTTCCCACTGAGTCAGCCAGGCACCCCACCTCCTCCTCTCTCTAAGGCTGGAATTCTATATGCAAATAACTCCATTGAGATCTCTATTTCATCATTGCAGATGCAACAAAGTGTAAGTTCTAAAATTATTGAGGTAATCAGGGAAATCTAAATGTAGGCGACTGGGCGATGATTCCAAGAGATTATTGTTGTCACTGTGCTTATGTAGCCGAAATTTCTGGGTTTTTTTGGAAAGTCCATACAAATAAAGATGTAGAGATGAAAACACATATTGTCTTGAGGTTCTTTTATTTTTTTAGAAGATTTTTAAAATTTTTATTAAAAAATTTTTTTAATGTTTATTTATTTTTGAGACAGAGAGAAACAGAGCATGAGCGGGGGAGGGGCAGAGAGAGAGGGAGACACAAAATCCAAAACAGGCTCCAGGCTCTGAGCTCTCAGCACAGAGCCCGATGCGGGTCTCAAACCCACGGACCACAAGATCATGACCTGAGCTGAAGTTGGACGCTTAACCGACTGAGCCACCCAGGCGTCCCTAAAGATTTTTTTTAATTTTTAAAAAATGTTTATTTTATTTGAGACAGAGCACGCACAGGGGAGGGGCAGAGAGAGAAGGAGACACAGAATCCGAAACAGGCTCCAGGCTCTGAGCTGTCAGCACAGAGCCCGATGCGGGTCTCAAACCCGCGAACCGGGAGATCATGACCTGAGCTGAAGTTGAAGTCTGACACTTAACCGACTGAGCTATCCAGGTGCCCCTATGTTTTTAAAAAAGATTTATAAAAAAAATTTTAAAGTAATCTCTACACCCAATGTGGAGCTCGAACTCACAACCCCGAGATCAAGAGTCGCATGCTCCACCAACTGAGCCAGCCAGGCACCCCTTGAGTTTCTTTGAAATTGTCACAGCAAGAAGAGAAGAATGAATGGAGGAGAGGAGTTTTGATAAAAGGAAAGGATGGACAGAAGGAGGGAGGAGAAGATGGAGGAAGGAAGGAGAGAGGACGAAAGGTAGGGAGAGAAGGAAAATGGAAGGGATGTAGGGGAGGGGAAGGGAGGGAGGGAAGGAGACAGGAAGGGAGAGGAAGAAGGAGAGAGAGAAGGAAACTGTTTTTCCATACTTCATTCCGACTTCTTAAGAATTCTGTGAGTTGACCATCACTAGTTTAGTAAACAGTGGTAGTAATAGGAAGAGTTGCCCTATTTCCAGCTGGGGAAACGGAGGCACAGAGACAGGAAGGCTTGCCAGTGTCGTGAGGTGAGAATATACCATGAAAGCAGAAGAACACGGCTGTGCCCGGAAACCAGACACGCGTGCTCCACCCAACTCCAGAGCCTGCTCGCTTGCCTCAGCCCCCTGTTCTCTCCTATAACATTTATGAAGGCGGAAGGGGTGGTTAGGGGCGCGGTCGCCACTCTAGCTGATGAAAGGTGCACACGTCACCGTAATGCCACTACACACACAGACGTTTACATCCCAATTCCAGGGGACGCCTCATGCACCTTGTGGACCGATGTGGCCTCCAGGCAGGGACTCTGGCTCTCCACCTTGATCCCCGAGCCCAGTAACTGCAGTGAGCCGAACCCAGAGCCATCTGGGACTCCCCTCCAAGAACCTCGTCCTAAAACACTGTTTTCATGAGTCTCGCTTGCCCCAAACTTACAGGGTTCCATGCTCCCAGATGCACATATCCCAACACCTCCCTTGAATTCGACCCCAACGTAATATTTAAACTTGATTTCCCTGCTGGATATGGAGTTCTCTGCAGGCTCTTCTCTAGCTCCCTCTCGAGGTCACGCTCCACAGCCACCCTGGCTGTGTCCGGGTTTCCTGAGCTCAGCTTTCTACTTCTTCCCTCCCGGGGTTGCTCGTAATACCCTCTCCTATTGTCTCTGTTTGTACGGACGTTTGTTTATTTAGAGAGCACGCACGCACGAGTCGGGTAGGGGCAGAGAGCCGGAGACCGAGAACCCCGAGCAGGAGCCACGCTGGGCCGGAGCCCCATATGGGGCTTGATCTCACATCCACGACATCACGACCTGAGCCAGTACCAAGAGTCCGTCGCTTAACCGACCGAGCCACCCAGGCGCCCCTCTCCTCCCCCCTCTAACTGCGGTTCTGCGCACAGCCTGCTTAGCATTTACCAAGCGTTGGCTCACTCTGAGACGTGAGGGAAGCCCCACTGCTCCCCGAAAGCCAACTCCGCTTCTACCAGGGGCTGCCAGGAACAGTCTTCAGAGGTTTGGACCCTTGCCCACTTCCACCAAGCTGCATAGCCTTGGGAAGGTCCCCCAACCTCCCCACGCCTCCGTCGCCTTGCTTCAGTAAGCAACAGTGACGCCTCGCGCCGCTCTCCTCCCCTCCCCGCGGACGGCTGCAAGATTCGTCAGCCAGGCCCCGGTGCGCAGCCAGCACTCACGTGAGGTCACCAGCACGAGCAAGCGCGGCCGCGTTCACTCCACAGGCCCGCACACGCACCCAGGGGCGGGGGTTATGCTCCGTGTCCGGCACCTTCGATCACGGCGAGGGCCCAGGCACAGCCCGAGCCCCCTCAGCCCTGACCCCTTACCTCCAGCATCAGCTCCGGTCGTCGGAGCCCGTCCTGTGGGCCTTACTTCTATCACCTTGTACACTTCTCAGCTCAGGAGAGGGGGTACCATCGTGACCCCCATTGTACAGATGCGGCCCGGGGGGCACAGGGATGTCAGCTGATCCACCCGGGCCACAGAGCAACTTAGTGGGGGTGGGGCTCCATCATTTTCAGCTTCTGTCTCTCATGTGGGCTGATCCCTCCGCTCAGACTGGGAGAAGCCAGGGCACAAAGGCTGGGTCTGCGCTGGAGGCGCTGCCCACACTACCTGCCACGGGGCCCTGTAAGCACAGCAGGCCACGAGGTTTGGTGACGGGAGCCCAGGTAGGTACACACAGACATGTAGCGGGGCGCCTGGCTGGCTCAGTTGGGGGAGTGTGACTCTTGCTCTCAGGGCCATGGGCTCGAGCCCCACGTTGGGTGGAGAGATGACTGAAAAAAAGAGTTAAAAAAACAAAGACCCCAAATGACATGTAGCCCTGGAGACCTGGCGGTCGCAAGAAAACTTTCTGTCCTCGTTGTCAACTGCCAGAGAACAACCAGCACCTGTCTTCTCTCATGGACCCTTGCGAATAAAGAAACACAAAATTGGCTGAAATCAGAAATGTGAGACAGTGTGGCGTGGCCACTGGAAATATTTTATTTTTGTCACCTCAATTACTCCCGCAGCACCCTGGTGAGGTGGTGGCTATTGCTGTCCTCGTTATACGGATGAGGACACCTGAGGAAACTGAGACTCAGCAACTCAACAGGTTAGCCAGCTAGCCAGGGCGAGCAAGCCGCGACGCACATCCCGGCAGGCTGCCTCCAGAGCGCCCACGGCCATAAACCCGGCACATCGAACCCCAGTCGTGGCTATTTTTGCTTAGGACGAGGCTCCATTCGGTTGTTAAGGTTTGCAAAGTGTGAAGTTACTGAAGAAAATACTGCCACAACTGATGCCAAGGTAGGGCAATAGTTGTCTCGGGACACGGGAGGGACTGGGATGGAGCCAGCGGGAAGGCTCCATGGGGACGGGAGACACGAAAGAACGCGTCCCCTCGGCGGTCACGGAGAATCGCAGCTAGTCCAGCACAAACAGAATGAAAGCCCTCGTCGGTCGCTCACGCAATAACTAATCTCAAGTCAAACCTGGGCATAGGGTGTCCAGCCGAGGCGGGGGAGGTGCCTGCGGCATTCAACAAGGGCCTCCCTGAGGAGGAAACATCTGGTTAAAGTCGTCAGGAGGACGCAGTCACCTTGCATCCCTTACCACCTCTTTGAAAACGAATTGGTCCGCAAACCTCTTTTAGTTAGTTTCTTACCCATCCTCCAGGGGCATGAGGCAGGGGCACTTATCCCTGAGACCCAGTGGGTGAGGTGACTAGGGCCCGTGATGCATTTAGGAACCCACAGAAATGATGGAGTGTCTGAATTCAAGTGGGGGTGAGGAGAATGGCCGTGGGGTAAACGAGGGATAAATCGAGCACGTTGTCGAGCATAAGGCCCACTGTGGGAAGCTGTTTTCAATATTTAGGATATTAACGAGTCTTGGAACGTCAATAAAACAGTCCTGGCGGGGAAAACCACAGAGCCCTCAATCTGCTCTGCTCCCTTTTATTTGACAAGAAACAAGCATGCATACCATTAAGTGGAGTACAATATTTGCTTACAGGTTTCCTCTGTTGATGTAAAAGTGACATACGAAGAATGCACAAATCTCAAACTTACATTTGTTGAGTTTTGACAAACTATATAAAACTATGTAGAGTCACTCTTTATCACGGATTCCTTGCTATACCCCAAATCTCTTGTCCCTTGTCTCTTTTCTGTACTCACCTGGAGAAACCAAAACCCTACATAAATTCAACTCTCCGACCAATAAAAATGTACCCCTGCCGTAAGAAAAATAAATAAATAAATAAAAAAGGAAAAGGAAAAGAAAAACAACCAACAAGAAACGAAATTTATTTAGGGGTGCCTGGGTGGCTCAGTCGGTTAAGCATCTGGCTTTGGCTCACTTCATGATCTCTGGGTTCATGAGGTCCAGCCCCCCATCGGGCTCTCTGCCTTCAGCACAGAGCCCCCTTGAGATCCTCTGTCCCTCCCGACCCGCTTGTGCTCTCTCTCAAAATAAATAAACTTAAAAACAAAAGAAGTAAACTTCATTTATTCCCTCAGCAAGGGCTCAGGAAGATCTTTCTAGAAAAACCGAGAGGCTGAGGGAAGGGAGAAATGGCGGCGGGAAATTACCCACGTCCAAAAGGTCCCAACCCTTGAGGGACATGCATGCTTGTATAGAGAAATCTATAGCTAGAGGCATAGCTGCTGTGCAGGAATGCTTCAGGACTGGCGGTTACAATGAGACAAAGAAACAAATATTTGAAAAAGAAAAATTGCAAGAAAAAAAAAAAAGCAGGAGCTTTGTGCACTTTAAGCAGCCTTGAATGCACTGTGCAGGTTTGTAGCCCTGCACCGAGATGTAGCTTCATCACTGAAATTCTGGAGGCACCGGACTTTCCCAAGGGGCACGTGTGGTTTTATTTGCATAGTGCATCTGAGCACCAGGCACGATCAGCAACCCCAAGCCCCAGCTCCTGTTCCCGGGTACCCGGGAGTTTGGCGGGCTCTAACTTCAGCATCTCGCTGAAGAAACTCAAGAGTGTGCCACCTCAGAGCTGATCACATTCGTTTGATGACTATTCGCTGCTTTGTACCGGCTGCTAGGTCCAGAGGTTGGGGGGTGGGGGTGGGGCTGGCCCAAGAGAGATTGTCCCAACATTTCTGCCAGGTCTCCAGACCTAGGGTGAGGTCTGTCTCTCACCCTATGGAAATGGGCAAACACAATGCAGCACAGCCCCTTGCTCGGGAGTGGGGGAGACATGCCGCCAGTTTGGGGGACACGAGCTAAGTTACAACCGAAGCCGCCAGCTCTGGTTACCCATAGTCCCCTCCGATGCCTTAGAGCAAGTGCTCCCCACCCCAGCCCTCTTGGCAGGAGCACCCGCCCACTTGGTGCCCAAGCCCAGCCGCATGCGCACCGCGGCGAGCCCACCCCCCACTAAAGGGTGGTATATATAAAGCGCCTAGCCCGACGCTGGGTAGCTGAACTCGACGGCACGGCAGCGTAGCCGGAGCTCAGTGGCAGGCCACCGCTTCATGTGTGACCCAGCGATCCAGCAGATCCAGACGCAGATCCACACAGGACGGCAGAGGGATACTATGGATCCTTTCAACCAATTCAAGCGCGAAGTCACGGGCTTCCCCAGCCTGGGAGTCGACGAGGACCGGGAAGAGCTGCGTGGTCTGTGCCCGTCGGGACAAGCGTCTTCGCCACGTCCCAGAAATGAAGGGTCCCTGGGCGAGGGGAGCGGTCTGGCCACCCCTCAGATGCCTCCCCTGGTCTCCTCCCCACAGCCCGGGCTCTGATGCTGATATCTGTCTCTGGATTTCTTCTTTTGCAGAAAGCAAGAAAGTGGGGATGTCGCTTACCAGAAACGGAGAGGCGGAGAAAGCCAGGGCCGAGTTCGCACCTGAGCAGCAGGCGGCAGGCATACGAATCAAGGAGGAAGAAGACAGCGGCGACGACGGTGCTGGTTATGGCCACAGCAATGGCAGAGAAGGGGCCGGCAACGTGGGCGCTGGATATCCGTGGCCCCCGGGCTGCGAAACCCGCGATGTGGGCTGCGGCCGCAGTCCACGGCAGTGGGAGCAGGTGGAGCCGAAGCAGGAGGAGCGCTTGCCCCCCTCCGCGCCTCCCGCTCCGGCTCCGGCTCGGGCTCCTGCTCCCGCTCCCGCTCCGGGAGGGAGGCAGCCGGCGGGCCCCCGCATCATGTTCACCCCGCTGCAGGTGCGCCACCTGGAGAGCTTGTTCCACTACACCCAGTATCCCAGCACTACCATGCGGTAAGTGGGCTTCTGCGCTGGGCGCCTGTGCGGGGTTCGGGGGGAGTGGCTGGGGTTGGCGGGGGGGGGGCGGCGGGAAGAACGGGGTGGTTCTGTGGCGGGGGGGGGAGACCGCGGCGGAGACTGGCGGGGGGAGCGACGGCGGGAACGGGACGGCGGCGAGTGGGGGGGTGGGGGGGTGGCGCGGAGGCTTGTCACGTGTCTCTCTCCTCGTGGCTGAAGTAAAACCTACCCGGCCCTCGAGGCTGCGGGTCCCGCGCCTCCCTTGGTTTAGGCGGGAGCTGAGGGCTCTGCGGGTGGGGACCAAGGGGGACGTTCGCGTGGAGGGGAACATCTGGAGCCGGAAAACTGTCCGCTGCGGCTAATAGAAGAAAGTCCTAGAAAATCCTACTAGAAGCGGCGGGGGGGGGGGGGGGGGGGGAGGGGAAGAGGGGGAAAGGGGGAGGGCGAGAAGTCTGAGACGCGGGAGCAAACGGGCTAGTAGGATCCCGCCTTTGCTTAAAATGGTGATAAATCTGCTCGTTGTGGATTATTTCTGCCCCGGTTTTTAGTGTTATTTTTACATTTTAGTGTTATTTTTAAATTATTGACGTATTTGAGGTAATCCCAACTCACTAAAGTAATCCCAATTTATGTATTTTAAATACACCCAACGTGGGGCTGGAACTCATGACCCTTGACGTCGAGAGTCACAGGCTCCTCCAACCGAACCCGCCAGTCGGCCCTGCCCTGATTTTGGTATTTTTAAATAGTGCACCGGAAAACGGTCTCGAGTAGTGAATGTTCTGCATTGCCTTAAACTTTGCTAGAGGTCTTTAAAAATCAATTAAAATTTAAAAAAGAAGAAAAGGGGCGCGGCTGGCTCAGTCCGTAGAGCATATGAATTTTGATCTCGAGTGGTGAGTTCAAGCCCCATTTTGGACCCGTAGCCTACTTAAGAAAACTGTAAATCGGGCGCCTGGGTGGCTCAGTGGTTGAGCGTCCCACTTCATCAGGTCGAGAGATCTCTCAGCGTTCTGGGATTCCAGCCCCACCTCTGACTTTGCCTGAAATGCTTTGGATTCTGTCTCCCTCCCTGTTCACCCCTTCCACGCTTGCGCGTGGCGCTGCCTCAACTATAAATAAGCATTTAAAAAAAAAAAAGAAAAGAAAACATAATAAAATTGAAAAAAAAATTAAAATTAAATCGTGCCGAAGGAAAAACTGCCCTCAAAGGAAGCCTCAAGCTACCCCTTACAGAATAGTGGGGGCGGGGGTGGGGGGGAGAGTGTATGTGTGTGTGGTGTGTGTGTGTGTGTGTGTGTGTGTGTGTGTGTGTGTGTGTTGGGGGGTGGATGGTGGATGGCAGGGGGGAAGTTAGTGATAGAAAAACGTAACAAAGCACGACCAAGGAATAAACAGCAGTTTGTGCCATCCTTTAGCCTCTAGTGGGAATGTACTCTTAACTGGGTTCATTACTGATAGATAAAGAGAGATGGGGGAGGGGACGGGATGGGAGGGGAGGGGAGAGACAGAGAGAGAGAGAGAGAGAGAACGCATGTTGTTTTAGGGCTCTAATTTATCATTTTTTATTTTTATTAAAAAATTTTTTTTAACATTTGTTTATTTTTGAGACAGAGCATGAACGGGGGAGGGTCAGAGAGAGAGGGAGACACAGAATCTGAAACAGGCTCCGGGCTCTGAGCTGTCAGCATAGAGCCGGACACGGGGCTGGAACTCAGGGACCGCGAGATCATGACCTGAGCCGAAGTCGGACACTCAACCAACTGAGCCACCCAGGCGCCCCTTAGGGCTCTAATTTAACCCATAAATTGGGTAAGAGCAATGACTGAAAGTCCATACAGATAGTTCCTCAGTCAGATTCTTTTTCATTTTGGTGTTGATAACACTAAAAGAAACTGAATTAGAATGTCACGTGTTCTTGGGGACTGTGCCTCCTTTACCCAAGACTTGGCTTCCCTTAAATTCTTTGTCAACTGAACCTCACTGTAAATCCTGAAATGGCGTGACTTTTCCTAGTGCAGAAACTGGTTCATAAAATGTCACTGACATCTCCCCGAAAACAATTTTTCAAAAGATGAGTGAAAAATCCTATATTTTAACTCACCGCCAACTCCATATACTGATCCTTGCGATTTTTCTCCCCTCAGCCAGGAACTTTCGAGATTCATGAATGTGCCTGTAGCCAGACTGCAGGTCAGTAAACCCGAAAAAAACAATTTCGCTGGGAGCCATTTTAAACCTGTTTCAGGATTTGGGGCACCTTGGTCATAGACTTTCTCTCGTTTCTGTGTTTTTGTTGCCTTTTTTAGATTTGGGAAATAAGTGTTGAACTTTTGGGTCTTGCGGAGGGGAAGGTGGGATACATAAAGCCCAGGTTTTGGAAATTGCCCATTACCAGAGGGAACATGATTTCCTAAAGGAATGAAAAGATTGGTATAGTATAGTATCCCTTGCATACACATATATATACACCTTTGTCTAAGCTACACCTTACCGTATGTACTTTCTTAGGTCACTAAATTAGACTTATAATACACATACTTTTATAATTATATGTCACATGTATAGTATACTTATTTTCACGTGCAATATATATTTACGTGCTAATATAACTATACGTGTATTTTATATATATTATAAATACAAAAATATGTGTGTAATGGAGTAAATATAAATTATATAAGATATACAATACATTTAATTCGTAGAATAATGCTTATATTTATCTAAAGTAGAAATACACTTAATATATAAATGTACATATAAAAATATGTAGTATATTGCACGTATATTCCTTTTTTAAGTTTATTTATTTTGAGAGAGAGAGAGAGAGAGAGAGTCTGTGCGAGCAGGAGAGGGGCAGAGAGAGAATCCCAAGCAGGTGCTGAGCTGTTAGCACAGAGCCTGACATGGGGACTTAATTCCCCGAACCCTGAGATAATGACCTGAGCAGAAATCAAGAGCTGGACGCTTAACCAACTGAGCCACCCAGGCGCCCTATGTGGTGGTTTTCCTTTTGAATACGATCTTTTGCTCTAGGATCCAGACTAAAGCAATTTTATTTTTTAATTATAAAATTCGTTTGATTTATTTTTTAAATTTTATTTAAAAATTTCAAAAATGTTTTTGATTTTCACTGCTTAATTGCTTTTCGTTTTGTTTTGTTTTGTGTTTTGTTTGTTTTTTTAACATCTATGATTTGTTACTCTAGGATTTGGAGTAAGGCAGTTTTCTTTTTTAATTAAAAAATTATTTTATTTCAACATTTTTAAATTCAATCAATTCCAATTTGGAGCTATTGCTTTTAAGTGTTTGGTAAAGGGGTGTGGAGAGTGGCAGGCCTCCACTTTAATTTCCCAGAATTCTTTGATCTGTCAGCCTGAAAACATAGTTCAAGAGTAGATTGTGCATTATGGTAGACGTGGGAGGGGGGAGTCGCAACCTTCGAAATCTGTCCAAGACAAAATAAACCCAAACAACAATTTCAAACAAGGTTGCATCAGCTCAACAAAGGGGGAAGCCAGTCTAACGAGGTGGAGGGTAAGGGGAGAATTATTTGGGGATATCACTCACGTTCAAATTTGTGAGAGTACCACACGCATTAGCGAATGGTCCTTCGAGGAATGTCTAACACCTGAGATTTTGGTCTTCTTTTTCTGTTTTTAAGTGTACTTATTTATTTTGAGAGAGGGAGAGACAGGGGGCACAAGAGCAGGAAGGGGGCTCCCAGCTTGCCGCTGTCAGCGTGGAGCCCTCTTGGGATCCTCTGTCTCCCTCTCTGTCTGCCTCTCCGGCCTCGCCTGCTCGCGCTCTCTCTCAAAAATAAAAAAACATTAACAAAATTGAATCTCTTGACTGCCATACATGCCACGTGGCAGTGTTAGTGTTAAGTCTGGTCGTTATGTCACATTATCTTCCTGGTACGTATCTATCTCAAAAGTGGCAACTTTTACCTTGTGACCGACTCTAGGCCCTTCCTCCACCCACCCTTCTAGCACTCACAGATCCGATGTTGCTCCATGAGTTTGTTGAGCTTTTTTTTAGATTCCACATATAACTGAGAACATAAAGCGTTTGTGTGAAGAACATTTTAATGGGTGTCCCCTCGACTATTTCGCGAATTCAGTTAAGAGTTGTTTTGATAACCCACCTCAGTTAGGCTGCTTGCACTTGTGTAGACTTGGCCTCTGGTAAACTTGGATCCCCCAAAAGGAGCTCCCAGCACCGGTTTCTTTAGACTTTTCATATTCAAGCAGCAGAAAGACCAAGTAACTACGAAGCTGGGAGAGGGAAAATGAGGCAACAGAGAGAGTAGAGGCCCTTAGTCTCAAGTAACCTTTGCCAACTGGGAATGTCTACAAATATTAAATACAAAGGAATTCCATTAATACGATGTGGAAAGGACAGTGGAGTCCAAAGGACAGGTGTTTTGTTTTGTTTTGTTTTGTTTTGTTTTGTTTTTTGTACTGTTCATAGCTGGCAGATAGGCGGGAGGAGCCATTTTGTGACTCCTCTCCCACATGCTTAGCTGTCTCCCTAAAGTGTCAGTTTCGCCTTGTTGCCTTAGGAAAACCATATGACTTCACTTATGTGTGGAATCTTAACCGAACAGACAAAACAGAAGCAGACTGTAATACAGAGGAGAAACTCTGTTGCGGGGTAGGGGGAGAGGGACGGGCAAAACAAGTGAAGTGGATTAGGAGGCGCCAAGTTCCAGTCATGTAGTAAATCGGTCCCGGGGATGAAAAGTACAGCAGAAGGAATACAGTCAAAATACAGCAATGACTTTGTATGGTGATGATGGTGATCACACTGATCGTGGTGAGCATTTTGTAAGGCAGAGGAATGACGAATCACTGTGTCGTCCACCTGAAACTACCATAATATTGTATTGTCAGCTATGCTTCGACTCAAAAAAGAAAGGAGAAGGAGGGATGGGATGGGGCTCTCCTGGTTGAGGAGAGGGGCTTAGGGGGCCCTGCCCTGCTGGGCAGCAGCGGCTCCTGTCCAGGGTCCTGGAACTGTAGCCAGAGCAGAGGGCGCTGACCGGGTGCTGAGCCCAGGGAAGTCTGGAGGGTGGGGCAGGGTGGAGGGTGCAGAGTGGACAACGGTGCTGTGCCTCTTTGCCCCCGAACTGCTGGCTGGGCAGAGATTTTGAGAACTTGAGTAAATGTGGTCCTAGTCAGGCTAAACCTTCGTTGCCCCCGAAGTGTAAAACGTCCAGGTGCTGTCCGGTGCTTCAGCTTAACTTGTGTCCCAGCAAGACAAGCCACAGGCTCCTGGGCCCTCCAAGCCCAAGCCTCGCTCACAGAACCATCCTTTCAACTATGAAGAGGTTTCAGAAAACGAATGACCCTTTAGTCATCCTTCAAAGAAACCTTTGGTTTCAAAATCCCACACGTGCCTATGGATTATTTACTGCACATTGAAGACGGGCTTTGCAAACTGGGGGTTGTCGCCCCAGCAGGACTGTATGCTGAGCTTCCCCACAAGCAGGGTGACACTAGCCTAGTGATTAGGAGTCCGTGGCAGCTGGACAGCTGAGGGCCAGCTGTCAGGACACAGCCCAGCACGTGTAAGAGTAACAGCAGGGACGGAGTGCCATTCCTCAGCTACACCTGTTTGTCAGGGTGGGGAAAAATAATACGCGAGGTGGGAGGACAGAGTGAAAGCAATAAGCCAAGCCACAGCCTGGCACGTAGTGCACCGGTGCCGTCTGAGGGCGAGCTGAAGGGAGACCCCTCGGTGGTAACTTTCCTAGGATAATTTAGCAACAAGGAAGTAGCTTCCCTGGTGCAGTTTAAAACCCTGAGGGTGTAGAGAGTAGCCTGCTGGGTTTTTTTTTTTTTTTCATGTATGACATTCAATGCTCCACATACTAAAACGATCCTTTTTTCTCTCTGATTGAAGGTTTGGTTTAAGAATAGGAGGGCCAAGTTGAGAAGACAGCAGAGGGCACTGAGGTACAGAAACATGCCTCCCATGGCCATGGCCCCCCCTTTCAACTTTAACGTGGGTGGACCCTACCGTGGCATCTTCAATCGGGGGCCAGATTGTGTATGGATGCCTCAGGAGCCAATGATGCCGGGGCCACCTCGCCCGCCCATGCAACCCTTTCCTCCTATGTTCCTGCCTCCTCCTCCCTGGTTGCATCCACCTTTCCCTCCCTGTGGCTTCCCTCCACTGTTTCGTCACTGTGGCTGCCCTCCACCTTTCCCTCGCTATGGCTGTCCTCCTATGGCCCATCCTGGTGCGGTACCACCCGTGGCTCTTCCTTAATCCTTTTCCCAAAGAATGGGATCTGTGACAGTTTTTTTCCGAGATGTTTTTGAGCCAGATTCAAGTTTCTGTATCTGTCGCCAATAACGAATAGTTCATTAAATGTGTGCTGAATGTATTAAAGAGAAGTCAAATTCACTGACCCTCTATTTTAGGGCACTTTTTACGTTTTCAATAAAGTTGTGAATTCTCTACAATTGTTTTTGCGTGTGGTGTGGGGTCAGTCAGTTGCATGGGCATTGCCATTCATAGGGAAAAGCGAGGACACCTGCTCTCACGCAGCACTGTCCCTGAGCCACCATCGGCAGGCCAGGCACATCCCCGAAGGTGCCCACGTGCCCGGGGCAGGGTTACAGAGACCCACCCTCTCCTCGGCCACCCCGTCCTCCCGCCCCGCGCGCAAGCCCGACCCCGCAGAGGTGCAGGAGCGGGTGGCTTCCGGGCGGGGCTGGGCCCCAGTCGCCCCGAGGAGCTGGGGCACAGCCGAGCACTGGCAGGGAAACTCGGAAGGGGCTACTCACAGCTCCCGGAGAAGCGGCAGCCGGGTGTGCGTCTGGTGCTCTCCAAGTTGCGTCCGGCGCCTGCCCCGCGGGCGGACCAGACCGGGCCGCGCGGCCTTCCAGCGGGAGGGTCCGGCGCCTGCGGAGGCACCGCGAGGCGAGACCCCCTTCCAGGCCGGCGCTGGGCTCGCTCTCTCTCCCCTGTCCCCCACTCCCCAGGGGTGCAGGGCCCGGCATCGCTCGGCCCCCAGCTCGCAGCTGCCCGGCACCTTTCCGCGAAATCCTTCCTATGGCCCGCCGCTCTCGCGTGCGGTCATTTCAAGTCCGCAGCTGAGAAAGGACCTGGGTCTTTGTCCCCTCGGACTTGGGGTGGCGGAGGGGCTCCTGCGGAACCGAGACCGTGCACCTGGTGCCCGATCGGGTTGTTTACACTGGCACACACAGCCCTTCTCGTTGCCAGGACGACCCCGGCCCCGGGGACGAGTTTCGCCGGTGCACCCAAAATGTCTCCCCCCGTCCCCCAGGTTTGGGTTGTGGCGCCGCAGCGGGGTCTGTGAGCCGGGGCGTCGCGGATCTCCCGGATCTGATATCGGGGGCCACCCCCACCCCCCCCACCCCCCCGCGGTGGCGATGGTTCCAGGCCGTGGCCTCTGGTTGGCGGAAGCGTAGGCTCCCATCGAGGCCGGTCCCCCGCCCCCCGCCCCTCCCCCAGCGCCGCGAAGCCGCAGGCTGTCTGCGTAGCCGCCGCCGTGACTCACCTTCTTCTTCCCCGCCGGGACCCGGGCGGCCTGGGTCTGTAGCCGTGGGCCTTCCACCCAGGCTCCGCAAGCCCATCCTTCATCTCCCCGGGCAGGTGTGTTTGCAGGAGCTGTCTGGGCACCATCGTCGTTTCTGACCCCAGGATCCTTGCGTGTAAATAGCAATTTTTGAAACCACTTCTGGTATGTATCTTGGTTGATAATCGCGCTATTTCTTTTATTTGTGCATTTTAATAGTGCCAGACGCTGGAGGGAAACTGGGTATTTTTAAAATTTTATTAATTAGTATTCTATTTTACAGCTTTCTATTTTAACGTCTTTGCCTTTGTTATATATTGTAGTCATTTTGTGCATTGTGTATTGTATTTCGCAGTGCATTTTATATTCTATTTTATCGTTATTTTAATTTAATTTATTATTTTATTTTAATTTTGAGTGTATATTTTTTGTTTTTTATTTCAAAAATTTTTAATTGAAGTGTACTGGATCTAAAAAATATTAATTTCACATTCACAGCGTAGTGATTCGACAATAATACGCATTTGGAAATGCTAGCGATGGGGGTGTAGTTAACCATTTGTCACTATACGAAATTAGTGCCATAGTATTAAGTATATTTCCTAATCTATACTTTTCATCTTGGAGTCGTATTTAATTTTTTAACTGGAAGTTTGTACCTCTTATTCCCCTTCACCTATTTTGCCCATCCCCCCATCCCCTACCTTCTAGCAACTTCGTTCGCTCTCTACATTTTTGATTCTCTTTGTTTTGTACATGGATTTTTTTTAAAGATTTCACTTAAAAGTGAAATCATTTGGTATTTGTGTTTCTCTGTGTGACATTTCACCTAGCATAATACCTTCTGCGTCCATCCATGTCGCCACTAATTGGTAAGGTTTCATTCTTCAGTATGGCTCAGTAAATATTCCATTGTGTATACATTCAACCTTTTCTTTATCCATTCATCCATAGAGGGATACTTAAATTGATTCCTTGTCTTCGCTATTGTAAATAATAGTGCAATAAACATAATAGTGAATATATTTTTTCATATTAGTGTTGTTGTTTTCTTTTGGGTAAATGCCCAGAAGTAGAATTACTGTATTGCATTTTTAGTGTTTGAGGAACCTCCACACTGTTTCCCATAGAGGCTGCATCAATTTACATTCTCACCAACAGTGCACAAGGCTTCCCTTCCCTACACATACCCATGTATCACTTGTTTTTTCTGCTTGCGACACTGGGCATTCTGACTGGTGGTAGGCGATATTGTGGTTTTGACTGCATTTCTCTGATATTTAGTGATGTTGAGCATCCTTTAATGTATCCATTGGTCATGTTTTTTTATAAGAAAAATGTTTATTTAGGCACTCTTCCCTTTTTTGATTGGATTTTTGTTTTGGTGTTGGGTTATATGCGTTGATTATAAATTTTGAATATTAACCCCTTATGAGATATACAATTTGCAAATATTTTCTGTATTCTGGAGGTTGCCTTTTTTGTTGTTGATGATTTCCACTGCTGTGCAAAAGCTTTTTAGTTTGATGTAGTCCCATTTATTTATTTTTGCTTTTATTTCCGGTGCCTGGGGAGACAGACATATCCAGAAAAATACTGCTATGGCTGACGTCTGTAAATTTACTGTGTTTTTTTAAAGGAGTTTTATGGTTTCAGATCTTAGATTTAGGGCTTTAATCTATTTTGAGTTTATGTTTGTGTATTGTGCAAGACAGTGGTCCAGTTTTATTCTTTTGCATGTAGCTTTTCATTTTCCCAGCACCATTTATTGAAGAGACTATTTTTTCCCCGTTGTATATTCTTGTCTCCTTTGTGATCGATTAATTGACCATATAAGCTTGGGTTTATTTCTGGGCTGTTATGTTCTATTGACCTATGTGCCTGTGTTTTTGCCACTTTGCTTTAATTACTATCCCTTTGTAGTATAGTTTGAAATCTGGGATTGGGATACCTCCAGATTCGTTCTTAAGATTGCTTTGGCTAGTCTGATTCTTTCGTGGTTCCAAGAAATTTTAGGTTCATTTGTTCTGAATCTGTGAATTCATTCCCAATGACATGGATGGAGCTGGGGAGCATAATGCTATATGTATATACTCATATGCAGAATTTAAGAAGCAAACCAAATGAGCAAAGGAAAAAAAAAGAGAGAGAGGGAAACAAGCCAAAAAATGGACCGTTAACTGTAAAGAACAAACTGTTGGTTACCAGAGGGGAGGTGGGTGGAGGGATGGGCGAAAGAGGTGACGGGGATTAAAGACTGCGCTTGTCTCGTTGAGCACTGGGTGGCGTATGTAATTGTTGAATCATTATATTGTACACCTGAAACTAACGTAACACTGTATGTTAACTATACTGGAATTAAAATAAAACTTAACCAAACACACTATGGTATTTTCATAGTGATGGCATTAAAGCTGTGGGTTGCTTTGTGTATTATAGACATTTTAATCATATTAATTCTTCCAATCTCTGATCATAGTATATCTTTCTATTTGTTTCATCTTCAATTTCTTTTTTCATTAGAATTTTTTTTTCCTTTTGCTTATTGAAGTAGTTGACATACAATGTTATTAGTTTCAGGTATACAACTTGGTGATTGGAGAATTCTGTACATAATGCATTATGTAATGCTCATCACATAAGTGTAGTTATCATCTGGCACCACACATTATTACAATATCATTGACTATATTTTCTATGCTGTACCATTCATCTCTGTGACATTTATTTTATAACTGGTAGTTCCTCTTTTTTTAAATTTTTTAAATGTTTATTTATTTTTGAGAGAAGAGAAAGAGAGACGGAATGTGAGCTGGGGAGGGGCAGAGGGAGAGGGAGACACAGAATCTGAAGCAGGCTCCAGGCTCCCAGCTGTCAGCAGAGTGCTCAATGTGGGGCTCAGACTCACGAACTGCCAGATCATGACCTGGGCCGAAGTTATGCGCTTAACCAGGCGCCCAGTAGTTTCTTCCTCTTAATTCCCTTCACCTATTTTGCCTATTCCATCCCTCACCCCCTTTCCTCTGGAAACCACCAGTTTTTTCTCTGGGTTTATAAGTCTGTGTCTGGTTTATCTTTGGGTTTGTTTATGAATTTGTTTTTTAGAATCCACATATAGGCGAAATCATATGGTATTTGTCTTTCTCTGACTTATCTTATGCAGCATAATACCCATAAGGTCCACCCATATTTTTGTGAGTGGCAAGAATTCATTCTTTTTAAATTTTTATTTATTTTCAGAGAGAGAGAGAGAGTTGGGGGGCATGAGCAGGGGAGGGGCAGAGAGAGAATCCCAAGCAAACTCTGTGCTGTCATGCATATCCTGACTCAGGGCTTGATCTCCTGAACCATGAGATCATTACCTGATCCCAAATCAAGACTCAGATGTTTAACCCACTGAGCCACCCAGGGACCCCAATTTCATTCTTTTTTATGGCTGAGTGATATTCCATTAAAATGTGTATTTCACATCTTCTTTATTCATCTATCAGTGGACACAGGTTGCTTCAATATCTTGCCTCTGTAAATAATCCTGCAGTAAAGATAGGAATCCATATATCTTCTTGAATGAGTGGTTTTACATTCTTTTGTATATACCAGCAATGGAATTATTGGATTATGCAGTATTTTCTTTTTCTTTTAATCTTTATTTATTTTGAGAGAGAGAGAGCACGCCAGTAGCGGGGAGAGGCAGAGACAGGAGAGAGAGAATCCCAAGCAGGCCCCATGCTGTCAACACAGAGCCTGATGCGGGGCTCGATCTCACAGACTGTGAGATTGTGACCTGAGCCGAAATCAAGAGTCAGACCCTTAACTGACTGAGCTGCCCGGGCGCCCCTGGATCATACCTATTTTCTATTTTTAGTTCTTTGAGGAACTTTCATAGTGTTTTCCACAGTGGATGCACCAATTTACATTTCCGCAAACAGTGCGCAAGGGTTTCCTTTTCTCTACATCCTCACCACCAGTTATTTCTTGACTTTTTGATATTAGCTATTTTGACTGGTGTGAAGTGATATCTCATGTTGTTTTGATTTGCATTTCTTGAGAACTAGTGATGCTAAGTATTTACCATCTGTATGTGGTTTTTGGAAAATGTACTGTTTTAATTACGATAGCTTTGCAGTATAACTTGAAATCTGGGATTGTGATATGTCCAGCCTTCTTCTTTCTCAGGATTGCCTTGGCTATTCGGGGTCTTTTGTAGTTCCATACAAATTTTAGGATCATTTGTTCTAATTTTGTGACAAATACTGTTGGTATTTTGATAGGTATTGCACAGAATCTGTAGATTGGTTTGGGTAGTAATGGACATTTTAACAATATTAATTTTTCTAATCAGTGAGCAGGGAATATATCTTACCGTTTATTTCTGTCGTGTTCAATTTTTTTTAAATCAGTGTTTTATGGTTTTCAGATTATAGGTCTTTCAACTCCTTGGTTAAATTTATTCCTAGGCAATTTTTTCTGATGCAATTGTAAATGGGATTGTTTTCTTAATTTTCTTTCTGACATTTTGTCATTATTGTGTCTAAACACAATAGATATCTGTATATTGATTTTGTGTCCTGCATGTTTATCGGATTTATTTATTAATTCTAGTAGTTTTTTTGGGGTTTTTTTATACATAGTATATTCTGTAGTGTATAGGGTCACATCATCTGCAAATAGTGACTGTTTTACTTCTTCCTTACCAATTTGGATGCCATTTATGTATTTTTTTTGTCTGATTTCTGTGCTAGTACTTACAATACCATATTAAATAAAAAGGATCCTTGCCTTCCTGATCTTAGAGGAAAACCTTTCAGCTTTTTAATATTGAGTACAACGTCTGTTGTTTGTCATACATGGCCTTTATTGTGTGTTGGTACGCTCCTTTTATACCTGCTTTGTTGGGAGTGGTCCTCATGAATGGATGCTGAATTTTATTAAATGTTTTTTCTGCATCTATTGAGATGATCCTATGTTTTCATCTTTCATTTCGTTTTTTTAAGTTTATTTATTTAGAGAAAGAGAGAAAGAACATGGGGGGAGGGGCAGAGAGAGAGAGAGAGAGAGAGAGAATCTCAAACAGGCTCTGCACTGTCAGCACAGAGCCCAATGCGGGGCTCGAACCCAAGAACCGTGAGATCATGAGCTGAGCCAAAATCAAGAGTCTTTTTCTTCTTGATGAGACTGGAGAAAGGTTTATCAATTGTATCTTTTCAAAGCGTCATTTCCTAATTTCCTTAATCTTTAATATTGTCTTTTTGGCCTCTAGATCATTTATTTCCACTCTTTATTATTTCATTTATTCTGCTAAATTTGAGCTTCATTTTCTCTTTTACTAGCTCTGTTAGATATATGGTTAGACTTTTTTGAGATTTTTCTTGTTTCTTGAAGTAGACCTATATTGCCATAATCTTCCTTCTTAGAACTACTCTGCTGTGTCCCATAGGTTTTGAATTGTTGTGTTTTCAGTTTCATTTATCTCTAAGTATTTTTTATCTTTCCTTTTTGATTTCTTCATTGACCCATTGGTTGTTTAGTAGCATGTTGTTTAGTTTCCACATGTTTTGTTTTTCTGTGTCTTTTTTGGTAACAGATTTTGTTTCATAACTTTGCGATCCATCTTTAAAGATGCTTCTGCTATGATTTCAGTCTTCTAAAATTTATTGAGACTTATTTTGTGGCCTACCACAAGATCTATCCTGGAGAATGTTCCATGTGCACTTGAAGGTGAATTCTGCCTTTTTCTTTTTAAACATTTATTTATTTATTTTTGAGAGAGCGAGAGTGTGTGTGCGTGCGGGCACAGGGAGGGAGGGGCAGAGAGAGGGAGACAGAGGATCCGAAACAGGCTTGGCATTGTGAGCACAGAGCCCAATGTGGGGCTCGAACCCATAAGCCGTGAGATCATGACCTGAGCCGAAATTGAGAGTCAGCTGCTTAACCCACTGAGCCACTCAGGTGCCCCAAGCTGTTTTGAATGGAATGTTCTGTATATCTCTGTTAAGTCCATCTCGTTTAATGTGTCATTGAAAGCCACAGTTTCAGGGGCCCCTGGGTGGCTCAGTCGGTTGAGCATCCCAACTTTGGCTCAGGTCGTGATCTCGTGTTCATGAGTTGAAGCCCCGTGTCGGGCTCTGTGCTGACAGCTCAGAGCCTGGAGCTTGCTTCGGATTCTGTGTCTCCCTCTCTCTCTCTGCCCCTCCCCCAGTCGCACTCTGTCTCTCTCTGTCTCAAAAAAAAAAAAAAAATGTCAAAAAAAAAGCGCCACTGTTTCATTATCAGTTTTCTGTCTGGATGATCTATCCATCAATGTAAGTGGGATGTTAAAGTCTTTTATTATTGTTTGCTGCCTGTGTCTCCCTTTATGTCTGTTAATATTTGCTTATTTAATTAGGTGCTTCTATATTGGATATACAGATATTTACAAATGTTATATCTTTCTGTTGGATTTATGCCTTTATCGTTGTGTAATGCCCTTCCTTCTCACTTACTGCAGTCTTTGATTGATTGATTGATTGATTGATTGATTGAAATTCCAGTGTAGTTTCAGGTGTACAATCTAGTGATCCAGCAGTTCTATGATTACTCAGTGCTCATCATGGTAAGTGTACTCTTAATCCCCTTCACCTGTTTCACCTATCTCCCCCACCCACCTCCCCTCTGGTGACCATCAGTTTGTTCTCCATAGGTAAAAGTCTGTTTTTTTGGTTTGTCTTTTTTTGTTTTATTTCTCCAATTCCATACGTGACTTAAATCATGTAGTATTTGTCTTTCTCTTACCGACTTACTTCGTTTAGCATTATACTCTGTAGATCCATTAATATTGTTGCAAATGGCAAGATTTCATGGTTCTTCATGCCTGAGTAATATTCCATTGTGTATATACACTACTTTATATATGTTTATATATACATTTTTTTCTTAAATGTTTATTTTTTGAAACAGAGAGAGCATGAGCGGGGGAGGGGCAGAGAGAAAGGGGACAGAGAATCAGAAGCCAGCTCTGTGCTGATAGCAGTGCGCCTGACGCAGGGCTCGAACTCAGGAACTGTGAGATCGTGGCCTGAGGTGAAGTCGGACGTGCAACTGACTGAGCCACCCAGGCATCCCTATAATGTATATGTTTTTAAAGTAATCTCTGCACCCAGTGTGGGGCTTGAACTCATGAGCTGGTGATCAAGAGTCACATGCTCTACTGACTGAGCCAGCCGGGCATCCGGACAGACAACACTTCTTTTTAATCCATTCATCCATTGGTGTTCACTTGGGCTGCTTCCATAGCTCGACTATTGTAAATAATGCTGCAATAAACAAAGGGGTACATATATCTTTTCAGAGAAGTGTTTTTGTATTCTTTGGGTAAATACCCAGTAGTGGAGTTTCTGAATCATACAGTAATTTTATTTTTAATTTTTTGAGGCACCCACATACTGTTTTCCATGGTGGCTGCACCAGTTTGCATTCCCACAAACAGTGCACGAGGGTTCCTTTTTCTCCACATCCTCGCCAACATCTGTTGTTTCTTGCGTTTTTGATTTTAGCAATTCTGACAGGTTTGAGGTGATAGATCTCATTGTGGTCTTGATTTGCATTTCCCTGATACTTAGTGATGTTGAGCTACAGTCTTTAACATCTAATTCTTCTGATATAATCATTGCTGCCATTGCTACCCAGGTTTTTGTTTTGTTTTGTTTTGTTTGTTTTTTGCTTCCATTTGCGTAGAATATCTTTTTCCATCCCTTCTCTTTCAGTCTCTTCTTGGGCCTGAAGTGAGTCTCTTGTAGGCACCATATGGATGGATTTTTTTTTTTTTTTTATCAATTCAGTCACTCTGGTTTTTCCCCCCCCGTATGTCTTTCCATTGGCGCATGTACTTCATTTACATTCAGAATATGCTTGTTGACATGTATGTACTTATTGCTCTTCTGTTCATTGTTTTCTGGTTGTTTCTGTAGTTGCCTTTTCTTTCTGTTCTTGCTCTGCTCCCTTGATGTTTGATGAATTTCTTTAGTGTTAATGCTTGGATTCCTTTGCCTTTATGTATTGTGTGCCTATTCTAGGCTTTTGGTTTGTGGTTATCGTGATGTTCATTCATAACTTTCTATGCACGTAGCAATCTGTATTAAGTTGGTGGTCACTTAAATTTGAACACATTCTGAAAGCACAACATTTGTACCCCCCTTCCAAGTTTTATATGAAAGATGTCATATTTTCTGTGGTTTTATTTTGTGTATTCCTTGACTAATTGTTCAGATATAATTGATTTTATGACTTTTATTTTTTATCCTTCATGCTTTCTAAATAAATGATGGACCTCCTGTCTCTACTATATGTTTGCTTTCACCAGTGAAATTTTTCCTTTCATAATTTTCTTCTAGTTATGGTCTTTTGTGTTTTATGCTTAAATGTGTCCATTTGACATCTCTTGAATAGTTGTTTTAGTAGTGATGAGCTGTTTTAAGCTTCGTTTGTCTATGAAACTCTTTGTCTCTCCTTCGATTCTGAATACTCTACCTTGCCAGGAGAGTATTTTCGGTTGTAGATTTTTTTCTTCCTTTAAGCACATGGAATATATCTTGTCACTGTCTTTTGGCCTGCACAGTTACTGCTGAAAAGTCAGCTGATAGCCTTAATGGGTTTCCCTTGCATGTAACTGCTTTTCTCTTGCTGCTTTAAGATTCTCTCTTTAATTTTGACATTTTACTAGTTGCATGTCTTGGTGTGGACTGCCTTGTGTTCATCGTGTTTGGGGCTGTCTGTGCTTCCTGAACCTTGATGTCTGTTTTCTTCCCCAGATTAAGAAGTTTTTCAGCTATTATTTCTTCCAGTTAGTTTTCTGCCTCCCTTCCCTCTCTTCTCCTTCCAGGAGGCCCATTATGCAAATGTTACTATGCTTGATGTTGTCACAAAGGTTCCTTAACCTATCCTCAGCTTTAAAAATTCTGTTTTCTTTTTGCTGCTCAGTGTGGTTGCTTTCTGTTACCCAGTCTTCCAGCTTGCTGATGCATTCTTCTGCATCCTCTAACTTGCTGCTTATTTCCTCTCTGGTATATTTTTCAGTTCAGTTATTGCATTCTTCAGGCCTGATTGGTTCTTTTTTTTTTTTTTTTTTTTTAATTTTATCTGTTTATTTTGCACGAGAGAGACAGTGCAAGTGGGGGACAGGCAGACAGACAGGGAGGGCGAGAGAATCCCAAACAGGCTCTGCACTGCCAGCAGAGAGCCTGATGTGGGGCCCAAACTGACAAACCGCGAGATCATGACCAGAGCCAAAATCAAGAGTTTTGTTGATTATCTTCTTTGCTGTGGAGAACATTTTATTTTGACGCAGTCACAATAGTTTAGTTTTACTTTTGTTTCCCTTGCCTCAGTAGACCTACCTAGAAAAAAGGTGCTGTGGCCAATGTCAGATAAGTTACTGCCTGCTCTTACAGGATTTTTATGGTTTTAGGTCTTTAATCCATTTCAAATTTTTTAAAATGTTTTTATTTATTTTTGAGACAGAGACAGAGCATGAGCAGGGGAGGGGCAGAGAGAGAGGGAGGCACAGAATCGGAAGCAGGCTCCAGGCTCTGAGCTGTCAGCACAGAGCCCGACGTGGGGCTCTAACTCACAGACTGTGAGATCATGACCTGAGCTGAAGTCGGACGCCCAACCGACTGAGCCACCCAGGAGCCCTGGTCTTTAATCCATTTCAAATTTATTTTTGTGTATGGTGTAATAAAGCAGTCCAGTTTCATTCTTTTGGATGTTGGTTTTCAGTTTTCCCAATGCCATTAGGTGAAGAGACTGTCTTTTTCTCATTGTATATTCTTGCCTACTTTGTCTTAGATTAATTGACCGTAAGAGTGTGGGTTTATTTCTGGGTTTTCTATTTTATTCCACTGATACGTGTACCTGTTTTTGTGCCACTACCATACTGTTTTGATTTCTGCAGCTTTGTAATATAATTCAAAGTCTGGAATTGTGATGCATCTGCCTTTGCTTTTTATTTTTCTTTTCTTTTCTTTCTTTTTTTTGTCCTAAAGATTTTATTTATTTTTAAGTAATCTCTATACCTACCATGGGGCTTGAACTTACAACCCTGAGATCAAGAGTTGCATGCTCTACTGACTAAGCCCATCAGGCATCCCTTTGCTTTTCTTTCTCAAGATTGCTTTGGCTATTCTGGGTCTTTTGTGGTTCTATACAGATTTTAGGATTATTTGTTCTAGTTCTGTGAATAATGCTGTTGGTATTTTGATAGACATTGCATTAAGTATGTGGGTTGCTTTGGGTATTAAAGACTTTTGTTATTAAGTAGGCTCTATGCCTAATGTAGGGCTTGATCTCACAACCCCAAGATTAAGAGTCACATGCTCTACTGACTGTACCAGCCAGGTGCCCCCTAATATAGACACTTTAACAATATTTGTTCTTCTGATCCATGAGCACGGAATATCTTTTCATTTTTTGTGTCATCTTCAATTTCTTTTGTCAGTGTTTTATACTTTTTGGAGTACAATTCTTTCACCTCTTTGGTTAGGTTTATTCCTGGGTGTCTTACTATTTTTGGTGCAGTTGTAAATGGGATTGTTTTCTTAACTTCTCTTTCTTCTGATTTATTATTGGTGTATAGAAATGTAACAGATTTCTGTACATTTCTAGCAGTTTTTTAAATTTTTACAGATGTTTTATTTATTTTTGAGAGACAGAGACAGAGAATGAGTGGGGCAGGGGCAGAGAGAGAGGGAGACGCAGAATCTGAAACAGGCTCCAGGCTCTGAGCTGTCAGCACAGAGCCCGACACTGGGCTCCAACTCGTGAACTCCAAGATCATGACCTGAGCCGAAGTCGGACTCCTAACCGACTGAGCCACCCAGGCGCCCCTCGAGCAGTTTGTTTGGTGGAGTCTTTCAGGTCTTCTCTGTATAATCTGTAGATAGTGAAAGTTTTACTTCTTCTTACTGATTTGAATGCCTTTGATCTCCTTGTTTTGTCTGTTTGTTGTCACTAGGACTTCCAGTACTATGTTGAATAAAAGTGGTGGGAGTGGATATGCTGGTCTAGTTCCTGACCTTAGGGGGAAAGCTCTCAGTTTTTCTTATTAAGGAGGATGTTGGCTGTGGGTTTTTCATCTATGGCCTTTATTATGTCGAGGTATGTTGCCTCTAAACCTACTTTGTTGAGGGTTTTTATCATCAATGGATGTTGTACTTTGTCCAGGGCTTTTTCTGTGTATGTTGAAATGACCGTATGGTTCCTATCCTTTCTGTTACTGATGTGACGTATCACGACTGATTTACATGTATTTAACCAACCTTGCAATGCAGGAATGAATCCTAATTGATCATAGTGAATGATTTTTTAAGGTACTCTGGGATTCTGTTTAGGGGTATCTTGTTGAGGATTTTTGCATCTATGTTTATCAGAGATACTGGCTTGTGGTTCTCTTTTTTGTGGTGTTTTTACCTGGTTTTGGTATCAGGGTAATGTTGACCTCATAGAATTAATTTGGAAGTTTTCTTTCCTTTTCTAATTTTTGGAATAGCTTGAGAAGAATAGGTATCAACTCTTTAAATGTTTGGTAGAATTCGTACGTGAAGCTGTCTGGTACTGGAATTTTTTTTGTTGGGAGTTTTTTTGATGTGATTCAATTTCTTTGCTGGTTATCGGCCTGTTCATATTTTCTCTTTCTTCCTCTTTCAGTTTTGGTAGTTTTTTTGGCAAATGTTTTTTTTTTAATGTTTATTTATTTATTTGGAGAGAGAGAGTGTGTGTGTGAGCGGGGGAGAGGCAGAGAGAGACAGGGGGAGAGAGAGAATCTCCAGCAGGCTCCGTCCTGTCAGAGAACAAACCATGAGATCATGACCTGATGTTAGAAAGTGGTCCAGTTTCATTTTTGCATGTAGCTGCCTCGTTTTCCCAGCATCATTTATTGAGGACACTGCCTTTTCCCTATTTTATATTATCACTTCCTTTGCATAGATTAATTGGTGTTATAAATGTGGGTTTATTTCTGAGCTACCTATTCTGTTCCATTGAGCTCTGTGTCTGCTTTTTTTGTGTGTGCCCGTACCGCACTGTTTTGATTACTGTAGTTCCGTGGTATAGCTTGAAATCTGGGAGTATGTCACTTCTAGCTTTGTTCTTCTTCCTCGAGAGTGCTGTGGCTATTCGGGGTCTTCTGTGGTTCTATACAAATTTTAGGAAAATTTTCTTCTAATCCTGTGAAAAATGACATTTGTATTTTGGTAGGGGTTGAATTGAATCGGTAGACTGCTTTGGGTAGTATAAACATTTTAACAATATTAATTCTTCCATCCATGGAAGATATGATTTATCTTTCTCTTCATTTGTATTCAATTTCTTTCATCAGTATCTTAATAGTTTTCAGATCACATATCTTTAGCCTCCTTGGTTGCATTCATTCTTAGGTATTTTATTCTCTTTGATACAATTGTAAATGAGATTATTTTCTTAATTTCTCTTTCTGCTATTTCATTATTACCGTATAGAAATGGAACTGATTTCTTTTCTCTTTAATTAATTTTTAAAGTAAGCTCTACGCCCAATGTGGTGCTTGAATTCATAACCCTGATATCAAGAGTCACACGCTCTACTAACTGAGCCAGCCAGGCACCCCTGGAACACATTTCTCTTTTTATTTTTTAAAATTTGTTTTCTATGTTTTTAGCTTAGAGAGAAAACGCATGAGCATGGAAGAGGGGCAGAGGGAGAGAGAGACTCTTAAGCAGGTGGAGCCCTATACGAGGCCCGATCCCATGACCCTGGGATTGTGACCTGAGATGAAATCAAGAGTCGGGCACTCGGGCGCCTGGGTGGCTCAGTCGGTTAGGCGTCCGACTTCAGCTCAGGCCACGTTCTCACGGTTCGTGGTTCGAGCCCTGCGTCGGGCTCTGTGCCCACAGCTCAGAGCCCGGGGCCTGCTTCGGATTCTGTGTCTCCCTCTCTCTGGCCCTCCCCCGCTCACACTGTCTCACTCTCTCTCTCAAAAAGAAATAAACATTAAAAAAATTAAAAAAAAAAAAAAAAAGAGTCGGACACTCAACTGACTGAGCTACCCAGGTGCCCCCGGAACAGATTTCTTTATATTGATTTTGTATCCTGCAACCTTACTGAATTTTAAAAGTTAGTTTTAATAGTTTTTTTTTGTGGGGTCTTTAGTATTTTCTATATATATCATCATGTCATTTGCAAATAGTGACAGGTTTTGTGTTTTTTTTGTCCTATGGTGTGGTTTGAACTTGTAATATGTTGAAGAAAAGTGGTGAGCGTTAGCATCCTTGTTTTGTTCCTGGTCTTAGAAGAAAAGCTTTGAGTTTGCCATTGAGTATTATGTTACCTGTGAGTTTGTTACCCTATGGCCTTTATTACATTGATTTATGTTACCTTTATAACCATTTTATTCAGGCTTTTTGTCATATAAGCAGTAAAGACAAAAAAAAGAAAAGATGCAAATCACTAAAGTTGAAAATAAAAGAGGGACATCACCACAGATGTTACAGAAATAGAGTGAGGGAATACTATGAATAATTGTATGCCAACAAATTAGGTAACATAGATAAAATGAACAAATTCATAAAAAGACACAAAGTACTGATCCTGTTTAAAGGAGAATCAGAAAATTTGAATGAATGTTTTAAAAGTAAAGAGATCAGGGGTGCCTAGGTGGCTCAGTCGGTTAAGTGTCCAACTTCAGCTCAGGTTATGACCTCGTGGTTCCTGAGTTCGAGCCCTGCATCGGGCTCTGTGCTGCCAGCGTGGAGCCTGAAGCCTGCTTCAAATTCTGTGTGTCTCCCTCTGTCTCTGCCCCTCCCCCTCTCGCTCTCTATCTCTCTCTCTCAAAAATAAATAAACATTAAAAGTAAAGAGATCAGTTGGGTGGCTCAGTCTGTTAAGCGGCCGACTGCTGGTTTCGGCTCAGGTCATGATCTCACAGTTTGTGGGTTCAGGCCCTGTGTTGTGCTGGCTTGGGATTCTCTCTCTGCTCCTCCCCTGCTTGCTTGCTCACTCTCTCTCTCTTTCTCTCTCTCTCTCTCAAAATAAATAAATGAAACATTTTACAAACGTAAAGAGCTTATATTAGTAATACATTTCCCACAGAAAAACAAAAGCAAACAAAAGCATTATCATAAATGGATGTTGAATTTTGACAAATGTTTTTTCTGCATCTGCTGAAATGATAGTATGATTTTTATCCTTCATTTTATGAATGTGAATCACATTGATTTATATGAATGTGAGTTATCTTTGCATCCCTGGAATAAATCCCATGTGATTGTGGTATAAGGTCCTTTTAATTCAACTTCCTAATATTTTGTGGAATAATTTTGCATCCGTGTTATTAACAAGGGGTGTTTGCCTCCAATTGTGTTTTTGGTAATGTCTTTGGTTTTGGTATCAGGTAATAACTCCTCTGTAGAATGAATTTGGAGGTGTTCTTTCTCTTTAGTTTTTGGGAATGGTTTGGGAAGGATGGGTATTAACTCTTCTTTAAATGTTTTGTAGAATTTGCCTGGGAAACCATCTGGTCCTGAACTTTGTGGGGAGTTTTTGATTACTGATTCAAATTACTGATTTTATTACTTGTAATTGTTCTGTTTAGATTCTCTACTTCTCATTCCATCTTGGAACGTTGTGTTTCTAGAAATTTATCACATATAATTTTTCATAATTGTCTCTTACACCCTTTGTATTGCTGCAATGTCAGTTATAACTTTCTCTTTCATTTATGAATTTATTTGAGTCCTCTTTTTTTCCTTGCTTGATGAGTCTGGCTAAAGGTTTATCAGTTTTATTTGTCTTTTTAAAGCACCAGGTCTTCGTTTCTTGAATCTTTTTAATTATTTTTTTTATTCACTATTTCATTTATTTCTGCTCTGAGTTTTATTATTTCCTTCCTTTTACTAACTTTTAGGGTTTTTTGCTCTTCTCTTTCTAGTTTCTTTAGGCGTAAGCTTAGATTGTTTGAGATTTTTTGTTTGTCTCTTGAGATGGGCTTGTATAGCTATAAGCTTTCCTCTGAGAACTTTTTTTGTTGCTTTCTGTAGATTTTTGGAATATTGTATTTCTTTTTTCGTTTGTCTCCAGGTATTTTTTTAATTTTTTTTGAGTTATTCAGTGACCCATTGTTTGTTTAGAAGCCTGAAGTTTAGCCTCTGAGTGTGTTTTTTCGTTTTCTTGTAATTGGTTTCTAGTTTCATACCGTTTTGGTCAGAAATCATGCTTGATACAATTTCGGTCTTCTTAAATTCATTGAGACTTGTTTTGTGTCCTAACATGTGATCTATCCTGGAGAATGTTCCGTGTATACTTGAAAAGAATGTGAGATTTTGCTCTTTGGGGATGGTATGTTCTGTACATATATGTTAAGTTTATCTAAGTGAATGTGTTGTGTAAGACTGCTGATCCCATATTGATTTTCTGTCTGGATGATCTGTCTATTCATGCAGGTGGAATTAAAGCTCTCTACTATTACTGCACTGTTATGAATTTCTCCCTTTACGTATGGTAATGTGCCGTATATATTTAGTGCTCTTATGTTGGGCATGTAGGTATTTACAAATGTTGTATCCTCGTGTTAGATTTATCCCTTTATCTTTACATAATGCCTTTCTGTTGTTGCTTATGACAGTCTTTGTTTTCGAGTCTATTTTTGTGTTATATAAGTATTGCCACCCCAGCTTTCCTTTTGTTTTCATTTGTATGGAATATCTTTTTCTGTTACTTTTCTTTCAGTCTGTATGTGTCTTTGGGTCTGAAGTGACTGTCTTGTAAGCAGCGTATAGATAGATCTTGTTTTTCTGTCTATTTAGTCACACTCTGTCTTTTGATTGGACAATTTAGTTCACTTACATTGAAAGTAATTCTTCAAAAAAAATGTTTTTAATATGTATTTACTTTTGGGAGAGCACAAGCGGAGGAGGGGCAGACAGAGGGGGACGGAGGATCCGAAGTGGGCTCTGCGCTGACAGGCCGACAGCAGCGAGTCCGATGTGGGGCTTGAACTCACGAACTGTGAGATCATGATGGGAGCTGATGGCAGATGCTCAACCGACTGAGTCACCCAGGTGCCCTTACATTGAAAGTAATTATTGGGGTGCCTGGGGGGCCCAGTTAAGTGTCTGACTCTTGATTTCTGTTCAGGTCATGATCCCAGGGTCGTGGCATTGAGCCCTACATCGGGCTCCATGCTGACTATGGAGCCCGCTTAAGATGCGCTCTCTCTCTCTCTCTCTCTCCCCCCTGCCCCTCTGCCCCTCTCCCCCCCCCATCTAAGATAAATAAATAATTTATAAAAATAAAAAAATAACTAATTATTGATAGGTATGTACTTATTGCCATTTTCTTATCGTTTTCTTCTTTTTGTGTGTGGTTTTGTTTTTGTAGTTTTCTGTTCCTTTCTTATTATCTTGTTCTCTTTGCTGGTAGTTTCTGGACTTCATTTAGTGTATGTTTTGATTCCTTTTTTTTTTAAATTTTTTGGTCTCTGTTACAGGTTTTTGGTTCGTGGTTGCCATGAGTTTCATATATAACCTACCATGTATACATACAGCAGTCTTTTAAGTTGATGGTTGCTTAACTGAACACATTCTAAAAGCATTGCATTTTAATTCAGGTAGATCCACTATCTTTACTATGTTTTCTTTTATCAGTGAGATCTTTACTTTCCTACTTTTCTTACTTCCAGTTATGGCTTTTTCTTTCCTTTCCACTTAAAGAAGTCCTATCAGTGAGATCTTTACTTTCCTACTTTTCTTACTTCCAGTTACGGCTTCTTCTTTCTTTTCCACTTAAAGAAGTCCCTTTAACATTTTTTTGTAAGGGTAGCTTATTGGTGGTGAACTCCTTTAATTTTTGTTTGTCTGGAAGACTGTTTTTTCTTTCCTTCACTTGTGAGTGATAACCTTGCTGGGGAGAGTATTGTTGGTCCAGATTTTTTCCTTTCAGCACTCTGAATATATCCTGCCACTCTTTTCTGGCCTGTAAATTTTCTGTTGAAAAACAGCTGATAGTTTTACACAGGCTCCCTAGTATATAACTATTTGCTTTCTCTTGCTGCTTTTAACATTCTCTCCTTATCTTAAAGTTTTGACCTTTTAATTACTTGTGTCTTGGGGTGGACCCCTTTTGCTTCATCTTGTTTAGGGTTTTCTGTCCTACCTGTATCTATCTGTAAGCAGCATATAGATAGATCTTGTTTTTCTGTCTGTTTAGTCACGCTCTGTCTTTTGATTGGACAGTTTGGTTCATTTACATTGAAAGTAATTCTTTAAAAACAATTTTTTAAATGTGTATTTACTTTGGGGAGAACACAAGCGGAGGAGGGGCAGAGAGAGGGGGACAGGGGATCCGAAGTGGGCTCTGTGCTGACAGGCCGACAGCAGCGAGCCCAGTGTGGGCTCTTTTCCCTTCCCTGGGTTAAAGAAGTGTTCGCTTATTATTTCTTCAAATAAACTTTCTGCCCTTTTCTTTCTCTTTTCACCTTCGGGGACCCAGATAACGTGAAGGTTATTACACTTGGTGGTGTTCCGATGGCCCTTTAGCCTGTCCTCAGTTTTTAAAATTATTTTTTCTTTTTGCTGTTCAACTTGGATGAACACCACCACCCTGTGTTCCAGATCACTGATCCATTTCTCTGCCCCCTCTAGTCTGCTGTTGATTCTGCTGAGTGTATTCTTCATGTCAGGGGGACGTTGCGGTGGGGGGAGCGGGGCTAGCAAGGTGGATGGAGACTGTCAGATCTGGCGCCCACTGGCACGGGAGGGCTAGGCAGAAGGAGGGCAAGGAAAATGGTATCCTCTAGGGCTTGCATTTCTTTAGACAGTTCCCACCGATCCCTTCCCTTTCAGCACCTCCCCCCAAATTAGTCACATCTCCTGCATGTGTGTCACATGAGCTTTTCAAACTATAGCCCGTGTGCTTTATTTTGGGCTGAGTGATCGATAGTGTGCTAGACTTTTAAGAGCAGAGGTTCCCTTTTCTATAGCCCTCTGGCTCTCCCAGAGGTAAACCCTGGTGATTTTCAAAGCTCCCGCATTTAAGCCTCTTAGGCTTCCCTGTCTTTCAAAGGCAGACATTATGGGGGCTTGTCCTCCTGGCGCAGGGTCTCTGGGCAGGGGGCAGGTGCCTGATAAGGAGCTTGACTACCTCAGTCCCTATGGAGGACCTGTGCATCTGTGACATTCCTCTTTGCGGTTTTCTGCACTAGGGTATGTGTCCTAACCTGACCGCACTCTCTGTTCCTCCTATCCTTTTTGCTGTGGCTTTTTCTTTATATCTTTAGCTGTGAAAAATTTTCTCTGCTAGCCTTGAAGAATTTTCTCTGCTAGCCTTGAGCTTGTTCCCAGAGAGAGTTACTCTGTATGTAATTGTAGTCTTTGCGTGTTGGTGGAAGGAGGTTGAGCTTAGGATCCTCCTACTTCTCCATCTTGATTTCACCTCCTCCCTCTTTTTTTGTGGTGAGGACATCTTAAGATCTATTTTATTATGAGCTTTTAGGTGTATAATAACATATTGTTAACTGTAGTCACCATGGTGCGTATTGAGTTCCCAGAATTTACTGATCTTATAACTGGAAATTTGTACCCTTTAACCACCTGTTGACTTGGTCAATTAAGTGGCTTGCTTTTGGCAAATTGATTTTTTTTTAATGTTTATTTACTTTTGAGACAGAGTGTGAGTGGGGGAGGGGCAGAGAGAGAGAGGGGGACAGAGCATCCAAAGCGGGCACTGTGCTGACAGCGGCCAGCCTGATGTGAGGCTTGAACCCGTGAACCACGAGATCATGACCTGAGCGGAAGTCGGACGCTCGACCAACTGAGCCACCCGGACACCCCTGGCAAATTGATTTTTGATTGATCAGGAGCCAAATCCATGACTTCTAACACCAAGCAAAGCTGAATAGAACAATATTTCTATCATCATACACTTGCCATCTAGTTGGAAAGATAAGACATATTCAGGTGAAAAGATAAAAGATTCTTGAATTAATTCTGATACGGGGCGGGGGGCGCCCACACCACCGATTCTCAGACACCAGTTGAGTGCTCTGTAATTCAGATCAATTCAGACACTATCTACGCAGAGATAGCATCATATCTCACAGGTTAAGGGTTCCACCTCTCAAGACAGCCCTCCCATCTTCCGACACAAGTCTAGGTTGTCACCTGCGCTTCCGACCAACTGTTTTGGGCTGGTGTCAGTCTATCAATAACCAGTGTTGTACTTGCACTATCCTAATTAGTTCCTATTATGATTGCAAGATGACCTTCAGCTATAAATATCAGGAAACCTTGAAAATGGGGCATAGAGAGGACTTGGATCAAACAGTCATTGCTAGGTTCCTCCCTGTCTACCGTACCGAGTTCATACTACAGTGTAGTTTTCGATGATGATAATTCTTTTTCTGGAGGAGGGCCTCTTTCTGAATTCTTTTAGACAGTTAGGGGGTAGGTCAAAATTTCTTCCTCAGTCTTTTGGGCCTTGATTGTTTTCAGCTTGTAATCATCTTTGTACCAAAGTGGTACATCTTAGGATGGCCTGCCCTTGGTCCCTGCGGTCCCCTTCTCTGAAACTTCCCTGGATGTTTCACACATTAAAAGGTTCCACTGGTAGGTGGTTCCATTTCCGTAAATCATTTTCTTAGTCCTGACAGTGGATCATTTCGGTTAGTCATTTCAGGGAGGTAGTGATGCATGTATTCTCAGTTAGGCCTTATGGTTCAAGTAATAATGTATGAAACGAGAGGCATTTCTATGGAAACAACAGAAAAGTGTGGTTAATGATTGGAGCAAGTTATAAGCCAGTTTCTGGGTTCTGAGTTGAGAACATTTCTAGATGTTAGGGACGAAGCATCTTTAGATAGAGTGAAAGCAGGCAGTAGCATTCTGATAGACTTTCCTGGTTTGTACTTCCAGTGTCTCTGGTGATCCTTTGAGTGACCCACAGAGCAACAGGCATGGAGATGGTCTGTATATGAGCTATCGTGGTGATTTTCTGAAGTTTATAGCAAGTTGTTAATACTCAATTTTCAGGGCTTCGGGAAAAAGGACAATTTTAGTTCTCAGATGATTCCGTGACAACAGGATGGGGAAAATTGGAAATGTTAGCTTGAAGAGTCGTAGCCAGACATTGACGGAAACTAGAAGAATGCAGGATCTAGCCTAGTTTACAAGTAGAAAACAAAACCTCAAAGACAATGAACAGAACTAGATACTAATATTCACAAAGGGGTGTTACTAAAACATAATTTTTCTCCCTAAAATCACCCTCATTTTCCAAAGACAGCCAAATTAAGATTAATTTGTTTGCAAAACCTGGCCTGATTATTTATAGAAAGACAGCAAGAATAGCAGTGGATGATATAGGCTCTTTTAAATCCACTTTGCTGGAACTTTGCATAAGAAATCTGCAGATTGGACTTTTAAAAGCCTCTTGAGGCCAAGAAGCCAAGCCAAATACTTATCTTCAGACTATGCCTGCAGTACCTATAGATTTGGTAATTCCTTTCTTCTTAAGGTCCTCCAAAACTCCTGAGATTCCTGCACCTGCCAGGAAGTGACCTTCTTTATTCACCTGGTAAGGCTACAGGGAAACCCTGTAAGGAGGATATCAGACTGTTTTTCCAAGGGGCTTTATTATTGGTCCATAAAGTCTATCTTAGTTCCCTAAAGTTACTAGTTATATGTGAGTCCTTGTACACCCCTCTGAAATAGGACATTCCAGTCAAAACATTGGTAACAGAACTGATGTTTCCAATTGTGTAATGTTACAAGGAGAACAGATTTCTTATTTAGTTTATGCAAATAAATATATTGCCACAAAAAAAAAATGAGAATACTCACCAAGAGTTGCCGAGTTCTGGAGAGATTAAGGAGAAAAGGATAAATGTTTCAATTCTTCCTACAAAAATATAATTTATCAAATTGTTGTTAAGTCATAGTTTTCTTAAGAGAAAAATTTCCTTAAACCTGGAAGAATAAAATCTTTTTATTTGTTTATTTTTTAAAGTTTATTTTGAGAGAGAGAGAGAGAGAGAGAGCAAGCACACGGATGCACGAGCAGGAGAGGGGCAGAGAGAGAGAGAGAGGGAGAGAGAGAATCTCAAGCAGGCTCCACGCTGTCAGTGCAGAGCCCGACACAGGGCTCGAACTCACAAACCACTACTAGCTCATGACCTGAACCAGTGTCAAGAGTTGGACACTTAACTGACTGAGCCACCCAGTTTCCCCCTTCTTTTTTATTCATATATGCTTTTTTTTGAGAGAGAGAGAGAGAGAGAGAGAGAGAGAGAGAGAGCAGGGGAGGGGCAGAGAAAGAGAGAGAGAATCCCAAGCAGGCCCCGCACTGTCCGCTCAGAGGCTGATGTGGGGCTCGAACTCATGAACTGTGAGATCATGACCTGAGCTGAAATCAAGAGTTGGACGCTGAACTAAGCCACCCAGGTGCCCCTGTTTATTTTTATTTTTTGTGAGAGAGTGCACTTGCGCGTGCAAGAGGAAGAGAGACCGAGGGAGAGGGGGGAGGGAACCTTAAGCAGGCTCTACGTTCAGCATGGAGCCCAACACAGTGCTGGATCTCAGGACTGTGAGGTCATGACCTGAGCAGGAATCAAGAGTCGGAGTCTTAACCAACTGAGGCACCAGTCCACCCCTAACCACATATGTTAATTGGAATTCTTAACCCTTAGAAACCTTTATTCCTAGTGAAAACAAAGTAGTAAGCAAATGTGAACTGTTTGTTACAGCAGCATTCTTTAGATTGGCAAATTCATCAATACGTTTCATAATTTCTATAAACGTGTGCTTCTTTATAGTACAATCTTTCAATAAAGCATGAAAATATTCATTAAACAGGCCCAAATTTATCTTCAGTTTCTCTGTAATTAGAAGACGAAGGCAGGTAAACCTCTGCTCAGTAATGAATGTTTTATTATTTTATCTTATTTGGAAATGATGTAGATTTTTTTAAAGTTTGATCATTTATTTTGACAGAGATAGAAAGGGCACTGAAGGGGCAGAGAGAGGGGGAGAGAGAGAATCACAAGCCGACCCTGCACCATCAGCGTGGAGCCTGATGCAGGGCTTGAACTCGCAAACCATGAGATCATGACCTGGGCTGAAATCGAGTGGGACGCCCAACTGACTGAGCCACCCAGGCACCCTGGAAAGGATATAGATATTTAATGAATTTAACTGAACACCTTACTTAACCTAACTTATCAAAAGTTTAGGATTTCAGGTCACCAAAATGATTTGTGCAAACTATTTAAAAAGTTTATTTACAAACCTGTTTTTTATTTACACCTTTCTCAGTTTATTTGTTCTTTTTTTTTAATATGAAATTTATTGTCGAATTGGTTTCCATACAACACCCAGTGCTCATCCCAACAGGTGCCCTCCTCCATGCCCAGCACCCACCCTCCCCTCCCTCCCACCCCCCATCAACCCTCAGATTGTTCTCAGTTTTTAAGAGTCTCTTATGGTTTGGCTCCCTCCCTCCCTAACTTTTTCTTTCCTTCCCCTCCCCCATGGTTTTCTGTTAAGTTTCTCAGGATCCACATAAGAGTGAAAACATATGGTATCTGTCTTTCTCTGTATGACTTATTTCACTTAGCATAGCGCTCCTAAATGTCCATCAACTGATGAATGGATAAAGAAATTGTGGTTTATATACACAATGGAATACTACGTGGCAATGAGAAAGAATGAAATATGGCCTTTTGTAGCAACGTGGATGGAACTGGAGAGTGTTATGCTAAGTCTATTTGTTCTTAACACTCACGTTTAGATTACCTGCAAAAACTTCATTAGACATGAGCCAAAGTTGACCATTATTTTTTGCTGACAAATTTTGCAACAGAGATAACTTGAATTTATTTGCCTTTAAGTAAACTCAGGCAGAATAAAAGTTTTATATTTAATGCTAATAACTCTAAAGATATGTCTCTTTTAATTAAACCAACAACATTAAATTAGCTTTAGTACTGAATATTTTCCAAGATCACATGAACCTGAAATTCATTTGGATTATGTTTTTATTTTATTGTTGGGAATTTTTATGAATACTAAACTTATATAAACATTTAATTTTCTATAAGCCAATTAAATAGTTTTTCTATAATGTTCATTTTTGAGAGAGAGAAAGAGAGAGAGCTTGTGTGCACCTGTGAGTGTTAGGGGGGTGGGGCAGAGAGAGGGGGGCACAGAGAATCTGAAGCAGGCTCCAGAGCCTGATGTGGGGCTCGAACTCGAGAACTGTGAGATCATGACCTGAGCTGAAGTCAGATGTAACTGACTGAGCCACCCAACGCCCCAAATGGAGTTCTTTTACAAATTAATTTTAGCAATGCCATGGGGAGGTAGAAAGATATTTCACATTCACATCATTTGTGTGTGTGTGTGTGTGTGTGTGTATAGACAGACAACATAAATAGACATACAAGGATATTATATAGCTTTTGTTTGTACTAGTATTGATGTGGGAAACAAAGGCAGAAGAAAAAAATTAATTTCCCTTACAACTTCTAGCCCACTGACAAGTCCTTGAGACAGGCAGAGTGACCTTCCCCTGGGAGCTCAGCTGCCTCAATTGCTCCCTTTTGCTAGGGGCAAAAGGGAATCGTAGTTTAACATTATCCTCACCTCCAGGATCCTGTATGTCGACTTTAACATATAAAAATTCCCTTGGAAACTTCCTTTATCTCTACCCACCCCCAAGATATATGTTAGCAATCATACTCCAAGTTTATGGCCCCTGATACACATCTGAAGGGTCTCATGACTGAGTTTTTAGTAAACGGTGACAGATACATGACCTTTTCCTAACAGCACCTAGCCTCTCAAGGTCCTGGAAACTGTCTCCAAAATACATTAGAGACTTATGCTGTCCCTGACCCCCTCCCAAACTGAAGGTATATAATCAGTCAGTCTTCACAACCTCGGCGCAGCTTTTTCTGCCCATGGGTCCTGTCCCCGTGCTTTAATAAAACCACCTTTTTGCACCAAAGACATGTCAAGAATTCTTTTTGGCTGTTGATTCCCAACCCCAACACTTCAAACCACATCGTTATCTTTGGAGAGGACATTCTAGGCCCAATTTCCAAATATCTATTTCTGCTGAAAAACTTCTGCCTTAAGTTTGCATTTGAAAGAATGGCTCTTGGGTCCTAGAGAAGATGGGGGTAGGAAATTTACATCACAGAGGCACAGAAAGTATCCATGTTTTCTCCAAGGTGGAGTTTTTGGGGGGAGCATATTTACCTGTTATCAGAGGTGCTAGAATGTGGGCCCAAGAGCCCTTTTTAACAGTTTTATTTTTTTTTTTTAATTTTTTTTTTTTTTCAACATTTTTTTTTTTTTTTTTTTTTTTTGGGACAGAGAAAGACAGAGCATGAACGGGGGAGGGGCAGAGAGAGAGGGAGACACAGAATCGGAAACAGGCTCCAGGCTCCGAGCCATCAGCCCAGAGCCTGACGCGGGGCTCGAACTCACGGACCGCGAGATCATGACCTGGCTGAAGTCGGACGCTTAACCGACTGCGCCACCCAGGCGCCCCAACAGTTTTATTTTTAAAAGGCCTCTCTCTTCCCCGTATTCTTCAGTCTCAGGTGATTCTGGGTTGTGTTTACATTTCAAAATCGTAATAAGATCTATAATTTCAAGGGACAGAGAAAAAAATGCAAATTCTCTTCTGAGAGTTTCAAGGTAATTGCTATTTAATATTTTCGTTCTTTTTTCATAAGTACTGAACAGTTTTTGTTCTAATATTCTAATATAGTATCTTTATATTATCTAGAAGTATTTTGAAAGGAATAGGCTAGGTTTTGGGTTTGGTTCAAGAGTTGCATTTCCCGTTTTGTACAGATTTGCAAGAGAAAGACCGTTGTTTCTCATTCCCCCAAAGAACTGGATTACAGACTGACTCTCTAGGGCATTGACCTACTTCTTTAACTAAAGTTGCTCCCATCTGGGAGATTTTTAACTAAAATGGGAATTAAGAGATTTATGCCTTCGTGATATCTGTATAAAGCATGTTAACAAAAACCTTCTTTTGAGTATGCAATTCAGCTTCGGCCTCTATTAGCCCCTGAATATTGACCTTTAGCTGATCATTTGTAGGCTGGCCTAAGAGAAATTCTGTTCCGCTATGATGGGGTGGGGTGGGGGGTTGCGAATGGCCACTAAGCTAATTCCTCTCGAAATTTGGTAGAATCTTCTCAAAGTGGAGGTTAAAGGGCTTTATAATTTAAAAGGTCTGCTGAAATTTTTTTCGGTGGGGGTCTAGGGTGCATCTGTAAAGGATATTGTTTGCGTAGGAATGCCTGAAGCTGGCCGAGCCAAGATTACAGAGCCCTGGAAATAGGAGCTAAGTGAGCCTTGGTGCTAGTCTCCAGTGCTTTTGTTGAATTCATTTCCTGGCTTTTAGCATTTACAGGAGCAACCTGTGTACTTTGGGTCTTGACTTTAGGCTGGTGGCTGTCTAAATTTTGCAGGGGAAGTGAAGTTAAAATAGGAAGATGGGGCTGGATTTTAACAATGCGAATTTACGTTGGATGTAGACATTAATTTTTATTCTAGGTCTAATTTCTATTCTTTCATCTTGTCAAGGGAGCCCCGAAGGCCAGCTGATCTACTAATAAGACAATTGAGAGTTCTCTGTAATTTTTCTTTTAAAATTTTTTTAAATTATTTTTTTTAATGTTTATTTATTTTTGAGAGAGGGAGACAGAGCACAAGCAGGAGAGGGGCAGAGAGAGAGGGAGACACAGAATCTGAAGCAGGCTCCAGGCTCTGAGCTGTCAGCACAGAACCTGACGCGAGGCTCGAACTCACAGACAGAGAAATCATGACCTGAGCCAAAGTCGGAGGCTTGACCGACTGAGCCACCCAAACGCCCTTATTTTTTTTCTTTCAGATATAATCAATGTCAAGGATCCATTGTCTGGCCATTGACAAGTAGGATCTATTAATCTTAATAGTGACTTAAACAAAAAAGCCTTTTTATGGCTCAACAAGGGATACAAGAGGAATACCCAAAGGCAGTGTAAAAAAAAATACAGCCCAAACAAGGTGCAGAAAGTTCATTTCCCCACGTTAGGGTAAGAAAGCAAAAACCCTCGTTGTACAGGTGGTAAGGATCTTGTATTGAAAACAGTATCTCTGGTGTCCCACTGGAATGTGAGATGCTTACAGTCACAGAGCTACTAATCGATGACACTGGGCAGGTGCTAATGGAATGGGGCTTTTCCAGTACTAACAAGCAAGGAAGGTTGAAATAACAGAGGTTCCTTATGGGCTGGGACCGCTTACGACAAACTCCCCTGAGATCTGGCACAGTTGGGCAAGAACTATAAGGAAGCCTGTTTTTTGATTAATTTGTAGTTAAAATTTATTATTTATTTATTTTTATTTTTAATTCCAGTATAGTTAACATACAGTGTTATATTAGTTTCAGGTGTACAATCTAGCGATTCAGCAATTTTATATATTATTCATTGCTCATCAAGATGAGTATACTCTTAATCTGCTTCACCTGTTTCACCCATCACCCCCTTCCCCTCCCCTCTGGCAACCATCAGTTTGTTCTCTATAGTTAAGAGTCTGTTTTTTTGGTTTGTCTAAATTTTTCCCTTTGTTAATTTGTTTTATTTCTTAAATTCCACGTATGAGTAAGATCCTGTTGTATTTGTCTTTCACTGACGGGCTTGTTTTGCCTAGCATTATACTCTCTAGCTCCATCCATGTTGTTGCAAATGGCAAGCTTTTTTCATTCTTCTTTATGAATGAATAACATTCCATTGTGCATACATACCACATTTCTGGGGCTGCTTCCATAATTTGGCTCTTGTAAATAATGCTGCAATAAACATAAGGATACATATATCCTGCTGAATTAGTGTTCTCGTATACTTTGGGTAAATACTCAATGGTACGATTACTGGATCATAGGGTATTTCTATTTTTAATTAAAAAAATGTTTTTTTATGTTTATTCATTTTTTGAGAGACAGAGCGTGAGTGAGGGGAGGGACGGAGAGAGAGGGAGACAGAATCCGAAGCAGGCTTCAGGCTCTGAACTAACAGCACAGAGCCTAACGCAGTGCTCGAACTCATGGACCGTGAGATCATTACCTGAGCCGAAGTCGGATGCTTCACCGACTGAGCCACCCAGGCGCCCCTATTTTTAATTTTTTTAATGTGTATTTCTGAGAGAGAGACAGAGATAGAGAGTGAGTGGGGGAGGGGCAGAGAGAGAGGGAGACACAGAATCCAAAGCAGGCTCCAGGCTCTGAGCTGTCAGCACAGAGTCTGACACGGGGCTCGAACTCGTGAACCGCAAGATCATGATCTGAGCCGAAGTCAGAGGCTTAACCGACTGAGCCACCCAGGTGCCCCTATTTTTAATTTTTTGAGGAACCTCCATACTGTTTTCCATGGTGGCTGCATAAGGTACCATGTTTTTAATCAGCTATTCCAAAACACAAGGAATTACATATTTGACCCCGTTTTGAGTAGAAAAGGGTGACTTGCCAAGCAGAAGTTCACCCACTTTTTTTTTTTTTAAAGATTTCCCTAAATTCAGATCTACAGCCGTTTCAGCTGTCTGCCGGATACATACTGGTACATGCATTTTCCAGTTGGTAGAGACCAGAGAGAGAATATTCTCACTGGTCATAAAGCCAAGCTCTCAGAAGATAGAAAAAAATGAAAGGAAAACCTCCTGTTTTTTCTCATACACACATAATAGTTTTAGCTAAGCCTTGGGTCTTTCAGAGCCAAGCTAATAACCTCAGAGGGATGTGCTGAAGCCTTGGGGATTGTGTTTTATGGTGTACCTCATTGCATGGAAATTTCCTTGAGGTTGGTGGGTGACCTAGTGTCAATCTAACCCATTCCATGGTTAATTTATCCTATTATAGGAGTCTTTCACAGTGTCAGGATGGCAGAATGTTCTAAGGCGCCAGACTCCAGCTCCCCCTTCCCAATATCGGAGTCTTTGAGTTGGGTGGGAAGCACTCTAACATCTTTTACGTGCTTTACCCACGCCCACTAATTTTGCGGCTTTGGCTCTCAAGATGTCCGTTAGCAACAGCCTTTACTTCATGTGCACATTAACCCACAGCAGAGTTTGTCTAAACAGAAATGTGCACTCACTGGTCTGTGAGCCTGCCTCAAATGGCAGGCTTATTAGGGTCTATGCCTGCATTCTTACCCTATGGTTTTTCCTCCTTAAGACAAATGACACAACAGACAAAGGCAAAGAAAAACCAAGACCATCATCTGGGAAGAAATGGATCAGTACTCTACCAAATGTAGAGTCCCTAAGCCACAAATGTTTTCCTGCTAACCTAAATATATGTATGTATGTGTATACACACACACACACACACACACACACACATATATATATATATATATGACTCTCATCACTCTTGCTTCACTGGACTTCACAGATGGAGATTCCAGGAGGCTGACATGGTAAGAAATCTTACCTTCTGCTGGCCGTATATCAGTTGCCCAAGATCTCTAAGCTGCGGAATTTTGGGAGCAAATATCCAGTGGAAGCTTATCCTGCCAAGGGTAAAATTTACTCTACCCTTCATGGGTCTTCTAGTTGGTCTAACAATTAAATTGACATGAGACATATTAACAGGAAAAAATGGGGGCATCTGGGTGGCTCAGTTGGTTAAGCATCTGACTTCAGTTTATGATCTCACTGTCCATGAGTTCGGGCCCCAAGTCGGACCCTGTGCTAACAGCTCAGAGCCTGGAGCCTGCTTTGGATTCTGTGTCTCCCTCTCTCTCTCTCTCTCTGCCCCTCCCCCACTCGTGCTCTGTGTGTGTGTGTGTCTCTCTCTCTGTCTCGAAGATAAATAAATGTTAAAAAAATTTTAATAATAAAAAAGGACAAAATCAAATTTAATTACAAACATACAGGGAATCCACACAGACATGAAATTCCAGATAGTCAGGCAAAATGAGGTAAATGTGTCATCCAGAACTAAGGAGAAGGGGATGGGGTCTGGAACTTGAAAGTGAAGGAAAGCAATTCACAGGAAGATGAAAAAGAGTAAATATTTGGTGAACAAATGTTTGTTGGACCATCTAGAAATAATGGGTCACAGAGAGAACTTCGATCAAACAGGTCTTGCTAGGTTCGTCCCTGTCTGTCATAGAATGTAGTTGTCTGTATTGGTTATTCTCTCTTTTTGAAGGAATCCTCTAATTTTTTTTTAGGCAGTTAGGGGGAAGGTCAAATTTTCTTCCTGAGTCTTTTGGGTCTTGATTGTTTTCAGCACAAAATAATCTTCCTGCCGAAGAGGCACATCTTGGGGTGGCCTACCCTTGGCCACTACTGTGTGGAAAATAAAAAACACATACTTAAACAAACAATGGGTCAAATTAGAAAATACAAAGGAAATTAGAAAATAATGTCATCTGCAAGTAGAGATAGTTTTACTTCTTCCTTTCCCACCTGGATGCTTTTTACTTCTTTTCTTACCCCATTTACTTCTTTCTTGTCAATCTCCATCACACTGTTGAAAAGAAGTGACAAGAGTGAGCATCCTTGTCGTCGTGTTGGTCTTATTGGATAAGCATTCAGTCTTTCACCAGTAAGTTTGATGTTCGTTGTGGGATTTTGGTCGATGCCCTTTAACAAGTTGGAGAGATTCTTTTTTTTTTTTTAAGTAATATCTACACCAAAGCCAACAATGGGGCTCAAACTCACAAACCTGAGATCAAGAGTCGCATGCTCTTCCAACTGAGCCAGCCAGGCACCCCAAGGAAATCCTTTTTTTTGTTCCTAGTTTGTTGTATGTTTTTACTATGAAGGGCTGCTGAATTCTGCCAAATGCTTTTTCTGCATCTACTGAAGAAAATTATGTGGTTTTTATGCATTTTTCTATTGATTTGCTGTATTACATTAATTTTCAGATGCTAAACTAACCTTGCATTACATAATACATTAGTAACCTTGCATTATTAACCATATATTACTACTGGGATAAATTCCTACTTGGTCATGGTGTACAAGCCTTTTTATATATTGGTGGATTCAACATGTCAGCATTTTGATGAGGATTTTTGTATCTATATTAATAAGAGATATTGGTTTGTAGAGTTCTTTACTTTAGATATCTTGGTCTGGGTTTGGTATTGAGGTAATACTGTCCTCATAGAATGAGTTGGAATGTGTACCCTCCTTTCTATCTTATGGTAGAATTTATGAAGATTTGGTATTGATCAACCTGGTTCTGGCCTTTTCATTATTGACGTTTTCTTTGTTATTAATTCACTTAATTGACTGTCTTCTTTTTCCTTTCTTTAAAAAAAATTTTTTTTAAGTAATCTCTACACCCAACATGGGGCTTGAGGCTTGAACTCACAACCCTGAGATCAAGAGTCAAATGCTCTCTGGACTGAGCCAGCTAGGCCCCCCATCACTCTCTTTACTTTGTGTGTGTGTGTGTGTGTGTGTGTGTGTGTTTTAGAGAGAGAGAAAGAGAGAGCACATGAATGGGGGAGAGGGAGAGAGAAGGAGAATCTCAAGCAGGCTGCACGTGGAGCCTGATGCAGGGCTTGATCCCACGACCCTGGGATCACGACCTGAGTCTAAATAAAGAGTTGGATGCTCAACCTACTAAGCCACCTAGGCACCCCACTCACTTTACTTCTTATAGGTCTTTCAGATACTCTACTTCTTCTTGAGTCAGTTTCACTAGTTTGTGTCATTCTAGGAATTTGTTCATTTCATCTCAGTTATCTAATATGTTGGCTTAGTTATCTAATACAGTTGTTCATACTATTCCGTTATAATTATTTCTTATTTTTATAAAATTATTAGTAATCTTCCATTGTTCGCTTCTGATTTTAGTAACTTCTTTTTTCTCTCGCGTGCACTCTTTTTTTTCTCCCCCTTGGTCTAGCTAAATGTCAATTTTGTTGATATTTTCAAAGAACCAACTTTGGGTTTTATTGGTTTTCTCTATTTTTAAATGTTTATTTCATTAATTTCTGCTCTAACCCATATTTCCTTTTCTGCTTTCCTTGGGTTGAGTTTGCTCTTTTTATTCCAGTTTCTTAAGAAGATTGTTAATTCGGGGTGCCTGGGTGATTCAGTTTGTGAGTTTGAGTTCCGCGTTGGGCTCTGCACGGGCAGCACACGGCCTGCTTGGGATTCTCCCTCTCTCTCTCTCTCTGCCCCTCCCCTACTTGCTCTCTCTGTCTTTCTCTCAAAATAAGTAAACTTAAAAAAATTAAAAAATAGATTGTTGATTTGCCATCTTTCTTCTTTTCCGATGTGGACATTTAGAGCTGTAAATTTCTCTCTAAATACTGCTTTAGCTGCATTTAATGTTTTGGTATGTTTTGTTGTCATTTTCATTCATCTCAAATTACTCTATTAAAATTTCATCTCAGAATTAATCTCATTTCCATTGTGATTTTTTTTTCTTTGATCCATTGGTTATTTACAGTGTACTTTAATTTTCTCATATTTTTGCTTTGCCCAAATTTCTTTGTTTTTAATTTCCATTTCCATGCCATTGTGATCTGAGACATACTTTGTATGGTTTTAATTCTTTAAAATATATTGAGTCCACACCAAGCCACATAATAGTTAAATGTCAAAAATTAGGGGCACTTGGGTGGCTCTGTCGATTAAGCATCCAACTCTTGATTTTAGCTTGGATCATCATCTCATGGTTTCATGGGTTCAAGCCCTGTGTTGGGCTCTGAGCACTGACCACACAGAACCTGCTTGGGATTCTCCCCCTCTTTCTCTGTCTCTGCCCCTCCTCCACTCGAGCTCTCTCTATCTCAAAATAAATAAATAAACTTTTAAAAAATCAGAAATTAAAGCTGGTGAGAGAATCTTAAAAGCAGCAAAAGAAAAAGAATTAGTTGCATACAAGACAATATCCATGAGACCATAAGCTGATGTTTAGCAGAAACTTTGCAGGCCAGAAGGGAGCGGCATGATATAGTCAGAGTGCTGAAAGGAGGGGGGTGTAGGTCAGGGGAAGAGCATTTGACTGCAAAGTGCTGAAAGGAAAAGCTTACCACCCAGAATACACTACCCAGCAAGGTCATCATTCAGAATTGAAGGAGAGTCCCAGACAAACAAAAGTTAACAGAGTTCATCACCACTCAGCCGGTCTTACAAGAAATGTTAAGAGGACTTGTTTAAGTGGAAAAGAAAAGGTTATAACTAGAAGTAAGAAAATTATGAAAGGAAAAGATTGCAGTGGCAAAAGCAAACATGTGGTAAGGTAGTAAAGTAGATCAGTCACTTACAAAGCTAGTATGAAGGTTAAAGCACAAAAGTAGGAGAATCAATTCTATCTACGAAAATAAATCAAAAAACAGGAGTCATGGCTTTGGAAGTTCTTCCCCATGATCTCCTTATTTACTGCAAATAAGATTTACAAAAAATATTAGTTAAGGGATACATGAAATAAAATGGTGGGAAGTATGACATCATTTACAGAAAACGGAGGGGGGTGTAAAAATGCAGGGCTTTTAGAACGTGTTGACTTAAGTGGCAATCAACTTCATACAGACTGCCGTATGCATGGAATGTTATAGATGAACCTCACGTAACCGGAAACCAAGAACCTATCATAGATACACAGAAAAATAAAGGAATCCAAGCATAACACTAAAGAAAGTCACCCCACCACAAGGGAAGAGAGCAAGAAAGGAAAATGGAAGTACCACGAGATAACCAGAAAACAACAAAGTCACTACAAGTACATACTTAGCAATAATGACTTTAAATGTGAGGCACCTGGGTGGCCCAGTCAGTTAAGTGTCCGACCTCGGCTCAGGTCATGATCTCGTGGTTGGTGAGTTTGAGCCCCGCATCGGGCTCTTTGCGGGCTCCTTGCTGTCAGCGTGGAGCTTTGGATCCTCTGTCTCCCTCTCTCTCTCTGCGCTTCCATTGCTCACACGCTCTCTGTCTCTCCCTCAAAAACAAATCAACATTTAAAAAAATAATCACTTTAAATGTAAACAAACTACATGTTCCAATCAAAAGGCACAGGGTGACTGAATGGATAGAAAAAAACAAGACCCATCTATATGCTGCATACAAGTAACTCACTTCAGACCTAAAAACACATAAGGAAAGTGAAGGGGTGGAAAAAGATATTTCCTGAAAATGGAAACAAACAAAAAAGCTGGAGTAGCGGTTGTACCCCTCTATGCACCCAACACAGGAGTACCTAAATATATAAAACAAATATGAACAGATATAAAGGGATAATTGACAATAATAGTAGGGAACTTTAATGCCCCACTTACATCAATGAATAGAGCATCCAGACAGAAAATCAGTAAGTAAACAGTGGCTTCAAATGACAAATAAGACCAGGTAGGCTTAATAGATACATACAGAACATTCCATCCCAAAGAAGCAGAATACACATTCTTTTCAAGTACACTTGGAACATTTTCCAGGATAGTTCATATTTTAGGCCACAAAACAAGGTTCATTAAATTTAAGAAGATAGAAGTGATTTCAAACACAGTTTAAAACAAAAACAGAAACAGACCCATAAATACTGAGAACAAACCAGTGGTTGCCAGAGAGGAGGTTGCAGGGGGATGGATGGATGGGGTAAAAGGGATTAAGAGGTACAAAATTCCAGGGCTCATTCGGTTAAGCCTCCGACTCTTGATCTCACGGTTTGTGATTTGGAGCCCCACATCAGGGCTGAAAGCACAGAGCCTGCTTGAGATTCTTTCTCTCTCTCTCTCTCCCCCTCCCCTGTTCATGCTCTCTCTCTCTCTCTCAAAATAAATAAACTTAAAAAAAAAAGAGGTACAAACTTCCAGTTATAAAAGAAATGTCGTGGGGATGACCAGTACGGCATGGGGACTATAGTTAATCATACTGTAATAACTTTGTATGGTGACAGATGGTAATTGTACTTACCGTGAACATTTTGTAATGTGTATAAATGCCAAATCACCACGTTGTACATCTAAAGCTAATAAAATATCATGTGTCAACCGTACTTCAATTTTAAAAAGAAAAGCTTCAGTAAGGTGCTTCAGGCTGCACGTTATCAAGTAATGGAGCTGGTTTTGTGCGCAGACTCCATCCATATGCCTCATACTCCTATGGCTCGCCTCTCCAGGATCTGTTTGCGGAGATCCCTCGGGCTGGAAATAGACCTGCCTTATAAAGCTCCTACTGGGTGCTTCCATCCTGGTGGTTAGTCGGCCCTCCGCAAGGATGGCTGCTGGGGAGGAAACTAAACTTCTGAATTCTCCATGACTTAATTTCTCATACCGGCTGCCAGGCTGGGTGCTCCCTGGGTCTGGATTCCTTTCCATCCCACACAGCGCCCCCTAGTTGGTCCTCGTCTCGTATCCCAGCAGCCCAGGACCTGGGCATCCTTCTACTTCTCCATCCATAGAGGCTGGGAAGCCAAGGTGCACACTGAACACATGCTGACTCGTCTTCGCTGTTCTTCCTCCTCTACCTCTGCCTCCACTCAGTGCCCTCCTCCTCCAAGCCAGCACCCCTACCCTGGAGGCAGAGGTGGCCATTCCCTGAATTGGAAGCCAGTGGGTTGGGCCGGGGACCTGTAGGGCCTGGAGAATCAGATGGGGCAGGACACGGTCTGACGGTGGCCAGTCACTGCAGGAGTCAGGAGCCTGGGTTGGGACTCTTGTGCTCCCTTTCCAGGGGCTGCCACCTGCCCAGCACAGCAGATAGTGGGTTCCTTGTACCTTGTACCTTGAGCTGCCAGAGTCTCAGAGGCTGTGGTTGGAGCGTGATGCTCATCTGAGCAAATAGGTTTCACAGGGTTGAGCATAGAGGGAAAAGAAAAGGGAGGAAATGGGGAGAGGTGAGTATATGGAGCACTTCCCGGGAGGCCCTGCATAGTGGTCAAAGCCTGTGGGATACCAGGTAGCTGCTGACTGCCCCACTTAAGCGCACACGTGTTTGCATCATGCCCGGAGGAAGTGATCTGGATGCTTTCCTGGCGGTCCGTGGGGCAGAGGAATGAGCCAGTTTCAAAGAGGGCCTTCTCCATGCCAGCCATCCCATTAATGGGAAGGTTCGGATTTTAGAGAATTAATACTCAACAGGCATTGCAAGGCATCGTAGAGGTAGTAAAATTGAAGTCCAGATAGGAAAATATACTTGGCCAAGGTCAAACTGTGAGTTAAGGACATAGCTAGATGCATGCATTAACTCATTCATCCATTTATTTATTTATCAGGCATTGTTTGCATATCTATCGTGTGCCAGGTACTGTGCTAGACGCTGGGGGGTACAGCAATGGTGAGACCAGCCAGGCCCTACCCTCCTGGATTGCCTAGTCCCCAGTACAGACAAGTAAATGAGCTGATTACCATTTAGATTTCTGGGATTGGGGGGGTCAAGGATCAAACAACTCCCTATAGACCAGTTCTGCCTTTACTTCCAGCCTCTTTTGCTCCTGCTCCCTGCTCCCTTGGGTTCTGGTCACGTGGGCCTTCAAAACACACCAAGCTCGGGGTGCCTGGGTGACTCAGTTGGTTAAATATCTGACTCTTGATTTTGACTCAGGTCATGATCCCAGGGTTGTGGGATTGAGCCCTGTGTTGAGCTCTGTGCTTAGTGTGGAACCTGCTTAAGATTCTCTCTCTCTCTCTCTCTCTCTCTCTCTCTCTCTCTCTCCCTCTCCCTCTCCCTCTCCCTCTCCCTCTCCCTCTCCCTCTCCCTCTCCCTCTCCCTCTCCCTTTCCCTCCCCCCCTCCCCTCTCTCCCCTACTCTCTCCTTCTCCCTCTGTCCCCGTTCCTCCCTCCCTCCTTCTGCCTCTCTTCCTCGCTCATGCGCTCTCTCTCTCTCAAGTAAATAAGTAAACAAACAAATACACACCAAGTTCATTGCCACCTTGGGTCCTTTTCACTGGCTGTTCTCTCTGCCTGGAATGCTCTTTCTACAGGTCTCTGTATGGATGCCTTCTTCACAGCCTAATAACTCTGCTTAGATGCCACCTCCTGTAAAGCCCTCTCTGAGCCCCTGAGCCAAAAGCCCTCACCCCCACCGTGTTTGGTTGTTTGCAGTCTTGTTGAATCTCTGTCTCCCTCCTAGCTGACAGCGCTCAGTACTTAAACAGTGCCTGGCACGTGGTAAGTACTCCGTTACTATCTTCCAGTAGTCTTAGGAAAGGCTCGGGATTCCTTTTCTTCCCATAAGGCCCCTGAGCACCTTGGGTCTGAAATCCTTACAGAGGACAAACACTCTCATTTCGCAAGTAGTATATTGAGTTGCAGAAAGAGGCAGTAACTGCCTGAATTCATAAAGTTCTAGCAATCTCTTGCCTCACCCTCGTGCTCCCCCAGTCTTGGGGACATCATAGCCAGTTCTTCAGACATTTCCTCTCATTGCAGAGAAGTGCACCGAGAACCCGAGAGGCCATTATGCCCCAAGGACACTCAGTCTGAAAGCAACTAATTCTCTCCATTTTTGTTTAAGTGGGAAGATCTTTGCCTTAATTTCTGAAAGATTGCTTTGCTGGATGTAGGATTCCTGTTGGCAGTTTTGTGGGTTTTTTGAGCACTTGGAGTGCTGTCTGACTGCATCAGGCGAAGCGTGTATACACCAACTCCCCATGGTCATCGGTTGGGGGCTGTTCCCGGGAGCATCTGTTCCCCAGTGTTGCCAGCCTTCCCCACACAGGCAGAGGGGCTTCGGACCGCGCAAGAAACATGAGGCGGTTGGACTTTGGGCCAAGCGCATATGGCCGAGGAGGTGTGGTAGGACACGCACATCAGCTGCTCTAGACGACCTGCCAAGGTGACACGACAGCAGGGCCGTGATTTGAGCTCAGGGTCATCTGATGACAAATTCCACGTTCTTAGCCGCTGGTTGGTTCCGTGAATGGAGAGGTTGGAAAAGAATAGCAGAGGCCTGCTAGAGGGTTGGTCAAAATTACTTACCTAGACTGCTTCTCATTTACATATCCCACACATTGTTAGAGACCCCTGCTCTGTGCCCATCCTCTGGCTGGGCTTGCTGGTCACAAAGATGAACCAGGCATGTTTCCTGCCCTCAAGGTAAATATGTCTGCTGGGCGATAGTCGTCTAAGGGGATGAACCCACACTTTACTGCCCCATCTTGTCTGTGTTGACTAGGGAGTCCTTCCTGGAGGAGGTGTTGCCTTAGCACTGGAGAGGACTTTTGGGGGTATCAAGCTTATTCCTTTCACTTTACAGGCGAGGGAACCCAGGACTGCAGCAGAGAAATGGCCTGTAAAAGAGGGCATGCAGAAGGCATTCTGGAAGCCAGCCTCCCGAGTGGCCATGCCCTCCCCTGGGCCCCAGTCCCAGATGCAGACAGTGCAGCTATCCCAGATGCAGCTGCTTGGTGCCTACGCCCTCCGCCCTACCCAGAGCTCTTTCCTTCAGAGGGAGACCAGGCTCTGCTCTAAGCCTCAGCCCTGGGCCATTTTTCCTTAAGAAAAAGAAGTGAGCAACCTCTTCTGAAGGCATTTAGTGTACTGGTGTGGGGGAAGGTGTACGTGCACCAGGGGCTGGGGGTTGTGAGAGGGCATCTTAAAGTTTGGTGAGTTGCCTCTTCTCCTTGTCTGGATTTACCTCGTCCTCAGTTGAGTCCTGGAGGGGAGATGAGCCATAAGGAAAAAAAAAAAAGGTGAAAAGAATTTATCTTCGATTTCCAAACTCTACAGCATGAATTTCTCGAAGAAACTTAACAGATGCTATCTACCCCCGCACCCCCCCCACACACACAGAGCTTTTGCAGATATAATAGGCCTGTCTTCTGGGAGTCTGGCCCTCATGATGACCTGTGACACAACTCGTAGTGGGTATTTGGCTAGCAGTACATTTGAATTCCCTTGAAATGAGTTGTTGCGGTGATGTGCTCTGGACCCTGTCCTTTACCCCGCACTTCAGGGGGCCGGGCCGGTCCCTTCATTGGTCAGATGAGGACTGCAGGCCCAGAGCAGTGGAGCAGCCTGTTGGAGGGAGCCCCGAGAGCTCCACCCAGAGAAGGCCGGCCTCTGGGGGGGGGGGGGAGGGCCTTGTCCCCCTTTCTGTGTCCAAGATCATTCACTTATGGGCAACACACACCAGCCAGGTTCATACCCTAAGCACTTCCCACACCATCCTGCCCAGAACTCTTTTACTTAAAGGGTTGAAGACACAAGGCCCCTCCCCAAACCCTGGCACTAGACCGGTTTGCCTCTCAGAAACGTAAACAACCTTCTCAAGGGTGTTTTTGCAGGCCTTGACAGAGTGTCGCAATTTAGACTCTTCTTCCAAAAGGCCAAGTGTGATTCCATTACAACTCTCATTCCTCCCAATCTTCTTACAAATATGTGCCTATCAACGGGCAGTACAGCACTTGAGCAACAACCAGCTATGCACTTAGAGTGAATTAACATTCTGAGAACAGCAGGCCCATGGCTTGGAAACTGTTCTACCAATATTTTAGACTCCAGAAAAACAAAGCACTCCTTCTGAAAGCACGTTCGGTCAGGTTACACAAAGAGATAACAAGAGATTTCAGATTCCGGCATAGATGGCATAATTGGTGTCCTTGTCTCCCTCCAGAGCACAGCCCCCAGACAGAATTAGGGCCCTTATGAGAACGGCAGAGTTGGATCATAATTTTCTCTTTCAAGGCCAAGAATCTTTGTCTGGGGAAAATAATAGAGATAAGGCAGAGAACAAGGAGGAGTCTCTGTCTGGTACCCCTTGAATAAGGGGGGCCAAAGAAAATGAAACAAGGGATGTTTTGAACTCCGAAGTTGAAAAGAAGGTTGTGAGACCTAGGGCAGAAAGAAACCCATGGCAATGGCCGAGCCCAGACCTTCCCTTGGGGTGTGGGAACAAAGGTGGTAAAGTGGGGGCTGACAGGTGGGTACCACCCCCGGGAGGAAGCCAGTGGGGCACAAGTGGGTAGCTCTAGTCTGCTGGGCTTTACGAAAGAAAACCTGCGATAGGAAACAGATTCATATGTAAATCTGTCGATCCGTGTGTAAATTCAGATTAATATGTAAATTGGCCCCTAACATCTCCTTCCACAGTTCCCATCACAAAGCCAGGCAATAGGGTACTCAACTGGTCATCCTAAGAGGTTTCAGTTGGACTAAAATATTTATGAAGAATGAAGGAAAGTCAGGACTGAGAGGAAGTTGGGTTTTTTTAAAATGTTTATTTTTGAGAGAGACAGAGAATGCGAGCAGGGGAGGGGCAGAGAGAGGAGAACAGGGCTGAGAGCCCAAGGTGGGGCTTGAACTCACAAACCAGGAGATCATGACCTGAGCCAAAGTCGGACGCTCAACCGACTGAGCCCCCCAGACTCCCCTCAGAGGAGGTTTTATAGTGTGATTTTCCCTGGCCTAGGTCCTCAACCCTAACACCCCAAGAAACACAAAAGATGGTTCTATTTCTTCACCTAATCAGAAGAAATTCCCAAGGATGTGTCACGAGTTCCATGGAGCCACGTCAAAATCTCATCTCCAATAGGGAGTCAGACAGAAATATTGTAAATAGAGGCTAAATCGGTTCTTTTGGTATTTAATAATATAAAACTTCGGGCGCCTGGGTGGCTCAGTCGGTTGAGCTTCAGGCTTCAGCTCAGGTCATGATCTTTTGGTTCGTGGGTTCGAGCCCCGTGTTAGGCTCTCTGCTGACAGCTTGGAACCTGGAGCCTGCTTCGAGTTCTGTATCTCCCTCTCTCTCTGCTTCTCTCTCTCCCCCCCCCCTCAAAACATTAAAAAAAATTTTTGATATAAAAACTTAGACATTGGACTCTCACCATGGCCAAATTGTTAGGTGAGTAGATTCTATAGTCTCAAAACTTTGCTGAAGTCTCCGCTCAAGGGAGTGTTCGGTGTTCATTCGTTCTGAACTGGAAGCAAGGAGGCTAGCTACCAGCTGTGAATCCTGGTCGACGTGTGGGATGGGAAGGGATGAGGAGGTCATCTCCATAGTCCCTGAGTTGCTATCCGAGAGCAGCAACCACAGCCAAGTCCGTAAGTCATGGTCCATTCACCTCACCGTGCTTTTCTTCACCTTGTGAAACATGGGAAAGACTCACTCCGTGGGCAAAATAAAAATGATGCTCTGAATAACTCTGTTCATACCCTCCCGATACTTTCAGGCACCATACACAAACTGGCTTATTCCCTCTCATAACTGGTAGCCTTGTGATATTGTACAGCGATACCTCAGTTCGCTAGAATCACATTAGAGGAGAACTTCGCTTCATCAGGATCATGAACTTATTGCAGGAAAAGGCAAAGAGCCACAAAAATCACTTTTACTTTGCTGAATCTTTTTCTTTTTTAAGCCACTGTTTGCATTGTGTTGTGTTTTATGCATCTGCTTAGAGGCAGTCCCGGGGGTCAGCACACATTCAGCCTCATAGCCTTTATCTTTTCCAGCTACAATCATGGCAGTGAAGTTTGATCTCAACACGCTGGACTCATTTCTGACCCTCTGCCTTTGCTTGCGCTGTTCCCATCCCAACCCCTTCCTCATCGGGCTTCAGCATTTGGGTCTTGCCTCGTTTCCTCTCGCATTTTCTGTCTCCTTTCACTCACCTCCTTCTTCTTTCTTCTTTCTCAACCTCACCTGGCCAGTTGTCTCCCCCTGCCCCAGCCTGTGGGCCCGAAGCGTGGATCACTCGTGGAGAGGCAGCAGCTGTGACTTCCGGCTTCCCACCGAGAACGGTTTTGTGGGTGGCGTTCTGAGGTTCCCTGCCTGCACCGCGAACACTTGAATTTTCGGATCGGGTGTCCTACTTGTTTCCTCACCGAAGCTAGGGTGGTGCTTTACACGGAGTAAAAAACGAGTGGCGATGAGAGCAGCAGCTCGGATGTTTGGCAGGCCTACTGCGGGCCACGTACTGCGCTGAGCAATATGCGTGAGTTAGGAGTATTTGCTGTTTTGCAGATGAGAAAACAAAGACAGGGAGAGGTTAATCATTTGTCCAGATCACACAGCTGACAAGGGGTACAGTGGAATATACTCATCGTACGTTCCGCTCAGTCCACTGGACTCCGTTTGAGAAGAAAATGGCTGCATGCATATTTTCACGTATCTCTTCAATAGAAAATGAGAAGAAAAGTGACAACATGGTTTTCTTGTTTATTTTCTGTTCTTTAGAACATTTCATTAGCCAGAGTAAACCTATTTCTGGGGCATTCTGTTGAATTAAGGATATACTTTAAATATACAAGCATACCTTGGAGACATCGTGGGTTCGGTTCCAGACCACTGCAATGAAGCAAATATCACGATGAAGCAAGTCAAATTAATTTTGTGGCTTCCCAGTGCATATAAAAGTTATATGTAGTCTATACTGTAGTCTATTAACTGTGCAGTAACGTCATGTCTAAAAAATGTACATATCTTGATTAAAAAATACTTTATGGCTAAAAACTGCTGACCATGATCTGAGCTTTCAGCAAGTCATAATCACTAATCATAGATCACCATAACAGATATAATAATAATAAAAAGGTTTGAAGGATTGTGAGAATTACCAAAATGGGACACAGAGACACAAAGTGAACAAATGCTGTTGGAAAAACGGTGCCAGTAGACTTGCTCAACATAAGGTTGCATTAACCTTTAATTTGTTAAAACACACACACACACACACACACACACACACACACAACTGCAAAGTGCAATAAAATGAGGTATGCCTGTATAACCATGCAATATTTGTGGATAAAAATTTAGCAGAATAAACCATTGGGCATGTGCTAGAGATTTTTCTTTTGTTCTTCTATTTGCATCATTTAAATAGAGTCCCTTTGGGGCGCCTGAGTGGCTCAGTCGGTTAAGCATCCAACTTTGACTCAGGCCATGATCTTGCTGTTCGTGAGTTCAAGCCCCATGTGGAGCTCTGTGCTGACCGCTCAGAGCCTGGAGCCCGCTTTGGATTCTGTGTCTCCCTCTCTCTCTCTGCTCCTCTCCCGCTTGTGCTCTCTCTTCTCTGTGTCTCCCCCAAAAATAAATTTTAAAAAAAATTTTAAAAATTAAAAAAATCCATTCCCTTTTCTATGCTTCAAGCTGCTCTTTTTTCTTTCTGAATCTTCGACCCATCTATTTATTGTCTGTCTTAGAATGTAAGGGAACATATAAGATAAACATCATACAATAAGGAAGATGGAAATTAATTTTTTTTTTTTAAAAAGAGAAGGCCATCTCCCTTTCCTGAGTGAATGGTAGTCGGTCTGTGGACACACGATATCATTGCAGTTTAGAAGTCTTATACACTAAAAAGCAAGACAAGGGGCTCCTGGGTGGCTCAGTTGTTTGAGCGACCAACTCTTGATTGTAGCTCAAGTCACGATCTTGTGGTTCCTGAGATTGAGCCCCTCATCGAATCCCCTGCTTGGGATTCTCTCCCTCCCTCTCTCTGCCCCTTCCCCACTCGTGCTCTATCTCAAGATAAATAAGCTTAAAAAAATATTTTAATGTAAAAAAGGAGATGTTTTGTGTGTGAGTGTGTGACACACACACACACACACAATGGAGTATTATTCAGCCGTAAAATATAATGAAATCTTGCCACATGTGACAACATGGATAGAACCAGAAGGTATTATGCTAAGTGAAATAAGTCAATCAGAGAAAGACAGATACCATAGGATTTCACTCATATGTGTAATACAAGAAACCAAATGAACAAAGAAAAAAAAAAGAGACAAACCGAAACACAGATTCTTAACTATAGAGAACAAAGAGATGGTTATAAGAGGGAAGGGGATGGGGGATGGGTCAAACGGATGAAGGGGATTGAGAGTATGCTTATGATGAGCACTGAGTAATGTGTAGAATCGTTGAATCACTGTATTGTACACGTGAAACTAATGTAACACTGTATGTTAACTCTACTGGAATAAAATTTTTTTTAAATAATAAATGATTTAAAAAATCAAAAGTAAAAAAAAAATTTCCGCAACATCTTATGATACATATTGGCATTCGTTAATGTCATGTAGGCCAGTAGCTACTCTAATATATCCCCTCTGTTTACTGATAAGTATTTCCCCTTTGAGTCAGCAATAGTCTAAACGATTAGTGTTTTTGTAGCTTGTTCTGATAAATATGGGGTCATGTTGAATCTCCCACTTACACACTTACTCGACTGTTCTTTTGCTTTCTTACTTATTTTTCCATTTCAATTGAAACTGTGTTAAAATCAGAAAATTACTTGGAGCAAATTGTCATATGTTACATATCTGCTGATCTAATCTACCCGTCCAAGAGCATATCTGCGATGGATCCTTTTGCAAATAACACCTCAATCTTACGTGTTCTGCCAGTACTCCTAAAATCTCTCAGTGGCCCCTCCTCTCTCCTTAGCAGTGGGGTTCAACTCTCTTTGTACCGCTCAGTAGCTAAGTGAAAGTTGTCCAGAAGCTTCTCTTTACACTGGCCTCGTTTCGCTCTGCCTTTAACCTTCTTTCTGTGAGGCCAGTAAAGGTTAGGAGGCCTGGTCTTGGTCCCTTTCTTTCTGACGTCTGGAACTTAGAAGACAGCTTTCTGAAAATACGTTGCTTCCGTTTGGTAGAGTTGGTATCACTCCATCCACGCCTGCTCACCAATTTTGTCCTTCCACTAGCATCCCTAAAGCTCTTGGGTTTCAGGAGATGCTCAGAAAAAGTTAAAAAAAAAAAAAAGGGAAAAAAAACCCCGGGGGGGGTTGGGGAAGCTTGAAGTTGCACTCACATTTTCCCACTCTCGGGATCAGACTCGTTAGATTTTCAGAGCATCCAAAGACTTTTCAACCAGACTTTCAACCACCTTGAATCACTTGCTGTTAGTTCACGTGTGCGCTGTGGACTGGATCGTGTTTTCCCCAAATTCAGATGTTGAGGCCTTGTCTTACTTGTCATCTAGGGCCGCCACAACATAACACAGACTGGGTGGCTTTAAACAGTAGAAATGTATTTCTCACATTGCTGGAGTCTGCAAGTGTGTGATCAAGGTGCGAGCGTGATCAGCTTCTGGTGAATGCTCTCTCATGGCTTGTAAGTGGCCATCTGCTTGCGTGGCCACACAGGGTACAGGGGTGGGGGGAGGGGCGGAGGGAGAGAGAGCTTGAGCTTTCTGGTATCTCTTTCTTAAGGGCACTAATCACATCATGAGGGTGGGCACCCCACCCTTATGTCTTCATTAAACCTAATTCCCAAAGGCTCCATCTTCAAATATCATCACATTGGGGATAAGGGCTTCAAAATACGAATTTAAAGGGGACACAGCTGGGGCGTGTGGGTGGCTCAGTTGATTAAGCGTCTGACTACGGCTCAGGTCACGATCTCATGGTCTGTGAGTTCGAGCCCCGTGTCGGGCTCTGTGCTGGCAGCTCAGAGCCTGGAGCCTGCTTCCGATTCTGTGTCTCCCCCTCACTCTGTTCCTCACCACTCACACTCTGTCTCTCTCTCAAAAGTAAAGAAACATGTAAAAAAATTTTTTTTAAATAAATAAAGAGGATAAAGGGGACACAGCAAGCCCTAACCCTCAATTGGTCTGTATTTGGATATAAGGCCTACAAGATGTTAATTTAGGTTAAAAGAGGTCAAAGGAAGGAGTCCTGATCCAATAGGATTATTATCTTTATAAGAAGATATAAAGATAATTTGTATCTTTATATATATAAAGGGGCACCTGGGTGGCTCAGTCTATTAAGTGTCCGACTCAGTTTCAGCTGAGGTCATGATCTCACGGTTTTGTGAGTTCGAGCCCATGTCAGGCTCTGTGTCAGCAGCACAGAACCTGCTTCGGATCTTCTGTCCCTCCCCCGCTCATGCTGTCTCTGTTTCTCTCAAAAATGAAGAAACTTTAAAAAGAAAAAGATTAAAACAAAGGAAAAGGAGAGACGTGGGAAAGTTTGATCTCTACACACACACACACACACACACACACACGGAAGAAAGGACACGGTGGGAAAGCCCTCACCCCTCAGCTAAGTTCCTGTTGCTGCAGCTGTTAGTTGAGGGTGGAGGAGACGGTCATCTGCTGAGGGTAGAACAGTCTTGCCAGGCTGCTCATCCCAGACTGAGGAGAGACTAAAGAACGGGGAGAGGGGACATGTCTGGAGGCACAAAACCTTCTAGAACTGGTTCTCCACAGCCCTTTGTCATGCCCATTTGCCCAAACAAAATGGCAATAGACTCTATTTAAAAACCACATGGCAGGGGCGCCTGGGTGGCGCAGTTGGCTGAGTGTCTGATGCTCGATTTCAGCTCAGGTCGGGATCCCCAGGTCGTGAGATGGAGCTCCAAGTTGGGCTCTGCGCTGGGCATGGGTCTGCCTGGGATTCTCTCTCTCCCCCTCCCTCCGCCCCTCTCTTACTCGTGGGCCCTCTCTGTCTCAAAAATGAATATTTTTAAAATATAAAAATAAAAGCAACATTGCGGTGTGTGCGTATGTCCAAACTCGTCAAAACGTATGCTTCAAATATGTGCGATTTTTATGATTGAGCATACTTCAGCGAAACTGAAAGAAAACAAAATTTTTGGCTCATTGGCAAATTTGGCGAGCTTTGGTGAATTAGTCATACGGTAAGTCGATCCTTCAAAGAATGGCCCGCTTGTTTGCTTGGTCGCTCTGTGACTTGGCTGTTGGTATAGTGAGTTGGCTTGGAGCCAAGTCCGTGACTCCCAGCACCAAGCAAATGAGGTGGGACCGTTACCCACTGAAAGATCCTCTTTATTTTTTATTTTTATTTTTATTTTTTTAATAGGAGATTTATTGTCAAATTGGTTTCCACACAACACCCAGTACTCATCCCAACAGGTGCCCTCCTCCATGCCCAGCACCCACCCTCCCCTCCCTCACACCCCCCATCAACCCTCAGTTTGTTCTCAGTTTTTTTTTTAATTTTTTTAATGTTTATTTATTTCTGAGACAGAGACAGAGCATGAGTGGGGGAGGGGCAGAGAGAGAGAGAGACACAGAATCCGAAGCAGGCTCCAGGCTCTGAGCGGTCAGCACAGAGCCCGATGCGGGGTTTGAACTCACAAACCATGAGATCATGACCTGAGCCGAAGTCGGTCGCTCAACTGACTGAGCCACCCAGGGGCCCCTTGTTCTCAGTTTTTAAGAGTCTTTTATGTTTTGGCTCCCTCCCTCTGTAACCTTTTTTTTTTCCTTCCCCTCCCCCATGGTCTTCTGTTAAATTTCTCAGGATCCACGTAAGAGTGAAAACATATGGTATCTGCCTTTCTCTGTATGACTTATTTCACTTAGCATAACACTCTCCAGTTCCATCCACGTTGCTACCTAAGGCCATATTTCATTCTTTCTCATTGCCAAGTAGTATTCCATTGTATATATAAACCACAATTTTTTTTAATATATGAAATTTATTGTGAAATTGGTTTCCTAAACCACAGTTTCCTTATCCATTCATCAGTTGATGGACATTGAGGCTCTTTCCATAATTTGGCCATTGTTGAAAGTGCTGCTGTAGAACTTCACGGAAAGCAGTGCTTTATCATGAGAATTCTGGGATTTTATCATCACCTGGAGTTTCCCTTTTCGTGACCTTTCCTAGTTCCTTTGTCCCTTTGCCTTCCTAACAACAGGCTAGCTGGGCAGAGCAGGCGGGAACTGTCAGGACTGTGGGAAAGTCTCGGGTCCGGGTGGTCAGCAGGGTGGCGGGAGGGGATGCACCGCAGGGCCTTGCTGTGCAGCACCGCTCTCCTAACCGTCCCTGATACCTGAGTGACCACATGTTTGCTGGGAGCTGCTACAGAAGCCCTGGAAGAAATCTTTCAGCCTGTGTTCCCCAGAGCTCCCAGAAGGAGAGTTTGTGCGTGTTGCTTAGTAACCATCTTCAACCAATGGAAAGTAGAGCCGAAATATTTCTGCCTGCTTCCGCTCTCCGCTCTGCCGGGGGGGGGGGGGGGTGGGGGGGGGGTGGGCGGGGAATGGGAGACTGTTGCAGGAAGGAGAGTACGGTCAGTCCCGGTATCTGACTTCAGTAACAGGACCAGTCTATAGTGTTCATGCTCTGTTTCTTTCCAGCAGGAGGTGAGCCTTCAGGGCTGTGCCGAGATGAAGAGGAGAAGGGATAAGCCTCGCAGCTGGTATGTATTGGGGGTCCTAGCTGTTTGCCGGCCACTGGGTTAAGGGCTCAGCATGTGATAGGCCATTTACTTCTCACAACAGACATCAATAGTTTCATATTAAATTTCAGAAAACAGGGATGAAGAGCGTTAACTTGGCCAAGACACAAACCCAGAGCTTCTGTGCTTTTGCTTGGTTATTCCTAGATTCTGAGATCAGGGCCCCTGTTGGGTGCTTGGCGGTTTCCTTTAAAGCCAGAGGTACCTGGCTGGCTCAGTCGATAGAGCATGCGATGCTTGCTCTCGGGGTCATGAGTTCAAGCCCTGCGTTGGGCAGGGAGCCTACTTTAAAACAAAAAAGTCTGTTTTTAAAAAAGGCTTATTTATTTTTGGGGGGGGGGGGGAGAGAATCCCAAGCAGGCTCCGTGCTGTTAGCGCAGAGCCCAGCGTGGGGCTCAATCTCACAAACTGTGAGATCGTGACTTGAGCCGAAGTCAAGAGTTAAATGCTTAACCGACTAGCCACCCAGGCGCCCCCCCAAAAGTAAAGTCTATTAAAAAAACTTAAAGATACCTTTTATGAAACACAGCTGATGAGAGTATACTGTAACGATTATCAGTGCAGAATCAGGAGCAATTTACAAAGCGCTTTTTTTTTTTTTTTTAAGTACGCTCCATGCCTAGTGTGGAGCCCAATGCGGGGCTTGAACTCACAACCCTGAGATCAATACCGGAGCTGAGATCAAGAGTCAGACGCTTAACGGACCGAGCCACCCAGGCGCCCCATACGTAGTGCCTTTTTTTTCCCCTCAAATTTCCTTGCCTATAAAATGGAGATAGCAATAATGCCTATTGAATAGGATTTTTCTGAGGATTAAATGAAATAGTTCATTTTAAGATTGAGAACAGTACCTGGCACATTGTAGCCTTTCTCTTTGAGGTTTAGATGTTATTCCTGTTGTTTGTTAGTAGTAGAAGGAGTATAACTGATATTCTTTTAAATGGTCTTTGTTGGTGAAATAAAAAGATCACCATCTATGTCAGAACCCAATCTTACCATTTAGTCCGTGAAATCTCCACGGCTGGGAGCCCCTGCCCTTAACCACTGTGCTTTGTATGTGGAATGGTGGAATTCTCGTGTTGAAACGTCTGGTCTCAGTCCCAACAAAGAAAGGGGAGTACTTCACTAAACGTCCTCTCTGTTCAGGGAGAAATGCTGAGCTCGCTGCCCGGAGGACACCACACCCCCCTGGGACTGCCTCCCAGAGACTGCGCTGCGGAGGCGGCCTAGAGAGGTAAGAACATGGGAGCGGGGAGGAGGTGTGGAAGGCAGTGTGGCTCCCCGGGGAGAAGACGCACTTTGGACTCCGAGGGTTTCAGACCCCAGATCTGCCACCTACTGGCTTTGTGACTGCAGCTGAGGCGTCATCTGTACCATGGCTCTTAATGGGAGTTCACAAGGCCGAAAACCAGGCGAAATGAAGATTCATGCACGTGGAGCACCCAGAACGGGGCCTGGCGTGCCGTAGGTCTTCAGTAAACATTAGTTAGCCTAGTCATGACGATTAAGAGACTGCCCACAACAGACAGAATAAAGAAGTAGGGACACTGGAAGGGGCCCACGATGGAACCAGAAAGCTTATATAAACAATTTGCTGTCCTCCCAAAATGCTCCGTGGCTTCTGCTGCCGTCTCCTGACACCCACGGCCCAGGTGCCCCGTGCGATCCTCTGACTCTTGCTGATGGACTTGCTACCACGTTATACAAGCATTTGGGTTCCAACGTGGACGGACCATTGGTCCTTCTCTTTAGCTCCTGACACCCCGGCCGAAATTGGTGGGTGGATCACATTAAGCGGACAGAGGGACTATGAGAAAGCCAGGGAAGCGATTCCCTCACCAGCGTTTACTGTTCTCTGCTGCGTGGAGCTGAAGTTGTCGGAGACTGCAAACTCAGTTGCACCCAGTGACTGTTCTCAGATCTAAGCAGAGCCCTGGTGCCAGCGGACAGCCTGCTGTGCGTTGTGCTGTTGAGACTCCTGCTTCCTCTAAGAAAGAATGTCGAGCTCTTTGAGATTGCTGTGTCCAGCGATCTGAGGAGACCTTAGTAACTTGACCAGTTTGCCTCCGTGATGAAAGAGGTAATCTTGGTAAACTTGATGAGGGAAGGCGGCTCCTACCGAGGTGCATCGCTACGACCCCCTCCTCCAGAGCGCCTTGACGGTAGCCACTTGCCTCAAGAGGAGGAAGAAGGGAGAGATGAGAGGGTAGGAATACCAGAGACCCTCTTCTTCCTCAGCCGGGTACTCTTTGGGCTCTGACAGACTTGGCCCACGTGTGAGGAGTACGCTTAATAAAAAACTCATCTGCAGCAGCCTCGCAGAAGGTGTGTAGGCCCCGTAACTCACCCCGGTTGTCCCTGGGTCTACAGTGAGGGAATGGGAGCCATATGTGATGAGACTGTTGACCAGACAAAGATTCTTAGGTTTGTGCATGCTGCTCCTGCACGTACGAATTATCAAACCCAATTAAACCTCCACCCAGTGCTCGCTTCGGCAGCACATAGACTAAAATTGGAATGTTACGGAGATTAGCATGGCCCCTGCACAAAGATGACACACAAATTCGTGAAGCGTTCCATATTGTTTTAGTCAGTCAGAGAAGGACAAACATCATATGACTTCACTCATATGAGGACTTTAAGAGACAAAACAGATGAACATAAAAGAAGGGAAACAGAAATAATATAAAAACAGGGAGGGGGACAAAACAGAAGAGACTCATAAATACGGGGAACAAACTGAGGGTTACTGGAGGGGTCATGGGAGGGGGGATGGGCTAAATGGGTCAGGGGCACTAAGGAATCTACTCCTGAAATCATTGTTGCCTGATATGCTAACTAGCTTGGATATAAATTAAACAATTAATTAAGAAAAAACCTCCACCCACTGAAACCTCAAATGTGGTTAGGTCAGTTGGTCAACAACAAACACAGCCTGGATCTTTACTGAGAAATGTCTGGGCACTGAAAAAGTGGCTGCTGCAAAAATAGGAAAGGCTTTTACCAAAGACCGCTCTGGGCCCGGTCACTCAGTCCTCAAAGGAGGAGATTGGTCTGCTGCCCGCTAAGGAACTCTGGGCCAGTACCGGGTCCCGGGGGACTTGATAGATGGTCCCACTATGGTCTGTATGGTGATGGCCCTCTGCCTCTCCTGGTGAATCAGGAGATGAATCAGAGAGCCCTGCGTCTTAGTGTCTTAGTTCAGGACAGAATTATTGGCCTGCTGTTGGGTTTTGGTGGACACTGAGCACATGATCGATGGCTGTGAAGTAATCTTAAGACCAGAAATCCCACTCGTATCACAGATCTAGCAGATACCTCAAATCACCTGGTGGAGGTGGTTCCAGAGTCTTCCGAACTAAAATACAAATGATACATACTGGAATGAACAAAACTCAGCCCAGATGAGGTCTCCTAACTCCAAGGTAATATCACAGGAGCATCCGTCTGGTTCCCTGATGTATTGCCCAAGGAGCCACTGCCCCCACTGGCCCAGTGAGGACCCACGTGTGAAGGCTTCCTGGACCACAATGGGCCTGGCTCACTGTCCGCTCCTCCTGGTTAACTCCTAACCAGCAGGAACGGGGTGCAGCTGCCATCCAAGCTGAGGGAGACCTCTCCCCTGGCCGGGTGCGGTAAAGGTTGCTTAGTATAACGGGCAGAGCTTCGTGCAGGGTGAATGGCTGGCTATCCAGGCCACCTCAACAAAGGAGGCTTGCTGTGTTTCCACCGACTGATGTACTGTGGCTAATGGCCTCGACATTTTTTCAGGCCTCTGGCAAGACTCAGATTGGCGTGTGGAGCGAGCCTCCCCGTGGGGGCAAGGCATTTGGGTAAAAATCAGTTCTGCTTCTTGGGACTCATGTGGATGCTCGCCAGAAAGACCCCTACGCTGACAAGGGGGAACATCACAAACGAGCAGACTGTGCTGGTCAACTAAACATGTACACTGAAGTGTCTCATTTACTCCAGAGCAGGCAGATGTGCCTCTGGGGCCCACAGGAGGATGGCTGAGTGGGAATTCAGTGTAGGGAAGGAAAAATTCTTTCTCTGCTGCCCTCCAAGGTCTTCCAGCAACACTAAATTAAATTTCATAAGACAGATTAATGGGAGAAAAAGCCAGTGTCGTTATGTGGGCACAGAGGCCCAGTAATGAAATTGAGACATCAAGAAATGACCAAGGCAGGCAGTATTTATACTGTTTAGACAAAGAGACAAGAAACTTGTGAGGAATTGACAGGATAAAGAAAGCAGGTGTTAGGAACTTTAATTAGTAGGGACTTCTGGGGCGCCTCGGTGGCTCAATCGGTTGAGTGCTGACTTCAGCTCAGGTCACGATCTTGCGGTTCGTGAGTTCGAGCCCTGCATCAGGCTCTGTGCTGACAGCTTGGAGCCTGGAGCCCGCTTCGGATTCTGTGCCTCCCTCTCTCCTCCTCCCCCACTCACTCTCAGTCTCTCTCTCTCTGTCTCAAAGATAAGCATTTAAAAAAAAATTTTAATTAGTAGGGAATTCTAAGCAGAATTTAGGCTGAGGTAGTAGATTAGGAAAAAACCCCAGGGTTTGTTTCTACAGCTTTCTCAGCTTTAAAGTCTCTATCTCTGGTCCTAACGATGTTTTTTTTTTTGTTTGTTTGTTTTTTTGTTTTTGTTTTTGTTTTTTTTTACCTCTTAGGACAAGGAGGGTATTTTTCATAGGGGAGATTGGTTTCCTGCTTTCCTGGGGACAGGACGGTTTGATTGTCCTCGCGTCAGCAGTTTCTTAACTTTTATCTTAAATTATCAGTATGCCAAAGTGGCACATTTCGGGGTGGCCTGTCCTTGGCCCCACGTCAGAAACCATCCTAGACCGGGCCTACGTGCGTGGACTGCCATAGCTGTCAGAAGAAAACATAGGGAAGAAACTCCTTGATGTTGGTTCTGACAGTGATTTATTGCATGTAACACTGTAGCAGGGTTCTTGCACAGAGAGTCGGGACCCCGAGGCTTTTCTTTCCAGGAAGCAACTTTATTCGTGCCGGCACCGCTCAGTTGGGTTTGTACCCGAAGAACTGAGCCCCAAATGCCACGAGGCATAGTTTTTTATATATTTTTTACTTCTTTGTCTCCCATATATGGTTACACACAAACATGCAGTCTGATTAAGTGGTCTCATGTTACAAGGTCGTGAGGGACGTTGTCAACTACGCGTTTAGCCAGGTTGCCTTGAGGGTTTTTTTCTTTCCTTAGGGAGGGGACCCTACCACACTCCCGGCTTTGGTGCTCAGACCCCTCTATTTTGGGTCAAAGAGCATCATCTTGGTTTAGAGGTTTATATTTTTATAACATCATTACATGAGTGGCCGTATTTTTTTAAATTATGGCCTCAGTGAGACTGGAGACAGACTGTACAACCAGGGGAGCTAAGCAGGGTAGGATTAAGCAACCTTCCAGAATTAGGAGGAGGATAATTTTTATGAGAGTTTTGACCCCCCCAAAAAGTTGAAAACCATCTTCCAAATAACTCCCTGGGGTTTTAACCATTCCAGGTCTGGACGGGGACATGAGCAATTCTTTTCATTTGATTTGTGATCTCTTCTATGATTTTTTTTTATTATTGTTTACCTGTAGGCAGCAGTTGCCTAGGTTAAACTTTTTATAAACTTCTCCCTCCGAAGTAAGCAGGTAATCTAAGGCCAAGTGATTTTGAAAGATAGCATTGTGTATTTTGGTTTTCTGCTTGGCTAGTAAGTTAAGAGCTCAGGCAGTTTTATTGGTTATAATTATTATAACCGCTTGCAGTCTGATGATGCGGTTTAGCATGTAAATGGGAGTGCGGTAGCCCCAGGACCCAACCTCTGCCCAGCTGGCAGGGCCATAATACTGGATTATATGTTGCGGGGGGGGGGGGCATTTATCATCTTTTTAATTGCCAATTTGTAAGGCACACCACTTTTTTTGTCTCCCTGTCCCCATGCACGTGGACTCCCAATTGTTTCCCTCTGGCAAGTGGGAGCAGGAAGAAAGATGGACGAAGAGTTCCCAGCACCCATGACCGTGACCAGCCTGAGGGAAGTGCTGTATAGGCTGTCCTTCCACATATCCAGTCTAGTCCCCCTGGGGCCTGCCATTTGATGGCTGCGTGGACACTGTCCCAGGCCTCTCAGAGAGGAGAGAAGTCGGACAAGGGGTGGGGATCTGGCTCAAGGTGCTCTGGGGTCCCCCACCACTGGGTTTTCCAGGTGGTTGAGTTATAATATCTTTGGCCTAGGCGTGGTAAGTTTTTAACAGAGATGACGATGAACTTTTTCCCCACCAGGCAAGGGTTTGGGTTTTTTGAGGACCCAAACCCTGGTAGTAGAACTGGGGTATTCTGTTTTACTATAAGGTTTGTGGGGATCTAATTTTCTAGTCTCTTATGGCCATTGTTTCCCCATGTTGGTACCACGAAGTATCCTGTCCCCAAAAGGAAGGTGAGTGCTAACAGAAACCCCTCACCACACTTCCAGCCAGCCGGGGCGGCATCTACCTATCCTATGGCAAAGAGTAGAGCAAGAATCACACTAGCAGTGACAGACAAGGGGCGGCAGTGCATCACAGTAAGGAAACAGATATAGAAAACAAGGACAGTCTATTTGTTCCACCGGACCGTCGATTGATTCCCCAAGCTTCTGCCGTGCATAGATTAGTCAGCTTCCGGAGTGACTGAAGCAGGGCTGCAGTGTCCCCAGGCCTCTGGAGCTGCAGATTGCTTCTTCCGTACATTCAGCTTGCACGGCACCCATGGATCAGGAACGCACTCCCAGTTTCGAGGTGCCGGCTTCACTCTGCCGTGATGAATCCAGGGACCCACCTCTGTTACCTTTACTGCAGTAGGGGTGGACAAAATGACAGTGATCGGGCCCCTCCGGAGGGGTTTTAGGGGTTGGACGTTCCACTCCTTTATCCATACTGCATCTCCTGGTTTAAAAGGATGAGCGTCTGTGGTCAGACTCGCAGGTAATCGCTCCCTAACCCAGCGGTGAAAGGTGGTTAGGGTAGAGCCAAGGGCCCCGCCATCTGTTGCCTTAAGGTTAGACTGCCCATCTCATTTAGACGCCCCCCACATGCCCTTGATGATGGGGGGACGGCACCCATAAAGGATTTTATAAAGGGAGAACCGTGTCTGCTTCTTTAGCCTCCCACCTGCAGCTGCAGTCTGCCCCCCTGAAGGTCCCTTACCTCCCCCTGCCTAATGTTACCCCTTTCCCTATTCATTCCTCCCCTGGAACAGGGCCTGTAACTGCTGTTAGGGAACAGGGACGATGGCCGCTCTGACTTCTTCAAGCTGAGAAGGGACGGTGTGGGGGCACAGCAGTTAGAGTCTGCCCGAGGGTCGGTCAAGTGGCCCACGGTACGGTTCTACAGGGAGGCTGGCAGGCATGAGGCGGCATAAACATTAGCAGGCACCAAGAGAAAAACGTCAAGGTTATACTCGCCAACGAGGTGGCATCTTAGGATGATGTCCCCAGTTTCTAAACCTGTCAGACAATCTAGGAGAGACCCTGCTTTGTAAATAACGTACGTCAGGGCATCTCTCATAACCCAGGTGATGGAGGAGCGGGAGCAGTAAGTAGTCTGTGGTGGTTCTGCTTCCAGGAGTTCGGCCCTAACTTAATTGAAAAAAATGTTTTTTCAAGCATCTAATGCTTGCGAGGTATTATTTAGAGTTTTGCTGAGTATAAGCAGACAGTCTGCTTTATTTTGGGGTGTAAAACTTTTCCAAGAGCCAGGAGTTCTAGAGAAAGCGTCAAGACAGCCATTTACCATTATTCATTTGCAAATTTCTAGGTAAGCCAAACCTGGGTATTATTTTATAAAGCAGAACTTGTGTTACTTTTTGTGCCTTTTCTGTCTTGGAGGAGAAGGCCTTTACTCCATTCGTAAAAGTATCAAGCCGTACCCACAGATGTTGGGATTCCTCTGACCTTGGCACATGAGTGAAACCTAATTGTTAGTCTTTCCTGGACAGTCTCCAGTTCCTGGGTTGCCCGGGAGAGCAAGCTTGTGGTTGAAAGGATGGTTTTTAAGACATACTTCACAGGCTGATACTGCTGGGCATAACTGTCCTTGACAGATTTTTTTTTCCAGCAAACATCCTTTGGGCCATTTGATAAGTTTTGTCCCTCCTTAAACGAAAGGCCTAATGTTGTGTTTTAATGATCTTTTTTCAAGCTCTGTGAGCTTGGTAATAGTAATTGCCCTGCTCTACTTGTAACCATTTCAAGGGAGGGAGACAGTGTCTAGGAGTCAGACCCCAGTTTATTTTTGGGGGGAGAGTAGGTGGGATTGAGTCTCCGTTAATAATTGATGTAGCAGGCTCTGCTCCTCCCCTGTTCATGCTCTGTCTCTCTCTGTCTCAAAAATAAAATAAAACGTTAAAAAAAAATTTTTTTTTAAATAAAAAAAATAAAAAAAAAGAAAGGGGGGCCTGGGTGGCTTGGTCGGTTAAGCGTCCGACTTCAGCTCAGGTCATGATCTCACGGTCTGTGAGTTCGAGCCCCGCGTCGGGCTCTGTGCTGACAGCTCAGAGCCTGGAGCCTGTTTCAGATTCTGCGTTTCCCTCTCTCTCTGCTCCTCCCCTGTTCATGCTCTGTCTCTCTCTGTCTCAAAAATAAAATAAAACGTTAAAAAAAATTAAAAAAAAAATAATAATTGATGTAGCAGGGAAACTATTTTCCTGAACCCTGGTATCTACAGCCTAAATGAGATGGGCAGTCTAACCTCAAGGCGATATCCAGTGATTTTCCAAAACTCATAATACAATTGTTTATTTGTTCTGGGATTAGTAGTCCTGTAGTCTCTGATTTAGTTATAATGTCCCTTCCTAGCAAGGGAGTAAGGCTCTCTGGTATTATCAAGAAAGAATGAGAAAAAATTTCCCATATGTATCCCAGGGGCTGAGAGAAAAACTTAGAAGTTTTCCGGAGATGCCTCTGATCGTCATGCTGCGTTTGGACGGTTGGCCTGGAGAGGAAAGGAGGACAGAAAAGGTAGCTCTGGTGTTAAGAAGAAATCAACCAGTTTTCCTTCTATACTTAGAGTTATCCGAGGCTCTGGGTTTCTGATAGTTGCTTTAGGGGAGCCACCGTGAAGAGCCCGAGGCCCCATCAGTCCCTTCCAGGGACACTGGTTATCTGAGCCCTCACAGATAGAGGTCTCCGAGGGAATTCAGATCTCCAGTCACTGTCTCCACACAAGGGGCACGGCTTATGAGGTTTTCGTTTTGGTTGTCCCCTCTGAGGGCATTCTCATTTTAGTGCTCTGAACAGCCATATAAATGGCACTTGGTGCCAGGACCTCCGGAAGTCCAGTCTGACACAACTAAGGCCTCAGATTTTTTTAAGCCTGCTTTTCTGTTTGTGTTTTTTTTTATTCTTATTCTGCTCTTGATCTTGGCAGCTCATAAGAGCTCCTCCAGGGTCCCTTCCGGACCAATAACCAGTTTTTACAGTTTTCTCTGAATATCTGGGGCCCATCAAGTGACAGATTTGTCTTTTAGAATCCTCTCAGCCTCAGGGTGTTAGGGGAGATAACCATATATTTAATGAGAGCCTCCCTTAACCTTTCCAGGAAGGGCACCGGGGTTTTATTTTGTATCTGAAGATAGTGGTGAAATCAGTATAAATTAAAGGTAAATTTAAATTTACCTTAGACCTCCTGACCATATATAAAGTTTTTTTTAAGATTTTTTTTTTTTGCAAACTTTTAACAACTTTCCTTTGCTTTTAGATTTTGACCTAAGCCTTTTTTTTTTTAAACAACCAGTCTCATTTAGGACAAAAATCCTCCTTTTTTTTTAACCTTTAACAAAAAAAAATATTTCCATTTCTTATATTTTTTATATATCTACTCCTTTACACGTAGAGTTGTTTTTAAATTTTATTCTTTTTTTAAAAAACTTTATTCTTAACTACATTTAGCAGAATTTTAACTCTTAGAAACCTTAGTCTCCAGTGAAAACTAAGTAGTAACCAACTGTGAACTGTTACATTAGAATTTCTTAGATGGCAAACTTATGAATCAATTAAGCACAAAGCAGTTTTTCAACAGATCCAAATAGCCTTGGTATTTCCGCAACAAGTCAAAAGCACAGACCTGCATCTAGTAATTAGTGCTCTAGCCTCTTGTTAGATATCCAATGAATTTAATCCCAGTTTGTTATGCAAGCAAAAACTTTAATGTTTTAGATTACCAAAGACTTTGAAAGCTGTCTTAACAATTACCCATGAAAACTATGAGACAAAGTTAACCATTACTTTAAGTCATCTTTTTGCTAACAAATTGGAACAGAGATAACATGAGCTTATTTGACCTTCAGCAAATCTAGGTAGAATAAAAGTTGTTTTTTTAAATGTTGACAAACATTGTCTCAAACCAACAAACTTAAATTAGCTTAAACACAATACATTTTACTTGGGTCCACTTAAGACCGTTTGTTCCCCATGGTTAATTTTTACCTGGACCAGTTGGTAGGGTAATCTGAAGTTGGTGATCTTGGCTCCAGGACATCTAGGGGGGCAGGGGGAGCTGATGGTGTCTGACGCATTGAGGAGCCAGTTGTGCAGGCCGCCCCCCAGGTGGTGCAGAAACAGGAGGGGGGAAGAGAAGGCAGAAGACGCGAGGTGCCAGCTGAAGGCAGAGAAAGAGAATTCCCAGCTTTAAATCTTGTCCGCTCAGACAGAGCAGCAGACTCCAGGTTTCTTTTGTTTTGTTTTGTTCTCCGCTAGTGGAATTAGGCAGTCCATATCGGTTCGGAAAAGTCAGGGAATTTCCCCAAAACAAGGGGAGTTTCGCAGCTGCTTGGGAATGTTCCTTAAAGTCCCCATTCTGAGGTAGACCAACCAGAGACAGTTGGCTCTAATTATCGTAGTCATTGACCCAGGAAACGAACGAGAGACAAGTCCCCACACACAGTCACATGGCAACATCCCACCGCCTCCAACCTGCCACCCAGTGCCCAGCGCCTTAGAGTTGCAGCATCGTTCCTCGTCCCTTGTAGAACTACCACGGCAACTCGGAGGTGATCAGGCTCCCCTTCTGCCTCTTAGGGGCAGGTCTGCCAAAACGAGCCCGGGTTCTTACCAGTCTGACGGGTGGCGCTCCTTAAGCTGGTTCCTGGGCCTCACGGATTCCGTTGGCGCACATGGGGTCCTCGCCCCAGTGAGGCACCTCTCCCGGCACTCCGAGGTTCGTATCCCGGTGGCGAAGGAGGTGGAAACGCACCGGCTCCGAATCCCGGGTGAGCCCCCAAGTAATAGAGCAGGATTCTCTCACAGAGAATCATGACCCCGAGGCTTTTCTTTCCAGGAAGCAACTTTATTCGTGCCGGCACCACTCAGGTTGGTACCCAAAGAACTGAGCCCTGAACACCACATGGCATAGTTTTATATATATATATATATATATATATATATATATATATATATATACACATATATATATATGTTTTACTTCTTTGTCTTCCATATATGGTAACACACAAACATGCAGTCTGATTAAGTGATCTCATGTTACAAGGTCATGAGCGATAGTGTCACGTATGCACATAGCCAGGTTGCCGTGAGGTTTTTTTTTTCTTTCCTTAGGGAAGGGACCCTACCACAACACAAAAAGCACATTCAACAAAGCAGGTATAAACAAGGGGGACTACATCAAACTCAAAAGCTTCTGCACAATGAAGGGAACCATCAACAGAATGAAAAGGAGAAAATATTTGCAAACCATATATCTGATAAGAGGTTAATGTCTAAAATATGTAAGGAACTTCCATAATTCAATAGTGAACAAACCAGTAACTGGTTAAAAATTGGGCCAGGGCGCCAGAGTGGCTCAGTCGGCGTCCGACTCTTGATTTCGGCTCAGGTCGTGATCTCACGGTTTGTGAGTTCAAGCCCCATGTTGGGCTCTGTGCTGACAGGACAGAGCCCACTTTGGATTCTCTGTCTCCCTCTCTCTCTCTCTCTCTGCCCCTTCCCCACTCGTGCTCTCTCTCTCTCTCTCTCAAAAAAAAAAAAAAAAAGAAGAAGAAGAAGAAGAAGAAGAAGAAGACCTGGATAGACAGTTGCCCGGAGAACAGGTGCATGAACAGGTTCTCAGCATCACTCATCATCAGGGAAATGCAAATTAAAATCACAGTGAGATCCCACCTTCTAGGGGAGCAAAATTTGCCACCCCAAAATGTGTCTCTCTGGCATGAGAGTTAATTTAGGCTGATTAGTTTTAAGGAACAGAAGACCCAGGAGCTTTTTCTTTTTACCTCTTTTTGAACTGCCTAAAAGAATTTAGATAGAGGACTTCGTCCAAGAAAAGAGCTGCCATCCCTGTAATTACAGTGTAATGCAAAGTCGGTGTGGCAGATAGGGAGAGACCTAGCAAAGTGTTTGTTAAAATTCCTGTGCTTCCTGTTGTGTCTTTATGGCTCAGGAAACATTTGTTTCCCATTTATTTTTTTTCATTTTCCCGTGAATGGCTTTCCTTCCCTTAGAAGTCTCAGACCCCTACCCCTTTCTCCTTAGTTCAGGATGACGTACGTACGTCATTTTGCCCATCTTTGGAATCTCTTAGGTTTATGTGGATTCTCCGTAGGTGTATAATTAAATTCGGTTTTCTCCGATTGCTCTATCTTGTGTCATTTTGATTATTCGGCCAACCAGCCAAAAGAACTCAGAGGTGAAGGGGGAAATTTCCCTTTCTCCAACAACCTCACACCTATGGGGATGGCTACTATCAAATAGACGAGAGATAACAGGCGGTGAGGATGTGGAGAAAAGGGCACCCTCGTGCACTGTGGGTGGGGATGTCAATTGGTGCAGCCCCTGTGGAAAACAGTATGGAGGTTCCCCCCAAAATCAGAAATTGAACTACTATATGATCTAACAATCCCACTTCTGGGTATAAATCTGAAGGGAATGGAATCAGTATTTGGAAGAGATATCTGCACTCTGTGTTCATTTCAGCATTATTCACAGTAGTCATAACATGGAAATAACCTAAGCGTCTGTAGATGGATGAATAGATAAAGAGAATTCATCCATCTACAGACGTCCGACATATATATATATACACACACATATATACATATATACACACATATATATATGTGATGTGAGAGATGTATAATGTGAGACATATATATCTGCTGTCATCTGTGACAATATGGGTAAAACTGGAGGACATTATGCTAAGTGAAATAAGCCAGACAGAGAAAGACAAATACTATATGATCTCATTCATATGTAGAATGTAAAAAAATTAAGTCAAACTCACAGAAACAGTTGAATGGTGGTTGCTGGGGGTGGGGGGGGTGGGGGAAATCAGGGGATGTTGGTCAAAAGATAAAGAAGTTCTGGGGATGTAAGGTTTGGTGTGGTGACTGCAGTTAATAATACTGTATTGTATACTTGACATTCACTAAGAGAGTATAATTTTCTTTTTTTCAGGTTTCAGATATTTAGTGATTCTGTGCATTTAGAGGGGACATATTTCCTGGATAAGTGGCAAATTGTGCAGATGTCTTCTGGAAGACCTTCGTTGTAAGCAGCTTTATGGTGAAACATTTCATTTCGAAGTCTGCACCTTCTTCCTTCGGCTTGCCGTGATCTACGTTCGCAGAATAGAACCTGTATCGATTATTGCGACCCAGTTTGCTCCAGGTTTCTGGATTGAATAAATATCAGGCGCAAGACCTACAGCGCTGCCCCAGTACCTCTAGCTCCACTAAATACGAAGAGAGGGATCAGGCTTGGCTGCTTCTCGGAACATCTTGGAAGATCTGGCGGAACGTGGTGGTGGCAGACGCCTAGGGTCTGGAAGGAGGGAAGAACGAATCTGCAAGGCGCAGGTGCCCAGAGAATAGATCCGAAGCCTTCTTGCTACACACGGAAAAGGTAACTGTGGGAGGTGACGGATGCGTTAAAATTAATTGTGATCATCGTTTCACAGTGTCTACGTATATCAAATCGTATTGCACACTTTAAGTATATACAATATTATTTGTCCATTATAATTAAAGCTGGGAAAAGTTAAAAATCGTGTCAGATCCATCAATTGATGGTTCTGTTGAGCTGAACTATCTCTTTGCTGCTTGTCTGCCTACTGGATCTGCCAGCTACTAATAGAGGGAGTGTTGAAATCCCTCACATTAATAGTGGATTATCTATTTCTGCATTTTTATCAGTTTTTGCCTCTTGTATTTTGACGCTTTGTTGTAAAGTGCATATATTTCAGAGATTATTGTGTCTTCTTGGAGAATTGACTCCCTTGTTATGTAATACCCTCTTTACCCCTGCTAAGTTTCTTGTTCCAGTGCCTTTTTTTGTCTGAAATTCACGTAGCTACTCCAGCTTTCTTTTGACTCGTGCCGGCTCGGTTCACCTTTCCCTACTCTTTCACTTTTAATGCATATGCGTTTTTATATTTAAATTGGGTTTCTTGTGGACAGCATATAGCCGGGTCTTGGTTTGCATCTACCCTTACGGTCTCTTCTTGCAATCGGCGTATCGAGACCACTCCCTTTGAAGCGATCACTGACACGGTTGGATTTACATCCACCATGTTCGTGAAAATTTTGTACCTGCTGCACTTATTCTTTGTGTTCTTTTTAATCTTCCTGTTTCTGCCCTCTCTTTTAATTGAGCATTTTTTATTGTTCCATTTTCTCTTCTCTCTCAGCGTATCAGTTATATTTCTCTTTAACTTCTTGGTGGTTTCCCTAGACCTGGACTGCGCAACGTAAGTCTCCAACCAGTCCAGGTCCGCCTTCAGATGACGCTGCAGCGTGGGCGTAACGGACTTCGCAGCCTCTCACCCCATCCCTTACTAACACTGCTACATTTATTGCACTAACCTACCTGCTATTACCGCGCAGTATGTTGTGGCCGGTATTCCTTTGAACAGTCGTCCATTAGATTAAGTAAGACTAAGAAAAATAAAATACGTGATTTTGATCTTCACGTGTTCCTTCTGTGACCCCTTTCCTTTCGTTTACGTAGATCCAAATTTCTGACCAACACCATGTTCCTTCCCTCTGAAGAGCAGCTTTTAGCGCTTACCCGCAACGACAGTTCTCTCAGTTCTGTTAGCCTGAACGTTATGGACTGAATTGTGTTCCCCTCCAAAGTTGATATGGTGAAGCCGTGACTCCCAGCATGACTGTATTTGGAGACAGGGCCTTTAGAGAGGTGATGAATGTCCACCGTGGTGATAAGGGTGGAGCCCGGCTGCAGTATGACTGGCGTCCTCGTAAGAAAAGGAAGAGACGCCAGGGATGGGCACTTACACAGAGGTAAGGCCATGTGAGAAGACAGCCATCTCCAAGCCAAGTGGAGAGGCCTCCGAAAAGGCAGCACTGATCTTTGCACCTTGATCAAAGCACCTTGATCTTTGACTTTCAGTCTCCAGAACTGAGAGAAAATAATTTTGTTGTTTAAGCCCCCAGTTTGTGGTATTTTGTTTTGGCGGCCCTAGCAGACTACTACACCAACAAAGTCTTTATTTTCCCTTACTTCTGAAGGATGGTTTTTCTGGATATAGACTCCTTGGTTGGTGGGGGTTTTTTTTCCCAACCCTTTAAATATTTCATGCTACCCTCCTTGCTTGCATGATTTTTGAAGCAAGTCCGATAGAATTCTTACCTTTGTTCCCCTCTAGGTAAGATGTTTTTCTTCTCTGACTTTTTAAGAGACTTTTCCTTGGCTTTATGCAATTTGAATATGATCTGCCTAGGTGTGTGAGTGCACGCGTGCCTGTCTGTGTATGTGTGTGTATTGGCATTTATTCTGTTTGGCGTTCTATGAGATTCCTCGATTTGTGCTGTGGTATCTGTCACGGATTTTAGAAAAATCCCAGCCATTATTATGTCAAATAGTTGCTTTTTCTCTTTCTTCTGCTTTTGACAGTCTCCTTATACATGTGCTATATTTTGGTGATTGCCTCACAGTTAATAGATAGTCTGTCCCAATTTTTATTATTTTTTCTCTTTACAACTCAGTTTGGGAAGTTTCTATTGACCTATCTTCAAGTGCTCGGATTCTATCCCCAGCCCTTTCTGATCACCTGACGCGTCCATCAGATGATGTAGGCTATTTCTGTTATAGAGTTTTCTGTTTCTAGTATTTCCTTTATATTCTTTCTTAGGGTTTCTGTCTCTCCGTTATTATATGTACACTATCTGTTCTTGCATGTTGTCCACTTTTTCCATTAAAGCCCTTAGCATGTGAATCCTACTTCTTTTTTAATTTCCCATCTGATGATTTCACAATCTCTGCCGTATCTGACTGAACCTGGTTCTGACACCCACTTTGTCCCTTCAGATCGTTTCTTCTTCCCTTGTGTCATGCCATGTAACTTTTGTTGTGGTTGAAAGCCAGTCATGAATTATCAGGTGTTAGGGAGTAAGTTGGCCGTTCGTATGAGAGTTATTTTTATCTGGCTAGGAGATATGCTTTATTTACTCTTTTCTGTACCTGTAGTGTCAGAGGATTCAGTTTCCACGAGTGTCTTTGTTTTTTGTCCCCCAGCATCTTTCGTTTCCCTAGACAACCCTTCTTAAGTAGAATCTGAGCCTTGGCGCTCTCTGAGCAGTAATCCACTGCTATTAGGCAGGAGCCCTGTTGATGTTTGCTCAGGTCTGGACTGAGAAGCATCCTGTAATCCTGGGATTAGGTCTCAGTCGTTCAGTGTACCTGTCCCCCTGGGCTGGGATCTTCTCCGGTGTTTCTCAGCTTTTTTCCCCACCTTATGTGAAGAAGAAAGGCTATAGGGGGCCTGAAGTTTGGGGATTTCCCTCACCCCAAGTCCAGGGAGGCTTCTCCCTTGCTGGGTAGGCCTTTCTTGTGGAGAAGGCTCTTGGCTTCTTTCAAAATGGTTACCTCTCGCCTCTCCCTGGCCCAACAGGAGGCAATTTTGCTCTGATCGTTACCAAGAAAACCTGGTGAGGATTCTAGAGGCAGACACCATGATGGTGGAGGGAAGGGCTACCTTAGATGGCCCCCCTGCCAGGAGTTCTCTCAGGCCAGTCCATGCTCAGCACCCCCCCACCCCCTGCAGGTCAGGGAAGCTTCCATGTAAGTTACTGCCTCGGGTTTGCTGAGTTGCATTCATGGTAACCTGTGGTTTCTAGAATCCCCGGCTCCTTCAGGTTTGGGGTGTGGTTTGTCCCATGAGCTCAGTTCTGTGACATAGCCAGAAAGAGTCACTGGTTCTGTTTTCCTCGTTGTGAAGGTGGGTGATGAGTTGCAAGCACTTTATGTGTTCGAGTCGAGTCTTTCCTTTGCGTTTTAGACGTTATTTCCTTAGCTCTACGGACATATCTGGTAAAAGTCTTTATCTAGTAATCCCATGCCTGTGCTTCCTTAGGGACAGTTCTCTTGATTGCCCCCCCCCCCCATACATGGGCCATACGTTCTAGATTCTTCACGTGCCTCGTAAAATTTTACTGAAAACTGGACATTGTGAATATCACAATGTGGCAACTCTGGAAATCAGATTCCCCTCCTGGCAGGCTCCGTTGTCGCTGCCTGTTGTAGCTATCGTTTATTTAGGACTTCTCTGAATTAATTCTGCAAAGACTATTTTTTGTATATGGCCACTGAAGGCTTAGCTTAGTTAGTGGTCGGCTAATGGTGGACAGAGATTTCCTTCAGTGCCTGGAACGCATCAATCTCCCGGTCATTTCCGAGAGGCTCAGTGTGTGTGTGGCTTTCATCATTCAGTCAGGCAGTTTACAAGTCTGTAGTAACCTTCACTAGCCTCAAGGTCAGCCAGGGTTGGGAAGTTAGGGCTTCCTCACACTTTCTTGAGCATGCACAATGCCCTAAACGTGTACTTGGCCTTCTAGATTCCCAGGAATATGTCAGAACTTTTCGAAGCTCCCGTGGACTGTGGTGGCCCAACCGATTCTGCTAAGCTTTGTGGTTAGTCTGGTAAACTTCCCTCAAAGGTTACGTTTCGCCTTAGGCATCCCCCACCCCAAACACTTTCCAGTGAATGTTTTTGGCCAGTGCCCTCAAGAAGAGATTTTTTTTTTTTTTTTTAGCATTAGAGGAACTCCTAGTCAGTTCAAATAAAGACGAGTCTTTGGAGGAAGGTCTTCCAGTGATCCATTAGGTTAAATAATGAATATTTTGGGGGAATGAGGCTTTAAAAGAGGACCACTCTGCTCCTTCCTATACTGAGAGGGAGTACACATAATCCTGTACACTATGGATTATAATGGACCTGGGGGGGTAGGAAGAATGGGGAGTAATTGCTAACAAGTCGGATTTCTTCTGAGCATGAAGAAACATTCTGAAATTAGCGTTGATGAGTGGCACAGCCTTGTGAGTATACTAAAAACCACTGAATTATGCACTTTAAGATGATGTGTGAAATATGTCAATATAAACAAGAATTGAAGTTCTGATACATGGGTGAACCTTGAAAATATGACGCTAAGGGAAAGAAGCCACACAGAATAGGCCTTATATTTTATGATCCCATTTGTTAGGAATGTCCAGAATATTGAAATCCATAGACAGAAGGCAGATGAGTGGTTGCCAGTGGCTGGGGAAAGGGGAAATGGTGAGTGATTGCTAATGGGTATGAAGTTTCTTTTCGGGGTGAGGAAAATGTTCTGGAATCAGATAGTGAGGATTGAGGCACCAATTTGCAGATACAGTATACTAAAAACCACTGGATTGTACATTTTAACAGGGTGAACATCGTGGTATATGAATTATATCAATTAAAAAATGTTGTTTTAAAGGAAAATGTAATGCCATAGAGAGCATAAATGCGTTCATGTATTCAAAAAATATTTATGGAGTATGTACTGCTTATCTGACGTGTCTAGGGACCAGGGACCAGGAATTGAACAAAAGTCCTTCCCCTCATGGCCTGGCAGGTGCAGTCTGAAGAGTGCGTGACTCTTGATCTCGAGGTCGTGAGTTCGAGCCCTGCACTGGGTGTAGAGATGAGTTAAAAATAAATCAATAAATGAACTTAAAAAAAAGTCCTTCCCCTCCTGGACAGTATATTCTGGTATTAGAAGAAAAGCAGTAAGATAAATAGCTGAAAACTAGGGTCTCGGGCGGTGCAAAGGGACAAATAAAGCAGGGAAGGAAGAGTGGTGTCATTAGATTTTAGACCACCTGAATAAGCAGATGGCATTTTAGCAAAGATCTGAAGGGTGGTCAAAAGGCGAGCCATGAGAATATCTCAGGGAAGAGCCTTCCAGGCAGAGGGAGCAGCACGTGCAAAGGCCCTGATGCGCAGCTGGGCGCGACAATTGAGGAACAGCAGGGGGAGGAGTGTGGCTGGAGTGAAGAAGGTAAAAAGGGAGAAGGTAGGTGGAGTCGAAGCCATAACTGTGGCGAAGGGGAAGGGCTCAGACTGCATTGGGTCTTGCAGGCCACTGTCAGGAATGAACTTTCATCTTGCGCTCAGAGTGACCAGTGGGCTTTCCAGGGTCAGAAATTCCCATCTGTCCCTTTCAGATGATATAGGAAGTTCCTTTTTTGGAACAGGCTCTCCCTCCTTAGGCCACTAAGCCCCACAGTGAGTGCCAGCGTGACCACTATGTTTAACAGAGTATCAGAGATTTCGCGGGACATGTACAGTTATGAGATAATGCAGACACTGGAAAACAGGATCATGCTTTTCACCATCAAAGACTGTCACAGTCTGATTGTGGAAGTCAGATGGGGCGCAGTGTTCACTTAATTCTAGCCGTTGATATCATCTCCTAGGGTTTCTGTCCTCGAAGCTTTTGATAAAGCCAGAGGCTGTTTGCATCTTGCTGGTTGACCAAGCTGACGTGCTCGGCTTCCTGACGCGAGCTCCCCGGTTTGCCTCTGGCCCGGTTGCACTTTGTGCGTTCACTTTGTGCTATCCACTTCGTCCCTCCCTCCGCGGGCTGTGAATTTCCCCCTGGGGGTGAAGAAAGTGTTCTGGAAATAGTGAGGATTGATGCACAAATTTGCAAATCGACTAGAAACCCCTGCATCGTACATCGTAACAGGGTGAACGTCATGGTATGTGCATCGTACCTCAATAAGAATGTTATTTTTAAAAAGACAGAATAGGGGCGCCTGGGTGGCGCAGTCGGTTAAGCGTCCGACTTCAGCCAGGTCACGATCTCGCGGTCCGTGAGTTCGAGCCCCGCGTCGGGCTCTGGGCTGATGGCTCGGAGCCTGGAGCCTGTTTCCGATTCTGTGTCTCCCTCTCTCTCTGCCCCTCCCCCGTTCATGCTCTGTCTCTCTCTGTCCCAAAAATAAATAAAAAACGTTGAAAAAAAATTAAAAAAAAAATAAAAAAAAATAAAAAGACAGAATAATACCATGGAGAGCATAAATCCGTTCAGATATTTTAAAAACGCCTGTGGGGCATTTACCGTTTACCTGCCATTTATTTCTAGGGACTGGGGACTGAGAACAGAACGAAAATGCTTTCCCCGGTAGGCCATATATTCTGGTATTAGGAGAAAAGCAGGGAGGTCGCTTTTCTTAACAATATCTTCGATCGCGTCTGTGAATGACTCTGAAGCACACTCAGGAGTCTCCAATAATTTGTTCTCTGGCTTCCTGATGGTGCTTCACGTATGACGTAGTCCGTTGTTTCTGCTCATGAGGGTCCCAAAAGGCAACAAGTGAACTTTCCTCAAAACAGACCAACGCGGTGATGCTTTGTTCAGAATTGCCGAAAGCTGGAAGGAACCAAGATGTCCTTCAGCGGGTGAACGGGTGAATAAGCTGTGGTACGGGCAGACGGTGAAATATTATTTAGCATTAAAAAGAAACGAGCTACCAAACCATGAGAAGACATGGAAGAACCTTAAATGCATTATCACTGAGTGAAAAGGCCAGTCTGAAAAGGCTCCGTGCTGTAGGATTTCCAGCTATAGGACATTCTGGAAAAGGCCAGACTGTGGAGACGGGAAAAAGATCAGTGGTGGCCGAGGGTTGCGGGTCAGGGGAGGAGGAGTAGCCGGAGCACTGGATTTTTCGGGCAGTGCAGCGACCCTGTGTGACACCTCGATGATGGCTGCGTGTCCCTGTACATTGGTTCAGATCCATAGAACGTACCGCATTAAGAGCCGCCTGGTTGATTCTCCAGACTCGTGTGGAGTCTCCTCCTCACTCCCGCTATCCAGCCACGTGGCCTCTTCTAGAAAATATGAACCCTCCCCACCTCAGGATCTTTGCCCAAAACCTCGCCCCTGGCGTATTTCACACTTACTCTTCAGGATCGGCTTTCGTGTCCCTCCCTCGGAGTGGCCTTTCTTGACCTCACAAGCCTAAATCTGAATCTATTATATTCTCTCTCCTTGTGCCGTGTTCCTTACATGGACACACTTACCACCCTCTGTGGATTTATTAGTTTACTGTCCGCATCCCCAGTTGGGTGGCAGATTTCATGAGTGTAAGGAAGGCACCTGCCGTGTTCGCTGATGTATTCCCAGCACGTAGCCCGGGGCCCGACGGGAGGAGGTGCTCAGTTGACCTGTCGAATGCGGGAGTAAATGAGTGGGCCCTGTGAGGTTGATGTTATTAGCTCAGAGTACTTCAGCGATTTACCTGCTGCCACACAGCTAGCAAGGGGACAGAAATGGAGGAGACCTCAGAATTACAGTTCCTAGGTGAATATACCATCTAGGAAAGTATTTGCTAAGGGGATGGAAAGTAGGGGTGGGGGGTGGGGGGGTGGGGGGGCGTGGAGCTGGCAGGTGAGAAGATTCCAGACCAGTGACTCTCAGGGAGATGGCCCCAGGCGTGTTGGGGGGTGGGGGGATGGGGTGAGAATGTGCAAGATGCATATTCAGTATTTTACATTTGTTGAAAAATACCTTCTGTTTTCATAAAACAGACCGCTGAAAGACTGTCCCTTCCCTGGCTGGGAAGGAAAATAGGAAATAGGGCGCCTTTTCCTCTAAGGGCAGATTTTTCAGTTTCCCAGAAGGAAGCAGGTTTACAAGGCCATGGGGAAACGGCTGCCCCAAGGGCATTCTAGCACTTACCTAAGCAGAGTGGAGGGCAGGAGGGCAGGAGGGCGCAGGCGATGTCTGTCGGGGCGCGGGCCGTGCCAGGACCCTGTTCGCACAGGGAGAGCAGGTCGGGGTGACAGCACCCCACAAGCTGCACGCTCCACCCCCATCTCACAGACCGCCCTTCCCACCCTCCAGGCTGCACGTGGCTTCGACTCCCCACGCCCCTCCAACCGCAGCCCCCACCCCTCCATCCGCACCCAACGCAGCTCCGATTCACCCCCATCACCGCCATAGGCTTCGCATCGGCCCAGTCTTGCCTCATCCCACCGCCCAGACTAGTCTCGTCGCCCTCCTCTGCCGGGCGGCGGTGCCCGCGCTTGTCTGTGACACTAGCGTGCTGGCGTGTCCGTGAGGGACAGGCTCGCGGTTAACAGCCATGCGCACGGGGAGAAGCCAACGTTGTGTGCAGTAGGGCCGGCAGCCGGGGTTGTGCTTGGACGGTTTGCTTTTGTTGTTCTTTGGCTTGGATTGGGGGCGGGGGGCTGCTGTTTGGGCATGTAGTGGTTTTTCTGTGTGCGTCTGTCTGTCAAATGTATAGGTTCCAAATCGTTTTTCTGGGAAAAGACCCTTATTTTTCTAGAGTGATTTGACCCATTTTTGGTGAAATGCATTAACTTTCCCCTTTCAAAAGACTGATGGGGAGGGAATAATGGGAATGACTTCATATGCCAAAGAAAACATAAGGTGTGAAGAGACGTTTTATCAACATTTAAATCTCCACGTGCCGTTTTGGTTTTGTTTTTAAGAACTTCGCTAGGAATGAAATTGACTAAGTCAAAGAATATTAGAGCTGGAAGAAACTTTTGAAACAAAACCAGCTTCTCATTATTATTTACGTAGAACAAGAGGCCCAGAGAGGGTAAGTGACTTGTCCAAAGTCACACAGCACTTGAATGCCGTTGGGGCTGATTTCCAGCCTGGAGCTCAAGTGGGAAGCGCAGTATCTCTCAGTGAAAAGACAGTCGTGTGATTTTTAAAGATTTTATTCTATTTTTTATTGTATGGTTATTGTAAGAGAAGTTGGGAGAACTTAATGTTTTAATTTGCCTGGAGTTCCTACCACTTCAAAATGATCCTTGTGAGTATTTTTGCTGTATAATTTTCCAGACTTTCTAATGTATGTGTATCCTGGTAAAAAAAAAAAAAAAAAAAAAAAGCGCCGTATTTATTAAAATTGGTTCACACTGTGCACACTTCTTTGCAATGTAATTCGTAACAGATGCATAACTATTGTATTGAATGGATGTACCTTCATTAACTTAATCAGTCCCTAAGATAGACATATAAGCTTTTTCAAATGTTAAGCTCTTATAAAAGATGCTGCATTAAAGATTCCTGTTTGTACATCTTTTGCTGAAGTGGCGTCTCCTTATTGATCGGTATGAATTTTTGTACGAATGTAGTGCCGTGGTGTATGTAGGCTGGGTGTGAACCCTGGCTCTGGAACTTACTACCGTGTGTCTTTACACAAATCACCACCTTTCTAGGCTCCAATTGCTTCATCTTTAAGTGGAAGCCGTCATACTACTGATCGCCTGGAGGTGCTGGATTAAATGAGATAATACATGTAACATAATTCGTGCCTAGCACATAGCAAGTCCTAAATCAGTATTAGCTAATATTATTGGCACCACAAGAAGATTAGTTCTTCAACATAACGCCAGAGTTTTCGATTCTTTCAAAGAGAGTAATCAGTTTCATAAGGAAGTTTTTAGGTGTAAAACTAAGGTAGCTAAATATTTCCTGCTTATAACTTAATGTGTCCAGAGGATAGATAAATTCTTTTTTAAATTTATTTTTGAGAGAGAGAGAGCGTGAGCAAGGGAGGGAGATACAAAATCCGAAGGAGCTGTCAGTGCGGAGCCCAACACGGGGTTCGAACTCACGGACCGTGAGATCATGACCTGAGCCGAAGTCAGACGCTTAATCGACTGAGCCACCCAGGCACCCCGATAAATGATAAATTTAAGTGAACTGTGGGCTGTTGAGCTATTTGCCGTGTTCTGGTTATACAGCTTACTGCCGGTCAAAACAGAAAAGCATAGCTTTTCATTGAAGGTTCTTAAGTAGAAATCGGCCGTTTTGTGATAACTGAAGCCGCCGCTGATACCTCGTCCTCTGGAAAATGCTCAGAGCACAGCTTACGCCATAAAAGCAGCAGGATTTCTAAGCTACCACCTGCAAAGCTTCCCAGTGCCTCAGAAAATTGGGGCAGGGGACGCCTGGGCGGCTCAGTTAAGCCTCCGTCTCTTGATTTCGGCTCGGGGCCAGGTCTCGCCGTTCAGGAGTTTCAGCCCCTCGGCGGGCTCCGCGCTGATAGTGCGGAGCCTGCTTGGGATTCTCACTCTCCCTCCCTCCCTGCCCCTCCCCCACTCGTGCTGGCTCACTCTGTCTCTCTCTCAAAATAAACAAATAAATAATAAACAAACGTAAAATAAATAAACGTAAAAAAGAACAAAAACTATTTTGAAAAATTGGGGCAGGGGCGCCTGGGTGGCGCAGTCGGTTAAGCGTCCGACTTCAGCCAGGTCACGATCTCGCGGTCCGTGAGTTCGAGCCCCGCGTCAGGCTCTGGGCTGATGGCTCGGAGCCTGGAGCCTGTTTCCGATTCTGTGTCTCCCTCTCTCTCTGCCCCTCCCCCGTTCATGCTCTGTCTCTCTCTGTCCCAAAAATAAATAAAAAACGTTGGAAAAAAAATTTTTTTAAAAGAAAAATTGGGGCAGGTTCCAGGAGGTGAAAGCGAAGTGAGGACAGTCATCACGCTCTGAAGTCTGGCACAAGACCAGGTGCTGCTGCCACTCGCGCACAGCGGCACCGACCCTCTGGCACACCTTGTTGCCGTGGGACAGCAGTGGCCCTGGGCGACCTGAGCTGCCGCAAGATCTGAGGAAGCCCCTGCTTCCTCGCCCGGTGTGCGTGCAGACCCGCGGCAAAGGGCGCCAGCTCCTTCCCCCCCCCCCTCCCGGCTGGAGGCAGGGAGGGGCAGACGTAGGTTCCGCAGTGTCTTCACAGCTTTGACTTTGTCCTCATGGGTTCAAGGGAATCCTTGCGGGTTCCAGTTTGCCCCTGGTACGGACTGACCCCCCTCCTGACTCCTTGACTCCAGGACCAAGCTGATGTTGGCTGAGTGCTCACCGTGGGCCTTACCTTTATTACTCTAAACTTCACAGGGGCGCCTGGGTGGCTCAGTCGGTTGAGCGTCCGACTTCGGCTCAGGTCATGATCTCAGGGTTCATGGCTTCACACCCCGCATCGGCCTTTGTGCTTCGGATCTTCTGCCCCCCTCTCTCTCTCTCTGCCCCTCCCCTGTTCTCTCTCTCTCTCCCTCTCTCTCAAAAATAAAACATTTTGAAAAAAAACAAAAATAAACTTCACGACGTGCGGGTGGGGGCAGGTTCCATTCTACAGATGTGGCGAGTGAGGCACACGGGGAGGCCAGCCAGCTTGCCCAAGGTCACACAGGGAGTCAACAGCGGGGCTGAGCGATCTGCCTCCATAATTTGCGGCTCTTTCCCTGGTGTGGGCTGACCTCCATCTCCAGACCATGCGAACCCACAGCGCGGTGGCCGGGCGGGACGTCCTGACGTGCCCCACGCTGCCTGGCCCACGCCCTTTTTCCTCGGCAGCCAGGACAGGCTTATCGGCTGAAGGTCACAGGTACAACGAGGTGCAGGAGGGACCTTATTTTCACCAGAAAACATCCTGTCCCTCTTGCACACCACCAGAGGATAACCATCTCTCTCTCCTCTCATGGGCCTGCGTGAGTAAATAATTAGGAAGTGGCTGAAACAGTAAACAGAAAGCAGTGTGGTACGGTAATCCGTGAAGTTCCGCTGGAAATAATCCGAAAGTGTTCCTGCCGGCGATGTAAGTGGCTGCTATTCTCAAAGACAAACTTCCAAAGAGCACATTAAAGATGCGAGCACAGGTACCTCCTCTCCCCCACAGCTGCACTACAGTGTCAGTAAGAAGGAGAAATTTAGGGCACGTCCGGGGGGGGGGGGGGTGCTCAGTCTGTTAAACGTCCAACTCTTGATTTCGGCTCAGGTCATGATCTTGTGGTTCGTGAGATCAAGCCCCGTGTCAAGCTCTATGGCTGCCGGTCTGGAACCTGCTGGAGAGTGTCTCCCTCTCTCTCTCTCTCTCTCTCTCTGCCCCCTCCACCACTCTTGCTCTCTCTCAAAACAAAATGAGAATGAGAAATTTGAGGAATTTATAAATGGGATGAATTAATGACAAAAAATGATTAATGGATACCTCCAGGATAAAGGCACCTAAGAAGCTGTTTAATCAAATTCCCTTGTTCTCTCAAAGGCAGGTTTGCTGACACGGCGGGCCCAGCCTCTCTCTACCTGCCCTTATTTTTCTTCCAAGTGGCTAGTGGAAGAAGGGCCTCAAGTCTAATGAGCAGAGCCACTTCATTCATCAAGACACAGCACGGCTTGTCTGAGTGAGGCAGCCCTAAATTTCTTTTTAAAAGGGGATGATGTGGGGTGCCTAGGTGGCTCAGTCGGTTAAGCGTCCGACTTCTCTCAGGTCATGATCTCACAGTTCGTGAGTTCAAGCCCCGGGTCGGGCTCTGTGCTGACAGCTCAGAACCTGGAGCCTGCTTCACATTCTGTGTCTCCCTCTCTCTCTGCCCCTTCCCTGCTCATGCTGTGTCTCTCTCTGTCTCAAAAATAAATAAACATTAAAAAAATAAATAAATAAAAGGGGATGATGATAATGGTGGCTGTGCAGGTAAAAACAGGATAAATCACTTACAGTTGTCAAGCACAGACCCACTGGTTAGAAGCTATTGTCAATATTCAGGATATTAACACGTCCCAGGGTACCTGTAAACACCTCATAAAGAACCATAAAGCCATTAATCTGGCCTGGCTCTTATCTCACGCCTTTCAGTGGGGAACAAGAATTCAGGAAGGTAGTTGGGGGGTAGGGGTGAGGGGGGGTGGAATATAGCAACTCTCTGGTCTACAACACAGGCCCAGTAAAGGGCACACTTGCGCTGTTGGAGGGCGCCCTGCCGCCACGGGAGCGGAGCCCAGCAGAGGATGCGTGCTCTACAGCTGTGTCCAAAGTCAAAGGAAGGGCCCCTTGTACTGGAAGCGCTCTTGAATGCACTAGGCACTGGGCAGGGGGTGACACTTGCACTCTGACGTGGGTTTATTATTAAAACCCTGGAGTGCTTGGGCTTTCTCAAGGGGTGTGTGGCGTTTCCTGCAGGGTGCATGGAGCACTCAGAGGGCTCCGCTTTCAGCGCGTTATTGCAAAACCCCAGAGCAAGCAAGCAGCCCCCCAGCTAATCGTTTCGTCTGAATCGCCAGCCCGGCTCGTGGACTCTGCGTGCGAAGGGAGCCAAACCAGAGAGTCCCGTCCATTAACTACCGACTTCTCGGCGGGGAGAGGCGCGCTCAGAGCCCACGCGGCGAGGGCGACCACCGTCGCTTCCGTGCTGGGGCTGCCAGGGGCCCCGCGCTTTCTCCAGCCCTCCGAGTCCCTCGCCCCGGAGGAGCTTAGGGCGACAGCCCTGCACCAACCTCGGTGCAGCGACAGCCCGGCGGTGAGACGTTCTCGCCACACTTCTCCCAGGGCTCTGGGGGCTGGTGGGACGTTTCGTGCCCCGCCCCCGCCCCGCCCCCGGCTGGCTGGCACCGCCCAGCAAGGCCCCTGCCCCAGGGTAATGCCCCGGGTAAGGGGCGAGTTAAAGCCCTCGGGCACGCCCCCTCCCGCAGCACACTTCCGGCAAGCGCTCCGCCTACCTCGTGGCCACGCCCCAGCCTCGTGTGCTCCCCGGCAGGTCCCGCCCACCACAGCTGGGATGCCGGGTCTCACGAGCTGGACTCGGGCGAGACCGGGAAGAGCCACGGGGTGAGAGCCTGGGCCGAGACAGGTGCTTTGGCTAACATCAGACGTTAACATCTTCCCCTGGGAGAGGCGAGTTGCGGGACGCCGCCGCTGCGCTCCGGTCGCGGCCCTTCCCCGCCCTCTACCCTCTCTGCCTTTCCCCCTTTCCAGATAGGAAGTCTTGTATCTCAGTGAAGGTAGAGGGAGAAGAGGAGGAAATGTGGTCCAAAGTGGGCCAGGGTGGAGGCGGGGTGGGAAGGACGAGGAGGCGGCGGCGGCCCGGAGCCCAGGAAGCAGCAGCTGGGCTGTCCTCCTGAGGTCCCTGAGGAGCAGCAGCCCGGGGACAGGCAGCAGCGCCCCTGCCACACCACGTTCCTGGCCACACCCCCTCCCTGGCAGCTTTTACACCGCACGGAATACTCGCACGCGTCCCTTCCGTGTACGGCGTGCTTCTGGAGATGCCTGGTTCTCCAGGGGCTCGGTTGCCTCTGGATAGCTTCCGGAGAACCCCCCCCCCCCACCTTCTTCAGGGCCAAAAGCCATCTAGCGGGCCCAAGGCCACCCCGGCCCCCATCCCAAGACTCCGGGGTGGGAGCCGACTACTGGGCATGAAGGTAAATATTTTCATGCAGTATTTAAATCCAAGTAGGGAAACATTGGCAGGAAGCCAGTTTTAAGTAATGTTTTAGTAGAGCTGTGGACGATGCACGGTGGAGCAGGTACAGGATCAGGTCCTACCTATATTTAAATTTTGATAATTTGGGGGCACCTGGGTGGCTCAGTCGGTTAAGCCTCGGACTTCAGCTCAGGTCATGGTCTCATGGGGCGGGTGCCAGCGGAGCCCCACGTGGGTCTCTGTGCTGACAGCTTAGCCTGGAGACTGCTTCGGATTTTGTGTCTCCCTCTCTCTCTGCCCTTCCCTGGCTCACGCTCTCTCTCGGCCTCTCAAAAGTAAATAAATAAATTTTGATAATGTTTAAGTCATGAGTTATTTTTGCAATAACTTGTTCATGTTAAATACTGCATTAAAACATGTATGTTGATTACGGATTTACTTGGCTCCACATTAATTTTGCATGGGACCCAAAACTGTCCCCTAAAGCCAGCCTCAAACTGGGTATTACAGAAAAGTGTCCTGGGGGAGGGGGAGGGGTATGAAGGGGAGAGAAATTTTAAAACAAGCATGAAATAACATCCGTATATTTAATCCACATCTCTGAAGACCAAAACACTGGTGATTTTCTCCTCTCAGAAAGGAGCTTGCAATAAGCATGGGTGTGAATGAAGCCAGGGTGCAGGTGAGTCCATCTGAAAAAAGCACTTGGGCCAGACAGCCATTCTAAAACGTGCTTCAGGGCTTTTGTCCTGGACATTCTCATGTTGGTTTGTTTCTATTGCTTTTTTCCATTACTGGAATATAAGTTTTGAATTTGGGGACTTTAAGGGATAGAAAATGGGATAAATTCCAGTTTATGGAAACTGCCCATTACCAGTGGAAACATGAGTTCCTGGAGGAAAAAAAAAAAAAAAAAGAACATTTTTCCCACACCTGTACTATACATGCACGCATTTTTCTTTTTTTGCAACAAAGCTCAATTCCTAACAGCAATCCTTTGGGATGGATGGTAACCCTCCATAAAGGAATATTTCTGTCTCCTGTGTAGTCATGTTGGGACTCCATCTGCCCCGGAAGTATTTACATTAATGCACTGAGGAGCTGGGTTAGAAGAGTTCAGTTGTACTCAATTCTTTAAAATGTTTTTTTTTTTAATTTTTTTTTTAACGTTTATTTTACTTTTGAGACAGAGACAGAGCATGAACGGGGGAGGGTCAGAGAGAGAGGAAGACACAGAATCGGAAGCAGGCTCCAGGCTCTGAGCCATCAGCCCAGAGCCCGATGCGGGGCTCGAACTCACGGACCGCGAGATCGTGACCTGAGCCGAAGTCGGACGCTCAACCGACTGAGCCACCCAGGCGCCCCTCTTTAAAATGTTTAAAACCAAGCAGAACCTCTGAACTAAAAGGAGTAATTTTTGTAAGTATGTTGGCACTGGTGCAAGGGAGTAATTCGTTCACAGAATACAGGCCAGGAGTGCCTAATGTCTGCTTAGTTATGTTGAAACTGAAGGAGGAAGAGAGCTTCAAGTCCAAGTCCTCCTATTGTTGCTTTTAAGCATTCAGTAAAGCAACGTAGGAAGTGGCATCCCTAAATTTGTCTAAAACAAAACAAGGAACTACGAATGAGCGTCCACTGACCTAAAAAGGGTGAAAATGGCAGTTCTGACCTACACATTGCAGATACCACACAAGTTCGATGTTATGAAACTACCAAAGGCAGAAGTGAATATTCTCTTAAAGAATTTCTAACATCTAAGGATTTTTTTCCCCTTTCGGCAGTACAATTATGAACAAGTGGGTTTTGTGGAAATTGCTGGGGGGTGGGGCAGATCTGTACCTGTGTTAATTTGAAATACTTTTTCATTTTCCCAAGCGGTGATGACTTGTAGGTCACGGGATCAAAAAGCGACTACTTGAGATGATAGAAAACCGGAAGTTGCATCACAGAAGTATTGGTAGGGGGAACACCAGGAGGAGCTTATCGCCGGCTTTTCTGCAGAGCGTGTGTGAGTGCACTGTTGGAAACAGGCTGTAGAGCTAGTGATGGGGTGTCTGAAAAGCAGCTCAACAAAGCAGGCCACGTGAGGCCACAGCTGGCCTCACCAGTCTGGCCGGGGCTTGGGAGGCCAGGCCTCTCTGCTTTCTCAAACAGGCAAAGCAAACTCAGAGAAAACGAAAAAAGTTGCTGACTTGCTTTCACTGGGTTTACAAACTGGTCTCTTAATGGAGTTCTGAAAGAAGAGCCACAAGAAAGAAAAAGGGAAGAAAATGTTCTCATCTACTTTCAAACTCTTAATGTATGCTTTTCCCTTTCTCTTTTGCAAATGTAAGAGACTCGTTTTACGAACCAGTACTGGGAATAGAGACCCGATAAATTGGCCCAGATGACAGCCCGCTGTGGGCTCTGGCTGTTTATGGGTTTGACCACTGGTACATTTGAATCTCCCCCAAATGAGCTCTATTACCCTGGCCTTAAGATTATATACTCATGCGGAGGAAGGATCCTAGATCCTGAATCTGAGAGCAAAAGTGAGGAGTCAGACAGGGAGAGGAGACCCACAGTGTCACAATTTATAGTTGGGAGACTTCCAAAAGGATTAAATACAATGTAAATTCCATTAACCAGGGTGCTGAATGGACAGTGAGGTCAACTGACAGTTTTTAAAATTAATTTTATTGAGACATAATCAACATATAACAGTTTCACGTGTACAACATAATGATCTGTATACATTGCAAAATGATCACAGTTAAGTCTAGTTAACATCTGTCATCAGTTACAAAAATGTTTTTCTTGTGCTGACAGCTTGAAGGTCTACCCTCTTAGCAACTTTCAAATATGCAAAGTAGTATTATCTTTTTAATTATTATCTTAGAGAGAGCGTGCGAGTGGGGAAGAGGAGGAGAGAGCGAATCTTAAGCAGGCTCCATGCTCAGCATGAAGCCTGATATGAGGCTCAATCTCACGACCATGAGATGATGACCTGAGCCGAAACCAAGAGTCTGATGCTCAACCAACTGAGCCACCCAGGCGCCCCGCAATGCATCGTTAATAACTATAGTCACCATGCTGTACATTACATCCCCATGACTTATTTTATAACCAAAAGTTTGTACCTTTTAACCCCCTTCACCCATTTCTCCCACCCCCTCCCCACCTCTGGCAAATGCCAGTCTGTTCTCTGAGTTTGGTTTCTTTTGTGTGTGTGTGTGTGTGTGTGTGTGTGTGTGTGTGTGTGTTAGCTTCCACGTGTAAGATCATACCATGTTTGTCTTTCTCTAATTTAGCACAATGTCCTTGAGGTCCATCCATGTTGTCGCAAATGGCAAGGTTTCACTCTCTTTTACGGCTGGATAATACTCCATTGTGTGTGTACGTGTACACACAGGACATTTTCTTGGTCCATTCATCCACTGATGGACACTTAGGTTGTTTCTGTATCTTGGCTACTGTAAATAATTCTGCAGTGAATGTGGGGGTGCCACCCGTCGACCTGATTCTAAAATGCCTAACACCACTCTCCTGCCATAGGAACTGGTGATGGGAACTGGGGTCTCCTCGTGACGGAGAAGAGCCAGCAGGACCCAGGGTGCTCCACCACTCTGGGCAACACCACCTTCCACCCAGAATCCTAAAGCGGGGGCTAGAATCAGGTCAGTTGACAGGGTCCTGAACCCAGGAACGGTGAAGGGTGGGGGCAGGCTGGCACATGCAGAATTGCTGATGGCATGCCGCTTTCCCTCCAAACTGCTGACTGGGCAGAAATGGAGCTGTAATGAATTTGAACTTAGTTCAGCTTAGCATTAAAGGCTAAAATACCGAGACAGTGTCCAGAGCTTCAGCAAGTCTCATATTCCAGCTAGAGGAGCCACAAGCTTCCTTAGCCTCCTTACCAGACCACCTTTTTTTTAACGTTTATTTTTGAGAGAGAGAGAGAGAGAGAGAGAGAGAGAGAGAGAGAGAGAGAATCCGAAGCAGGCTCCAGGCTCTGAGCTGTCAGCACAGAGCCCGACATGGGGCTTGAACTCACGAACTGTGAGATCACGACCTGAGCTGAAGTCAGATGCTCAAGTGACTGAGCCACCCAGGTGCCCCCATCCCAGACCACCTTTTTAACTCTCATGAGGTTTCAGAGGATGACTCTTTAGTCATCCTTAAAGAAACTTTCTAAAAATCTAATGTGCACCTACTGATTAGCTACCTCAGACTGAAGATGGGCTTTACAAATAAGGGGCTTTTATTTTATTTGAGAGAGAGAGAGAGAGACAGACAGACAGACAGACAGACAACACATATCCCAAGCAGGCTCCACGCTCCATGCAGAACCTGACACAGGGCTCAATCTCATGACTATGAGGTCATGACCCGAGCTGAAATCAAGAGTCAGACGCGACTGAGCCGCCCAGGCGCCCCTCCCTCAGACTGACTTTCAAAAGGACCTGCTTTTGACCATGCTCAGCTCTGCCCATCAGCAGGTAGCTCTAACGAGGAGGGGGCAGAGCATCTGGATGGCTGATGGTCTGCTGTCAAGACGGTAACACTGCTTTATGCTGTTAGCAGGCAAAGCATAACAGCAAGGACACCATGCAATTCACTAGTCTTGCATCCAAGGCCTGGAAAATCATTAAAGAACATTTAAAGTGGGAGAAGAAAAGCAAAGCAATGAGCCTAGACCAGAGCTTGGCACAAAGTCCATGCTCACGAAGAGTGAGCTGAACAGAGGGAGTGCAGTATTAACTTTCCGAAGATATTTTAGCAATAATGAAATTTCTCCCATTGTGGTTTAAAATCTCAATAGCATATAGATTGGTACGTTGTGTTTTTCTATTAAGACTTTTTCAATATACTAAACCAATCCCTTTTTTCTCTCTGACTGAAGGTTTGGTTCAAGAATACGAGGGCCGGGGCGCCTGGGTGGCGCAGTCGGTTAAGCGTCCGACTTCAGCCAGGTCACGATCTCGCGGTCTGTGAGTTTGAGCCCCGCGTCAGGCTCTGGGCTGATGGCTCGGAGCCTGGAGCCTGTTTCCAATTCTGTGTGTCTCCCTCTCTCTCTGCCCCTTCCCCGTTCATGCTCTGTCTCTCTCTGTCCCAAAAATAAATAAAAAAAAAAAAAAAAAAAAAAAAAAAAAGAATACGAGGGCCAAGTGCTGGCGACATCAGAGGGTTTTAATTCTCAGAAATATGTCCCCGTTGCCATGGGTCACCTTTCCGTCATAATCTTACATGTGCCCTGTAATGCTGCTTTTCTTCTGGAGCCCAAATCGAGAGGGGTTCTTCTGGTGCCCCTGCAGCCCAGAACACCCACGGCTAATCTATTGGGTGAGATAATGGTATTGTGTTTAAGTAAGAAAATGATTTAAAAAAATTATTGTAGAGACAGAGCATGCGAGCAGGGGAGAGGGGCAGAGGGAGAGAGAGAGAATCCCAAGCAGGCTCCACACTCAGCACAGAGCCCGATGCGAAGCTCAATCTCATGACCGTGAAATCATGACCCAAACTGAAATCAAGAGTTGGACACTGGGAAAAGGGTCGAGATGGTAGAACAGCATGGAAGTTCTCAGCTTCTCTCATCCCTGAAATGCAGCTAGATCAGCACCAAACCACTTTGCACACCTAGAAAATTGACCTGAGGATTAACACAACAATCTGTATAACTTGAGCCACAGAACTCGGCAGGTACATGGCGCAGAGGTGAGCTGGGGGGGAGAGAAGCCCTGGAGGGTAAGGAGCTGTATTTGCAGAGAGAGGACAGAGAAAGGGGGGAGAGTACAGGAAAAACACTCCCCACACAAGTAGCTGGAGAGAAAGAGAGTGGGAACACCCACAAGTGATGGAACTTTCAAGGGAGAATGGAGAAAGGAGAGAGTGTCAACACCACCAGGACTCTATAAACAGGGGAAAGCAGTGTCGGAAATTCCGCAGCTCAATACCTGGTGGTGCTCTGGTGGGAAGGGCGAATCACCTTGCAGGCAGCGAGGTCTGAGGGGTCTGCAGGCTACACAGGGAGAGGCAATTCCCCTGCTGGGAGGACATTTGGTAGAGGCCCTATAGCCTCCCCACAGGCAAAGGTCCCAGCGGACCCCAGAGAACAGCCACGTTTGCTGGTACTGGAACAAAAAGGCCAGGGGGCGGTGAAACCTGGCACTGGCTGTGTGTTGTGTTTTGCCATAATCTCTAAACCTCTGCTGTTTCGGGATCCCACGAACATTCCTTGGGGCAAGCCGGCACCCAGACACAATCGCACGAACGTTCCCGGGGGGCAGCTGGCACCTGGCCACTGCATGGCGAGACCCTCCCCCAGAGGGACGGAGTGGGTCCAAGTTGCAGGGCTCTCTGAGGTGAGGGGTCTGGAAACACAGCCCCATCTGAGATATAACTCAGGAGGGAAGTGCTGCCTGGCGGGCTGATGGCTTGGACAACATGGACAGTGTGGAAGCGGGGAGTGGACAGAAGCCGGAGATAAAAGAAGGGTGCTTGACTTCTGGTCAGTGAGAGCACAGATTTCTAATACCAGACCGGGGAGCTGGGTGATGCCATTTTCACCTCTCCTGCACATGCATATACACTGCACCACACCAATCCACCCCAGCAAGTTATGCGGTGCCACCTAGTGGAGAACGGAGCTATTACACCAAGCACCGCGCAACTGCGCCAACCAACCTCACCACACATCTCTCCTCCTGCTTAGTGTAGGAACTATAAAGTGCTTCATAGTTAGACTTCTAGAGAAATGGATGTAATTTCATTCGGATTTCATTCTGTTTGTTGGTCCATCTGTTTTTTTCATTTCTTATTCTTTTCGCATTCTTGGGTACAGAAAGAGAAAAAAAATATTTTTATTTTCCATTAACATTTTTAAAATTTTTTTACTGTGTTGTTTATTTCTTGTAAATTTTTTTATTCTGTTTTACTTCATTTTATTCTATTTTATTGTATACATCTTTTTAAGGTTTAAACATTTTCTTTTTTTCTTTTCCTTTTTTTCCCTTTTTTCTCTATTCTATCAAGTTTCTTCCAACAAGACCAAAACACCTAGGATCCAGCTTCCTTTATTTGACTTTTTCGTGTTGTTTTACTTTTTTAATTTTAATATTCTATTTTATTAATTCTTTTTCTTTCTCCAAAATGACAAAACAAAGGAATTCACCCCAAAAGAAAGAACAGGAAGAAATGACAGCCAGGGACTTAAGCGACACAGATATAAGCAAGATGTCTAAACTAGAATTTAGGATCATGATAATAAGAATACTAGCTGGGATTGGAAAAAGCATACAATCCCCTTCTGTGGAGATAAAAGAAGTAAAATCTAGTCAGAACAAAACGAACAATGCTATAACTGAGATGCAAATCTCAAATGGATGCCATGGCAGCAAGGATGGACGAAGCAGAGCAGTGACTCAGTGATATAGAAGACAAAATGATAGAGAATGAAACAGTAAAAGAGATGGAAACTAAGGCAAAAAAGCACAACACAAGAATTAGAAAACTCAGTGACTTATTGAAAAGGAATAACATCCAAATCATGAGAGTCCCAGAAGATGAAGAGAGAAAAAGGGGTAGAAAGTTTACGTGAGCAAATCACAGTGGAAAACTTTCCTAACCTGGGGAACATACAGACATCAAAAATCCAAGAAGCACAGGGGCGCCTGGGTGGCGCAGTCGGTTAAGCGTCCGACTTCAGCCAGGTCACGATCTCGCGGTCCGTGAGTTCGAGCCCCGCGTCAGGCTCTGGGCTGATGGCTCGGAGCCTGGAGCCTGTTTCCGATTCTGTGTCTCCCTCTCTCTCTGCCCCTGCCCCGTTCATGCTTTGTCTCTCTCTGTCCCAAAAATAAATAAAAAACGTTGAAAAAAAAAAATTTAAAAAAAAAAAAAAAAAAAAATCCAAGAAGCACAGAGAACTCCTATTAGATTCAACAAAAACCGACCATCAATAAGACATATCATAGTCAAATGCACAAAATACACAGACAAGGATAGAGTTATGAAAACATCAAAGGAAAAAAAGTCCTTAACCTATAAGGGAAGACAGATCAGGTTAACAGTAGACCTATCCACAGAAGCTTGGCAGGCCAGAAAGGAGTGACAGGATATATTCAACATGCTGAATCAGAAAAAATATGTAGCCAAGAGTAGTTTATCCAGCAAAGCTGTCATTCCAAATAGAAGAAAGGAGAAAGTTTCCCAAACAAAAAGTAAAGGAGTTCATGACCACTAAACTAGCCCTGCAAGAAATTTTAAGGGGGACTCTCAGAGGGGAGAAAAGACAGAGAAAAAAAGACCAAAAGCAAAAAAAGACTAGAAAGGACCAGAGAACACCACCAGAAACTCCAACCCTACATGCAACATAATGGCAATGAATTCATATCTTTCAGGATTCTATCTAAATGTCAATTGACTAAACTCCAATAAAACACAAAGAATAACAGAATGAATAAGAAAACAAGATCCATCTATATGCTGCTTACAAGAGACTGATTTTTTTAATGTTTAGTTATTTTTGAAAGACAGAGTGTGAGTGGGGGAGGGGCAGAGACAGAGGGAGACACAGAATCTGAAGCAGGCTCCAGGCTCTGAGCTGTCAGCACACAGCCCCACATGGGGCTTGAATACACAGAAAGCAAGATCATGACCTGAGCTGAAGTTGGATGCCCTACCAACTGAGCCACCTAGGTGCCCCTACAAGAGATTCATTTTATTTATTTTTAATTTTTTTACATTTATTTTTGAGAGACGGAGTGACAGCATGAGCGGGGGAGGGAGCAGAGAGAGAGGGAGACACTGAATCTGAAGCAGGCTCTAGGCTCTGAGCTGTCCGCTCAGAGCCCAATGCAGGGCTCGAACCCACAAACCGTGAGATCATGACCTGAACCAAAGTCACTTAACCGACTGAGCCACCCAAGTGCCCCAACAGACTCATTTCAGACCTAAACACACCTTCAGACTTTAAGTAAGGGGATAGAGAAACATCTATCATGCTAATGGTCACCAAAAGAAAACCAGAGTAGCCATAGTTATATCAGACAATCCAGATTGTAAAATAAAGACTGTAACAAGAGATGAAGAAGGGCATTATATCATAAATAAAGGGTCTATCCACCAAGAGGATCTAACAATTGTAAACATTTATGCCTCCCATGTGGCAGAACCCAAATATATAAATCAATTAATCACAAATATAAAGAAACTCATTGATAATAATACCATAATGGTAGGGGACTTCAACACCCCACTTAGAGTAACAGACAGATCATCTAAGCAGAAAATCAACAAGAACACAATGGCTTTGAATAACACACTGGACCGGATGTACTTCACAGATACATTCTGAACATTTCATACTAAAGCAGCGGAATACACAAACTTCTCGAGTGCATATGGAACATTCTCCAAAATAGATCACACGCTAGGACACAAATCAGCCCGCAACAAGTACAAAAAGATTGAAATCATACTGTGAATATTTTCAGACCACAACGCTATGAAACTTGCAATCAAATGAAACTTGGTATCAACCACAAGAAAAAATCTGGAAAGACAACGAATAAGGAGATTAAAGAACATCCTACTAAAGAATGAATGGGCTAACCAAGAAGTTAAAGAGGACATTAAAAAGTACATGGAAGCCAATGAAAATGAAACCACGACAGCCCCAAACCTCTGGGATGCAGCAAAGGCAGTCATAAGAGGGAAGTATATAGCAATCCAGGCCTTCCTAAAGAAGGAAAAAAAGTCTTGAACACACAACCTAACTTTACACCTAAAAGACCTGGAAAAAGAACAGCAAATACAACCCAAAACTAGCAGAAGACAGGAAATAATAAAAATTAGAGCAGAAATCAATTCTATTGAGAAAAAAAAAAAACAGATCAATGAAACCAGGAACTGGTTCTTTGAAAGAATTAACAAAATTGATAAAACCCTTAGCCAGTTTGATCAAAAAGAAAAAGGAAAGGACTCAAATAAATAAAATCAAGAACGAAATGGGAGAGATCACAACCAACACAGCAGAAATACAAACAATGATAAGAGAATATTATGAGCTATTATACGCCAATAAAATGGGCAATCTGGAAGAAATGGACAAATTCCTAGAAACATATAAACTACCAAAACTGAAACAGGAAGAAATAGAAAATTTGAACAGATCCGTAATCGGTAAAGAAAGTGAATTAGTAATCAAAAATCTCCCAAAAAACAAGAGTCCAAGGTCAGATGGCTTTCCAGGGGAATTCTACTAAACATTTAAAGAAGAGTTAACACATATTCTTTTGAAGCTGTTCCAAAGAATAGAAATGAAAGAAAAACTTCCAAACTCATTCTACAAGGCCAGCATTACCTTGATTCCAAAACCAGACAAAGACCTCACAAAAAGGAAACTATAGACCAATTGCCCTGATGAACATGGATGCAAAAATTCTCACCAAGATACTAGCCAACCGGATCCAACAGTACATTAAAAAATTATTCACCACGACAAGTGGGATTGTTATACCTGGGATGCAGGGCTGGTTCAATATCTGCAAAAAAATCAATGTGATTCACCACATCAATAAAAGAAAGAATAAGAACCACATGATCCTCTCAATAGATGCAGAGAAAGCATTTGACAAAATACAGAATCCTTTCTTGATAAAGACCCTCAAGAAAGTAGGGATAGAAGGATCATACCTCAAGACCATAAAAGCCATATATGAAAGACCCACCGTTAATTTCATTCTCAATGGGGAAAGACTGAGAGCTTTCCTCCTAAGGCCAGGAACACGACAGGGGTGTCCATTCTCACCACTGTTATTCAACATAGTATTGGAAGTCTTAGCCTCAGCAATCAGACAACACAAAGAAATAAAAGGCATCCTAATCAGCCAGGAGGAAGTCAAACTTTCACTCTTCACAGATGGCATGATAATCAATATGGGAAACCCAAAAGATTCTACCAAAAAACTGCTAGAACTGATCCATGAATTCAGCAAAGTTGCAGGATATAATATCAATGCACAGAAATCGGTTGCATTTCTATAAACCTATAATGAAGCAGTAAAAAGAGAAATCAAGGAATTGATCCCATTTACAATTGCATCAAAAACCGTAAAATACGTAGGAATAAACCTAACCAAAGAGGTGAAAAATCTATACACTGAAAACTATAAAAAGCTCATGAAAGAAACTGAAGAAGATACACAAAAAAGGAAAAAGATTCCATGCTCCTGGATTGGAAGAACAAATATCGTTAAAATATCGATACTACCCAAAGCAATCCACATATTCAATGCAATCCCTATCAAAATAACACCAGCATAGAGCTAGAACAAACAATCCTAAAATTTGTATGGAACCAGAAAAGACCCTGAATAGCCAAATACAAATCAAAACCACAATGAGATACCACCTCACACCTGTCAGGATGGCTAACATTAACAACTCAGGCAACGACAGATGTTGGCAAGGATGCGGAGAAAGAGGGATGCTGTTGCATTGCTGGTGGGAATGCAAACTGGTGCAGCCACTCTGGAAAACAGTATGGAGGTTTCTCAAAAAAATTAAAACTAGAACTACCCAATGACCCAGCAATTGCACTACTAGGTATTTATCCAAGGGATCCAGGCAGCTGTTTCAAAGGGGTGCATGCACCCCCATGTTTATAGCAGCACTATCAACAATAGCCAAAATATGGAAAGAACCCAAATGTCCATCGACAGATGAATGGATAAAGAAGATGTGTGTGTCTGTGTGTACACACACACACACACACACACACACACACACACAGACTGGAGTATTACTTGGCAATCAAAAAGAATGAAATCTTGCCATTTGCAACAACATGGATGGAACTAGAGGGTATTATGCTAAGCGAAATTAGTCAGAGAAACACAAATACCATATGACTTCACTCATATGTGGAATTTAAGATACAAAACAGATGAACATAAGGGAAGGGAAGCAAAAACAGGGAGGGGGACAAAACTCAAGAGACTCTTAAACATAAAGAAAAAACTGAGGGTTGCTGGAGGGGTCATGGCTGGGGGAATGGACTAAATGGGTAAATGGGCAAGGGGTATTAAGGAGAACACTCACTGGGATGAACACTTGGTGTTATATGTAGGGGATGAATCACTGGATTCTACTCCTGGAATCATTATTGCACTATATGCTAACTGACTTGGATGTAAATTATAAGTAAATTAAAAAAAAAGAGTTGGGATGCTCAACTGACTGAGCCACCCAGGCGCCCCAAACTGTCTTTTTAAAAAAATTTTTTATGTTTAATTTTGAAAGAGACAGAGTGTGAGCGGTGGGGAGGGGAGCACATAGGGAGGAAACAGAATCTAAAGCAGGCTCCAGGCTCCAGGCTCTGAGCTGTCAGCACAGAGCCTGACGCAGGGCTCATGAACCATGAGATCATGACCTGAGCCAAAGTCGGACACTCAACCAACTGAGCCACCCAGGTGCCCCAAAAATGTTTTTTAAAGAGCTGCAGAGGGGCGCCTGGGTGGCTCAGTCAGTTAAGCGTCCGACTTCGGCTCAGGTCATGATCTTGCGGTCCGTGAGTTCCAGCCCTGCGTCGGGCCCTGTGCTGACAGCTCAGAGCCTGGAGCCTGTTTCAGATTCTGTGTCTCCCTCTCTCTCTGACCCTCCCCCGTTCATGCTCTGTCTCTCTCTGTCTCAAAAATAAATAAACGTAAAAAAAATAAAAAATAAAAAGCTGCAGAGATATTTAACATCAAAGTATGATATTTGTAATTTACCTTGGATAACTCAGCAAAAAACCCATATTTAAAACAAATACGTAAAAATGCTAACAGATGTTAAACCTGAGTGGCAAGTATATGGTATTAATCATCATCAAAATGAAAAGGATATATTCATAATGAAATATATTCATAATGAAAAGGGAGGTAAACCCCATGTGTTTAGGGCAGGGGGCACACTTTCTAGGAGCTCAGTCTAATGGAGGTGACGGAGGTAAAGAGAAAAATAGAATCTGGAATGATACAGGGAAGCATGGGGTACTCTGGGCATATAGAGAAGTGTCAAAAGCAGGCGGACTTGGGGAGGGTGATTAAGGAATGGATGACCAGGAAAGGGGGGCTCTTAAGCTGGTTCTAAAATCAGTTTTATTACATAAGTAAACATTTATGTTTAAAAAACATCAGAGGGGTGCCTGGATGGCTCAGTCAGTTAAGCCTCCAACTTCAGCTCAAGTCATGATCTCATGGATCGTGAGTTCGAGCCCCCCGTTGGGCTCTGTGCTGATGGCTCAGAGCCCAGAGCCTGCTACAGACTCTGTGTCTCCATCTCTCTCTGCCCCTCCTGTGCTCTGTCTCTGCCTGTCTCTCTGTCTCTCTCTCAAAAATAAACATTAAAAAATTTTTTTAAATAAGTAAAGTCAGTTTTATTACAAAAGCACTGCATGCCCGCTGTTGAAGTGAGGAAGGCACGCCGCACGCAGGCAGATGGACTTCTGTACCAAGTAACAGAAGCGAGAGAAAGAACACGGACTACTGAGGAGACGGAAAGCACATCTCAGGCTACAGAGGACGCTGCAAGAGTGACAGGGCACGTGTGATTAGACAGAGAGCCAGCAGGGTCCAAACTTTACCCTGAAGGCCACAGAGAGCCACTGAAGGATTGTAAGTAGGGGACAGACACGCTCACACCTGTGCTCTAAGGAAGTTCGCTCTTCCAGCAGTGAGGAAGAAAAGTGACAACGGGGGCCAGGAAACCCAGGTGACATCAGAGGAAAAGACACCTTCATGTCATGTGTCCCCAGAGGTGGCACCCTCTGGTCAATCATCAGCCAGGAGAGGGCACAAAAAGGTGGCTTTTTGAGAGGCACCACCCCACAGGGGGTGTCTTCCATAAACCAGCTGCTGGCCCGAAAGGGTCCTTTATGATGTGCCTTTTTATTTATTTATTTTTAATTTTTTTAATGTTTATTTATTTTTGAGAGAGAGAGAGAGAGAGAGATGGAGTGTGAGCAGAAGAGGGGCAAAGAGAGAAGGAGACACAGAATCTGAAGCAGGCTCCGGGCTCCGAGCTATTAGCATAGAGCCCGACGCGGGGCTTGAACTCATGAACCACAAGATCATGACCTGAGCCGAACTCAGATGCTTAACCGACTGAGCCCCCCAGGCGCCCCTAGGATGTGCCTTTTTGACAACGGCACCGAGGTGCCCACCGAGCGTGAGGATGACACACAAGGGCCGCTCCTCGGGGCCGACGCGGCCCTATGGCTTGCTCGCTGCCACACGTCTCCCAGCCCAACCTCGCCCCGGTTCGCTTCCACACGCCTTGTGCAGCCACACACAGCCAGTCGGGAGCCACGCTGCTCGGGCTTGAATCCCAGCTGTGCGACCCTGAGTGCCGCGCTTACCAGCTGCTCTGGGCCCCGCGTCCCCGGCTCTAGGACACATTCCACAGTTACCGCGCGGGGCAAGCAGCGACAACGAACACCGAGCGCTTGGCAGGGTGCCTGGCACGGAGGCAGCGAGCGTTCCACAACTCTTGGCTGCCGTTACCGCGTTTAAGAACCTTCTTTGGAAATAAATTCTAAGTAGAATGAGTCGTGAAGCCAGGCTTGCAGAGCGATGCCGGCCTTCTTACCACTGGAGTCCGTTTCAGAGTCAGAGTCACTGTCGCTGTCAGAATACTTCTTGCGTTTTCTTTTAGATGATTTTTTCTTTCTCTTTTTCTTGGACCTTTCTTTTGAATGACTAGACTTCCTCTTCTTCTTCTTTGACATAAAATACAATAATAAAATTAACTTCAGGGCACCTGGCTGGGTCAGTCAGTGGAGCATGCAACTCTTGACCTCAGGTTGTGAGTTTGAGCCCCACAAATTGTGGCTGTAGAGATTACTTAAAAAATTTTTTTAAATATGAAATTATCTTCCGGGGCACCTGGGTGGCTCAGTCAGTTAAACGTCTGACTCCTGATTTTGGTTCAGATTTTGTTCATGGGATAGAACTCCACGTTGGGCTCTGCAGACGGTGCTGAGCACAGAGCTTGCTTGGGATTCTCTCTCTCCCTCTCTCTCTCTCTCTGCCCCTCACCCACTCTCTCTCAAAGTAAATAGACTTAAAAAAACATTTTAATATACAAAATTAACTTTTTTTAAAGTTTATTTATTTTGAGGGAGACAGAGCAAGCAGGGGAGGGGCAGAGAGAGAGGGAGAGAGAGAATACCAAGCAGACTCTACATGTCAGAGCGGAGCGTGATGTGGGGCCCAACCCACGAAGATCATGACCTGAGCCAAAACTAAGTGTCAGATATGTTCAACTGATTGAACCGTGCAAGTGCCCCACAAAATTAACTTCTAAACAAGATTTCTGAGTGTCAGTTTTATTGTATTTGAAATACTGAAGAAGAACAGAGGACAAGCAATTTGAGTAAAGGTAAAGTCTATTGTTCAACAACTTATGAACATTGTTTTTCAACTTCTTAATAAAAAAAGCTCTGCAGTATTTTTTTTTTTTTAATTTTTTTTTCAACGTTTATTTTATTTTTTGGGACAGAGAGAGACAGAGCATGAACGGGGGAGGGACAGAGAGAGAGGGAGACACAGAATTAGAAACAGGCTCCAGGCTCTGAGCCATCAGCCCAGAGCCTGACGCGGGGCTCGAACTCACGGACCGTGAGATCGTGACCTGGCTGAAGTCGGACGCTTAACCGACTGCGCCACCCAGGCGCCCCAAAGCTCTGCAGTATTTTTAAAATACCTTTTGGTGGCACCTGGGTGGCTCAGCTGGGTCAGTGTCTGACCAGCTCAGGTCATGATTTCACATTTGTGAGTTCGAGCCCCACATCAGGCTCTTTGCTGTCAGCACGCAGAGCCTGCTTCAGATCCTCTGTCCCCCCTCTCTCTGCCCTTCCCCTGCTTGCATGCTCTCGCTCTCTCTCTCTCTCTCTCTCTCTCTCTCAAAAATAAATAAACATAAAAAAAGAGCCAAATAAAAGCCCCATGTCTCCTGCATTTGGCTCATACTACAAAAATATGTACCTTTTGAAGTAGAAACAGAAGTGGTGCTTTTCTTTGGCTCTTCATCTCTACTGGTGTGTGTTCATCAAAGCTGAACTGAAAGAAGATGGTTGTAACAATCAGAAAAGTGATAAAATATGAACCATACAATATTAAAAATATGGAATTAAAAATTTTCAGTAATGACACTGATTGTCCAAGAACCACTAAAAGCAAACGGGGGGGAGGGGGGGCTGGCTGGTGCATTTAGTTAAGCGTCCGACTCTTGATCTCGGCTCAGGTCGTGATCTCACAGTTCACCAGGCTCTGTGCTGCTGGTGCGGAGCCTGCTTGGGATTCTGTCTCTCCTTCCCTCTGCCCCTCCCCCACTTGTATGCACATGCTCCCGCTCTCTTTCAAAATAAATAAACTTAAAAAAATTTTTAAAAGCAAACACTGAAAAAATTTTGTTCAAGCGTCTACCATCTTCATAATAATATAATAATCACTTAGGTTTGCATAAAGCCTTGGAGTTTACAAACTGCTATTCGAACTGAAAGCAACATGTAAGATTTATACTTTCAATGCTGCCTACAAGATACTCACGTCAGAACTAAAGGCATCCACACTGAAAGTGAAGGGATGGAAAAACCTGTATCATGAAAATGGAAGCGAAAAGAAAGCTGGGATAGCAATAATTCTACCAGGCAAAACAGACTTTATTGTTTTATTTTTATTTATTTTTTATTTTTAGTGATCTATATGCCCAACATGGGGCTTGAACTCATCACCCCGAGATCAAGAGTCACATGGCCTATGGACTGAGCCAGCCAGGGCCCCTGTTAGTTATCATTTTAAAGTCTATTTTTTAAAAAGTGCCCCTCCACCACCTGGGTGGCTCAGTCAGTTGAGTGTCCGACTCCAGCTCAGGTCATGATCTCACAGCTCATGAGTTCAAGCCCTGCGTCGGGCTCTGTGCTGACAGCTCGGAGCCTGGAGCCTGCTTTGGATTCTGTGTCTCCCTCTCTCTCTGCCCCTAACCCACTTGCATTCTGTCTCTGTCTCTCTCAAAAAAATAAACATCAAAAAAAAAATTTTTTTAAGTGCCCCTCCCCAGCTTGCTCACTCTCTATCAAAATAAATAAACTTAAAAAAAGTCTATTTTGTCTGGAGCGCCTGGCTTAGTCGGTAGAGTGTGCAACTCTCGATCTTAGGGTCATAAGTTTGAGCCCCACATTGGGAATAGAGATTACTTAAAAAAAAAGACTAGCAAGACACAAAGAAGGACACTACATAATGATAAAGGTAATAATCTAACAAGGGGATATTACAACTGTAAATATTTATGCACTCAACATGGAAGCACCTAATAGTGAATACTATACTACCTGAATTACTATTAACAGACACAAAGGAAGAAATTGACAATAATATAGTAATAGTAGGGGGCGTTAACACCCCACTAACATCAATGGATAGATCATCCAGACAGAACATCAACAAGGAAAAAACAGTGGCTTTGACAGACAGATGGATCAGGTGGACCTAACAGATATATTCAGAACATTCCATCCCCAAACAGAATACATATTCTTTTCTTTTAAAATTTTTTAATGTTTTTATTTATTTTTGAGACAGAGAGAGACAGAGCATGAGCATGGGAGGGGCAGAGAGAGAGGGGGGGAAACAAGAATCTGAAGCAGGCTCCAGGCTCTGAGCTTTCAGCACAGAGCCCGACACGGGGCTCAAACTCACAGACTATGAGATCATGACCTGAGCCGAAGTCGGACGCTTAACCAACTGAGCCACCCAGGTGCCCCAGAATACATATTCTTTTCAAGTGTACACAGAACATTCTTTAGAAGAGATCATATGTTAGGCCACAACACAAGTCTCAATAAAGTCAAAAAGACTGAAGTCATATCATGCCCCTTTTCTAACCACATTATAAAACTAAACATCAATCACAAGAAAAAATTTGGAAAGAACACAAATACATGGAGACTAAATACCAAGCTACTAAACAATGAATGGGTCAACCAAGAAATCAAAAGGGAAATAATAAAAAATACATGGACACAAATGAAAATGAAAACACAATGAAAATGAAAACACAACACATCTTTGGGATACAGCAAAGGCTGTATCTAAGATTATTTTAGCGATACAGGCCTACCTTAAGATGCAAGAAAAATCTCAAATAAACAACTGAACTTTACACCTAAAGGAGCTAGAAAAAGAACAACAAATCAAGCCTGAAGCCTAAAGCCAGCAGAAGGAAGGATATAATAAATATTATAGCAGATTGAAGACGAAACCTTGGGGAGGTCAGGCGCTGTCTCTCCTTCCCTCCCAGCCCGGTGGCTCCTCTACACTTGCGACCTGCAGGGGCCAGGCAAACACCACCCTCTGAAGAAGCCAAGTAGCGGACGGCGGCATAGGAGGACGCTGGGCTCACCGCGTCCTGTTGATCACTTAGATTCCACCCACACCTGCCTAAATATCCCAGAAAACCGCCAGAAGACTAGCAGAACGGATTCTCCAGAGCCAAGTGTAGACAAGAAGCCCAGGGAAGAGGGGCTCCTCCCAAAGCGGATCACCAAAAGAAAAGCGAGCTGAGCCTGCCCCTCCCGCCCCTGTGCACCTTGCCGATCCACCCCAGCTAATTATGCCAGATCCCCAGCTCCACAAGCCTGGCAGTGTGCAAGTAGCCCAGATGGGCCACACCACCCCACAGTGAATCCCGCCCCTAGGAGAGGGGAAGAGAAGGCACACACCAGTCTGACTGTGGCCACTGCTGGGGGCAGACATCAGGTCTGACTGCGGCCCCGCCCACCAACGCAAGTTATTCAAGATAGCACAGGGGAAGTGCCCCGCAGTTCCGCACCACTCCAGGGACTATCCAAAATGACGAAAGGGAAGAATTCCCCTCAAAAGAAACTCCAGGAAGTAGCGACAGCTAACAAACTGATCAAAAACGATTTAAACAATATAACAAAGTGAATTTAAAATAATAGTCATAAAATTAATCGCTGGGCTTGAAAACAGTATAAAGGACAGCAGAGAATCTATTGCTACAGAGATCAAGGGACTAAGAAACAGCCAGGAGGAGCTAAAAAATGCTATAAATGAGCTATAAAATCAAATGGAGGTGACCACAGCTTGGATTGAAGAGGCAGACGAAAGAATAGGTGAACTAGAAGATAAAATTATGGAAAAAGAGGAAGCTGAGAAGGAGATAAAAAAAATCCAGGAGTATGAGGGGAGAATTAGAGAACTAAGTGACACAATTAAACGTAATAACATACGCATAATTGGGATTCCAGACGAGGAAGAGAGAGGGAAAGGTGCTGAAGGTGTACTTGAAGAAATCATAGCTGAGAACTTCCCTGATCTGGGGAAGGAAAAATGCACTGAAATCCAAGAGGCACAGAGAACTCCCTTCAGACGTACCTTGAATCAATCTTCTGCATTACATATCATAGTGAAACTGGCAAAATATAAGGATAAAGAGAAAATTCTGAAAGCAGCTAGGGATAAACGTGCTCTAACATATAAAGGGAGACCGATAAGACTCGTGACGGATCTCTCTACTGAAACGTGGCAGGCAAGAAAGGAATGGCAGGAAATCTTCAATGTGATGAACAGAAAAAATATGCAACTGAGAATCCTTTATGCAGCAAATCTGTCATTTAGAATAGGAGAGATAAAGGTCTTCCCAAACAAACAAAAACTGAAGGAATTCATCACCACTAAACCAACCCTACAAGACATCCTAAGGGGGATCCTGTGAGACAAGGTACCAGAGACATCACTACAAGCATGAAACCTACAGACATCACAATGACTCTAAACCCATATCTTTCTATAATAACACTGAATGTAAATGGACTAAATACACCAACCAAAAGACATAGGGTATCATAATGGATAAAAAAACAAGACCCATCTATTTGCTGTCTACAAGAGACTCATTTTGGACCTGAGGGCACCTTCAGATTGAAAGAGAGGGGATGGAGAACTATTTATCATGCTACTGGAAGTCAAAAGAAAGCTGGAGTAGCCATACTTATATCAGACAAACAAGACTTTAAATTAAAGGCTGTAACAAGAGATGAAGAAGGGCATTATATAATAATTACAGGATCTATACATCAGGAAGAGCTAACAATTATAAATGTCTAGGCGCCGAATACGGGAGCCCCCAAATATATAAAACAATTAATCACAAACATAAGCAACCTTATTGATAATAACGTGGTAATTAAAGGGGACTTTAATACTCCACTTACAACAATGGATAGATCATCTAGACACATGGTCAATAAAGAAACATTCAGCATAAGGGCCCTGAATGATACATTGGATCAGATGGACTTGACAGACACATTTAGACCTCTGCATCCCAAAGCAACAGAATATACTTTCTTCTCGAGTGCACATGGAACATTCTCCAAGATAGATCACATACTGGGTCACAAAACAGCCCTTCATAATTATACAAGAATTGAGATCATACCATGCATACTTTCAGACCACAGTGCTATGAAGCTTGAAATCAACCACAGGAAAAAGTCTGGAAAACCTCCAAAAGCATGGAGGTTAAAGAACACCCTACTAAAGAATGAATGGGTCAACCAGGCAATTAGAGAAGAAATTTAAAAATATATGGAAACAAATGAAAATGAAAGTACAACAATCCAAATGCTTTGGGTTGCAGTGAAGGCAGTCCTGAGAGGAAAATACATTGCAATCCAGGCCTATCTCAAGAAACAAGAAAAATCCCAAATACAAAATCTAACAGCACACCTAAAGGAAATAGAAGCAGAACAGCAAAGGCAGCCTAAACCCAGCAGAAGAAGAGAAATAATAAAGATCAGAGCAGAAATAAACAATATAAAATCTAAAAAAACTGTACAGCAGATCAATGAAACCAAGAGTTGTTTTTTTCAAAAAATAAACAAAATTGATAAACCTCTAGCCAGGCTTCTCAAAAAGAAAAGGGAGATGACCCAAATAGATAAAACCATGAACGAAAATGGAATTATTACAACCAATCCCTCAGAAATACAAGCAATTATCAGGGAATACTATGAAAAATTATATGCCAACAAACTGGACAACCTGGAAGAAATGGACAAATTCCTAAACACCCACACACTTCCAAAACTCAATCAGGAGGAAATAGAAAGCTTGAACAGACCCATAACCAGTGAAGAAATTAAATCAGTCATCAAAAATCTCCCAACAAATAAGAGTCCAGGACCAGATGGCTTCCCAGGGGAGTTCTACCAGATGTTTAAAGCAGAGATAAAACCTATCCTTCTCAAGCTATTCCAAAAAATAGAAAGGGAAGGAAAACTTCCAGACTCATTCTATGAAGCCAGCATTACTTTGATTCCTAAACCAGACAGAGACCCAGTAAAAAAAGAGAACTACAGGCCAATATCCCTGATGAATATGGATGCAAAAATTCTCAATAAGATACTAGCAAATTGAATTCAACAGCATATAAAAAGAATTATTTACCATGATCAAGTGGGATTCATTCTTGGGATGCAGGGCTGGTTCAACATTCGCAAATCAATCAACGTGATACATCACATTAATAAAAGAAAAGAGAAGAACCATATGATCCTGTCAATCGATGCAGAAAAGGCATTTGACAAAATTCAGCAACCTTTCTTAATAAAAGCCCTTGAGAAAGTCGGGATAGAAGGAACATACTTAAACATCATAAAAGCCATTTATGAAAAGCCCACAGCTAACAACATCCTCAATGGGGAAAAACTGAGAGCTTTTTCCCTGAGATCAGGAACACGACAGGGATGCCCACTCTCACCGCTGTTGTTTAACATAGTGTTGGAAGTTCCAGCATCAGCAATCAGACAACAAAAGGAAATCAAAGGCATCAAAATTGGCCAAGATGAAGTTAAGCTTTCACTTTTTGCAGATGACATGGTATTATACATGGAAAATCCGACAGACTCCACCAAAAGTCTGCTAGAACTGATACATGAATTTAGCAAAGTTGCAGGATACAAAATCAATGTACAGAAATCAGTTGCATTCTTATACACTAATAATAAAGCAACAGAAAGACAAATAAAGAAATTGATCCCATTCACAATTGCACCAAGAAGCATAAAATACCTAGGAATAAATCTAACCAAAGATGTAAAAGATCTGTATGCTGAAAACTATAGAAAGCTTATGAAGGAAATTGAAGAAGATATAAAGAAATGGAAAAACATTCCGTGCCCATGGGTTGGAAGAATAAATACTGTTAAAATGTCAATACTACCCAAAGCTATCTACACATTCAATGCAATCCCAATCTAATTGCACCAGCATTCTTCTCGAAGCTAGAACAAGCAATCCTAAAATTCATATGGAACCACAAAAGGCCCCGAATAGCCAAAGTGATTTTGAAGACCAACTCAGGAGGCATCACAATCCCACACTTTAGCCTCTACTACAAAGCTGTAATCATCAAGACAGCATGGTATTGGCACAAAAACAGACACATAGACCAATGGAATAGAACAGAAACCCCAGAACTAGACCCACAAACGTATGGCCAACTAATCTTTGACAAAGCAGGAAAGAATATCCAATGGAAAAAAGACAGTCTCTTTAACAAATGGTGCTAGGAGAACTGGACAGCAACATGCAGAAGGTTGAAACTAGACCACACTCTTACACCATTCACAAAAATAAAGTTAAAATGGATAAAGGACCTGAATGTGAGACAGGAAACCATCAAAACCCTAGAGGAGAAAGCAGGAAAAGACCTCTCTGACCTCAGCCCCAGCAATTTCTTACTTGACACATCCCCAAAGGCAAGGGAAGTAAAAGCAAAAATGAATTATTGGGACCTCATGAAGATAAAAAGCTTCTGCACAGCAAAGGAAACAACCAACAAAACTAAAAGGCAACCAACGGAATGGGAAAAGATATTTGCAAATGACATATCGGACAAAGGGCTAGTATCCAAAATCTATAAAGAGCTCACCAAACTCCACACCCGAAACAAATAATCCAGTGAAGAAATGGGCAGAAAACATGAATAGACACTTCTCTAAAGAAGACATCCAGATGGCCAACAGGCACATGAGAAGATGCTCAACGTCGCTCCTCATCAGGGAAATACAAATCAAAACCACACTCAGATATCACCTCACGCCAGTCAGAGTGGCCAAAATGAACAAATCAGGAGACTATAGATGCTGGAGAGGATGTGGAGAAATGGGAACCCTCTTACACTGTTGGTGGGAATGCAAACTGGTGCAGCCTATCTGGAAAACAGTGTGGAGGTTCCTCAAAAATTAAAAATAGACCTACCCTATGACCCAGCAGTAGCACTGCTAGGAATTTATCCAAGGGATACAGGAGTACCAATGCATAGGGGCACTTGTACCCCAATGTTTACAGCAGCACTCTCAACAATAGCCAAATTGTGGAAAGAGCCTAAATGTCCATCAACTGATGAATGGATAAAGAAATTGTGGTTTATATACACAATGGAGTACTACGTGGCAATGAGAAAGAATGAAATATGGCCTTTTGTAGCAACGTGGATGGAACTGGAGAGTGTGATGCTAAGTGAAATAAGCCATACAGAGAAAGACAGATACCATATGGTTTCACTCTTATGTGGATCCTGAGAAACTTAACAGAAACCCGTGGGGGAGGGAAAGAAAAAAAAAAAGAGGTTAGAGTGGGAGAGAGCCAAAGCATAAGAGACTGTTAAAAACTGAGAACAAACTGAGGGTTGATGGGGGGTGGGAGGGAGGGGAGAGTGGGTGATGGGTATTGAAGAGAGCATCTTTTGGGATGAGCACTGGGTGTTGTGTGGAAACCAATTTGACAATAAATTTCATATATTAAAAAAACAAAAAAAAAAACAAAAAAAGATTATAGCAGAAATAAATCTTATAGAAACTATAAAAAAACAAAAAAACAAAAACACACAATAGAACAGATCAATGAAACCAGGAGCTAGTTCTTTGGAAAAATCAACAGAATTTATAAACCTTTAGCCAGGCTCATTAAAAGAGGGGGGAGGGGAACTCAAATTCAGAAATGAAGAAGGAGAAATAACCAGTATCACAGAAATACAAAGGATTATAAGAATATTATGACAAATTTTATGCCAACAAATTGAACATCCTAGAAGAAATGGATAAATTCTTAGAAACATAATCTTCCAAAACTGAATCAGGAGTAGAAAATCTGAACAGATTGGGGCACCTGAGTGGTGCAGTCAGTTAAGCATCCAACTCTTGATTTCAGCTCAGGTCATGATCTCATGGTTTGTGGGATTGAGGCCCCTGTTGGGCTCCACACTAGCCTGCTTGGGATTTTCTGTCTCCCTCCCTCTGCCCCTCCCCTGCTCGCACGTGCTCTCTCTCTCTCTCTCTCTCTCTCTCTCAAATAAACATTAAAAAAAGAAAATCTGAACACACTGATCACTAGTAATGAAACTGAATACTCAATACTCAAAAACTCCCAGTAAACAAACAAACAAACAAACAAATCTCCCAATAAAGTCCAGGACCTGATGGCTTCAGACGTGAATTCTACCAAACATTTAAAGAAGAGTTAACCCCTCTTCTTCTCAAACTATTCCAAAAAAAAGAAAAGGAAGGAAAGCTTCCAAACTCATTCTGAGGCCAGCATTACTCTGAAACAAAATCGGATAAAGACACTACAAAAAAAGAAAACTACAGAGGCTCTTGGGTGGCTCAGTTGGTTGTGCATCTGACTCCTGACATCAGTTCAAGTCATGATCCCAGGGTCCTGGGATCAAGCCTTGTATCAGGCTCCACACTCAGCATGGAACCTCCTCGAGATTCTCTTTCTCCCTCTGTCCCTCTCCCTCTTCACGTGCTCTCGCTGTCTTAAAAAAAAAAAAAAAAAAAAAAGAAAAGAAAAAAGAAAAAAAATGACAGGCCAATATCTCTCATGAACACAGATGCAAAAATCCTCAACAAAATACTAGCAAACTAAATCCAACAATACATTAAAAAAAAGTCATTCACCATGATCAAGTGGGATTTATTTCAGGGATGCAAAGGTGTTTCAAAATTTGCAAACCAATGAACACAATGCATTAACAAGAGAAAGGAATAAAACAATATGATCATTTTAATAGATTCAGAAAAAGCATTGGACAAAGAACAGCATGATAAAAGCCCTCAACAAAATAGGTTTAGAGGGAACATACCCCAACATAATAACAGCCTTATATGAAAAACCCACAGCTAACATAATACTCAATGGTGGAAAACTGAGAGCTTTTACCCTGAGGTCAGGAATGAGACAAGGATGTCCACTCTCATCACTTTATTCAACATAGTACTGGAAGTCCTAGCCTCAGCAGACAACAAAAAGAAATAAAGGCATCCAAACTGGTAAGGAAGAAGTAAAATTTTCACTATTTGCAGATGACAAGATAGCATATATAGAAAACCCTAAAGACTCCACCAAAAAACTACTAGAACTGATAAATGAACTCAGTAATGCTGCCGGATGCAAAATTAATTTACAGGGGCACCTGGGTGGCTCAGTCAGTTAAGTGTCTGACTCTTGGTTTCAGCTCAGGTCATGAGCTCACAGCTTGTGAGTCTGAGCCCTGCATCAGGCTCTGCATAGAGCCTACTTGGGATTCTCTCTCCCTCTCTCTCTGCCTCTCCCTGGCTGGTGTGCACACACACACACTCTCTCTCTCCCTCAAAATAAATATACTTAAAAAATTAATATACAGAAATGTGTTACATCCCTATACACTAACAATGAAGCAGTAGAAAGAGAAATTAAGAAAATAAGAATAAAATACCTAATAATAAACTTTACCAAGGAGGTAAAAGACCTGTACTCTGAAAACTATAAAACACTGATAAAAGAAATTAAAGAAGACACAAATAAATGGAAAGGTATTCCATGCTCAGGACTGGAAGAAGAAACAGTGTTAAAATGTCCATAGTACCCAAAGCAATCTACAGATTTAATGCCATCCCAATCAAAATATCAACAGCATTTTTCACAAAACTAGAACAAGTAATCCTAAAATTTGTAGGGAACCACAAAAAAATCCCAAACAGGCAAAGCAACCTTGAAAAAGAACAAAGCCAGAGGTATCACAATCCCATATTTCAAAATATACTACAAGGATATAGTAATCAAAATAGTATGGTACTGACACAAAAACAGACACACGGATCAATAGAAGAGGATAGAGAGTCCAGAAATAAACCTACATACACTTCGATGGTCAATTAGTCTATGACAAAGTGGGCAAAAATATACAATGGGGAATGACAGTTTCTTCAAGAAATGGTCTTGGGAAAACTGGTTAGCTGCATGCAAAACAACAAAACTGGACCACTTTCTTACACCATACACAAAAGTAAACTCAAAATGGATTAAGGACCTAAATGGGAGACCTTTCTGAAACCATAAAAATCCTAGCAGAGAACACAGGTAGGAACCTCTTTGACATCAGCAAATGATATATCTGATAAGAGGTTAATATCCAAAATTTATACAGGTGCCTGTGTGGTTCAGTCAGTTATGTGTCTAACTCTTGATTTTGGCTCAGGACATGATCTCCCAATTCATGGGATTGGGCCCCACCTCGGGCTCTGTGCTGACAGTGTGGAGCCTGCTTGGGATTCTCTCTCCTTCTCTCTGCCCCTCCCTAACTCACACATGCGCACTCTCTCTCAAAATAAATAAATAAACTTTAAAAAGTACCCAAAATAGGGGCACTTGGGTGGCTCAGTCGGTTAAGTGTCCTACATTTGGTTTTGGCTCAGATCATGATCTCACGGTCCATGGGGTCAGGCCCTGCATCCGGCTCTGTGCTGACAGTGCAGAGCCTGCTTCAGATTCATATTCTCTCTCTCTCTCTGCCCCTACCCTGCTCATGCTCTCTCTCAAAATAAATAAATAAACTTAAAAATTATCTAAAATATATAAAGAACTCACACAACTCGGGGCACCTGGCTGGCTCAGCCAGTACAGCATGCGACTCTTCATCTCAGGGGTTGTAAGTCTGAACTCCAAACTGGGTGTAGAGGTTACTTAAAAATAAAATTTTGGAGTGGGGGGCGCCTGGGTGGCTCAGTGGGTTAAGCGTCTGACTCTTGATTTTGGCTCAGGTCATGCTCTCACAGTTTCGTGGGTTCTAGCCCTACACCAGGCTCTGTGCTGATGGGGTGAAGCCTGCTTGGGATTCTGTCTCTCCCTCTCTTGCTGCCCCTCCCCTGCTCATGCTCTGTCTCTCTCAAAAATAAATAAAACTTAAAAAAAGTTTTTTAAAATAAAATAAAATATTGGGGCACCTGGGTGGCTCTGTCAGTTAAGTGTCCAACTCTTCATTTCGGCTCAGGTCATGATCTCATGGTTTGGTAGTTGGAACCATGTGTCAAGCTCCACACTGTCAGTGCAGAGCCTGCTTGGGATTCTCTCTCTCTATCCCTCCCTCTCTGTCTGCCCCTCCCCTGCTTATGTGCTCTCTCTCTCAAAATGAATAAACTTAAAATAATAAAAGTAAAAAAATAAAATCTTTAAAAAAAAAAGAACTCATACAACTCAACACCAAAAAAATCAAATAATCCAATTAAAAAATGGGCAAAGGTGAGCGCCTGGGTGACTCAGTCAGTTAAGTGTCCGACTTCAGCTCAGGTCATGATCTCGCAGTTTGTGAGTTCAAGCCCCGCATCAGGCTGTGCTGACAGCTCGGAGCCTGGAGACTGCTTCAGAGTCTGTGTCTCGTCTCCTCTCTCTCTCTCTCTCTCTCTCTCTCTCTCTCTCTCTGTCCCTCCCCTGCTCGTCGTGCTCTGTCACTCTCAAAAATAAATAAACATTTTAAAAATGGGCACAGGACCCGAATAGAAATTTTTGAGCCAAAATCAAGAGTCAGACACTCAACAAACTGAGCCACCCAGGCACCCCAAGAGAGAATGAAATCTTGCCATTTGCAACATGGACTGACCTAGAGTATATAATGCTAAGTGAAATTAAGTCAGAGAAAGACAAATACCATATGATTTCACTCATACGTGGAATTTAAGAAATAAAGTGAACAAAGGAAAAAAGAGACCAAAAAACTAGACTCTTAAATACAGAGAACAAGGGTGCCTGGCTGGCCCAGTCAGTAGAGCATCCGACTCTGGATCTCAGGGTTATAAGTCCGAGATGCACACTGGATGTAGAAATTACTTAAAAATAAAATCTTAAAAAAATTACACAGAACTGGTAGTTGCCAGAGGGGAGGTAGGGGAGGAAATGGATGAAACAGATTAAGAGGATTAGGAGTACATTCATTGACATGAGCACTGAATAATGTATAGAATTGTTGAATCATTATAGTGCACACCTGAAACTAACATAATACCATGTTAATTACACTTGAGTTAAAAAACACACGGAAGAATCTTGTTTAGCAAAATACATATTGCTAAGTAAAAGAAGCCAATCTGAAAAGGCTACATACCTACTATATGGCATCCTACTAAAGGCAAAACTATGAAGACAGTGAAAAGATCAGTGGTTGGAGGGGAGAGAGAGATGAACAGGCAGAGCACGGAACATTTTTTAGGGCAATGAAACTCCTGCGTATGGCAGTATAATGGTGAGTACATGTCATGATATGTCTGTTCCAACCCCACAGAATGTGCAACACCAAGAGCGAATCCTAATGTAAACTATGGACTGTGGGTGATTATGATGTATTGGTGTAGGCTCACTGATGTGATTTATATTTTCAGAAGAAACCACAGGGCAAATGTAGGGAACTATAAGAAGAAAAAACTAGAGACAAGAAGGCTGAGGAAAGACCTCATGATTTGATTCTATGTATATAAAGGACATACGGTAGAGCAGCAACTACTCTCTGTCCCCAAAGCAAGAAGAACCTAACACACTACAATATAAAGAGATTTCATTCTGTGGTAGAGAATTCTGAAACTGAATATTGTTAAAATCCTACAATAGGTTAAAAGGGGAATTTCCATATCATATAATCTTTTCCTCTGGAGATGATGTCTGGAATAATTTAAGGTATTGCCTAGAATATTATTTTTAGGGTTCCTTCCAACTCTAATTCTATGATTTCCGATTCTTGTAAGCATTTCTATTAAGAACAAGTATCTGTTTTGTTTGTTTTTAAAGATTTTATTTTTAAGTTAGTTCTATGCCCAGTATGGGGCTTGAACTCACAACCCAGAGATCAAGAGTCACAAGCTCCACTGACTGAGGCGTCCCTTAAGAACAAGTTTCTGATAACGCTTTATCACCCTGTCACAATTACAAAGTTTACCCACCAAAGCACATTGTCTGAACTCAACCTAAAGTAAACAGGGAAGCAGATGAGAGGTGGGGTGCCTGGCTGGCTCAATTGGTACAGCACATGCCTCTTGATCTCAGGGTTGTGAGTTTGAGCCCCATTGTGGGTGTAGAGATCACTGGGGGAAAAAAAAGAAAGAGATGAGAGGGAAGAAGCTGCTTATGAATAGCACCAAAGAGGAAAGAAATAAGGAAAAAGAAGCATTAAGCCTTCAGAGAGTACTGACTTTAGGAAATTGAACTAAACCAAACCATGCTAGTATATTCATTTTTAAATCCCTTTGTAATGCTAAAATCTGGCAAGCAATCTGCTACTGGGTTAGCTGAGAACAGAAATTCAAAATAATATAAACGTATCATTACACTGAACCCTTCTATGAATAAGAGATTAGCATTATAAATTATAATTATAATGAATATAATTTTCTTTAAGTTTATTATTTTGAGAGAGAGCATGTGAGCACACACATGAGTTGGGGAGGGGCAGAGAGGGAAAGGGAGAGAGAGAATCCCAAGCAACGATGGACTTGATCTCACAAACTGAGATCGTGACCTGAGCCAAAACCAAGAGTCAGATACTTCACCGACTGAGCCACCCAGGTGCCCCCCCCGAATTATAATTTAAAGAGAACATTTAGCATCCTAAAATATACTGGCAACATGTTTTAATTCTTACATATGTTCCATGTTTTTATTTTTAAAACTATTTTTTCTATTTCTTATAAAGTAATCTCTATGCCCAACATGGGACTTAAACTCATGACCCCAAGATTAAGAGTCACACACTTCCCCAACTGAGCAAGCCAGGCGTTTTTAAAACATAAAGGATATAAGAGGATAAATCACAAGAAAGAAGAAAAATTTAAAAGGTATTTAAAGTTCTTTACTTAATAAAAAACTTGACAACAGGGGTACCTGGCTGGCTCAGTGAGGACAGCATGCAAATCTTGATCTTAGGATTGTGAGCTCAAGCCCCACTTTGGGTATGGAGCCTACTAAATAAACGAATAAATAAATAATAAGATATTAAAATAAAAATGGGTGAATACTATCTTCAAAAAAAATTTGACGGGGTGCCTGGGTGGCTCAGTCGGTTAAGCATCCGACTTCAGCTCAGGTCATGATCCTGTGGTTCGTGGGTTCGAGACCCATGTTGGGCTCTGTGATGACAGCTCAGAGCCTGGAGCCTGCTTCAGATTTTGTATCTCCCTCTTTCTCTGCCCCTCCCCTGCTCATGCTCTGTCTCTCTCTCTCTTTCAAAAATAAATAAAACATTAAGAAATTTTTTTTAAAAAATTGACAACAGACTCCAGATTTAACAAATGTTATACTTATTTTAAAATTATATTTTTAAACAACCTGCTTTCAGGATTGTTATTAGTCAGCTGTGGCTACCATGATAAAATATCACATAGTGGGTGGATTAAACAACAGAAATTTACTTTCTCACCATACTGGAGGTTAGTAGTCCAAGATCAGGACTGATTTCTGGTAGAAATTTCCTGGCTTGCAGACTGGTGACTTCTCCCTGTGTCCTTACATGGCCTTTCCTCTGTGCACACAAGAGAAGGGGGGAAGATATCTGGTGTCACTTCCTCTTCTAAGGATACCAGGCCTACTGAATCAGGGCTCCATCCTGATGACCTCATTTAACCTTAATTACCCTCTTAAAGGCTTTACTGCTAAATATAGTCACTTTTAGAATTAGGGCTTCAACATTTGAATTGGGGGTAGGGCGGGACACAATTCAGTCTATAACAAGGATTCTCTGGAGAAAGTCTTCATACTTAGCTCCCAAATCTGCAATCCTCTCTCACTTTAATCTCCCAGAAGATATAGGCATGCAAATTACAACTCAATGACTAAATTGTGTTATATGTATGTGTGTATGTGTATGTGTGTATGTGTGTATGTGTGTGTGTGTATATATATATATATCTCAAATTCGAGAGGTCCAGTTAAGTCCTATTTTCCCCTTACATTTTAAACTTTAAATTGACAAAAACTTGGCATAAATGTAAACTCAACACTTAGGAGCTGATGTTCTGAAAGTTCAAATGGTACAGACAACAGCCAGCCTGAGCAGCCGGGCTAGAAATGCAGCCTGGGAGGCTGTCAAGTGCATCCCTTCTGCCTCATGCATGACATAGCTCCTCACTGCTCATTTGATCTTCTGCAATATGTGACACAAACAGTTTTACATTCAGAAATAGCTTCATTTGTTTATACATATTTATGAAAAGAAAAAGAAGTCTGTTTCAACTTGGTTAAAACTTTAGTTTGCAGAAACCTGAGAATCAGTGAAGACAATTTAAAAAAAAGGAAGCATTAGAAATAGATGACACTAAAGGGAGCCCTGAAAAGTTCCATGTCACAAACATTGTACTCAAGGAGATTCAGAGTTTCTTCCAACTCTATGTTTTCCATTTAGTTCCTTTTTGGAAAAGGAGTACATTGTCTGTCTGCTCTTTGGAGGACAGTAAAAACACTTTTAATTTTATTATAATGTTTGTCATTTCTTCTGTTTTGATTTTTGCTGTTTTGCATAAACTGAAAAGAATAACAGGGGTGCAATTCCCCAAAATTTAGCGCTTATGTCTCTATTTGATTTTTCCAAAAAAAATCCTTACAAAATTAATATATTTGGTTTCATTGTTTGAATAAATTTTTATTTCTTTATTCAGTGGAAAAGGTATTGTTACTACACAGAGTTGGACTCAGACGTTCTCCCACTTCAAGAAGCAGACAATCTAAAAATAAACATACAAATAACAGTTCTTGGAATATATGAGGATAGGGGCCAATGCAAAGACACACAGTTCTTGTGCTATAAAGCCTAAAATTAAGGCTCATTATTAGGTACTGCCTTGACATCTGGGAAAACCAGTAGGGCCTCCAATGTCCTAACTGCAAATTCCCCTCCCCACTCTGCTTCTGCAGGTAAGGTCCCCTAGCCAAACAACCGTCTCTAGGACAAGGGAACAGGCCCAGTTCCAGATTATCCCTGAGCATCCCTGAGTGGGTCTCAGTACTGTGCCAGCCAATGGAGTTCATCTGTCCAATATCAGGTATTCTGTGTTCCACCTCCCCATAATCCTGGGAAGAAAATCCCTCCTTCACCAACACGGTGAATAGGACACCATCAAAACAGTCCATACTGCTGCCTGGTTGCATCTGTACTAGTAAGATAAATTATTTATCTTCCACACACACAAATGCAAATTTCATCCAAGCTGTTCTTATATCTCTTACTTAGATTTCTAAAATAAGAAGCTGGTTTGGGGTGCCTGGGTGGCTCAGTCGGTTGGGCATCCGACTTCAGCTAGGTCATGATCTCACAGCCCGTGAGTTCAAGCCCCGCGTCAGGCTCTGTGCTGACAGCTCAGAGCCTGGAGCCTGTTTTGGATTCTGTGTCTCCCTCTCTGCCCCTCCCCTGCTCATGCTCTGTCTCTCTCTGTCTCAAAAATAAGATAAAAACATTAAAAAATAAAAATAAAAAAAAAAGAAGCTGGTTTGACTGGCACAGACCGGGGGCACCTTTCTGAAACTTTTAACCCCTAGAGGCAGGTCTCTAGTGTACTCAGGACTGTTTTTACTCTTTCTGCTCCCAGGCATGAAACCCTAATAATTAACAGGAAGGTACATTATGTTCCAGGCACTCAGTCATTACAACAGCCCTAAAAATATCAGCACTATTTTTATCCCCTTTCTACAGGTGAATAAATGAAGGTAGAGAGGTTAAGTAACTTGCCTGATGTTTTGACATTGTTAAATTAACATTTGTTAAGTGGAGCATAGGACTCCCCTGGATGGTGAGCCCGAAGTTCAACAACAGACCACAAGAGAAATTCAAATAGAACAGTTAATTACTCATAAGGCCTGGAGGAAGTACACACAGCATGCCTCCAGAGGCCACACAAGGCAGTCAAGGCAGAGTACAGATGGAGAGACAGGACCTGGGGCGTGTGCTTTTATTAGGGTCTGTATTGCTTTGGAGTTCCCAGGTTAGGACCAGATCGGTCATTTAAACCAGAAGAGTGGGGTTTGGGTAAGCCCCACAGGGATCTTATCTAAAGGACCTGTAGGGCCTACAGGCACTGGGAGGCAGAGATAGTTGATCACAAGGGCTACTGGGGAAGTCCTATCAGGAACTTATTTGCTTGTGACTCTCTGTGGGCTACCCAGGGCATGTGCTTGCAAGAGGGGGCTGGTGTAAGTTTAAAGTGCCTAGAGGCCACCTGGCCAAACCAAACGGATGCCCAGGCAGCAGTACCATGGAGTAGCTTAGCTAAACTCTAGACACTCAAGGCCACACAGGTATTAAGTGGCAAAGCAGGGCTTCAAACCCAGGCAGTCTGAATCCAGGGACTATCCTCACTCACCTCCCACTGCTGGAAGAAAAAGAATCATCAAGACATTGCCCAACTGTTGTAATGTCAACCTAGCTCTCGATGTCTGTAATGTTTTTAAATTTTTTAATTCAATTTAAAAATTTTTAAGTTTATTTATTTTTGAGACAGAGCACGAGTGGGGGAGGGGCAGAGAGCGACGGTGACACAGAATCCGAAGCAGGCTCCAGGCTGTCAGCACAGAGTTCAAACCCAAGGACCGTGAGATCATGACCTGAACAGAAGTTGGAGGCTTAACCCACTGAGCCACCCAGGTACCCCAAATTTTTAATTTTTTTAACACATTCAAAGCCCTTAGTATGGTACCTGACACATTCCATAAACATTAGATATGAATATTTACACGGCAATAATGAAAACTCTTTTCCTTCTCCTTCTTAAACTACTTTTCCACTCACTTTCATTAAAGGAAAACTCATCTCACCCTCCCCTCATTTCTCAAGGTCAAGACCAAGACCACTTTTATTACTTTTTAATTTTTTTTAATGTTTATTTATTTTTGAGAGAGTGAGAAAGCACGAGCAGGGGAGGGGCAGAGAGAGAGGGAGACACAGAATCGGAAGCAGGCTCCAGGCTCCAGCTGTCAGCACAGAGCTGGAGGCGGGGCTCGAACCCACCAACAGCCAGATCATGACCTGAGCCAAAGTCCTACGCTTAAGTGCCTGAGCCACCCAGGCGCCCCCAAGACCACTTTTAACAAGGCCTTTTAGGTAGCCTCATCTCAGGTTAGCACACTACTTTTTCTACATTCATCCAATCATGTCTTGGGAGGAAGGTTTTTCTACTTTCCAATTTAAACCTGTAATCTCCAGGCGCCTGGCTGGCTCAGTCGGTAGAGCATGCAACTCTTGATCTTGGGGTTGTGAGCTGGAGCTCTACATTGGGCATAGAGATTACTTAAAAAAAAAAAAAAAGAAAGAAAGGAAAAAAAAAGCGCAACCCTTCCCAAGTCCCTACAAAGAATTTCTATTTACATATCCTGTTATCATCTCAAACCGATCTGCTCATTCAACACACAATGGCTGTGCTCTAAGTGCTAAACACTGAATTCTGTAATGAATAAAATCCTCCTTTCCACGAACTCAGTCTAGTGTAGAATAAAAACATGCACATGAATGATAACATAACACAAATCAATGCTGAGCACAGAAATCTGCGACCTTTGGCCATGTCCGCTACCAGACCAGAGGTGGAAGGAGGTGGTGGGAGACCAGGGCACTGCAGGTGGGGGCCCAAGGATGAGTGAGAATTAAGGGAGGAAAGGGGCGAATAACGGGCGGCCGTGGACAGACTGAAGAAGAAAACGGGCGCAAGGATGGGAGAAGGGAGAAAAGCGCAAACGCTAAGAAGCGAGATGAACGATGAAAGGACTCTCAACACAGGTGGCTCCTCACCGCGAAGGTGGGTCCGTCTCACTCACCTCCCTCTCCTTGTCCCAGAGACCCACGGCTTATCGGTCCCGGAGGGGCGCGGGGAGCGGCCGCGACAGGCGGACGAGGAGGCAGAGGCGAAGGGGGTGCCCCGCGACGCAGGGGGCCGCTCCGGAGAACGTGACCGCTAACGGGTCGGCAGGGCTGGTTCCGGGAGGCCAGGCTGAGGCCACTCCGCTGGGGGCCCAGGCCATTCCGGTTCCCGGACCGAGAGCAAGAGTGCGAGCGAGAGCGGCGGCCCCGCGGGGAGCGAGCGGATTTGCTGCGCTCGGGACTCTTCCACGAACTGCGACGCTTCCCCGCGGAGCCCGAGGCCTCTCATTACGGACTGCAGAACGGGACCCTGGAGCTACTGCTGCCGGGGAAATAGGGCACTCTCTCAAGGAGCCTGGGAAAACCTCAGTTGCCTTGGCTCCCAGAAGCCACCTGCGCAACCTCCCAAAGCTGAGAAAAACTTAGAATTCGTTCCGGGTACGTCGGCAAAACCCTTCCCCAGGGCTACGTGGCGTCCAGCCTAAGTGAAAGGGGTGGTGTATCCGTGTAAATAAGCCGCCGCTGCCACCGGCTCCGAGCGCCCATCTTTCCAGTTCCGCAGCAGTCTCTCTCCCCCGACCCCGAATCCCCTCCCCCGCACCCCGTCTCATTTGGTTAGGAGACCAAGTCTTCCTCAGCCTTATACTTGAAATAACCGAAGGGGAGGATGACGGACCACAGGATACATTTCACAGAATGGCCATATCAACAACACAGTCGATTCTGCTTGTTTCAGATGCTTTCTGTGCATACGTGTATGTAACATTTTATAATACTGGGCGCTTAGTGTGTCTCATATGTGCAAGTGTATAGATGGATGTATACATAATATATGCATAGATATGTGTGTATACATATGCATGTATAATATTTCGGAATGGCTCAAATGGAATAACATATTTTTTTCCCTGAGGATATCCTGAATTAAAAACAAAACAAAACAAAACTAAATGGGGAATGGGAAGAAAAAGCACAAAGTATTCAAAGTATTTCTACGCAGCTGACAGTGTGTTTATCTTAGTCTTGTCATATTTAGCAAAGAGAAAAAATACAGTAGGCCCACTTACATTTGAATTTCAGATAAACAACGAACAATGTTTTAGTTTAAGTATGTCCCATACAATAATAGTACAGTATTAAATGGCTAATTTTTGTTGCAGAGAAGGTCACTATTGTACCTCCGCCACCACTTGTTAATTTTATTCCTTATAGTTTTTCATTTGCTGTTTCAGAAGGGGAAGGGGGAGGCCGCCCCTGGTATCTGCAAGGTAGCAGAACGCTCAGGCCATGATCTTCTGTTGGACATAAACTCACACAACATTAACTTAAGAAGTCACTAGGAGATTGATGAAGTGAGACAAAACAAAGCCAATTTATAATTTTGTCTAATCATAGCTAAAAAAGGTCACTGTGTCACTCAGAAAACACCAAACACCCCCCTCTCTTAGCCAAAATGGGTGACTGCTACTTTATCAATTACAGCTTTATTCCTGTTCTCTTCTGCCCTCCCTAGAGTTAAGATGTACTGAAGTGCCCAATGGTACAATTGTCCCTGCATCCTGACAGCAACTGATCTAGAGTGAACTCCCTCTTCCTTAGATCATCCCCCTAAGTCGCCCAAATAATACAATAGGTTCTTTCTAATGTCCTCTTACTGAAACACCCCACACTTGCCTATGGTGTGCCTTCTCCCTCCCTGTAAAGAATAATGAACTCAACTTGTCAACTACGGGCATGTGCCCAGTGATCTTTGATTGAAGGGCATTGACGCGTTCCACTGCCTAGAATGTTCTTCCTCGGATATTTTCATAGCTCTTTCCCCTTAGTTCATTCTGTTGTTTGCTCATTCACCATCTTTTCAGAGAAGCCTTCCCCGACCACACTATTTACAATAGCGCCCTCAAAGTTCTCCAACCCTTTACGCTGTTTATTTTTCCTCACATGTCACATTGCTATCTGATATTATACATTTAGATGATACAGACACAAACATCTATGGTATGTCTTTCCCATTAGAATCTAAGTTTCATGAAGACTGGGACTTCGTCTTGCAGACTATATCCACACTGCCTACCACATTGCCTGGCACAGAGTGGGTATTAAATGATATGTATTGAACAAACATATGAACGAATGGATTTTTATTGTGTCAGGGTTTAGAACGGTTTCATTTTGTCACATATTCATCATCAACCTTGTCATTTGGTCTTAGTCCTCCGTTTAAATAGATTGGCTTGCTGCAAAATGTCTGTTCTTAATTTTTTTATTTTGACACATGTCTTACTTGATTTGATTTCACGTTGCTGAGTAATTTTTCACAAAGAACTCATGGGGAGTATATTCCCTCAATTTTTTTTTCATATTTGAAATATGCTACCTGGTGGTGGTGATGGTTGTTTTGTTTGGTAGATCGTATTCTTGTCAGCAATTGTCCACTTCCTCTTTCTGAGTAGGAGGGCTATCTATCCCTATCCAATTGACTTTAAGAGGTTTTAAGAAGAATGAGAGAACCAGCAGTATCAAACATGTCACTTAAAGAGAAAATTGTTAGGATTAAGCAGAAAAGGGGATACAGATGAACAAGCAAATGTATATTTAGCACTTATTGGGTACCTGACACTCCTTCATTCAACATTAAGTAGCCATATCTACCTACCATTTATTAGATCCAGGCCAGCTCCACAAGAAAGTTACTGCTTGAGTTGCATCTTTCTGGAAGACCAGGCACTTACCAAATAACAGGAGAGGCAAAGTGTGTGGCTATGAAAGGGATGGTTACTCCAAGTGCAGGGTTCTAGGCACAGACATGGAAGCGGTAAACAGCATGTCATATTTTGTTTAAAAAAAATTTTTTTTTCAACGTTTTTTATTTATTTTTGGGACAGAGAGAGACAGAGCATGAACGGGGGAGGGGCAGAGAGAGAGGGAGACACAGAATCGGAAACAGGCTCCAGGCTCCGAGCCATCAGCCCAGAGCCTGATGCGGGGCTCGAACTCACGGACCGCGAGATCGTGACCTGGCTGAAGTCGGACGCTTAACCGACTGCGCCACCCAGGCGCCCGTGCATGTCATATTTTGGAAACTGAAACTCAAAACAATTCTGTGGGAAGGTATTATTATCTCTATTTTACAGATGAATAATCAGGCTCAAGGTCACACAGCTATTGAGTGGCCGTATCAGAATCCTAACCCATTCACATCTGCTCCTCTAGTCTTCGTTTTCCTGCTCTACCTTACTGTGGTTTCTTCTACTTGTGCAGTGAGCTTTCTAACTCTGTGAAACTAAGCAAACTCTGAGGAAAGGCTCTAGGACTTGATGAATGCCATTTTAAAAATCTTTTAGCATCATCAACAGAATATGTATTAAGCACCCACAAGATTCTCAGCATTTTGACACAGGAGAGGACAGTTGCTGTCCTCGTGGAATTCCTAATCAAGTTCAAACAAGGCAAACACTGACAATGTGGGTATACACCCTGAGTCCATAATCAGCCAATCAAAAACCTTTCTGGAATGTGAAGCAGTTGATAACCTCCAAATCTGTTCTTTAAAATCTCCTGGGTCATTTCAAGCAGGATTAAGCCTGCAGATATAAAGGAAGTGAAAGGTGAAATAACTTGTCAAGAAACAGAAAATTAACCAAACTTTCCAATTACCTTGTCTGAAACGCAATTATTAAGGGCACTCAAATTTCTTGGTCTGCTCTGCTTTCCTACAAGGAACTTCCTTTCCTGATCATTGAAACCCCTTTAGTTATAGGTAGATTTTGTTTTATTTTATTTTATTTTATTTTATTTTATTTTTTTTATTTTGAGAGAGAGTGCAGGAGGGGCAGAGAGAGAAGGAGAGAGACAGAATCCCAAGCAGGCTCTGCACTGTCAGCACAGAGCCCAGTAAGGGGCTTGGGCTCACAAACCATGAGATCATGACCTGAGCTAACATCAGACCCCTAGCCGACGTAGCCACCAAGTCACCCCAGTAGCTTTTAAATTTTAGTTTAGCTTTTTTTTTTTTTCTGGGCTGGTGAGGGGTGTGTGGGGAGGGACACGGCCAGAAGAGAAGAGGTTTCCTATGTGGGCTCCACATTTTTAAAGCCCTTTCAGGAAAGGGGGAAAGGCAAGGCAGTTCTTCTGGTGGCCTTGGTGCTATTAATGCTGTTGCAAAAGAAACTGTGTTGCATCTTCCAGTTTACTGAGAGGTAACCAACCGACACTTGGTATGAAGACCAAGACCGCAGCTACTGCCACTGTGATCCGTATTTCAAATAGATGTCTCATTTTAGTTTTTTGTCAACTAAGCTACTGAAAGGTAAATAGGTCCTAAATTTTCAAGAAGTACTTTGTCCTAGTTCCTAAAAACATTTTTTTTTTTTTTTTTTTTTTTTTTGCTACTGAATTTTGGGAGAGGATGACTCAGGAAAATGGTCATTAATCTGCTAACTAGTTTGTTAAATCTGCTAACTCATTTTGTTTATGTTGTTAAGTACTCAATTCCAGGAAAATACTACCTTCTACTTTAGTTTCCTTTATAACAGTGGACTCCTATTTCCTGTGAAATGTCTTTATATTAAACAATGGAACTCATAATTTTAAGTCCTAATTAAAATAAAAAACCAACAATGCAGTAATTCTCACATTAGTTTCTCACATTACAAAATCTGGAAGAGCCTAAGGAATTTCATGTGAATTTCTTGTTTCCATGGGAAAATACAACTCTAATACACCACTTAGGGGTTTTTTTTTGATACACCACTTTTATATTTTACTATGTGGCTTTACTTTATTGAGGAGAATGTAGAATAGATTAGGGATGGATCGATGGTGACATTCTTGTCCAATTTCATGTTAAAGAAAATTAAATACAGTTAGATTTTCATCCTGGAATATGCTGACATTTTCAGCAAGATTTTTGTAGCAAGGAAGCACAGGGATTCTGACTGAAAGGTAAATAGGTGCAAATTCAAGTTTTGAGGAATGGTTACAATATTACCATATACATATATATATCCCTCAAAAATAAACATACATGGCTCCGCACCATCAGAGAGATCACCAACAGTGAGATCACGACCTGAGTCGAAGTTGGACTAACCGACTGAGCCACCCAGGCCCCCCTCCTATACATATTTTTTAAAAAAGAAAATGAAGGTAGTGAATGGCCTTAATTGTTGAAGAAAAAAGCCACTATTTTGGCTCCTTAGTTGGATACGATCAATAATCAGCCTAAAAGGAAATATTTTGCTCTACAAACACCCATTCTGTTTCTTCATTCATCATGGTACTCAGAAATGTATTACCGGAGAGTTTTAAAAAATTACAACTCATTCATGCATTTATTTATTAAACAATTATTGAACACCCGACTATGTGTCAGACACTAAAACCCTCTGAGGAGGAAATGCTATGTAAATAAAAATAATAAATTAACAATGCAAGTATTAATTTATTCGTCTTTCAAGATATACAGCTCAAACAGGAATATTTAGTTGCTGTTTCCTTCTCTGTGTTCTGTACGTTGCACAAATACTTTTGTCGATGTTTGTGTACCCATCTACTGAGCTCTTTGGAAAGGGAGACCTTGGCCTACTCATTTTTGTATTCCACGCAACCTGAGGTTTGGTATAGCTCAGACAGGTGGTCAGTAAACGATAGCTGAAACGAAGGAATTTAAGATAGTACCGCTTCATTTAGTATTAAATTACGAAGACAGCCTGGTGTCCAAACACTAGATTTATTTCTTAAAAATAGTACTGTGATGTCGTTATCAACTTGTTATCCTAGAAACCTGAATCATCCTGAGTCGATCCATTTGATTTTATCATATGTATTCAGATTGTATTTCAAGGTGGCTTAGCATCCAAGAAACGGGCTGATCGAGCAGCTTCCAACTCGCAAACTCGTACAGTCTCTAAAAGTTTTTACGCCCTAGAGGCTGGCGCCGAATCTAGGTGAAAGCGACTCGCTTCCCTCCCATCCCACGCGGGTGCCGGCATGACCCCATCTTTCCCTTCCTTTTTTCCCACCCTTTCGCCCTCCGGAAAGGGCCGAACGCTCCCAGAGCTTCCCAGTCTCACTCCGCCCCCTGCGGAAGGAGCCGAAGGCAGAGCGGGACGCCGACGCGCGGCCGCCGAAGCGCGGCCGCCGGGAGCTCGGGCCCTTCCGGAAAGGCCCGAACCGCGTTCGGAGGAGGAGGGCGCCGAAGTGGAAGGCGCCCCCGCGCTGTGCCCTCTGTCGGCGGCGTGGGGCAGCTGTAGCAGCGGTGGCGGCAGCCGCGTCGACGTCGACCAAGACTGGAGCGACGTTTGAAGAAGCAGCCGAATCGCCACGGAGTCCAGCTTCTGGTTGTTGGAGGGTTCCCACCCGTCCGCGCGGCCCGACGAGGAGAAGCGGCGGCGCCGGGAAGCAGGTGAGGACCCGGCCGGGCGCCGGGAGAGGCGAGGGAGCGCGCCCGCTGCCTCCGTCGCCGGGCCGCGCCTGCGTTTGCATTCTCCTCACTTGAACCAGGAAGCGGCGGAGTCGGAGGCTCCGCTCCTCCGGCCCTTTCTTTGTGTGGGCCCGGGAGTGAAGGAGGGGACGAGCCCGGAGGGCCGCGGCGCGGTCCCCTCCGCCGTCAGGGGCCGGGGGGCCGCCGGTTCCCCGGGTAGGCCCGGCGCGTGGGGAGCCCGCCGCGGGGACCCACTTGGCTTTTCCCTCGCCCTCCGCCTGGCTTTTTGTGCCTGCTTTTTCTCCTCCTAGCCCCTACTTTGATTTAGAGCTTTTCTGCCCGGCCCATCCTCCCCTTCCGTCCCCTTCCCGGGGCATAACAATGCCGCCCGCTTGGCCTCATCCCCTCCCAACACCCCACCCTCGCGTTCGCCACCTTCCACTTTCCCCGGCTCGCCGGAGGACCCCTGCCCTCGCCGTGCCGGTCGTAGCTCCTCCTGGATTTCCGGGACGCTGCCTTTTCGCGTGAATTGGGGTGAAAAACGTCGGTTGCAGCCGGCCGGGCGCAAATGGGGAAGAGGGGGTGGAGTAAGGAAGATGGGGTGCAGCTGCCGCAGGGAGCCGCGTGTCGGCTTGACTCCCTCGCGGATGGCGTTTCTCGCTTTTCCACCTTCACCTGCCCTCGGTCTGGGGTTTGCCTCACAGTGACGCGGAATGGCTTTTCCTTGGGCAGCTCGCAGCTCGTGGGGAGGGTTCAGAGCGATCTGTGCGGTTCCCGGGCCCACCCTGACGGGGAGAAGCGGGAGGAAAGCCACACAAAATGAAACCAGTCCCCAGTGTCACCTGGACACGTACGTTCGATGCATTACCCCGTTCCAGGAACCCGTTTGCAAACGACAAAAATCGGATTCCGAAAAACCTGTCTACCCACTTAGCAGCGACTTCTGTCGAAATCCCCATATTTCGGAAGCCCTGGTTGCTGGCTCGCTGTCCAAAGGTCACCCTCTCTGATGAATGCCTTTATGGTCACCTGGAAATCCTTGGTACTGTTAAACGAGCAACGCCTTATAACGGATGGTGTTTGAAATCCTCATTTCTAGGCTTTTTGCCTACTTTTTGTTTTTAAGCTGTAATTTTGAAAATTTCGAAGAGGCTTGAGATGCCCTGCCCTCCACGTGTATATAACTTAAGCACTGTGATGACAGTGGTAGTGTTTTGGTAACTTTAAAGGGAAAGAATATTAGCAATAAAAGTGTGTGTGTGTGTGTGTGTGTGTGTGTGTGTGTATGTGTGTGTGTTTACGTAAAGTACTTATCAGCTAATTGTTTGTACATAAAATATATGAAAGATAAATACGTAAAAGCTAAATAATATATTTAATACATGTATGCGTTTTAAACAACTCCGCATCCTTATTACCAGGAGTATGTTCTGGAACATGCAAAAAAAGAATGTTTGGGGGGTGGTACACAGCATTGCTCTTTACTGACATCCCGCTCCCTTTTTCTAGAGTAACTGTCCGCTCTGTTCCAGTAAGTTTCTGTTTTCATTGTCACTAACACATCAGGTATAAAAAAGTTCTCCTACGGCTGCCCATAATTCTTTACCAACAAATTGAAATGTTTTGTGTTTTCATGCAAATAAGCATTAAGAAATGGTGACTTGTCCTTAGTCTTATTTTTTCACAGTAGCATCTGTTGACTTCACTTGAAACTCTTTACAAGTCACCTCTGGAGATTGTAAGAGTAGAGAGGTGAGGGGAAGGGGCAAGGAGGATGAGGAGAGGGGAGAAGGTAAAAAAAAAAAAAGTGTTTCATAGTTTATCTAGATGTGGCACTCCAATTTAAATAAGAACAGAAAAATAATGGGCAGTCTAGAGGTAATGATTGTCAGGGTTGATAAACACTAATTCAGTTTCTGGCTGCAGGGAGTAGCTTTTGAATATGTTCTTAAAGATGAGTTAAAATTTAGAAAGTATAGAATGGATATTGCACACACCAAGCTCCTCTGACACTGAAATCATTCATTTACAGGTGGAATAACTTCTGTGTGTTCACGACGAAGACTTCATAAAGTTTTAAGACCGTTAAAAATGAACTCTTAACTCTTCTTGAGGACAAAACCCAAAAAATGGAACCAAGAAAATTCATTCTAATCTTAAGAAATTCTCAGTGGTGATGCATGTATCTGAGATTCAGAGGAAGAGATATTACTATTCAAATCTGTAGATCAGTTAAAAACTTGCTTGTCTCTTCTCGGGGAGAAGTCATGAGATTTGTTACATGGTCCAGAAACCAGCCTGCGTGAATAATTTATATACAAGCCAAAAAGTTAGGCCAACCTTCAGTTAAAACCTGATGCCTGTGACGCCGACGCCATGCTGTAGCTTACATTCTGAATGATAAAGTACTTTTGTTTTTCTTTTCTAATCTTCTCCCACCCCCTCCTCCTCCCTTTCTCTTATAGGCATGGAGAGTAGAAAACTGATTTCGGCTACAGACATTCAATACTCTGGCAGTCTGCTGAACTCCTTGAATGAGCAGCGTGGCCGTGGACTCTTCTGTGATGTTACCGTCATCGTGGAAGACCGAAAATTCCGGGCCCACAGGAATATTCTCTCAGCTTCTAGTACTTACTTCCATCAGCTCTTCTCGGTTGCTGGGCAAGTTGTTGAACTGAGCTTTATAAGAGCAGAGATCTTTGCAGAAATTCTCAATTATATCTATAGTTCTAAAATCGTTCGTGTTAGATCAGATTTACTTGATGAGCTGATTAAATCAGGACAGTTGTTAGGGGTTAAATTTATAGCAGAGCTTGGTGTCCCATTGTCACAGGTTAAAAGCATCTCAGGTACAGCTCAGGATGGTAATGCAGAGACCTTACCACCTGGTTCTGGTGACAAGAACCTTGAAATGCCAAAATCAAAAGATGAAGCCCAAGATAACGGGGCCACTATAATGCCTATTATAACAGAGTCTTTTTCCTTATCTGCTGAAGATTATGAGACAAAAAAGATAATTGTTACCGATTCAGACGATGATGACGATGATGTCATTTTCTGCTCTGAGATTCTGCCCGCAAAGGAGACTTTGCCGAGTACCAATGCAGTGACACAGGTCCAGCCTAACCCAGGTTCCGTTGCTATTTCAGATGTTGCTCCCGGTGCTAGTAATAACTCTCCCCCTTTACCAAATGTCACACCTACTCAGAAACTTCCTACTGCTGTGAATCAGGCAACTCTGAGCCAGACACAAGGAAGTGAAAAATTGCTGGTGTCTTCAGCCCCGACACATCTGACTCCCAACATTATTCTGTTAAATCAGACACCACTTACTACACCACCAAATGTCAGTTCTTCACTTCCAAATCATATGTCTCCTTCGATCAATTTACTTGTGCAGAATCCGCAGACACCAAACAGTGCTATTTTAACAGGAAGCAAGGCCAATGAAGAGGAGGAGGAGGAAATTATAGATGATGATGATGACACTATTAGCTCCAGTCCAGATTCGGCCGTCAGTAATACATCTTTGGTCCCACAGGCTGAAATCCCCCCGAATGCCACTTTTGATGGACCATTGATACAGAAGATGCAGGTTCCTACACTTCTGCAAGAGCCACTTTCTAATTCTTTAAAGATTTCAGATATAATTACCAGAAACACTAACGATGCAGGTTTAGGATCAAAGCATCTAATGGAGGGTCAGAAGATCATTACTTTAGATACAGCCACTGAGATTGAAGGCTTGTCAACGGGTTGCAAGGTTTACGCAAATATCGGTGAAGATACTTATGACATAGTGATCCCAGTCAAAGATGACCCTGATGAAGGGGAGGCCAGACTTGAGAATGAGATACCAAAAACATCTAGCGGTGAGACGGCAAACAAGCGTATGAAAGTAAAACACGATGATCACTATGAGTTAATAGTAGATGGGAGGGTCTATTATATCTGTATTGTGTGCAAGAGGTCCTATGTCTGTCTGACAAGCTTGCGGAGACATTTTAACATTCATTCTTGGGAGAAGAAGTATCCTTGCCGTTACTGTGAGAAGGTATTTCCTCTGGCAGAATATCGCACAAAACATGAAATCCATCACACGGGGGAGCGAAGGTATCAGTGTTTGGCCTGTGGCAAATCTTTCATCAACTATCAGTTTATGTCTTCACACATAAAGTCAGTTCATAGTCAGGACCCTTCCGGGGACGCAAAGCTTTATCGTTTACATCCGTGCAGGTCCTTACAGATCAGACAATATGCGTATCTTTCTGATAGGTCAGGCTCTATGCCTGTAATGAAGGATGATGGTATTGGGTATAAGGTTGATGATGGGAAAGAACCTGCCGTAGGGGCCGCATCTACTCCTCAGAACAAGCCAATGACCTGGGAAGACATTTTTATTCAGCAGGAAAATGATTCCATTTTTAAACAGAATGTAACAGATGGCAGTACTGAGTTTGAATTTATAATACCTGAATCTTACTGAATTTGGAAGTATCAGAAACTCTGGTTTGCATTAAGGGGCAAGGGTTTCAGAAAACCTGTAACACAAATTAAGGTGAAAACGAGTTAATTTGATCTGCCACGCCATCTGAAGGCAGTCTACTTGGATTATTTGTTGATAATTTTTAGAAGCAAATCGTTCCGAAAGTTTGAGTAGAGATTGAGAAGTTTCCCCCCCTCCCAAGTATCTGTTTATATAGTTCTCTTTCAGCTCATTTTTAAGAGGCAAACAACAAAAGCTTGGAGAGATAGTTTCCTGAATAGAATTTTGAAGCAGTCTGAATGTTCTTTAAAAATAACTGGAGTTATTAGCTTACCCTAGTATATCTTCCAACTTTCCCCTTCCATGTTAGCACTTTACTGCTGAATTCTCAATTTTGTTAATATTGAGACTATAAATGTGTGTTGTGTTTTGGATATGGCATAAAAAGTAAACAAGAACTTCTAAAGTTGTTCTGGAAAATTTCAGAATAAGTCTCTGCTTGGTTGTGTATTCTGCTAGTCCAAATGGATAGCAACCTCCTGCCTCCCTCCCGCCATGAAGATGGCCATGCAGACAAGTGTCTCATCTGAAGAAAGAGTTTTTAGTTCATTAGAGTTAAGTTGTAAGTTTCACTTTTCTTGCCATTGTCTGGAAAGGACTTTGGTGGCTGGACTACTGTATATATATACCTTTGCAGTGTGGTCTCCATGGGCGAAAGTGTTCACGGAAAACAAATCTCTGTATTGCAGACTGGAGGAGAGGAAGAGTTCTGTTGGTTTGTTTTGAATTCTGTGTTCTAACGTGATAGAGAGCGGAGGTGAATGGTGATTTCCTTTTTGTTCCTATGGTTAAAAATATTCCCTTGAGAAATTTCAAAGTTTGAATTTGAAAGCCACCAAATAAATCTTTCATTATGTATAAATCTTTATAAATGATAGATTCCATAAATGAGACTCCTACATATTTTAGGCGGGAGGCTACTGGTATATATTTTTAAATGTTCATATTACTTAGAATTTCTAATAGGAAGTTTTTGTTTGAAATAGTTGAATCCGTGATCTAGTATTTTCCTTTCGGCAAGACCTTTTAGGTTGTTACCCCTTCTGAAGTTAAGTTCCATTCCATCTGCAAAGTGCTGCAATATTATAGCAATCAGAAACTGTATATGGAATGTTCTAGAGGCTTGTTGATTCCCATTTCTCTTGAGAACAATAAGTATACCTTTCTTCCTTTTAAAATGACACCTATTTAAACACTTAGAAAATAAAGTCAAAACTCACTGAAGTGCTAGTACTAAAAGGAAGCAGGTTGGAACAAATGTATAGCCTAGCCTTTGTAACAGGATTAACTTGTTGAACTTCTGTAAATTACTTTTTGCAAAGGAAAAAAATTAATAGATACTAAAAAAGATTGTTGTGCATAGTTGTTAGTCATTTGTAACCTTGCTTAAATATTTCTTAATTCAACATAGATATTTTCTTCTCTTTAACCACGTATTTTTAAAAATAGTCTATTTCTTGACTCGGAACTTAAAGCTTTAATCATAATTTCTCATGTATGCATCATTCTTCTGATGGCGAGCTAGATTTGAAGATAATGGTTTCAGTGTTTCAGTTGGCAGTGGAGGGTCTCAGGCCTCCGTATTTGCAATAATACAAGAAGAAAGAAAAATATTATAATGGTTTGCTTACAGAGGGCTAGAGTGATGTGCATCTGACTGTTTCCTGTTCTGTGAGTCTAGACCTTCAAACCATTTTGTAAGCTAATCCTTGGAAGATTTTTAAGTTACCTTACAATTTAAGACTGTGATCTCCGGAATCACAATATCTGTTTAATTTCTGTGTGGATATTGACAACATTACTTTTTGACTATACGGTGCACTCGGAAATATTTTCAGTGGAAATCTGTTTGAGTTTCATTAATGTTGTTTTACCAGTTAGACATCATTACTTCAGCAAGTGTGAATGATACCGATGCCAGCAGAACTTCCAGAACTTTCAAACTCAACTGCTAAGAAAACGAGTTGATCGTAACAAAACTTGAGAGTTTCTACAAGGCTATTATGACAAACCAGTTCTGTAATGGAAAACTCTCCATTTTGAGTAATACGGATCTAACTATTTGCTGCTGCTGTGCTCTATGTAAATTCTGAATATAAAACTTAAACTCTGTGCCTAATGAAGGTATCTTCTAGAGTTTCTTGGGAGAAGGAAAACTGGAAAATTAACTTGTATTTTTGCCAGAAGACTCTTCCCTGCGATGTATGTCAGGGTCTTCAAGAAGTTTCTATATCCAAAGTTCAGAATTCGTGTGGCATACTCGTTCGGGGCTGAAACCATTCACCCCCAGGATTCATTGGGTTGGAAATCTGTAGCAAGATTCTGTTTAAAACTTAACATGGTGTTTTCCTATTTAATATTTAGTTTTCTGGCTATTAGATCCCTTCTTTTTTTCTTTTAAGTTGGCTTCAAGTTTGCTCCTGTGCTAAATTACCTGTAAATGTTCTGGATAGAAACTGTTTGAAATAACATTTTGTTAAAAGAGATGATAGAAAATGAAATGCTCAAAGTAAGCAAAGATTTTAAAATGCCATAAGAATCTTGCAAGATTTACTTTAAAACGTATTTGAAATGATCATTATCGTTTCGGTGGTAATGATCCCCCCATACAACTACTACGAGGAATTGATGAATTTTTTCCATTGTACCAAAAAGATAAATGGTTAAAAATGGTCAAGGTATTTTGTATTGTCAAGGCATGCATATTCTAAAGGATTAAATGTTAATTCAACAGCACTGGCTTCCTCACCTGTCCATCATCTGACTCTACCCAATACTGTAATGTTCATACTTGTACAATCTTCCCTGTCATATGACTTTAAGTTCTTTTCATTAACCATTACCTGGTATTAGTTCATAGAGCTTCTTATGGCAAAAATAAAATGTTATAATTCTGATTTTTTTGAGCGTATTTTTTACGAGATTATCTTTCAGAAATTATGTAGACTTGGGGCGCCTGGCTGGCTTCAGTCGGTAGAGCATGCCAGGGGTCTTCAAGCCCCACATTGGCCATAGAGCTTACTTAAGAAAAGGAAATTGTATACACTTTACTCTTCTGTTGTTTTTCAGTTTTTGTAGTAGGAGACTGGGGGTATTTCTGATGGCAGCATAACAAAACTCCTAGGTTTGTAGGAGTGCTGACAATACCGACTCCCATCTTTGGCTCTCCAGCTTAGTCATGTCTGTGCGATGACCTCCCTTGGGGCTACATGGTCCAGGCCCCTTGGAGGTTAATATATGTCCTGACCAGAATGCAGGAAGGCTTGTTTTGATCTTTCCTAAACTTGTTTAAACACCTAGCAGAGCTAACCATTTCTTCCCCTCCCCTCTGGCACACAGATGGCACCACTTTAGATAAAACTACACTTTGACCTCACCACCACGCTCTGTAAAATCTGTGGATTAAGGCCCGAACTTTGTGGAGGACAGCTTCGTAGCACCTGGGTTGTCGTCCGCTCCATCCCCCACCCCCACCCGGGCCCCAGCCAGTAAGTTGCCCAGAGGGAAACTCTGGAAGCCAAGCCGAATGGAGTGGCTTGCTGCTTCCTGGTTTGGTCTCAAAATGCCTTCTCAGTCTGGATGACACTTTACTGCCACCCGCCCCCCCCCCCCCCACCTTCTAACAGATTTCGCTTGTGGGTTAATTGCATCCTTGTGGTATCTTGAGCCACATTAGTCCGAAGTGAGTAGGCTGTTGTCTGTCACTGGCTTTGGGGTGTCTGTGATATTTTTGTACCTTCCATGAAGACGCACGTAAGTGAATAAGGAGGAGGACAGTTTTATTAATCTGAAACATCACAAAAGCAGTCTGGGTTTCCAACATGGCAGTGATACAGATTTTAAGCAACATCCAGTTTATACAGGTTCTGGATTAATATTTTAATGTTTCATGCCCAGTTCAATACTTTAAAGCAGAATTAGGAATAAAGCAGTAAATATTACAAAATGCAGTCAAGGTCCATATTGGAAATAGAAATTCCTTCATTACAGCAAATGTATTTGCAAAAGAGTAAAGCAGCAAATATTAATTTTTCTAAGGTAACATGCACTGTATAGAATTCAATGTAATAAAAAAAGAAGCTGCTCAAATTAAGTGTTACAAAATCTATTCTGTTTCAAGTTATTTTGTAAAGTAAGAAAAATACATAGAAATGAGTCAGAGTCTTAACACTTTAAGAAATGTGATAAATGTAGGATATACTGTGTACTGGTGCCTTTTAAAAAATCAAATACTCAGACACGTTCACTAAAGCAAAAGGTAAAGTGTAAATGGCAAAAAATGTCACTGAGTATTACAAGTTGGTATTTGTATAGTAAGTCAATTGGTTACTAGTCCCTTTTTGAAATCCAATAGAATTTAATATGCTCAGAAGTGTAGAAAATAATAGTAATTCTACGTAACACAAAAGGATCATTTTCGTTTTCCCGATTTGAACTCTGGATGAGACATCATTCATGGTGCTGGAAGTTAAACCGAATGCTTTGCAAACATTGATTTGTGAACAGCGGGTGCACTTGTCGCGCCTTGCTAATTCTCGATGGCTGGGTGTCTACAAGGTAGATGGGAGCACCAGCATTTGCCTGCTACCTCGAATCCATCAAGTCGGGAGGTAGCGAAATTGGCTGGAAAATTTTCCAGTATGTGTTCTGTGTTTGCAGAACTGTCTAATTAGGTACCCTCCTGTAGCCGCTGTATTTTTACATTATACAAGTGTAGGATTAGCAGCCTGCCTTTAAATCAGTCAATCCTCAGGTTAGCGTAAGATCGCAGTGAAAGTGTTCATTCTGAAGTTGAAGGCATGGGTGCCAGAGTGTTAAATTCGTCAGGTTGATGGTTTAAAGCTATGTGTAATTAAAAGAACTGTACAAACACCTACCACAATGTGCCAGATGGATTTTTAAATCTACGGTAACACTTAAGAATTTGTCAGGTTGGCGACTTTTGAGGTTTTGCAGACTTAAAGCGGCATTGTGACACTTTCATAATCTTGAACACTGTCGTGATTGGTCTCCACACAAAAAAGGATGATTCTTTCGGGGTGGGGTGCAGGATACGTGCGGTCTGCTGGGATTGAAGCACAATATTTGGAGATTAAATAGTCACAAAGATTAGTAACAATTCCTATCACCACCCAAGAACCTAATCTGGCATTTTTAACCGTCAGATTTCTATCTCCCGTAGCAAATGTCTTTTGTAGTACCGCGTCCTGCAGTGGAACCGCGGTCTCCTAAGTTACCGGATGTAGAACTGAGATCTACTCACAGCACTTCATATGTCGCTCTTTGTATTTCAGTGCTTCCTAAACAATCAACCCTGTTCCCGCTAGTCGAGGGAATATTGCACTTTTCCCTTTGGGAGGTACTGATAACAAAAGCTTGAGCTGAATGATCACAACAGCCATTTTTACAATACTCACGGAGAAGAAAAGGAGTACAAGATACGGGCAGCGTTTTTCAACATCCAGACAAAAGCAAACAAAATCTTAGCCGGAACGCTCTGTGTTGGAACCACTGCGTAGCTCCATCATCTGGGAAATTTTCCTTAGGGACCGACGTTGGCGGTAGGGAAAGATAGGGCCCATAAGCCAGGTGCTTCAACCAAGGTGCTAGGGTGGCAATCTACAAGCGTCCGAGGAGGCCCCTGCATTTACACAAAGTGAAACAGGCGGTGACCACGCTTCTGCAGAGCGCAGACGCCAAGCCTGTGGGAAATGCAGGTCCGCGCGGGACACGCCTCTTGCTGGGACGGCTCCGCAGCCTTGCTTAAAGAGTGTGTTGCTGCCCTTCTTGGAAGCACTGGGTTCAGCCCAGCCACCCCTGCTCTGCACTGATGACGCAGAAGCTTCATCCCTATCTTTCCCTGGCTTGGCAAGCCTCTGTAAAACCGTATGCATAAGAATCACACCTTAAACATTGTACCCTACACACTTCCACTAAAGCAGAAATACAAAAGCCACAATAATCTCGATAGCCAACAGGCATTCCTCTTTAGGGGCTGTAAGGTGGTGGTTTTTCAAAAGGCGGGTAATAGGGTGGAGAGTAGCGGGGTGGTGCGCTCGAGGACCACATGTAGCTGGGCGAAGGCGAGGCGGACTGGGGCTCATCAGAAAGTCCGGAGGGAGGGGAGGACGGAAAGACACCCGAATGCTGTGTGATAAAAACAGAACATCAGGTTAGGCAGCCAGGTGGCAAGTCCTCCGAAGTGCATGTTATTTAAAAACGCATTTGGACCGCGTTTGCTTCTGTTCGGAAGCACAGAGCGCTCCCACACCTCGCAAAGATCACGAGGGGCGGGGGCTGGTCCCACTCTCTCTCCCAGTCGCGCTACAAAGCTCCCGCACAGACAGCACGGCATCCTCCTTGCCGGCCCCTTGAGCCCTGCATCCAGTTCCCGATTCTTGTCGCTCCTGCTTCTGTGTCGTCCCTCCAACCCGCCACTCCCTTTTCCACGTTCACAACCCAAGCCTTCGCTACCCCTCCCTCGAGCTATGGCAACAGCATCCCAGCTAAGTCTCCGAAACAAAGGTGCTCCGGGCCTTAAGAACATCTGAGGTGGGAGCCTGGGTGGCTCGGCCGGTTAAGCGTCCGACTCTTGATTTCGGCTCAGGTCACGATCTCCGTTCAAGCCCCGCATGGGGCTCTGCGATGACAGTGCAGAGCCTGCTTGGGATTCACTCTCTCTCCCTCTCCCTCTCCCTCTGCCCCTCCCATGCTCTCTCACTCTCTCAGAGATAATTTTAAAAATAAAGAAAACTTAAAAGAACATCTGAGGTTAAGCCAGTAATACCTGGGAAAGTCTTTGCTACCAGAATATATCACGGAGCCCATCTCGCAGACCAAAACACAAAACAGAAACTAAGGTCAGAGAGGTTAAATGGTGTCTTGGACCTGGGCTCTTTTAAGTCCAGCAATTTCTGTTTCATCTTACTCGTGGCCCACCACCCCCAAATTCAGGGGAGGGCAGAGGAACACGGGCATGGAGGTGAGACTACCAACAGCGAGCACAAGGAGCGATTTGTCAGGTTGCAGAGACACAGGATTCAATGTGACTTTGTGTTGTCTTTGGGAAGAGAGAGGATATAGATTTAAAAAAACCACACACACAGTGGGGCGCCTGGGTGGCTCAGTCGGTTGAGCGTCTGACTTCGGCTCAGGTCATGAGCTCGCGGTCTGTGAGTTCGAACCCCACGTCGGGCTCTGTGCTGACCGCTCAGAGCCTGGAGCCTGTTTCGGATTCTGGGTCTCCCTCGCTCTCTGCCCCTCCCCCGCTCATGCTCTGTCTCTCTCATTCTCAAAAATGAATAAATGTTAAAAATAAAAAAAACAGTGAATTAACTCATGAGGAGTCATTTGCTACTTCTCTTTCCCTGGCCCATGTATATATAGACCCCTGACCCGAACGGTTTTCCTGCTCAAGGAGAGTTGGCCTGTTTTGTTCATTGCTGTATCCCCCAGACCTGACAACAGTGCTTGGCAAGTAGCAGGTGCTCAATACATGTTGAATGAGTGACTGTAACCTCAGGACTACAGAAGATGAACTTGGCATGTGTTTTAAAAATAAAATCCATTTGCAAAGAATACAGTCACATCTTGTAGCTATCGCCGCCTTGCTCCAGCGGCGGGACGTGGCTGAGGCGTGAAGGCTGGAGGGGGGTACGGGGATGGCGGGAGGCCAGAGGCCAGTTCTAGGCTCCCAGGAAGAGTGCACATAATAAACCAATGGACAGGGTGGAGAACTGCAGTTTTCGGGCGTGGCTTAGCTCTAGGAAGACCCACTTACACCAAAATTTCTCAAGAGTTCAAGTGCAGTTTGGGATGGTCGTTCCTTTACTTTGTTCACCTGGCCAGAGTCTGAGTGGATCATGTCATTTTTCCAGGCGTGGGGCAATCTAGAGTCAGCCTCCACATGAGATTTCTTTTTATATATTTCTTTTTTAAAATTTTGTTAATGTTTATTCATTTTTGAGAGACAGACACAGAGCATGAGTGGGGGAGGGGCAGAGAGCGAGGGAGACCCAGAATCCGAAGCAGGCTCCAGGCTCTGAGCTGTCAGCACAGGGCCTGACGCGGGGCTCAAACTCATGAACCACGAGATCATAACCTGAGCTGAAGTCGGATGCTCATCCGACCGAGCCACCCAGGCGCCCCTCTTTTTCTTTTTTAAAGTTTATTTATTTATTTTGACAGAGAGCACAAGCAGGTGAGGGGCAGAGACATGGAGAGACAGAATCCCAAGCAGTCTCTGCACTCTCAGCGCAGAGCCTGATTCGGGGCTCGAACTCACGAACCGTGAGATCATGACCTGAGAGGAGATCAAGAGTCAGACACTTAACCGACTGGGCCCCTGAGGTGCCCCGCTGACATGAGATATCTGGAGCCTGAGACCATCTGGGTGAGTCTCCTTATCCCCAGTCCTCACCCCTGCACTCCTTAGAAAGGGATGTCCAGGTTTCTAGGTGTTGCTTGAGACACTGAAATACCTGTCCACATAACGCTGGGACCGACAAGAGATGTAGGTGCCATTATTCCCTCCACCTCCCCCACCCCATCTATTATTTCACCCTGAGTGCAGGAACGTCAAAGGTCATAGAAACTGCAGAGCCTTTAAAGACAAAACAACTTGGGCACCTGGGTGGCTCAGCCGGCTAAGCATCTATTTTTTTTAAATATTTTCTTCTTTTAATGTTTATTCCTTTTTCGAGAGAGAGAGAGAGAGAGAGAGACAGCGCAAGCAGAGGGCAGAGAGAGAGGGGGACACAGAATCCGAAGTAGGCTTCAGGCTCTGAGCTGTCAGCACAGAGTCGGACACAGGGTTCGAACTCACAAACCACGAGATCATAACCTGAGCCGAAGTCGGACGCTTAACGGACTGAGCCACCCAGGTGCCCCAAGGGCCTGACTCTTGATTTCAGTTCAGGTCATGATCTCACAGTTCGTGGGTTCGGAGCCCTGCGTCGGGCTCTGTGCTGAGCGTGGAGGCTGCCTGGGATGCTCTCTCTCTCCCTCTCTCTCTGCCCCTCTCCCACCCGTGTGCTCTGTCCCTCTTTCCAAACAAATAAATAAACTTTAAAAAACCAAGACATTTGTATGGTGACTGCCTCGTCTTCCATTCTGCGCTACAGAACTCTCTCCTTTTCCCCCTCCCTCATCTTCAACCAAGAGCACTGTCCTCTCCGCCGGAGAGGAGGGCAAAACCCAGCGGGGACAAGAGTCCCCACGCACGGGGACGCGGTCCTCTGCCCTTCTGGATGCCGCTACAGGCCGGTTTTAGGCGCTGCCAGCCCCAGGCGGGAGGCGCAAGCTCCCCACCGCGCGGCTAGGAGGCGGCTGTGTCCCGGGAGGTAGGCACAGGCCACCGCGGGCGGCAGTTGCACGCGGTGGTAGAAGGGGGCGGCACGACAGCCTTTGGTTTTCACTTCTCACTTTCGCGGCTGGGAAGTATTCAAGCGGACGGACGGGGGTGGGATGATTCTCGCTTGGCTTTGGCGGCGGCGCCGGAGTCTTCTTAAGGATAACATGGGAGGACTGGGGAGCTAACTGGCTGCAGTCCACACACCCTTGGGGCTGGGGGTGGGGCCCACAGTACCAGCGCGTCGTTTCCTAGCAACAGGCAGGCACCTTGGGAAGGATTTGGCTCTGTTGCAGCTGGGGAGCTGGCCTGGTGCATTTGGGCTCCTGCCTAGGAGTCGACTCCACTAATGGGACGGGCAGTTCAGAAGAACAGAGCTCTGAGCCCTTGTAGCCACAAAGCATGAAAAGCATCTAAATAGCCTACTGCGGGGCCTACGTCGGTGCATTCAAGCTTCCCGAAGCAGGGGAGGCGAGGCACGGGCTGGTGGTGCTTCCAGAGGAGGGCCACCCTGTCAGGACACACACACGGCTCTCCTCTCCCACCCTAGCCTGCCCCCTGTCTGCCGGGCGGCGGACCCACACTCTCCAGGACGAGCGTGCCCTTCTGTCGCACGAGCTTCTCTCTCTTTTCGGGAGCACTGGGAGGCAGTGACTCTGAAGAGAGCCCTGTGCCCGGGCCAGGTGACCAAGGTCACAGCGGAAGATGCTGTGTCCCCAGGGTAAAATCCAGGCTTTCTTGATTCTTTACATGCCCCCTCGGTTTCTGTTGCTGCCCCAGAAAGCGAGGCCGGGGGAGATGGAGAGAAGAGTGGATAAAAGCAAGAAGAAGAAAAAAGGGGATGGGTCAGAAACGAGAGAGAGAGAGAGAGAGAGAGAGAGAGAGACAAAGTTGGTAGGAGAGGGAAAATAAAGAGAACAGTTGAGTGGCAGCCGCTACCACCTTCTGAGGCTCTCGGCCACCTGGGCCATACGCTGTCCCCCCTCCCCCCGGACCAAGCAATCCTTTCAGCAAATGGGCCTAGTTTTGGGGTGCCTGGGTGGCTCAGTCAACTGAGTGTCCGACTCTTGATTTCAGCTCAGGTAGTGATCCTGGGGTTGTGGGATCGAGCCCCACATCGGGCTCCTGAGTGTGGAACCTGCTTAAGATTCTGTCTCTCTCTCTCTCTGTCTCTCTGTGTCACTCTCTCCCCCCCCCACACACACACACTTGCACACACTCTCTCTCTCTAAAAATAAAAAAATAAACGGGCCCAATTTCTAGTGGGTCAGTTTGGTGGCTGAGATGAAATCTCATGGACCCCCATGTGATTTCATAAAGAGCAGAAACAGAGGCATTTGCATTTTGCACAGGCTGAGACTTTTGTTTTGGGCTAAACTTGGCAACACACAAGTGGGTGGGAGAGGAACCAGTCCACGGTTAGAGTGAAGCAGGGGGGCTGGCCCAATAGGCCAGACTGGGAAGGATGGCTGGAATCCTTGAGGGTTTGCATAAAGCTACGCTGGGTTGAATTTCCCAGCAGGAGTAGAAACGGATGCTTTACACCCTATGGAATGTGGACTACTTGGCTGAAACTGAGGTTACGCGTAGTAGGGAAATGAATTGGGGCGGCCAACAGAAGTGAGTATTGGGAAGATTAGCTAAGAGGCAAAGGTAGTCTCAATTTCTATCCTTCCTGCCTTGGGGGATGGGGAGTTCATTAGAAGCCAGGACAACTTAGGGGCGCCTGGGTGGCTCAGTCGGTTGAGCGTCCGACTTCGGCAAAGGTCATGATCTCAGGGTTCGTGAGTTTAAGCCCCTCATCAGACTCGCAACTGTCAGCACAGAGCCCGCTTTTGATCCTCTCTCTCCTTCTCTCTCCCTGCCCCTCCCCTGCTCATGCTTTCTCTCTCTCTCTCTCTCTCTCTCAAAAAGAAGACGAAGGAGGAGGAGGAGGAGGAGGAGGAGGAGCGGGAGAAGGAGGAAAGAAGCAGCAGCAAGGACACCTTGGAGGCCAATGTTTGCAAAAGTCCTGCTTCTGCAAGCTCAGCACTCACAGCATCCTCGGGGCCATCCGACCAGAGCGAAGTCATCTGACCACAAGGAATGTTTCCCAAGCTTTCTAACTGGACAGCCACCTCATAAGGGTATGACTTTGAGGGGTTAAAACAAAACCCTATGCGTCTCTTTCCTCTCCCTTCCATCAGCCTTGGGGTGAAAAGGAACAAACGCAAAGTCACATATAGTCCTATTTGGAAACGACCAGAATAGGGAAGTCATTCAGAAGAAACGTCTAGAAAGTTCACTTTTCCTGCTGTACTCTGGGCCCTTTTCCAATCTGAGAAGATCAGAAGGGAGCTCTGGTTTTCTGGCGTGTGGTGGGGGGAGGGGCGGGTCCGTGCTGCTGATGGTTTTATCGTCAGAGCTGGTGTGCGTTTTGCTGGCTGCTTTCTATTTATCTGGGAGCCCAAGCAGATGTTCCCCCATCCTCTTGGCCTTCCTGGGTAGAGACTGGTATTTCCTCCTATGAAACTATAAGGGAATTAAACTTGGTGAACAAAAGAAAACTCAATCCCAACACACCATTTAAGTTTTAGAGGGAGGGGCACCTGGGTGGCCCAGTAGGTTAAGCATCCGACTCCACCTCGGCTCAGGTCATGATCTCACGGTCATGAGACTGAGCCCGAAGTCGGGATATACGCTGACAGTGTGGAGCCTGCTTGGGATTCTCTCTCTCTCTGCCCCTCCCCTGCTTGCTCTCTTTCTTTCTTAAAATAAATAAATAAACATTTTAAAAATGTCTCCTTTTTTTTGAGAGAGAGAGAGAGAGTGAGTAGGGGAGGGACAGAGAGAGAGGGAGACACAGAATCAGAAGCAGGCTCCAGGCTCTGAGCTGTCAGCACAGAACCCTATGCGGGACTTGAACCCATGAGCAGTGAGATCATGACCTGAGCCACAGTTGGACGCTTAATCAACTGAGCCACGCACGTGCCCCATCATTTTTTAAAAAAGTTCTAGAGAGAAACAAATCGCTTAAAAACACATCACTCAGAACCCACACCACACAACTCTACGGTCTCCAAAAAGGAAACACGAAGACAGCTCGAATCTAGAAAAAGAACCGAGAGAGGTGTAAGAGGTATTCCAGCAGCCCCTGGAGGGAGGAGCAATTTCATAATTAATCAGAGAGAGTTTACTCTTTAGAGACCCTTTCTGAGTCATGATTAGGAAGCCCATAATTTAAGTCAGTAAAAAATATAAATATCCTAAAATTAACCAGGGAAGAGATCTATGCTGTGCTCAGATATATAGCTTCTCCAAAGAATTCTTGAAGCCAATTGTAGAGTCAGACTCCAAGGACAAGACACTGGTAATGACAAAAGTGTTTCCCTCAAAGGATTAAATAAGATGACCCTTGTAAAGCACTCAACACAATGCTTGGTGCATAACCAGCGCTCAATGAATAGGAGCTGTTACTAAAAAGCAGAGGCTTCGTGGGGCGCCTGGGTGGCTCAGTCGGTTAAGCGTCCGACTCTTGGTTTCAGCTCAGGTCATGAGCTCACGGTGTGTGTGTTCGAGCCCCACATCAGGCTCCGTGCTGGCAGTGTGGCGCCTGCTTGAAATTCTCTCTCTTCCTCTCTCTCTCCGCCCCTGCCCTGCTTGCTCTCTCTGTCTGTCAAAAATAAATAAATAAACTTTAAAAAATTAAAAATAAAAAAGCAGAGGCTTCCACAAATCCCTGACGTCTGTGCTATAAGCCCACGTGTAGGTTTGGCTTAGGTGGCTAGATTTGGATCCCTTCGCTGGGTTAGGGACCCTGTTTCTGGGTTTCCATCGCACTCTGGGTAACAGTCTATTTACATTTTTTGTCTCCACTGCTGTCCCCTGACCCCCCCCCATCAAGTCCCTAGACTGATCTCTTTTTTTTTAAGATTAAAAAAAATGTTTATTTTATTTTTGAGAGCAAGGGAACATGAGCAGGGGAGGGGCAGAGAGAGAGGGAGACACAGAACGGGAAGCAGGCTCCAGCCTCCTCGCTATCAGCAAAGAGCCCGACACAGGGCTCGAACCCACGGACCGCAAGATCATGACCTGAGCTGAAGTCGGACGCCTAACAGACTGAGCCACCCAGGCACCCCCCCCCCCACCAAAACTGATCTCTTAATGCAATCAATCTTTATATCCACAGCTCCTAGCACAGTGCCTGGCACATGGGAACACAGAGTAAACCCTGATTGAAATGAAGCCAACAGCCTGAGTCACCACTGGCATTGTCGATCTTGTTTTCATCCCTGGGGTAGTATTTGAATAAGGAAGGAGGGACAGAGAAATGTCTCCATACCCTAAAGAGAGTCTTCCCATCTCTCAATCTCTCTCTCTCTCTTTTGTTTTTTTGCAGCAACCATAACCAGGGAGATTAATGTTCCTACTTCAGGGGTACGTTATAAAGTGAAAATTCTTAAAGTCAATGTAATGAACATAATTTACCTCGATATAAAATAAATGGAGGCAGCCTCTTGGGCTGAACTTATGTGTCTGTGGCCCCTCTATCCCAGGATGACTTTTTTTTTTTTTTAAAGTATGCTCTACGCCCAACGTGAGGCTTGAACTCACAACCTTGGGATCAAGACTTGCGCACTGTACCGACTGAGCAGCTGGGCACCCCCTGGGATGACTTTTTATTACTTTTTCTTCCTGCGTTAATGTCCACATCCCTGTATTCTCTTAAAAGACTCTTTTTGCCTCCATCACTACTGAAATGATCTATACCCTTAACATTTTTTAAGTTTATTTATTTTTGAGAGAGAGAGTGCAAGTGCACGCAAGCGGGGGAAGGGCAGAGAGAGAGGGAGACTGAAGGTCTGAAGCGGGCTCCGTGCTGACAGCAGAGAGCCCCATGCAGGGCTCAAACTCATGAACCTGGAGATCATGACCCGAGCGCAAGTTGGACGCTTAACCGACTTAGCCACCCAGGGGCCCCACTGCCCTTTTTGAACATATTTGTGTTTCCCAGTCTGTATCCTATCTGGGTAACAAGTGCCCTCAGTTGTCTAACCTGTAAATACTGTAGGCTTTGGAACAAGTTCTAACATAATTTTTTTCGCAAGCTTTAAGGGACACCACCTTGTTCTGGTACCGCATTTTGTAACAGCGAACACATCCAGGCTCACGTTATCTATTACTATTGCAATAGAGTCCTAGACCCCCACGACAGTATCTAGACCAAACAAAAGTACACTTTATTCAACAAAATGGGGTTTTCTAGTTTCAATTATTTTGTTAATCGAAAGCTGAAATTAGGTTGCCCGAGGGCTTTGTATTTGCAAACTGGCTGCTTAATTGGAAGCACCCCCAAACACTCATGCTTTTATGTCCCCTTGGAGCATTCAGGGACCCTTAGTCAGTGAAAGCAAATTCATTACGGGCTTCTCTCCTTTCAAAGGTATTTCCTTTGGTCCTCAAATTTTTAATTAACCAGATTTCAATGTAATCCCCTTCTTCTATGGTCAAGGGTTTACAATCACTGTAAATGTTTAAAAGACCATTTTGCTTGTTTTCCTGAAGTGCCTAGTCCAGTGCTCAGCACATCATGAATCCCTTTTAATTAAGTGCCTTTCTTGGTTCTGTTTCTCTGTGCTTAGCCTCAGCTCAAATGGGAAAGGGGAAAGCGCAAATTTGGTAACTCTATTTCTGACCCATGTAATAACAAGGCAAAAAAGGGGCGAGGAGTGTTACTAAAAACAACAACAACAACAACAACAACAACAAAACCCCAAAACAAAACCTTTCTCTGTATAGTCCTAGTTAGGAAGTCTGGAGAAAAACAAGGAACTTCTTCCTCCTTACAGATTTCATTCAATCCCTTGTGTGGCCAGAGTCCCTTGTGCTAAAGAACAGACTAGGTCTCTCTATCTGGCAGAGGAATGAGAAGAGCCATGCGCGGCTGGACCGGAGTCCATACGGACACATTAATGAGTGTCATCTCCTGGGTGCCGGTCAAGGCAACCTGGGACACCTTGATCCCAGCTCCTCCTCTCCCCGTCTTTCCCATCTCACCTTGCCGCTGTCTTTAAGCTGGTCACTGGTACCCACAGGCTGCTGGAGGCCATCAGGGTCAGAGCCCGGCTACCTCGTACATATTAGGGAGCTTCCATAATTAGGGAGACCACAAGAGAGCATGGACGGCAGCAAGAATAATGGAGAGTTCTTT